>NC_056665.1:35778777-36403777 GCF_018350195.1 Panthera tigris
CACAGCTGACACTCCAGAAAAATCTCATAAAGCCGAATTAGGAGCATGTCAGCAAAAGGGGAAAATGAGATCATGGCCAGCCTGCCACCTTCCCTGGCCGGCTAGATCCACCGGCGGGCCGTCAGTCCTCGTGCCCTCCCTGACCCCTCCTGCGTGTCCAGCCCTGTGCCCAAGACAAGGGGCCTGGGGCAGTTAAGTGAGGAGGTGACACACAGCCTCATAAAACCACAGGAGAAAGTCAAGTGCAGAGATGAGCACAGAGGATAATAAGGGTTTAGTGAGATGCAAGGAAGGGGTGGCCAGAATAAACAACGGCTCCGCCGAGAAAACGGGTCTGGAGTTTTCTCGAAGACAAGACGGAATCGGTGTGGAGAGCTAGCGAGGAGGGGAGAGAGCATTCAAGCGTCAGGCAGGCGGGGACATCGCCAGGGGCGGGGCATGTTGGGGCAGAGTGGAGGCTCGGCGGCAGCCCTGCTGTCCCAGCTCTTGGGCGAGGCCCCTCACTGATCTGAGCTCTGCTTCCTCACCCGCAGGCGGGGACTTGGGCCAGATGAGCCCCAAGTCTTCTGCCTCCTTGAGCAGGAGATCTGCTCTTGCTTCTCTCAGCACCCAGCTTACACCCAACATACGCACTTCTTGAAGGAACGGGTGAGCGAGTTGTGTAACACAGACACGAAGCTGGTGAGAAAACTAGGAGAACGGACCCCCAAATAAGCCCGTTTCACATGTTTCGAGGCACTTCGCCATCTGCCTTTCAAGGCACTGCCCCCACTGGAGGCAGACAGTGGGTTTCATCAATCCCGTCCGACAAGTAGGGAAACTGAGGCATGAAGCGTGTTAGGAGGGATCCGAGGCTTACCTGAATGGTGACCTCGGACAGAAACGGAAACCATGGCCCCGCCCTTCCTGGTGCCGCCTCCTGGGGACCTGCCTGCCTGCAGGGAGGGTGCCTTCGGGCCTGCTGCTGCGAGGGGGTCTGCGGTCAACCATCGGGCCTGCACCTGGGTGGGAAAGTCTGCCCGCAGACCCGAGCCCCATCTGCAGGTGCAGCACTTACCAGAATAAAGCCGCCATTTTGCTTTCTATCTGAGTGGCCCTGCAGGGATCCCTCGATATGTTCTGAACCCCAGGAGGGGGAGAGGAGTGTTGTCTCTGCAAAACCCCAACAGGGGGCGTGAAGCTACTCGTTCAGAGAATCCCAGACTTTACCTGGGGGGGGGGTCCCCTGATATTCAGCCTCCTACCCTTTCTGGCCCGATGAACACTGCCAGAGAGGAGCAGGGGGCGTGGGAGAGGAACCCTGGTGGGTCAGGTGTGGGCAAGTCTTGCTGGAGACACCCACCTGTTTTCTGGAAGGGGACACGGGGGGGGGGGAGACAAAAGCCTGAGTCTCCGCATCTTTCAAACGGGGATAGTCTGCTGATCGCGTGATGTTGATGTGAGCAGATCCTTCCAGTCGGGCAAAGTCACTACACAGGTATACAAACCTGTACCCAAAAAGGTGTATGCGATGAGGGATTTACCGCGAAAAGGTTAATGGAGAAGTAACCTTTCATTCGACCCAAGGATTCTCCGAGTTGCAAAATGACCCACTGGGTTTCTTTAAGTTGCAACCCCCTGCTGGCCCCTCTCCTCTAGGCTACTTTAAAATAGGGGACAGGGGCACCTGGGGGGCTCAGTCAGTTAAGCATCAGACTCTTGGTTTCGGCTCAGGTCATGATCTCACAGTCTGTGAGTTCGAGCCCCCGTCAGTCTCTGCGTTGGCGGTGAGGGGCCCGCTTGGAATTCTCCCACTCCCTCTCTGCCCCTCCCCTGGTCTCGCGCAGGCTCACACATACACGAGTGCTCTCTCAAAACCAATAAGTAAACATTTAAAAATAAATAAGTAAAGGGGCACCTGGGTGGCTCAGTCGGTTAAGCGTCTGACTTCAGCTCAGGTCATGATCTCGCGGTTCGTGGTCTGAACCCCACGTCGGGCTCTGTGCTGACAAGCTCAGAGGCTGGAGCCTGCTTCGGAGTCTGTGTCTCCCTCTCTCTCTGCCCCTCCCCTGCTCACACCCCGTCTCTCTCCCTCCTTCAAAAACTAAACATTAAAAAAATAATAATAAATAAATAGAGAAAACAGGGGACGATTGTAAATGCTCTGATTTATCAGGAACATGTCTGTTTATAGAACAAAGCTCAGGTGTGGAATTCTGTGAATTCATCCCTGTGCTCACCAAGGCCCCTTTACATTCTCTGCGGCCTCAGGATGAGGTGCCAGATGAACCCTACCTGCTAAGTAAGGCCCCGCGCCTCCCACCTATCTGCCAGAGTTCTCCTCCCAGGGCTGCCCCGTGTGAGGGCCTCGAGGACTCAGCTCTTCCTCCCCACGCTCCCAGGCCAAGTTCACGCCCATCTCCTGCTGCCCGGGACCCTCCTCTGGCAGAGACTGTTGGTTCTCTTCAAGGACCCGCTCTTCCCATGGCCTTTAGTAATAGAACTAAAGGCCCTAGTCCCCAGGCCCCCTTGCCAGAGGCCGTGTGGCCCGGAGCCCATGCTCTACCAGTGACACATGAGGGAAATAGTGTGTGCAAGGTCTGGGTCATATCTGGCCTTAATGGGACTGGTGTTTCCTCAACCTCCACTTTTCTTCTTTTCTTTCCGTCGGCTGAACCCATATGATGGCAGGGGCTGGGTCATCTTGGACCATATGATAAAAGTTGCCAGTGGACAAGAGCAGAGCAATACAACGGATGAATCTCGGGTCTCCAAACCCTTGAAACTGCCGTCCTGGCCCTGGACTGCTTCAGATATCACCACGGTTCTGTGAAGGAGAAATGCACTTCCATTGTGGTTAAGCCCTCGTTCTGTAGTTATGGCGGCTGGACCCCTTCGCTTTGCAAAGCCCCTTCCAACCACTCTTCAAAACGAACCCAGAGGCCACCAACCCCAGGAACTATGCCCCGATCATGCCACTGATAGCCGGCCTCGCCTCCCCCATCCCAGAAGGCATTGTCAGAGCCAAATGTTGATGCACCAGACCCTATTGTATTTCATGTTATTCACTCCCATGTAGAGTGAGGCAGATCAGGAGTGCTTAGCTTGGTGTCTCTTTCGTGGGCACAGTGCCTTCCAGACAGCACCGTAAGCCTCTGCAGGGCAGGGCCAGGTCACGGACCTCTGTCGCCACCATTCCCGGCGTGTAACACTCAACTGAGACTCGGGGGCTTGACCTACGTGTTACCAAAAGGAACTGATAGGAAAACGAAGCAGCCGAGGCTGGTGGGGTGTGGCAGGGGACAGTCCCGGCGCCGAGACTTTAAATACAACCTGATGTCAGAGAAGTCTATGACATGTAACCCCAGAAGAGGACTGCTATAATCGGATTCTTCCGATGTGGAAAAATAAGGCAGGCCGACTGCTGCTGCCATGGAGAGGCGACAAATGTTTGACCTCGGGTGTGAGGAACGCTGACTGATTCTGTGCTGTCACAGGGAGAAGTGCACACCTGTTCCAGCTGGAACACAGTCAGCCCCAGCCAGCCACCGTCAGAGAGACCAGCTGGAGTCCTGGAAAAAAATGGATCATGCTAGCTATTATGCAATGAAGCTACCCAGCAGCTGTCCAAGATGGAATAAACTGCCTCATGAGGTAATGAGCTCCCTGACGCTCGAGGCAATCAAACCAGATGACCACTGGTGGGGATACTTTACGTGGATTCCAGTTTCAGATTGGGGAAGGAGACTGCTCTGGGTGGCGTGAGGTCTTATGAAGCTGTGATTTTTCAGGCTACGGGTGTGTGTGTCTTCTCCATTGGTTCCAAGTCAACATTTCTCCCTCAGAGCCTACTATTGTGCCTCAAGTTCTACCATGAGAGCTTTATTCATTGGAAGTCAGGCGTCATGATCTCCTGGGGTTGCCAGTTAAATAAAGGGATGCTATTGGGGCGCCTGGGTGGCTCCGTCGGTTAAGCGTCCGACTTCGGCTCAGGTCACGAGCTCACAGTTCGTGAGTTCGAGCCCTGCGTCGGGCTCTGGGCTGACAGCTCGGAGCCTGGAGCCTGCTTGGGATTCTGTGTCTCCCTCTCTCTCTGCCCCTCCCCTGCTCTCTTCTCTCTTTCTCCCTCTCAAAGAACTAAACATCAAAAAAAAATTAAAAATAAAATAAAATCAGGGGATGCTACCTAATGTATAGGTATTGACTCCTCTTTGCCAATTCATTTAGCAGACCCTTCTCCCGGATGGCTGGGGGGTCAGGGTTAACTGGGACACTGGTCACCATAGCAGAGGGCTCTGACTAAAGGCAGGTGGAACTGGGATTCAGATTCAGTTACGGGACTTTGTGATTCCCCCGGGAGAGCTGTAGCTCTGAGCTCCTGCTGGCCTGGATACTGGCCCTCTTTTCTCCTTTCTGTCAGCCCTGTCACAATCGGGGCTGTGTCCTAGAGCCGAGGGCGTGGGAGGCCTGGGGCTCCTCTCCCAACATCCCGTCCCCTCACTGGGCATCCTCCCAAAGTGGTCTCCACGGCTTGGGATCTCTGCCCCCTGCTCAGCGCTCAGGGGAACCGGTCTGGGACCAGCCACGGAGGGTGCCATACTAATAATGCCCTTCCTCTGCTGCCTCTCTGCCTGCCCAACCACTAACTGCTGTGTGCCCCGGGCCGGTTACTTTGGTTCTCTAAGCCTCAGTTTCTTCATCTGTAAAATGGGCATCATTGGGTAAGTAGGTAGGTCCGTGCCTGGCACATGGCAGGTCCTCACTGGGGGAAGAAAGGTAACTGATCCTCACTCATTGAGGACCTGTGACACGGCAGACACTGACTTACCTATTTATACACACCGCTCTTCCTATGTCATGACCATTCCCCTCCCCCTTAGCTACCTCAGCATGCATTTTTGAGCAACAAGGACATTTTCTCATACAACCACATCAACAAACTCTCATGCCAGTTGACCTATCATGGCCTTTAGAGCAATGTTTTTCTGGCCCGAGATCCAATCAGGTCTCACACGCGATGGTCAGGTCTCCTTAGTCTGGAACGGCTCCCGTGCATTTATACATCTTTTGTGACCCTGACATTTGGGAGGAGCGCAGGCCATGTATTTTGTAGAATGCGCCTCACCTTGGCCTTGCCTTATGATGCTTCCTTGTGATCAGACCCAGGCCCTGCGCTTTGAGCAGAAACATCATGGAAGAGATGCCGAGTCCTTCCCAGGGCAACTCGTCAGGAAAAAGTGACATTGATTCGCCCGTCGACGGGGATGTTCCCGCTGATTGATTTGGGGTTAGGGTGATGCAGGTGACATTTTTCCCGTTCTTTGGGGAATGTGGTCCCGTGTTAAGCCCAGGCTCTCAAATCCAATGGAGCTGGCTTGTGTCTGGACTTCAACATTTACCAGCTACGTGGCCTTGGTTGAATTACCTAAGCTCTCTGAACGTGTGAAACAACGATTGTGCTGCTACCTCTCAGGGATGTTTCCAGGAGCAGATGGGACCAGGTGAAGCGCTGGGCAGTGGGCACCGGTGCCTGGCACATCGGGGGTGCCTGGTGGACATCAGTCGACTGGGCATCTGCCCGAGGCTCTGGAGGGGACTGATGGAAGAGGGGGGGTCCCAGGAAACAGCAGCAGAGGAACCCGGTGTCACTGGTGCTGTCATGATGCCCCGGGCTCAGAGAGGTGCCAGGGACGGGAGCAAGTGTCTACTCATGGCAGATAACCCTGGGCATAGGAATGGACTAGCAAGGTAGACCCATGGCCACGAGCCAAGTGTGGACTCTGGGGTCCAGCCCATCTGCGGTTGTAGCCCATGATCTGTGTGAATTAGCTGTCCTTGGGCAAGTCAAACAACCTCTCTGAGTTTCAGTGTCTCCCTCTGTGAAATGGGGGTGATTCCACATCTCTCGTGAAGTTGTAAGGATGGTGAGATTAATGGATGCCAACAGCATGGCCTGGTTCCCGGCATACAAAGTACAGACACTGATCTTCCGGGCCAGGATCCCAGTTCTCAGCTTCCTTCTTTAGAAACGACTTCCCTGGAGTGCCCGGGGGGTTCGGTCGCTTGGGCATCCGGCTCCTGATTTCTGCTCAGGTCATGATCATCTCACGGTTCATGAGATCGAGCCCCACATCGAGCTCTGTGTTGACAGTGGAGAGCCTGCTTGGGATTCTCTCGCTCCCTCTGCTCCTCTCCCCAGCTCGTGCTTTCTCTGTCTCTCTCTCTCTCAAAATAAGCAAACATTAAAAAAAAAATGCCTTCCCTGACCACACCCCCTGAGGAGAGAATCAAACTTTCCCTAAACGCTCTTGGGGTTGTGTCATCGCACACCTAGCAGGACCAGAAATTGGTACAACCTTCCTGGATGACATTTTGCCAAACGGGGATTTTGTTGGTCAGTGTTCTTAGCTGTTCTTAGAAGCCATTCAGCTAGCTTAAGCAGAAATGGATTTAGTAAGGAGAATAGATAGCTCCCAGAATCATCTGGAAGTCGAAGTAACACACCCCAGGCTGGGCATCCAGGGACATGTCCCAGAAGCACAGACCAGAATGGGCTGTCACCGGAGCGGCTGCATCTGCCTTGATCAGAAGGGAACGGTCACCATAACTCACGATTCCAGAACTGGGTCACCTGCGTCCTGATCTGTGGTGGCAAAGATGCTCCATACCACTGGCCGTCCCGCCTCGTGACTCAGCCTTGAATCACACTCCTAGAAGTGCATCTCATTAGCAGAGCCCAAATCGCATCTAGAATGCACGCTGTAATGGAGTCTTGGTTTTTAGCCGTCCATTATCTAGACATACTAGAAGGAGGTGAAATATGTTTTGAACGAGCCGATCCACCAAATCAAGAACCATGAAAATGGTCACCTCTAGTAATTGTCATTGCTTTTCTAGGAATTCATCAGAATTCCGAATTTTCTAGGAATTCATCAGAAGGAAATTGACATAAACAGTATTTTTTATAAAGAGGAAGGAAGGAAGGATGAGAGGGAGGGAGAAATGAAGGAAAAGGAAGGAAGGAAGGAAGGAAGGAAGGAAGGAAGGAAGGAGAAGGAAGGAAAGAGAGAATGAACGAGAAGGAAGGAAGGAGAGAAGGAAGGAGAAGGAAGGAAGGAAGGAAGGAAGGAAGGGAGGAAGGAAGAGAGGAAGGAAGGAAGGAGACGGAAGGAAAGAGAGAAGGAATGAGAAGGAAGGAAGGAGAGAAGGAATGAGAAGGAAGGAAGGAAGGGAGAAAGGAAGGAAAGAAGGAAACAAGGGAGGAAGGAAGGAAGGAGAGAAGGAATGAGAGAAGGAATGAGAAGGGAGGAAAGGAGGAAGGAAGGAAGGAAGGAAGGAAGGAAGGAAGGGAAGGAGGGAGGGAGGGGAAAAATCCATAAACAGGGGGTTGGTTAGATAAATTTTGGAATTGTCATAGGAGAAAAATTTTTGACCAATAAATATAAATTATTCAAAAATTGTGAATAATTTTGCAATGACATAGTATTAAGGAGAAAAGGCAGCAACCAAACTATGTAGAGTGTGATCGTAGTTTTACAAGCAGGGCACATGCACGCACGTTATCGAAGGAAGTACCTGAAGGTGTTTGTCTGGAAATCACATGGGATTTTTTTATTTTCTTGTTTACACTTTGCTAGATCATCTACGCGCTCTACCAAGAACATGTATCGCTTCTTATAACGAATTGTTTTCGAGATTGAATGATGACATAAACAAAACGAGGTAGTCATGACACGAGCCGAGCACGCGGCCTTGCTTTGTGCAGGCGCGGCCTGCGACAAGGACAGGACTGGAGTCAGGGTGGAGGGGGGGGAGCAGGACTAAGTGATAAGAGTCGATAAGAGAGGACAAGGACCAAGTGTACAGGGTGGGCAGAGGCCATCTCGCACTTATCTGGCATGTAAGGGGATGTCTATAAACATTTGTTCTGTACCCATACGAAGAAATCGTCAAAGGGCTTGAAAGAAGCCAGTTCACAGCAAAAGGAATACAGACGACTTTGAAATGGATGAAAAGGTACGCAGCCTTAATCAGAATCAAAGAAATGCAAACTAAAACCCGAGCGATTTTCACTTACCAGATTGGCAGAGATCACAACGTTTGCTGAGAACCGGGGGAGGTGCACGACTAGACTCCTGGTTGTGGGCTGTGCCCGGCCCTGAGGGGGATTTGTAACATCTCTCAGAGAGGGAAATGTGTGCGCCCTTTGATCCGGCTGCTCTGCTCCTGGGAGTTTATACCCAGGTAGAGTTGTGCGTTGCTCATCTGCAAAAGAGGGAGCGCACAGGGGTGTTTACGGCATTGGTGTTTATCTTACCAAAGATCAGAAGCCGGGTCTTCAGTAAGGGTCTGCCTAGACGGTGGGATATCCATAGGACGGATTACTTGCTGAAAAGGAATCATCTCAAACATGTATTTTTAAGCACCGAAGTCAAGGTCAAGGGCAAACTACATAATATCCTATCCTTGTAAGAAGAAAAAACACATGCGCAGATATCATTGGATACGATAGCCTATTTCTGGTGTCCCTGGGGAGAGAGACCGGGGGAATGAGGGTGTGAGCTCAAGCTGGAATTCGTCGCTTATACTTCGGTACTGTGTGTGATTCGATTACGTTCATGTGTTACCTTTTCAATTTCAACACAGAATTTGAAAATAAATACTCTTTGAATTAACCGTCGGGCTAGGAAGCCAGAGAGAGAGGCATTTGGGGGTGAGGAGACGAGCCATAGGGAGCCGTCGATGGTTCTTGAGTAGGGCAGCGCAGCTTCTAAGTGGTATTTGGCAGGGAGAGGAGCTGGGAAGCTGGGCCAGTCTGAGGCATGAAAATCACCGGGCAGGCGGGCTGCCCCCAGGGGTGAGGGTGGGCGGGCAGAGAAGGGTTACTCCATGGGGAGCCTCTTTTTATCCTCCTCTCTCTGGATGATTCTCCCTGTTCCCGACCCGTTACACCTCACAAGTTTCCCAGGCGAGCTATGGAATAACTCCATCTTTTGTCAGGGCAGATAGTTTCTTTCTTAACCATGGTCTCTCAAGTACCACTCTACTTCCGTCTGCTGGGTTAGAGTCCCTTGTCCTTCCTCTCATTCATTCCCTGTGCTCCCACCCAGATGGAGCCTGCTCTCGCCCCACACACAGCCTCTATGCTCCATTACCTGGCTGTCCTGTCTCAGCCCGCACTGCCCCCTTCCCCTCACATGCACACCTGCTCCCCTCTTCCTGGTACCACCCCAGAGGGAGCCCTGTGAGACAGATTACAGATGGCCTTTCTCCTCATCCGGGCTCAGCCAGGCTCCCAATGAGGTTTATGATGGGTCTTATGCCCCAGGAAGAGGGGAGGGGGGTGGGAGAGTGGAGGGAGAGTGGGGTTGGAGGGGAAGGAAATAAACCTGTCCTGCCTTATTACACCTTCATAGGCGTACTTATTTTAATATGAAATCGTTTTAAATTACAGTAAAACCTCGGGCCACGGGCATATTTCGTTCGGGAAACATGCTTACAATCCAAAGCACCTGCGCAATCAAAGTGAATTTCAAGACCCATTGGTTCGGTTGTGATCATGTGAGGTTCGGCATCACGTCCTACTCAGACTGCAAGCCAGCGCTCGTTTATCAAGTTGAAATGTAGTAGAAATGTTTGCTCGTCTCGCAGAACACCCGCAGAACAAGTTACTCGCAATCCAAGGTTTTACTCTATTTGCCATGGAGTAAAACAGATGCTCCTGGAGATGCCCCAAACGGATCCCTTTGTCCCATAGAGTTTCTCAACCTCGGCACTATTGACATTTGGGGCTCGATGATTCTTTGTTGTGGGGTCTGCCGTGTGCATTGTAGGATGTTTCGCAGCACCAGTGGCCTCTATCCACTAGACTCCAGTAGCCCCACCCCCTCCAGACAGACAAAAATGCCCCCCCGACTTTGCCAAGTGTCTCCTGGGTGGCAATATGGCCTAGCGAGAGCCACTGCTGTAATTTCCCCAGTACAGGACTGTGTGCTCGAGTGGGGGAAGGCATCGGTGCCTCTCTATTATCGGTCTTTACCCAACATCATAACGGGGAATTTTTGGTCTTGTTGGGAAGGCAGGCAGCTGTTGGCTTGGTGCCCCCTATAAATCACAGCACAGAGACAATCTCTACTTTTCCACATGTCCCCCGAGAACATTAACCTGGAACCCCAGCCTGAACCATTTGCAAAATCCTGAGATTTTCAACGTCCATATAACTAGATTCTTTCTGGTTCTTGGGTTTTTCACCCAGAACTACCAAGAGACCTCCGACCCTTGTATTTTGTTACACACTGAATTAGACATAAGGAGGTTGTCCTTAAAATATTTCCCACCCTTTTGTGGCTGCCTCGTATTTTAGGGGAGTTGGCCCGTGTGTTGCCAACCGTGTGGGACGTAGCCTAGGATTCTGGGGCAGTCCACTGGACCATGAGGAGGAAGCCTGAGTAGCATGGCCCAGGACATCCAAGAGTATGGATATTGTACTGTGGGCTCGAGCGGTCAGGGAGAACCTTGGAAAACAGCAAAGCCTGGATATCTTTACAGTTCTCAACATCTGAATATGAGATGCACTTTCAGCCCCTTGGCTCTTTGCTGAAGCTCTCCCTTCTGCCTAGAAAGCCCTATCTCCTTTGTGTACTTACTGTCCTTACTCTTCCAGGAGTAACTCAAAGTCTCCCTTTCTTCTTTGCTCATGAAATAATCAGACAAGTGAGCAAAGGCATGTATAAATTTATGTACGCAGGCATGGTGAAAATAAAATGTATATATTTCATTGCAATGTGGTTTGTAGTGATGAAAAAGGGGAAATCAGCTAAAATGTCCAATAATAGCTAAATAAATAGTAGTTAAATAAATTAGGATATAGTCATATAATGCAAGATCACCCTGCCATAAAATATTGAGGATACAAATGGCTATTGACTCCATTAGTTGAAAGGAAGTTAAAAACAGCATAGATGATTTTATTTTTTAAAAATATGTTATACAAGGAGGATTCTGGGAAGACGATGCAGTAGTGAGCCCCAGGAATCCGTCTCCCCCCTTAGACAACAATTGCAGAATCTGTATAATGTAACTATTTTAGAACTTGGAGGGAGGCCCATTGAAGGCTTTCAAGTTCCAGGAGAAGGCTTGGATGGTAATTTGGGTCAATTTCAGCTCTTAACTTAGTAGCAGCTACCCTTTACCCATGCCCAGCCCCATGGCAGGCAGCTGTGCACATGTTCCAGAAGCAGCCTGCACACAGCTTGTGGGAGTCAGGATGGGCCATAAGTACCCCGTCCTCAACCAAGAATCCCATATCCTACAAAACTGGCCTTTTTGCCCTTCCCTTCCAGCTGAAGCAGCTTCTAGGGGATTTAAAGGGCCCAGCTCTTTTTTTCTCCTCCCTTTATTTTTCTTTCTCCCCCTTTTAGTAAAAACTAAGGACAGTAGACTCCAAGACTTTAAAGACTAGGACATTCAAAAGCAACTGCATTTATGGGGGAGGGTAGAAACTCACTGAGCATACCCAGGAAAAGGCTCAGAAAAGACCTGAGAAAACCTTAAGTTTGTACCTCGGACTGATCCTCAATACACACAATAACCTAACAATCAAAACAAAAAAAAAAAAAATGGTAAATCTGGGGTGGGGAGAGGGCTGGGATCTGACTTCCAGAGTTACAACATTACTATATTTAAAAATTTTTTAATGTTTATGTATTTATTTTTTAAGTTTATTTATTTATTTTGAGAGAGAGAGAGAGAGAGAGAGCACGAGCAGAGGGGCAAAGAAGGAGAGAGAGAATCCCAAGCAGGCTCTGTGCTGTCAGCACGGAGCCCAATGCGGGGCTTGAACTCACGAACAGTGAGATCATGACATGAGCCGAAATCAAGAGTCGGTCGCTTAACCAACTGAGCCACCCAGTCACCCCGATGTTTGTTTATTTTTTGAGAGAGACAGACAGAGTGTGAGAGGGGGAGGGGCAGAAAGAGAGGGAGACACAGAATCCAAAGCAGGCTCCAGGCTCCAAGCTGCCAGGACAGACCCCAATGCAGGGCTTGAACTCACAAACTGCAAGATCATGACCTGAGCCAAAGTCAGATGCTTAACTGACTGAGCCACCCAGGCACCCCACAACATTATTATATTTAAATGTCCAGTTTTCAACAACAACAGCAACAACAACAAAATCACACAACATGCAAAGAAGTAGGAAAGTATGGCTTGGTAAAAGGAAAAAGAATAAGCCAACGGAACGGTCACTGAGAAAGGCCAGATGGCTGGCCTACTAAACAAAGACTTTAAAACAAATGTCTTAACGATGCTCAAAGAACCAAAGGAAGACACGGAGAAAGCCAAGAAAACTGTATGAACAAAATGGAAATATCAATAAAGAGAAAACCTAAAAAGAAACCAAAAAGAAATTGTAGAGCTAAAAAGTACATTAACTGAAATGCAAAATTCACTAGAAGGATCCAAAGGCATATTTGAGCAGGTAGAAGAAAGGATCAATAAACTTAAAGATAGAATGATTGAAATTATTGAGTCTATGTAACAGAGAGAAAAAATATTTAAGTAAACTTAACAGAGGTTAAGTACCTATAGGTACCTTAAGCTTTTAAGCACTTTACGCACTTTTAAACACACCAACATATGCAGTGTGGAGATGCCAGAAGGAGAAGAGAGAAAAAAGGGGGCAGAAATATTTGAAGAAAAAAGCTTGAAACTGCTGAGTCTGATGAAAGACATGAATATAAACATCTAAGAAGCTTAACACACTCAAAGTAAGATGAACCCAAAGAGACCCACACAAATACATATTGTAATAAAAATATTGAAAGACAAATACAAAGAGAGAAAATACAAATACAAATACAAAGGATCCTCAAAAATACAAATACAAAGAGAGAAAGCAGCAAGAGAAGCTACTCCTCACATACAAAGGATCCTCAATAAGATTGTCAGCATAAGTTTTATCAGAGACTTTGGAGGCCAGAGGCAGTGGGATGATATATTCAAAGTGCTAAAAGAAAAAACCTATCAACCAAAAATCTTATACCCAGGAAAACTGTTCTTTAAAAGTGAGGGAGATGGGGCGCCTGGGTGGCTCAGTCGGTTGAGCGGCCGACTTCGGCTCAGGTCATGATCTCACGGTCCATGAGTTCAAGCCCCGCGTCGGGCTCTGTGTTGACAGCTCGGAGCCTGGAGCCTGTTTCGCATTCTGTGTCTCCCTCTCTCTGACCCTCCCCCGTTCATGCTCTGTCTCTCTCTCTCTCAAAAATAAATAAACGTTAAAAAAAATTAAAAACAAAAAAGTGAGGGAGAGGGGCGCCTGGGTGGCTCAGTCAGTTGAGCGAGCGTCCAACTTCAGCTCAGGTCATGATCTCATGGATTGTGGGTTCGGGCCCCGCATCAGGCACTGTGCTGACAGCTCAGAGCCTAGAGCCTGCTTTGGATTCTATGTCTCGCTCTCTCTCTGCCCCTCCCCAACTTGTGCCCTGTCTCTTTCTGCCTCTAAAAAATAAAGGAAAAAATTTAAAGTGAGGGAGAAATTAAGACACCTTCATTCTCAGATAAACAAAAGTTGATAGAGTTTGTTATTATCAGACCTGCCCTGCAAGAAATGCTCAAGGGAGTCCTACAGATTGAAATGAAAGGGCTCTAGATAATAATCCTAAACTGGGTGAAGAAATAAAGATCTCAATAAAGATAACTACATTGACAATTTAAAATTATTATTGTAACAACAGTTTGTGACACAACTTTTTGTTTTCTACATGATTTAAGAGAATAAAACATTTTGTAAACATTATAGTCTAAAAGCAAATATTAGGGGCACCTGGGTGGCTCAGTCGGTTGAGCATCTGACTCTTGATTTCAGCTCAGGTCATGATCCCAGGGTTGTGGGATAGAGCCCTGTGTTGGACTCTCGGAGCCTGCTTGGGATTCTCTCTCTCTCTCCTTGTGCTCCTCTCCCCTACTTGTGCTCACTCTCTCAAATAAAAAATTAAAATAAATAAAAATAAAATAAATAAAGGCAAATGTTTCATAATTTTGGTTAAAAACTCCATATTATGCTTAGAGACTAATGCACTGAAGAAACAACTTTTAGTTTATTGTTTGGGATACACAAAGTATAAATATGTAATTTTGTGATATCAATAACTGAAAGGAGTAGGAATGGAGCTATAAAGAAGTAAAGTTTTTTATGTTATTGAAGTTAATCTTGCATCAATTAAAATTAGGATATTATAACATTAGAATGTTAATTAATCTCTTGGGTAATCACAAGGAAAAAAGGTATAGCATATATACAAAAGGAAATAAGAAAGCAATTAAAACATTTCACTACAGAAAAAGTAAATAAACACGAGACAGTAATGAAGGAAATGGGGGGACAAAAAGATATAAACTGTATAGAAAGCAAATAGCAAAATGACAGAAGTCTCCTTATTAGTAATACCATTAAATGTAAATGGATTAAATTTGCCAATGAAAATACAGGGATTGGAAGAAGGAATTTAAAAAACATGGGCCAAAAGTATGCTGTCTACAGGAGTTTCACTTTATGTCCAAAGACACAAATAGGTTGAAAGTGAAAGGATGGAAAAAATATATTCCATGCAAACAAACCAAAAGAGAACAAAGTGACTATATTAATAAAATCTTCAATATATCAAGAAGATATAACAATTAGAAATATTTATTGACCTGATAATAAGCCATCAAAATATATGAAGCCAAAAAATGGACAGACTTTAAGAAATAGACAGTTCTACAACAATAATTGGACACATCAATACTCCACTCTCAATAATAGAACAGCCAGACAGAAATAAGGAAACAGGACGTGAACAACACAATAAACCAATTAGTTCTAACAGACATAAAGAACACTCTACTGAACAAGAACACATGTTCTCCTCGAGTGCACATGAAACATGTTCCAGGATAGACCATATGTTAGGCCACAAATTATTCTCAATAGATTTATAAAGACAGACATCAATACCACATATCTTCATAATGGGCTGAAGAACAGAAGAAAAACTGGAAAATTCACAAACTTATGGAAACTCAACAACACACTTTTACACAACTGATGGATCAAAGAAGACATCACAAGGAAAATTAGAAAATATTTAGAGACAAATGAAATGGAAAACACAACATACCCAAACATTGGAGACGGCAGAAGCAGTGCTAAGAGGGAAATTTATAGCTATAAATGCTTACACTAAAAAACAATAAAGCTATCCCATCAACAACCTAATCTACAATGAAAGGAACTAGAAAAAGAACTAAACCCAAAGCCAGCAGAAGGAAAGAAATAATAAAGATGAGAACAGAGATCAACAAAATACAGAATAAAGAAACAATAGAGAAAATCAACAAAACCAAAAGTTGATTCTTCAGAAAGATCAAGATTAACAAACATTTCGATAGACAAAGAAAAAAAAAGACAGGAGATTCAAATGACCAAAACCATAAATGGAAGTGGCAACATTACACCCAATTCTATAGAAATAAAAAGGGCTCAGAGCAATTACACACAAACACATAACCTAGATGAAATAAGCAAATTCCCAGAAACACATGACGTATCAAGTCTGAATCACAAAGAAATAGAAAATCTGAATATACTTTTAACTATTAAGGAATTGAATAAAGCTCAGAGGGAATTTAGGACAAGATGACCCTACATCTGGGCCACACTGGCTGATCCCCAGACACTGGACCAGGAAACAGAGGCTTGGACTTCCGCCCGTCTACTCACTCTCAGTGGAAGGCTCCACCAGGCAGAAGGCACCCTCAACCCCTTCCCTCTCCAACCCCATATCCCATCCCTCCTCCCCCAGCCCAAGTGTTGGTGCCCTGCCTATGCACAGAATCAGCAGCTCCCTCTTGGGTGTAGAATGAGGTGAAGTCATACATTTATCCCTCCCAAGCCCTGGAGATCCCTGCTATTGAAGGACCCAGTGGAGGCAAGCATTACCTTCTCCAGGTGCATCTTTCCAAAGGCACATTCCCCGTGTTAATGCCCACGGATCACAGTGGGAATAGCCTGAGCTCTTGTTTCTGCTCCCTGCTCTGTCTGGAGGAACCTGGGCAGGTGGGAGTCATGGCACGTGGAACCAGCCAGCAGAAAGAGTATGGCTAATGAAGAACAGGGTGCACCAGCTCTGCTCAGGGCCACACCTCCTGGGGAATTACAGAATCCTAGACTCACAGCTTGGAAGGACTCTTGCATTCAACTCCACCACTGGGTGGATGGGGAAAACGAGGCTCATGGTGGCAAAAGAGATGCCGTGGCTATCAGTGGCAGGACTGGGATTAGAACAAGACGTATCACTCCCAGTGTAGGGTTTTGCTGTTTTCATGAAAGACTTCTGGAATTCTAACGGAGGGCCAGAGAGGGTAAAGAATTCATTCAGTCACAGAGATAGGAAGTTGAGATTATGGGATTTGAAACCACGTCTGTGAGACTCAGAAGACCACGATTGTTCCATTAATTCATCATGGGCTGTGTGTGTGCGCGCGCGCGCGCCCGCGTGTTTGGGGAGTGGGGAGTAGAGAGATTGAGATGGTGACAGGGATGGTACTAAAGAGCTGATTGTCCACTTCTCAGCCACATCTTTTAGTTAGCCCTGCTTTCACTGACCATCCTCCCAGACCAAGTCAGGCTCTGCTATCGCGCACCTGCTCCCCCAAAACCCTGTATTTTCCTTCACGGTACGTACCACGGCAGCGATTTGGTTCCACATAGTATTATTTTGTTCAATAAAGTCTCTCCCTCAATACACAAGCAGCCTCATGGGGCAGGACTCTGCTGTTTCAACCACCCCCGTATCCTCCTAGACCTAGCCCAGGACCTGCACAAAGTCTGTGCTCGCGGTATTTGTTGAACAACTAGATGAAACGGTGGACAGATGGATATGTGGATGTGAGGATGTCTGGATGGATGCCTAGAAGCCTGGGAGGACGGACAGCTGAGTCTCAGCTTAATGGAGACCTGAGATGTGCAGTGACGCAGGGCCCCGGGCCTGGGCTCTGGGCTGGGAGTTACAGAAGACCAGGACCCTATCTCTGCTCCCAAACCTCGCCTGTGTGGTGAGTCACCTAATTTCTGAAAACCACATGCCTCTTTCCACCCCGAGGCTGCCCAGAGGGGCCTCTAAGCCTCAAAGACTGTCAGGAAAACTCGACTTGCACAATTCCTACCAGCCCCTTATCATGGCTGTTTCTTTGATGTGCTCTTTGTGAGTCAGAGAGCTGCTATTGCCTCACTACTGTTGCTGTTTCAGCAGCACGCTGACATTTTTAAAGAAAAAAAATCGGAAGAGGCAGACTCTGTCTTTGGGCTAAGACTGCAGACAGCCCTTTGATTTGATTATAAACGGAACTGGGGTTGAAGGAGGCCAGGATGTCCGGGTGAAAATGGCAGGACCCTCCTATTTACGGCACAAGAAAAAACGCTCCAGGCCTTGGGAAGAAACCTCCCCGGCTCCTCCTTTCCTCCAGGATGATCCACTATGGAGCCCCATTCTGATCATTCTGGCATCTGGCTGAACTCTCATTTCCCTTCTTTAAAAAAAAAAATTATTTACTTTGAGAGAGAAAGAGAGAAAGAGAGAGAGAGAGAGAGAGAGAGAGAGAATGTGGGGGAGGGGAAGGGGCAGAGAGAGAGGGAGACAGAATCAATCCCAAGCGGGCTCCATGCTGTCAGTGCAGAGCCCAATGTGGGGCTCAAACTCATGAACCGTGAGATTGTGACCTGAACTCAAGTCAAGTCGGACGCCTAACCGACTGAGCCACCCAGGCGCCCCTCTCACTTCTCTTCTTACCTACACACGTCTTCTTGCCAGAGAGGCAGCCCTCCTCTCGTCTCCACAGCTCACATGTCCAAGAGGCTGCACAGCCTCTGAGCTCCGCCCAGTTACCTGTTTCTCCACGGCCACCAGCCTCATGACCTGCCTGCTCTCTGATCTCCCGTTACATCCACTCCCCACACGGCAGTTACCTATGTTACTACGTAATGCTAATGTGCATTTTGCAATGTTCCGTGGCAACGTAAAGGAAGACGGTCGTGGTGTCTTGGTGACAGTGGCATTCTTGGGGCCAAACGAAAGTCGTCCAACTCAGCTACTTTTCTCCCTATCTGATCTCAGAGAAGTTATGACTCTCAGTTTGCTCATTAGTAGAACTGGTGGGCTGGTTTTGATAGTTTTGAGTATCAAATAAGATAACACCATTGATATGCTCTGTGAACCGCAGGATGGTGCGCCTGTATGAAGACTGATCAGTACCTTCAACTTCTTCGTTCTCGCCATTATTTCCAGCAGGAGCGTTACATTGCTGCTTCACCTCCCACGCATGCCGGCGTTATCTTCCCAGCCCGACTGTGAGCCTCCGTAGTGTGGGACCCCACCCCCTCCTTCTGCACCTAGCACAGGGCTACGTCCACAGCTGGTATCCCATGAGTGTTTCTTTTTTCCTTTGTTTTGTTTTTGCTTTAGCTGTACTTTTTTTTAAGTTCATATTTCAATTTCAATTAGTTGACCTACAGTGTTGTATTCATTCCAGGCATACAATAGAGCAATTCAGCACTTCCCTACATCACCCAGTGCTCATCACAAGTGCACGCCTTGATCCCCATCACCTATTTCACCCATCCCCCCACCGCCTCCCCTCTGGTAACCATCTGTTCGTTCTCTATCGTTCAAGAGTCTGTTTCATGGATTCTCTCTCTCTCTCTTCCTTGTGGTCATTTGTTTTGTTTCTTAAATTCCACATATGAGTGAAATCATATAGTGTATATTATGACTGACTTATTTCACTTACCATTATACTCGCCAGCTCCATCCATGTTGTTGCAATTGGCAAGACTTCACTCTTCTGTATGGCTGAATGATGCCCTGTTGTATATACCCACCACATATTCTTTATCCACTCATCTGTCCATGGACACTTGGGCTGCTTCCATATCTTGGCTATTGTAAATAATGCTGCTATAAACATAGGGGTGCAGGTATCCCTTTGAATTCGCGTTTTTGTATTCTTTGGGTAAATACCCAGGAGTGTGATTGCTGGATCATAAGGTAGTTCTATTTTTAACATTTAAAATTTTTTTTTCAACGTTTTTTATTTATTTATTTTTTTGGGGGGGACAGAGAGAGACAGAGTATGAACGGGAGAGGGGCAGAGAGAGAGGGAGACACAGAATCTGAAACAGGCTCCAGGCTCCGAGCCATCAGCCCAGAGCCTGACGCGGGGCTCGAACTCACGGACCGCGAGATCGTGACCTGGCTGAAGTCGGACGCTTAACTGACTGCGCCACCCAGGCGCCCCTATTTTTAACATTTTGATGAACCTCCATACTGCTTTCCACAGTGGCTGCACCAGTTTGCATTCCCACCAACAGTGCAAGGGGGTTCCCCCTTTCTTGACATCCTCACCAACACCTGTTGTTTCTTGTCTTGTTGATGTTAGCCATTCTGACAGGTGCGAGGTGATATCTCAGTGTAGTTTTGATTTGTATTTCCCTGATGATGAGTGATGCTGAGCATTATTTCATGTGTCTGTTGGCCATCTGGATGTCTTCTTTGGAGAAATGTCTGTTTATGTCTTCTCATTTTTTTTTAATTGGATTATTTGTGGTTTTGGATGTTGAGTTTATAAGTTCTTTATATATTTTGGGTACTAACCCTTTATCAGATCGATCATTTGCAAAGATCTTTTAGTCTTGTTGATGGTTTCCTTCACTGTGCAGAAGGTTTTACTTGGATGAAGTCCCAAGACTTCATTTTTGCTTTTGTTTCCCTTGCTTTAGGAGACATAGCAAAAAAAAAAAAAAAAAAAAGTTGCGATGGACGATGTCAAAGAGATTACTGCCTGTGTTCTCCTTGAGGATTTTTATCATTTCAGGTCCAATATTTAGGTCTCTCATCCATTTTGAATTTATTTTTGTGTATGGTGAAAGAAAGTGGTCCAATTTCACTCTTCTGCATGTTGCTGTCCAGTTTTCCCAACATCATTTGTTGAAGAGACCGTCTTTTTCCCATTGAATATTCTTTCTCGCTTTTCCCAGGATTAATTAACTATATAGTTGTGGGGTTTTATTTCTGGATTTTCTATTCTGTTCTGTTGATCTATGTGTCTCTTTTTGTGCCAGTGTCATACTCTTTTGATTGCCACCGTTGTGTAACAGAACTTGAAGTCTAGAATTGTGATGCCTCCAGCTTTGCTTTGCTTTTTCAAGATTGTTTTAGCTACTCAGAGTCTTTTGGGGTTCCATACAAATTTTAGAATCATTTGTTCTAGCTCTGTGAAGAATGCTCTTGGTATTTTGATAGGAAATGCATTAAATGTGTAGATTGCTTTGGGTAGCGTAGACATCTTAATGATATTTGTTCTTCAAATCCATGAGCATGGACTGTCTCTCCATTTTTTGTGTGTCTTCTTCAATCCATGACTGTTTCTTAATCAACTGGTAAGTTCAGGGAAAAAATAATAATAAGTCAAAGGGAGAAGGTTGTATTCAACAAGGATGTCTTCAGAGATCCTGTTTTCTTACTTCCTCTGTCTAAAACAGAAAAAAAGAAAAAGGAAAGCAAGGACATTGTAAAAGTCAGCAACCTCCCTACTTGACAAGGATGGTCTCAGACATTTTTTGCCATGGTCCCTGATAGCACCAGGGCACTTTCCACCCCACGGTCTCAGCCAGCCTTCAAGAGAGTCCTGGGAAAGGAGGTGGGAAACACAGGTGCATTAGCATCCCATTGTACAGCCGAGCAAAATGAGGCCCAGCAAGGCCAAGGGTCTCACTCACTCCGAGGTGGAACAGTGAGTCATTGAAAAAAGCCCAGCCTGTGAAGCAGGCTTCTGACTCTCGGCCCTGGGTCTTTTTAGGAGGACACTCATCCCACTGAAAGAGAATTTCCTACCACCAATTAAGAGGGAGATTTTATAAGCATTACTCAATTTACTCCTCATGCTGTCCTTGAAACGACCTGTCATCATTCCCCTTTTATACATGAGGAAACTGAAGCTCTAAGAGGTGAAATGGCCTGCCTAAGGTCACAGAGAGGAGGTGGAACCAGGCTCCCATTTCCCAGTACCTGCTGAGCACATTCTGAGCACGTGGGCTGAGCCTGGTGCTGGGGTGTGAATCTCTCCCCCTGCTCTCTGGTTCCCCCATTCACAGGAAGCTTGGGTCAACCACATCCTGCCACGTCCTTGCAGACAAGACAACGATCCCCACCACTACCATTCTCTGTTCCACCACAGCCCAGCCCAGCCTGGCGAAAGCAGACAGACTTCCTTTATTCTGTCGGTAACCACTGAATGTCAGAGCTAGCTGAGGTCTAATTCTATGCTCCTTGGAGCGCCCTCCTTCAGAATCCCCCGGGGGACTTGTTAATAGTCCAGAATCCCTGAGCCGTCCCTAGAATCGAACACAATGGCTCCAAAGGAGAGATCTAGGAATCTGCATTTTTTAACAGGCACACTTAGTCATTTGATGAGCATTCAAGTTTGGGAAACCACTGGTCTCACCATTTAAAAGAGGCAAACTGGTTCCCAGAGGGGAGAAGTGATGTCACCTCCCTCCCTACCCGTACAGATCTCTTACCTCTTTGGCATGCTTGTTGAATCTGCTGAAAGAGACCACCGAATGCTATTGGGTTCAACTTTGCCATTAGGGAAGCCATTAGGGATCCATGACACCCAGCTCCACATAAGCAAAGGGAATGATGCTTGTGGAGAGTGAGAAAGACATCTGGAGACCCTCCAGAAGCACTCCCTGCATTCAGGGCTAAATGCACCACAGGCAGACAATCGGAAGTCGCCTTCTTGGAGTGATCTGGAACTGGCCTTCAGTCCAAGGGTATGAACACTTCATCCCGGAAGTGGGCAAACGACTGCCTGCAGGTCAGATCTGGCCCCCTGCCTGTTTTTGTAAAGTTTTATTGGAAGGTAGCCACATCCCACTTGTGGATGTGTTGTTTATGGCTGCTTTTGTGCCACCGTGGCAGGTAGAGCCTAAAACATTTGCTCTCTGGTCATTTACTGAAAAGGTTTGCCAACCCCTGAGTTAGCCCATCAATCAAGCAGTGCAGCTTCATTCCTGAGGGTATTCCAGAAGGTCTCTGGTTCTCCCACTTCTGTACCCAGAGCACCTGGCAGCACTGTATTTGGCACATCGTGGGTACTAAAAAAAAAATTGTTGAATGAATGAACCATCTCAATAGGTTATTTTAATTCCCATTATACAAATGAAAAAAAACCACAGCTTTTAGAAGAGGTTAAGTATACAGTCAAAGGTCTCTGAGTTAGAAAGTGCTAGAATTAGAAGTCGTCTCAATCCACGGTACAGCATTTTCCTACCAACTTGAAGAAGGGATCAGGTAGAATCTTGAGAGAAATCTGTATGAACGGAGTCAATGGTAGATCTTTTACAAGAAGGGCTGGGTCGTGGGGTTGGGAGAGATGGTAAGGAAAGAATAGAGGCTCATCTGAAGGGATAAGATGACCCTGTCCTGCTGGGAAAATTGATATCTTGAGATTATAGTAAGCGAATTTATCCTACAGCGTGAGCCTCTCTCTGGACCTGCTTTCTTCTTAACTGAACAGAGATTTTTCACCTGTAGGTGAAGGAGGGCCCATCAAGGAGCACAGTAAGGGGAGATGAAATGAGTCAAGCATGCTTACCAAAATACAATTCAAAATGAGCCAGGCTACAGACTCAGGCATACTGAGTCACGGGGGCATTCACAGAAAGCCTGCATAGCCACCTAGCCACGGGTCTGTGGTGACATGCCCACTCCAGAGAGAGCCTCTCCTAATGACCACAAAGCCTCTCCCAGTTCAGAGGTTCTCTACAGGACTAGCCCTCTTGAGCCTGAGAAGATCCAGCTTTCTCGGGGTCACTTGGCCCAAATAGTCACAGAGAGTGGGGAGTCATCTGTGTTAGCTTATTAGATGCCTCTGTTATCTTCCCCCCAAGAAGCCACACCCACGAAGTGCCATCGACGATGTCCAGTCTGTTTCTTTACAGCGGAGCGAAGACATAAAGCTGAGCGCCAAAGACTCCACTTTCACAGGTTTTGGGTTTTGTTTTGTTTTTTTTTTCCCTTTCACCTTTACTGTTATCTCACTTCCATTTAATTCACCAGAGCGCTGTTGGGTTACCGCATGCATTGATTCTCTCCAAAGCACTCCACTTCGCTTGCAAAGAAACAACTCTAATTTTTTGCACTCGTACTTCATTGCGTTATGGAATGATTATTGCATTATTGAACTCGAGTGACGGGTACAGATTGAGAATGAACACACGTAGCACTTGAGAAGCACACCCCAGCTCAGAATGAGCCCGGGAAGATCAGAGGGTTCCCTGCTAGCTTCAAGGGTTGGTTGTGTCCTGGGCACGGGTACAGCGCTCGCTGAGGGGCATGGACAGCCTCCACCCATCCAGAGAGTTGGTTAATTGAAGGTTGGTTAAGAGGGTCCTGCTATTTAAGCACATATGTTGCAGCCCGTTGTCACGTGCAGAGCGCTGCCCTGCGGAAGCCTCATGACCCTCTGAAGCAGGCAGAGGAGGCTTTCGTACCTAGTGAGGATCGGGGACAGAAAGGGACTTTCTCAAGAATAAACGCCAAGTAACCATCTCCTTTGTGTCTGTGCTGCTGGAGCCCAGGACAGAGGGGACCCGTGGAAGAGAAATGCATGGTTTATGGGACAGAAGTGATACAGCTGGGCTCCAAACCCAGAGGATCCGCTCTGAGATTGCGAGTTCCTCCCGCTCACCAACAAAGCCAGTGGGAAGCGTGCTCCATGCCTGGCTCGGGTACCAAAGACGCAGCCCCATTGCTTCTCACCCGTTCAGAGCTTCCTGCTTCCTAATTCTTACTCCTCTCCCCACCTTCCCCCTGGGCCAGGGGAAAAAGGCTGAATCCTCTCTCTCCTTAGGTGTCACTGTTGGACTCTTCTGCAACAAGGCCTGGAAAGGAACAACCCAGCGTGTGGGGGTCGAGGCCAAGGTCCTTCGGAGGGAGGGGGAGGGTGCCCCCCCCACCCTGTGTCACCTTCACCTCGACCCCCATCTCTCACTTCCGACTCCAAGACTTCCCACACTTACGCAAAACATCCTGGCCTGACTCCCCGCGAGCTCTAGGGGAAACCCTAAACCTCAGAGTGAAATTATAAGGGGCTGATTTGCCCCGGGGAAATTAGACACAAACAAGCCCGGGGTGAACCGCTGGGCCAGAGCTGTTTCTCTGGATTAGTCACAGGGTTACCCACTCATGAAGGCCCCTCCCCCGGCCCCCCCTCCAGTCCCAGTTAATCTGGAAGGCTGGCCTGGTTACAAGCATGGCCAGATGAACAGGAGGCGAAGAGGGGGAGCAGGGGGAGGCACATTCGCCAAAGAAACCACAGCGCCCTTCTGCCTGGGTGGGGCTTCTGTTCTCTTAACTTGCCACTAAACTGCTCTAAACTGCCTGTCAGCACCCCTGCTTCCTGCCGGTGCTACTAGGAGCTCTTTTCAAGTTTAATAGGACGGGGAAGGTCCCCCAGCCCCAAATCTACTCCCAGAGAAGGCAGCAGTGTTCCCGTGGCTCATTTCTCCGCAAATAGTTACCAAAGCCTGTTTCCCGCCACGTACGTGATAATCATGGAGCTGAGGGTCATTAAGGCAAAGACGTCAAATAGCACACTCACCTCACCGAGGGTGGGGGCTTCTGTTTATGTGGGTCATTGCTGTATCTTCGAGGATGGCATGTTAGTCAGTAGAGGCGCTCGGGAAGTATACATTCAATGAATGAAGGACGTCTGGGCCTGGGTGGTTCTGACGGTTAAGCATCTGACTCTTGATCTGGGCTCAGGTCACGATCTCATGGTTGGTGGGATCGAGCCCCGCCTCTGGCTCTGCGCTGACAGTGCAGAGCCTGCTTGGGATTCTCTTTCTCTCCCTCTCTCTCTCTGCCCCTCCCCCACTTGCTCTCTCTCTCTCTCTCTCTCTCTCTCAAAACAATAAATTAAAAAAAAAGAAGAAGAAGAAGAATTAAACATATCCCAGGCACCAGGAGAACATACCCTGGGATATCTAATCACCTTTGGGTCCCGGGAATGCTTCTCAGCAGAAAGGATGACCCGGTTAAGATCCAAGGGGTTAAGTAGGAAGCAGCTAAAGGAGAAAGGGGTGGTATGGGGAAGAGCAGTCCAGGCAGAGGGAACAGCATGGTTGAAGGTCTGGAGGCGGGAGACCTCCAGCTCACGAGTTGCTGGCTGAGGCAGCGGGAGGATGGTTGGCAAGGGAGGGCTGAGTCAAGGTGACTCTACAGAGGACAGCTGAGCCAGGCTCCTGGGCTGAGGAGAAGACTCCAGCTTCTTCCTCCCTTCCGGTAGGCGTCGCTCAGTCGCGATCAGCAGGAAGCGATGTGGTCAGACTCGTAATGGCATCATGAGTGCAAAAGCCTCCAGTTTGGGAGCGTTCTGGTGTAGGTGACCACGAGGGGAGGACGAATTCACCTCAGCCGCGGCTGAAGTTTAAACTGATGTGTTTCCAATCTACTACAGGTTGACCTTCACGTCGTTCCATAACGTATTTCACTTAACAGACGCCAGTATTGCATCACCACGCGTCAGGTGCCTTTCTACGTGCTTCTTGCTTCGGAAACATCCGCTCGCTCCGTCCTCACCATGACCTTGTGACTTCAGCACCATGATTATTATCCTGTTTGAAAGAAGAGGCGACCGGGGTGGGGCGTTCACGCCTGGATGGCAGAAGGCAGCACCAGACGGCTCCAGAAGTTTCCATTGCCCGGTGAGGGGTCTGGGAGGAAGCGGGCTCAGGAGCTGCGGTGGGGAGGCTCAGGAAGCAGATGGGGCTTGATGGAGAGTCAGTCAGCTGTCAGGGGAGCCACAGTGCCAGCCACCGTAAGGTGGGGCCTTGACGGCAGGATGAGAGGGAGCGAGGTATCCAGGCCACGACTGCCATCCATGCTCTTAGGGATCCCTTCTCTTTTTCCACCACAGGATTATCTTCTTTGTGGATCCGGGTCTGCCTCTTCCCTGGTTGACTCCCTCCTTTTAGCAGAACACTCCCTGTTGTAGCATCCTGAGACGGGAAAGATGGAAAGCAAATGTGGAAGAAATCTGTGTTTAAAAACGCCCTTAGAGCCTCTGATAGATTGTGATTTGGCTGGACATAAACTCTACATTGCAAATCAGTATTTTGGTCAGAATGTTGAAAACATTGCTTCTTTGGCTTCTAGTTTTCAGTGTTGCTGCTGGAAAGCCCACACTTGGTTAATAGTTTGGCTGGGTATAGAATTCTAGGGTGTAAATCAGCTTCCAGAACTGAGTGTTGAGAAATCCAGTGCCATCCTATAACCTGATCCCTTACACATGTCTTGTTTTTGTTTTTGTTTTTCATTTTTTCCTTTCTGGAAGCTTTCAATATCTTCCCTTTATCCATGGTATTATGAAATTTCACAATAATTTGCCTTGATGTGGGTCTTTTCATCATTGGCTGTGTTGAGCATGTGGTGAATTCAGTCAAGGAAACTCATGATTTCAGTTCCGAGAATTTTTATTTTTGTGTTATTTCCTTAAATATTGCCTCCCCTGTGTTTTCTCCGTTTTCCTCTCTTTGGAACTCTGACTATTTGGATGCTGGATATCCTAGATATACCCTCCAATTTTCTTATCTTTCCTCTCTTCAATCTGGTTATCTCTTGGTTTTACTTTCTGAGAGTTCTCCTCATGTTCCAAATGTTGTGTTATTTAACATGTTTTTTGGTCTGTTAATGTTACTTTTCAAGAACCCTATTTTATTCTTGGTTTGATTCCCCCCTTTGCTTTTTCCATTGTTTTTTTAAATGCAAAAATCTTCTCTACTCGCTGATGATATGACACATAATTTTTTGAAGTCCATTCACATTCATGGATCACTAGGAGTGCCTGGCTGGCTCGGTCCGTAGAGCATGCCAGTCTTGATCTCAGGGTCATGGGTTCAAGCCTCATGTTGGGCACTGAGATTACTTTTAAAAACGTAAAATTCTCGAAGATAAAATGAGTCACCAAATATCAGGTGAAAATCTCTGTGAGGTTGAATGGGGTTTATCAGTCAGTGAAATTCATTCCAAGGTAATTATGTGGGGAAATAAGCATTTCATTGAGGGACTCCCCGCCCCCCCCCACCAACCATCGGGAATATCCCCATTATGTAGATGGAAAAATTGAGTGAATAAGTGAGTCACCCACGCTCACGCTGCAAGCTGGGGTAGCTGAAATTCAAACCCAGGGCTTCTCCCTCCGGAAGCAGTGTTCTGCACCACAGGGCCACACTGCCTTGCAGAGCAGCATCAGCTGACCCATATTAAGTGCTTTCTGTACCCCAGGCCCTGCCCTAAGCCCCTGAAAACCCTCAATCAATTTAATTCTCCCAACAGCCCTTTGAAGTAGGTGCTATTAGTAGATCCATTATTGATGAGCAATCTGAGACACAGAGAAGCTAGACAAGTCGCCCAAGATCACACAGCTGGTAAGAGTTAGAAGCAGGACCTAATCTTGGCAATCTGGCCCTAGAGCCTTCTTGCTTAGAGTCTGAGTCTCCAATTCCCCCATCTGAAAGTGGCAATGTGGTTCTGAACGCATGGAGTTATTTTAAGGATGAAACAAGAGAACACATGTAAGAAATACGTACATGATAGCCCCTCAGCAAATGTTATTTTCATTAAAAACCCTTCCCCCTCTCTAGGGCTTTTCATTTCTTTAAAACCAGAAGCTACAGTTTGGGACTCCCCGAGGCTTTTCTTGGCTGTGAACTTCATGGTTCCAAGAGCTGGGCTGCAGTGTTGGGGGGTGCCTAACTCAGAGGGGTGATGGGGAGGGAGTGGGGGTGGGGGTGGCAGTGGGAGGCATTAAGACCTCCGGGGATAGAGGAAGGAAAGAATCAGGAGGTGGGAGCCAGTGCAACATATTCTGGACTGTTCCATTCCCCCACTTGGGCCCAGAGCATCACTTCTGTGTTCCCAAATAGCTGTGAAGTTCAAATAACAGACTCCAACTGACACATAAAAAGGAACACATGTAACCACTTACAGGCCAATTAATATCGGGGCGGGGAGAGAGCCACGGGGCGGGAGGCCACTGGGGTTGAAGTGAACAGAATGAGGGCCGCGCTTCCGGCCCTCCGGCTGAAATGGGCTATTATGTGTCATCAGGAAACTTAAGAAGGGGGGAAAAAACAACCTCTGATCAAAGTCCCTTTTGTCAACTTCTAACAGATTAATAGATGACAGATTTTGCACTTAGAGCTCTACTGCAAGGTCAAGGGCAGTGAAATGGGGCTTGTTGGGACTTTTTTCTTCTTTGGTTCAGCTGCGGGGCTGCAGTACTCATCATTCTGACAACTTGGCTGCCTGAAACGGCTCTAAGAAGGTTTGCCTTCCCTGGGGTTTATGTCGGGGAGTGGGGGGGAGGAGGCCCCTCCTTAGTACCCACAGTGACTTTCCCTGCTCAGCCTCCTGCTAGGAGACCTCTTTCTCTGCAGCCCTAACCTGATCATGCCATTGCCCCCAATACCCCAACTATAGCCACATGGCAGCCCTCGACGGACCACAGAAGGAAGACACTTCTAATCTTGGTGTCTAAGTCCCTGGTGACTTGGCCCCACCCCCATCTCCCCAGTGCACTTGTATCGGTCACACCGGATCACTTGTGGTTCCCCAGATCCCCCTTGCCTTTTTGCCTCCACATCTTGGCCTCCTCTGCCATGCTTTCTGTTCTTCCTTGATGTCCTACCAATCCATCAAGGCTGTGCCAGCGTCAGCCCCTTTGGGAAGCCCTCTCTGGCCCTCTGCCCTGCTCTCCAAGCCCAAGGAGAGACCCTATCCCCTGTGACCCCAGACCCTTCAAATATGCAGCCTTTGGCATGTTGCCTTGCCACAGGGCCACTATCTGCTCCTGGGTCCGACATATCCACTTGGCCGTCTGCAGAGACCAGGGTACTGCCTGGCATGGGGCAGGTGCTCCCCGTTACATAGACGTGGGTACACGCAGGGTGATTCACCAAGGTGTGAGGGCTCATGGAGGAAGACCCCAAGGTCACCCGAATAATTCCCACCCTGGCAAAATCTGTGACTTGCTTCTACCCAACCGTCTATGGCAAAGGACAGCACTTCCATGATTAGGTTATGTTATAAGGCCAGGATGATGGGCTTTCAACCACATGATTATGGAGCTTTATATAAAACTCCAGACCTGAGTGAGCATTTCTCCTCACTGGCCTGAGGAAGGTATCAGCCGTGTCGAGAAAGTCCATGTGGCCAGAAACTGAGGGGGCTGGCTTCTAGGATCTAAGGGTCCTAGGCCTCCAGCTCACAGGCAGCAAAAAGCCAGGAACCTTGGTCATACGGACGCAAGGAAATGACTTTGGCCACAAGCCGAGTGAGCCTGGAAGTGCATCTTTCCCCAGTTGAGCCTCCTGATGAGACTGCAACCCAGCCTAGACCTTGGTTGCAGTTTTGTGAGCTCTTGTGCAGAGGACCCAGCTGAGCCACACCTGGTCTCCGGATCAATGGAGGCTGTGAGGTGATAAATGGGTGTGTTGTTTTAAGTTGCTCCATTTGTGCTAACCTGTTACTTGGCAGTTAACAAACTGATGCAGAAATCATTCCTAAAGTATGCATTCTTTT
Source organism: Panthera tigris (assembly GCF_018350195.1). Lineage (NCBI taxonomy): Eukaryota > Metazoa > Chordata > Mammalia > Carnivora > Felidae > Panthera > Panthera tigris. The sequence continues at coordinate 35,808,442 of NC_056665.1, forward strand.
GGGTATTGAAGACCCAAATAGTGCAGGGGAGAGTCCTGTTAAGTTTTACTCCTACCAGTTGTAAGTTCTTACGTTGGCAAGAAACTTTTGCCACCCATTTCATAGAAGATTCCAGAACAGGGGTCTGAAAAAGGAACATGGGTCAGGCCTTGGGAGAGCAACATAGGAAGATGAGAAACCATAGTTGGACAGGGAACGGGGAGAGCCCTGGATCTGAAATCAGGTTCCGAGTTCCAGGCTCTGCGGTTGATTTGCAACCAGACTTCGAACAAGGCAGCCCCGCGCCCCCACCCCCGGCCCCAGGGCCTCTGTGAGCTCATCCACAACCCACACTATGAACTCTCCACCTCCCTTCGCTTTGGCATTCTGAACCAACGATGGCTCCGTTTTACCAAAGAACCCTATATTTTAGAGTATGTTCAATCTTTCACTGTTCACTCGTGCAGAATAAGTTACTTCCACTTTCCATAATTTTAGGATTGCTTACCATGAAAGATGCATATTTACTAACTTCATTTCAAAAGGGAGAAAGAGAGAATGAATTCGTGGAGAGAACAGAAAGCTATGCCAGAATCCTAGGCTAAAGTAGACATCTATTGGCCTAGTTTCCCTCACCCCATATTTCCAATAGGGAATATATTCCATGTGCTTAGGGTGGTGCTAAGTTGGGCCCCCTTCCCACCTACAGGGAGGGTCACCATGGCCCAGATTTAACCAGTCAGAGTACCCCCAAGTCTCTGGCCCCTGTATTAGTTCAAAAAACGAGCATATCTGCCAAGCAGGATTTGCCGACAGGGCTGGTAGAAAAGATTCTTTCTGCTGGCGTTGCTAACCTCGTAGGATGTGATTTTGCGGGCAGTTTAAGGTATGGGACTGCCTTGTAGAAAAGCCTATCTCCAAGGGAGCCCTGGTACCATGAAGCCCTTGAACCCAGCCATCTCTGAAGCCATCTGCACTTACTTAACCTGATAAATTATCCTTTTATTTGAAGGTGTCTGGGCTGGGTTTCTGCCACTTGTAACCCAAAGAATCTTAACTAATGGCGATAGTTATTTCAACTGAGCGTATAATTTCGCCCGAGGTCTCTGGAAAGCCAAAGCAAAAAGTGAACCACACAACTCTCGTGCTCTGACATCACAAACCCCAATGCACCACGAAAGAGCGCCTTTCCTCAAGGGCTCGGGCCGTTTTCTCATGGTCTTTCGCACTGGTGGCCCGGAGCGACATCTTCCACAGCTGTTTTGTAAATGACGCAGAAACATTCCTCATGTGGCAGGCTGCCTCTTGGACTGAACCTTGACAAAAGACCAGCAACAGAAACCAAGCGTCAGTCAGCGTGCGTGAGGACCTCCTGCGTCTTTACCCAGAGAGGCAAACGGGCCACGGGGCTTGGGGTCTGGCCATTAATTGCCCCTGGCCCCTCTCTATGGCCTCCTCAGAAGCACCTCCAAGTGCCGCTCTGAAGTTCGACTAACCCGTCGTCTCTTTGGTTGGAAGGTTGGTGTTTCCTTGCGAGACCACAAAGCCATATTACATTCAAAGTTAAATAAACAAACGTTCGAGTCTGTGTTTTATTGGTTCCATACCATCTGCCATCTGGTTTGGGGGAGCAAGGAAAACTGGTTTTGTTGGTTTTGTGTGTGCGCGCGCGTGTGTGTGCGTGTGTGCGTGTTGTTGTTGTTGTTGTTGGGTTTTGTTGTTTTTTTTTTTTTTTTTCTTTTCCCTGTGAAAATTCTCTAAGGTTGAACACTGACAGCAGTCCGGGCTGGTTAAAAGCCACCTAGTTTCCCACATCTTAACTCTCAGCTCAATGTTGGAGGCTGGTCTGGGTCCCCATCTGCTAAGCAGACTGTTGTGTGAAAATGAGATCTATACATATGCAGAGCTCCACAGCCTGGCTTCCAAGATCTAAAGAATTGTTATGAGTGAACCACAAGAAGTGCTTATTTAATGTTGACAAGCTGCACCCAGACCAAAGGCTAGAGCAGGGCATATGGAAAAGGAACAGAGAAAACCTGGTGTCTGAACAGCCCGGGCTGTCAGGAAAGGCAGCTACGCCTTCAAGACCCTGGGTTGCTAGAGACTTCGAACTTGTAATGACTTGAAGGAGAAAATAAGCCCCAGACACTGGGTGGGAAATATGCCCCAGCCTGCCTGGAATCTTTAATCTGGAAATTGCGATGGCTCTTGGGGGGTTGGGGCACATTCCACGGTGGGCGTGGGGCGAGGGCCGACGTCTCTGAGCCTCCTGTTGGCCCAGCTGTTTTTAGCCAGCAGAGCCTGGAGCTGCTTGAAAAGAGTGGGGATATCCCCAGGGGAGGGGCTGGGGGGGGGACGGGGACAACAAATATTAAGCTAGGGGAGGTACCCTCAGAGCATCAATTTCCACGCCTCTTACACCAGGTCTTTGGCACCCTTGTCTAGAAAACGAAGACGGACTCAGGCATGGGTCACAAATGCACGTGCCCCGGGGCCAGGAAGGTAATGAAACTGAGCGAGTGGCTGGGTGGGGACCAAGGCAAACAGGATTGGGGCCAAAGGGTGGCGGGGACTGAACCAGCTCCAGGGATGGTGGTCACGCGGGGACTCGGCCCCACGTGACCAGATTTCCCAGGTTCTCAAGAAAGGCCAGATTTTTTTTTTTTTTTAACGTGAAAACGCCCAGTGTTTCAATGCCGGCAGCAATTACAGTTCCTGAAAGAAAATCCCAGCAAATAAAAGCCGTCTCCAGCCCACATAAAGCCCACAGGTGTCCAGTGGGTGACCTCCATGGGAAAAACTCAAGGGGACAGTCTTGGAAAAGCCTGGGACAAAGACCACATCTTCCCTTGATGAAGGGCAGAAAGGCTAGTCCAGGCACATTGATCCTTCCTTTGTCTACACGGGCCTCGGACGACATGGAGGTATCTCCAGGCACTGACTCCTCCAGGCTCGGTCCACAGGAGCTGGGAAGGGTCCTCCCTAAGAGGTCTTCCCTTTACTAATCCTGAGCCCCAGGGGTGGTGGTGAAATTCCGGTGCTGGGTCACCCATCCTTCCTGGCCCTTAGTGACACAGACTCTGCCCGGCCCCTCCAACCCTGAGCTTCCCCGGTCTTTTTGCTTTGCAACTCGTTGCCGGGAAAGCGATGCGTACATCTGATGCTCCTGTGACATACATTCCCAGGTCCCCACAGTCTGGTCCCTTCCCAGCCACCTTTTTATAGTATCACAAGTCAGCAAGCCGGGAAACTGCACAAAGTGAAACACGGCCATTTCATCTCCGGCCAGATGTCACCTCTCTTGGCATAAGGCAAGAGTCCTGACTGCCTCGGCAGCCAAAGAACTTTTAGCCTATTTCTTTTTCTGGGATTTGTTGTTGTTGTTGTAGTTGTGTGTTCTTTCTAACGGAGGTGTGAAAAAGTCCTAGGTTCAGTTTAAGTCCCTGATAAACACAACTCAGATTTTTTTTTTCCGGCGTCAAAATCTGCATATTTGTATTTCGAACAATGTAGGCGAAACAATGCAAATTCCTCCATGTCGGTTCCTCTTTTGGCCTAATGAATATCATTTGTTCAGTATGAAATCTCTACACTCCATGTCCCGTGCGTTGAAAGCAAAGGTATAGTAAATCTTGATAAGCTATTTAAAAAAAAAATTAGGTAGGAGTCCTGGTCTCCCATCAGCCGCCATCTTGCTATGGGGTCTTGCTGAGTCATTCACTCTGAGCCTCACTGCCTCAACTGCCATAGGGACAAGAGGGCATACAACCCCACCCCCACCCCCGCTGTACATTCCTGCAGAGAGAGCATGTGGGGCGGGGAAAGGGTGAGAACATTTCGAGGAGGGAGGCAAGCATGGTAAGAATTCCCATCGCCAAAACATCACAGGCACACAGACTCTGTGCTACCTAGGCACAAAACCACACAGACTGGGAGTCCGCTTCTAGAAACAAGGCTGGGCTCTGAGCTCGTGGGGGCAGCGGGTAGGTCCTGCTATGGCTAGGTCCCAGGGCCTAGCACAACAACGTGTGCGGAGTGTGGAGCAGTCACTGCGAAATTCTCGCAGGTGAGAATCAGCTGGAAGCGACTGACCTGGCATTTCACAACTTTTCCAACCCCCCCCGAGGCTTGATTGCCCTGTGAGGTAGGATGGGGCCAGGCATTGCTTTCTTCAAACAGAACCGGCAAATGGAGGTTTGGCGAGGTGAGGCGAGCTTGGCAGAGCTGGGCTGGGGGAGAACCACATCTAGATCCCAAGTCTCTCTGAGCAGGGACTCTCGGTGACTCTCGAACCTTTATGGGGGCACACGGTCTGGAAGCGAGGGTGCTGTCCGAAAGACCTAGAGACAAAGGAGATTTTTAACTAGCTGATTTGGTGTCGAATCAGACCCAGACTTATGCCAGATTCGAACATGGAGGTAACATGAGGCAGCAAAGATTTCAGCAAATCTAGGGGAGGAAAATTAACATCAGGAGAGTTCTATCGCTTGCATGGTTTTATTTTTTATGGTTTCTATTATTTGATTTTCCAGGGGCAATACCCCACCCCACTTTCACCCGTCTGCGGGCTGCACCCCATTAGCACTCACTGTGGTCTACCCAGGTACACGGGTATCTGGCTGGGTCCCAGAACATCTCAGCACGTCGGGCTGAGGTCTGAGAGTCCTGGGCTCCTGGGATGGACACAAACCCTGCGGCCAGCAAAAGGCAGGTAGCGAACACGCACGCACACAGCCTCACCCCCAAAGACAGGAAACCACATTCGGTCTGGGCTGGCCCCAAGCTGAGGAAGAAACTTTGAAGAAGTAACTTCCAGATCTGCTTCACCTACTGGAAGAGGCGTCCCTGGACGCCAGCTTTCAAGGATCCCTGGATGCCGAGGCCCTTGGCCCCTGGTCCGTGAAGATGTCCAGGCTGCTGCCCAGAATTGAATGCCGGGCCATTTCCTGCACTTTCATCTGCCCCATCAAATCCAGCTGAGTGTCTGGGACAATCCCCGCCCATTTCCTGGGCTCCTTTCCGCCCCCCTCCCCCCCTCCACCCCCCCCATCCCCCCCCCCCCCCGCCGGAGGTTCTGTAACCTCCTCTAAGTGCTGTACCCTTTCATCTAGTTAGACACCCCCTCGGGAGCGAAGGTTAAATTACAAGGCTCAGACCTACTTTTCAGCGAACGTCCCACAAAACCTTTGGTTGACGACCAACAGTGGGACCTCTTTAGGTAGAAGGTTTTTTCTGTCTTTGAAGCTACTACCCCACCCCTTCCTGCTCCCCTACTCTCCCAGAAGGAAAGGCAGGAGTCTTGGATCCTGGGGTCATGGGCCCTTTGGGTTAGGCACTGAGCCCAAAGTCACGGAGCCCTCTTTGGTCTGCTCCACACTCCCTTGGGTGGGGGCTTATGCAGCCTCTACTTGGCCATCTCCGGCCACAGGGAGCTCACTACCTCTCAGAGAATCTTCTGACAACTCAAGCAACACTGAGCATCAGGACGTACTTCCTCAAAAAAGCTGGCATCTGCTTCTCTGCTCATGAGGACCCACCGGAAAAGACAAATGGCTCCTCAAAGCCGCAGCTACACCTGGCAGCAGGGGGCAACAATTTCCAGTCTTAGACTGACTGTCATCTCTGTGTGTGCTTGGGTTAGTCGTTTCCATCCTTTCTGGCCTCCATGTCTCATCTCTAAAACGGGGAAGGCCTTTTCAGTATATGGGCTTTTGTCCGGGCGGGGGCGGCCTTAGACTCAAGGACTCAAAGAAGCCAGCACCACAGAAACCATGGACAGAGCCTGCGTTTCCTGGCTCCTTGGCTGTTGTGCTATTTCCACCCTTGGAGACAAGAGAGCATCGCAAGGATATGAGGAGGGGTACTACGCACAGCTAAAGTAGAAATGACGAGATGGGATCCAAAACACTTCCGTGGAAAGAGAGAGCTTGTAGCATGAAGGCAACACAGCAGGACACAAAGACCTTGAGCTGAGACACAAGAGACAAGGACCCCCGCATCGCGGCTCAGTCATCAACTAGCTAGCTGGCCCTGGGCATGTCGCTTGACCCAGTCCTTGATTTCTTCCTCTGCTAATGGGAGACATTGGAATGGCTGATCTGCACCTTAATAAGTCAGAGAATCGGTACGAAACATACAGGTGGACCCCCAAAATAGCTTGGAGTTTGATCAGTTTTAGTAAAGCTATCCACAAGGCTGCTGGCAATGGCACCATACAAATACCAATGAAGCTCTAAGAAGGGGGGGGGGGTGGGTACATGTCTGTCATGGTAAAAGCTTGGTGTCTGGCCAGAGGAGGCCCTTCCTATAGAGGAGAAGGTTCAAGGGCTCAGGTGGCAGAAACAAAGGCTCGACTCTGGGTCTAGGCTCCACCGTTGCTAACCAGGTCCGTAAGCATGGCTTGGCTCTCTCAGCCATGGTTCCCTTGTCCTGAACACAAGGGCAATCCCTCCTACGGCATGGAGTTGGCATGAGGCTCAACAGGACCAGGTGCCTGGCACATAGTAGGCGCTGTGCAGGCTACAGAGGTTGTAGCTGGCTATACACGTGCCTGCAGGAGAGGAATAAGCCTTAGTAAAATCCAGAATCTTCTTTAATTCTTTAGCAGTCTCCAAGGACGTTGATCCTGTATCTGACTCAGAAATACCTCTCTTTCTCTGTCTCTGTTTCTGTGTGTCTCTCTCTGTCTCTGTCTCTCACTCTCAGACACACACACACACACACACACACACACACACACACGATAAAAGAAAGAGAAAACCACAGTCAGCCTGGGGTGTTCCCAGGCATAGGAAAAACATGTATGGAACAAGTACCCAATGCAATAAATCAAACTGTGGGATCCAAATCTGAGCCGGGGTCCAACCTCCAGCTCCAGTTGCATCAGAGGGTGGGCCGTACTCTCTGTTCCTACAGCCAGCACTGCCCGGAGCTTCTGGCCCACTCTTCTGGCCACTCCTGAGGTAGTTGACCCCTTCTAGGGAGCTCAAGAGTGCCCAGAGTGGGAGGGAGAGAGAAGTGGGCTGGTGGCCATGGGGATGTTTGGCTTAGCTGAGCCAAGGAGATGGCTATAAAGCCTGGCTGTGGCAAACTGCCCTGATTGCCAGAGTGTTAACGTTGGAAGGGACTGCAGAAAGACATGGAGGTGTGCACACAGGAGCCCCGGGGTGGGGGGTGGAGACTCAGACTCTAGATATGCCTCAGCCTCTAATTGCTGGATGATTGCGGGCAAGTTTTACCATATCCAGGCAAGTTTTATCACAGAAAATGAGGGCCTTAGGTTACTAGATATCCTCCCAGAGCCTTTTCTGCAGCGAGATTTTGCTGAATTCCTCTGATGCCATTTAGCTAGTCAGCTTCTCACTGGGCTTCAATTCATTTCAAGAAAGCAGTTACTAAATGTTGATTGCATGCCAGGGGCTTGTGCTGAGCACTGGTTGGGCCAAGAAGAAAAGACAGGGTTCCTGTTTTGCTGCTGCCAAGGAGCTCACAGTCTTATGAAGGCAAGCCTATCTTTAATCAAATAAATATAATTCAAGACAACACATAAGGTAGCAGCGATCCCCTTTCCTGGGGAGGCTACAGAAGGCTCCAGAAAGGAAAGGGATACCTGAGTGAAAGTTTGAGAGATAAGTAAGAACTTTCGAAAATACCAAAGGCAGAGGGTGCGACAGAAACCAAATCCAAGGGGGAGTGTCAATGGATACGAATATTCATCCGTGCAGCTGTAGCATGGAGAGGGATGGAAAGGCATGAAACTAGAAAGACTAGCGGGAGACAGAGTGTGGAAGGGCATGTATGAGAGCCAAAGAATTAGTTCTTTATCCTATGGGTAATAGGGAGCCATCGAAGATTTCCTGGCAGGGGAGAGACAAAACCAGATCTGCATTTTAGGCCATTCATTTTGGCAGGAACATAGAGCCTCTGGATCAGCAAACAATAGTCCATGAGCCAAATATGGTCTGCAGCTTATTTTTATATGGCCTGTGAGCTACAGATATTTTTTTTTACTACAACTTTACTGAGAAATGATGTGCATACCATATAATTCACTTATTTATAATATACAACTTAATGGCTTTTAGCATACTCAGAGTCCTTTACTCGGTCAATGCAATGCAATTGCAACCTTTGCTCGGTCAATGTCAGAATACTTTCATCTCTTCAAAAAGAAACCCTATATCCTTTAGCTATCACCCGCCCCATTTCCCCATCTCACCTCAGCCCTACTTTCTGTCTCTATAGATTTGCCTATTCTGGATATTTCCTATAAATGGAACCTATAACGTATGGCCCTTTGCGTCTGGCATCTTCTGCTTCGTATAATGTTTTCGTGGCTAAGTAATATTCCATTGAATGGACATACCACATTTTGTTTCTCCATTCATTAGTTGGTGGACATTGGGTTGTTTCCACCAAAGAAGAGCATAGACATATGTGGCTCACACAGCCTAAATTCCTCCATCTTTTCACAGACTTGATGAACACCCTGCATAGCAAGCCTGGAAGTCAGAATTCCAGGTCAGGGATTCCAACAGTCCTCAAGTGACATCTGATGGTGGCTTCAACTAGAGGGAAGGATGCCATATTGAGTGGTAAAACCAACCGGACTTGGTTGGATGCTTTGGTGAAGGAGAGAACTATTGAGGAAAATTCATTTACCATAAGAGAAGCTGAACTTCAGACAGATAGAGCGGGCAGTCCACAGTGAAATCATGGCTGATGGCAAAGCTAAGCTAAGAATCCAGCTCTCCTCTTGAGTACAACCCATGGACTCGTGAGATTTCGGGAAAGCAGACTAAGCTGGTGGCCGTGACCTTGCTATACGATGCTTTCGCCATATGGCTAATCAGCCAAAAACGTGTATCCTGCGCTGGCACGTTGTCTCAACAAGAGCTGACAGTGTCTCCTGGAGACTCCTGGAGTGTGAATGTCTCATGTGTCCCTCCAAACACCTTTGCAGGCTTCTCTTGATCCAGCCCCTTCCTTCCAACTAAAGAGGTAGGTTGCTCCTCTGCTGTCTTCCTCGATCTCTCCAGTCCTGCCCCCAAAGCTGTGAGCTCGGGCACAAAGCAGAAGTGGCTGTGGTGTCCCTAGCAAGTTTGCCTGGGAGACTGCAAAGCTACAGGGTGCCAGGCCCGGGATACGGAATGAACCGAGACGAGGAGTTTTCTCTGGAGCACTTGTCTCTGGTAACTGCGCCCTCCGATCTCTTTCAACTCCGCTGGATCTCAAAAGAATCCAAACTCTAGCTTGGCAGAGAGGGTTCTCTCCCACCGTGCCTCAACATACCTCTCCAGCCACAGCCTCTCCCATGTCTCTGTGTCTCTGCTCTCTGCTTGTCTCATACTCTGTTCCCCAAACTTACCGTGCTCCTTTCCTGCCTCTGTGCTCTCCATGTGCTCCTCCTGCCCCTACCATCGTCCTCCCCCACTCTCTTCTCCACCCAGAAAACTCCTGCTTATCCTTCAAAACCCATTCAAATATTCCTCCAGGAAGTCTCTCCCTCCAGGTCTTGTTCATTGGATTGGCCACACTGAATTGTGCGTCTTTCTTTTCCACTAGACCTTGCCTTTTGTCTACGTCCTAGGAGTTTACGGGAGAGAGTGGCCCATAGTCTGTACCCTCTAAATATTTGCTGAATGCATAAGAGAGGGAGCGAGCGAGCAAGCCGGCAAACATTCTTTCCCCCCATCCTTCAATTTCAAGGGGAATTGCATTCTTGAAACCCCTCTGGATCTTTCAGAGGAAGCCACTCTCAGCCTCACTGCTTTCCCTTCTATTGATCCTGGGATTTATGGCGCTATTGTTTCCTTTTATTAGGCTGTAATGGCCTCCGTTAAAACATGTTACATGGAAATAGGCTAATTAAGTGTGTCAAATAAGTCACCATCCCACAGAGTGGCCAGCCCTCCCCGGGCAGTGCTGTGGTGACTCACAGTGGAGGGAAGCAGGCAGGGCACAGGGACAGCATGTCCTCAACCCTGTTCCTCAGAGCAGTGGAGGCCCACATGTCAGAGGCTCATGGCTCTGCTCCGGGGGCCTCATGGAGTCATGCCCACCTGCATGAGTTGGAGTTGACAGCTCCCACGTTGGGAAACTTGCTTCCTGTTCCTCTGCCTGTTCCTAGTCTGGGTCCACACAGGAAGGGGGAAAGAGTTCAGGTCTCCAGTCCAGGGAAACTTCTAGTAGCAGGCCTGATGATCAACTTTGGTGGGAAACCTGTTTTACCCACCTCTGTTTCCCATCCAGCAACACTTCCCAAATCCATGCTTGTTCACAGGAAGCCAGGTCAGCAGGAGGCACCCCAGGTCTTGGGTGAGAGGTGAGGGTCTGCCTTTTGAGGAATTCCCAACAGGTCCTTGGGTTAATGAAGACCGGACTCCCAGACAGTGGTGTTTGCTCTTTTAGACAAGGATCTCATCCTGGGCTCTTCTTGTCCATGAGGGAACGGAGTATTTGATCAGATTCTCATGAGAAAGAGTCCCTTGAGGATAGGGACATTAGCTCACACGAACAATTTTCAGTTTTGCTCCCCCCGTGGGAAAAGCCTCGTCAACTGCTTGAATCCACTCTTCAAGGCCCAGGCAAGCCCGCAGTCTTCTCCTCCCTTGAACTTCTAAAGACGAACCGCCTTCAGGAGCATGTCTCAAAATACTAACCCTGTAGGCTAATAGGAGGGCTCTGCATGCCGAGAAGCTTGGAGAACATCGTGTGAACAGAGTTACACAGACTTATTTATGCAGGACCTCTCGGAGCTTTCCACATGTCAACGTGCATTACGAATCTTCAAGGAAAGTGTGACAGGACCCAACTGTTTCCTACCCCTCCCCAGTGTTAGAATCGTATATCCCTGCCCTCTGCTGTGTCATTTTGCAGTTCTTCCCACTAAACCAGGCTGTGTACGGTTCTAGGGTCCTCACTGGTGTTCAGCTTGGCCATGTGACTTCTTTGACCAAAGGAAAATGAGCAGAAGTGGGGTGTCTCAGAGCTGAACCGGTAACAGACATGGCAAGTGTCTGCTCATTTTCTCTCCCATTTTTGTCATTGCCCCGAAAAGAGCACAGCCCTTCTCCCAGAACACAGCTGGTGAGGAGCCTGAACACCAACCTATCATCTGAGACAGAGCGGCTCCCCCCAAACCCTTCCCGCCAAAGAATGACAAAGTAGCATCGAGCTGGTTTGTTACTTAGCGGTAAGTGACTGTATTAGTTTCTCATTGAGGCCGTAACAAAATACCGCAAACTGAGTGGCTTAGAGCGGCGTGCATTCATTCCCTTCCAGTTCCAAAATCTGGTCTCACTGGGGTGAACTCAAGGTATTGACAGGGCCGGTTCCTTCTGGAGACTCCAGGGGAGAACCTGTTGCCTTGTCTTCTGCAGCTTCCAGTGGCCACCTGTATTCATTGGTTCAGGGCTCCTCTCTCTGTCTTCAAAGTGCCTCACTCCAATTATGATCTCTCTTGCTCCTCACTTTGACCTTCCTGCCTCCTTCTCATAGGGACCCTAGTGATGACATTGGGCCCATGTGAATTATCCAGAATAATCTTCCCACCTCAATATGCTTAATTCAATCACATCTGCAAAGTCCTTGTTGCCATATAAGGCAGCATTCGTAGGTTCTGGAGATTAAGATGGAAATGTATTTGGGGTCCATGATACAACTTGCTACACTGGCTGATACAAAAAAGGATAAACATATGTAGGGGTTCTTGGGGGCACCTGGGTGACTCAGTCGGTGAAGCGTCCGACTTCAACTCAGGTCATGATCTCATGGCTCGTGAGCTTGAGCCCCGCGTCGGGCTCTGTGCTGACAGCTCAGAGCCTGGAACCTGCTTCGGATTCTGTGTCTCCCTCTCTCTCTGTCCCTCCTCCGCTCACGTGCGTGCGTTCTCTCTCTCTCTCTCTCAACAGTAAATAAACATTAAAAAAATTTAAAAATACAGATAGATAGGGGTTCCCTACGTTTTTTGGAATTTTTTCTCACAGGGCAACTCAGAATATCTCCTCCTTCCTTCTGATGATACCCCTTTTGGAAACTGGGCCCTACCTCTATTATTGGGTATTTCTACTGCTAATTTGCAATTAAACCGAAACCCCACTGGCCACTGTAGGATTACAAATTCCTGTGGACTCATTTCGGCCACTTTCCCTTGCCAAGAGGGTCTCCTGCTTTCCTAAACTGTAAAAGAGGGATAACATCTGTCAGGCTTGAACCGATCGAATTCCGCAAGATGCTTCTGAGCATGTCGAGGCGGTGACCGGCCGTAATTTCTCAACAGACAGGCCTTGCCTTCCTTCCCTGCCTGCCTTTGCCAGAATGGAGAGCTGGCTGCCATCGTCAGTGGTAAATGCTCTTTGGCTGATAGAGGCAAGGTCTCCCTGATAACCGTGTCCCTGTCGTCCATCCTCTGCCCTTCCTCCTACGGTGTTAGGCATGTGGCCTGCATGGGCCTGTATCTATTTGCCCTGCTGTCCCCTAATATATGGAAGTCCCTGGGGGAGGTGGGCAGAAACTGTGTGCATGAATAGATGAGCCTTATCAGCACTCAATAGCTGTGTGGCATTTGGAACGTTTCTTGTTTTCTTGAGGCTTAAGTTTCCCCACAGGCTACCATGAGACCAGACTGGGGCCCTGCGGCCTCTCCCTGCTGGATTCAAAGCCCTTGAGTCTGTGGCTCTCCCTCTTCCCACCATTTTGGTCAGCACAGCCATTAGACCCCGTTGGTACTGAATAAACATTTGGTGAGTAGAACACGGGTGCCCCTCTTTGTGCAAGCCTTTCCTATTTTGCATTTTACTGGGTTCTGTAAACCAAAATACCCTTCAAAAACCAAAAGAAAAAATGGCAAGTTACCCAGACCCCAGAACAGACCACTGGGACATGTTCAGGATCATTGGGCCTTCCCGGAAACCTCAAATCCCCCATGAAAAAACCAGTGCTACAGGAATAAATGCCACTAGTGAGTTCTGTATTCCAGGCGGATTTGCAGGGCAACTCTCTCCCCACCCGCCACCCCCCACCGAAAGCTTGGATCCTGAAACCCACAAAACTCTTTGGTAGTCACGGAGATTCCCATGGTTAAAAGAAAGATCTATTTTGTGCGAGAAGGGTGACCCAAAAAAGGGTTAAGCCCTAAAAGGTTCATTTCCTCTGCACTGCCTGCTCTAGAATCTGGGATAATTCCTGCCATTAATATTTTAAGCAACTAATTTGACATTTTTCCATTTAATTAACTTGCATACATATGAGAACAGGGTTTTGAGAGTACCATGACATTTAAACAAAGTCATTTAAGTGTTCCCATTTCTGGCGGAGTGCTGCTTTTTTCTTTGCCTTTTTTTTTTTTTCTTTTTTGTTCCATTTCTGTTTTGCATTCCTGATCCTGACGCTGGGCTTATTAGCTCAGAGAAGTGACCAAATTTCCCAAAGCAAATGTCCCACAGCCTCAACCTAGGTGACGTGGGTGGGCCTAGAGCTCCGGGCTGCGGCTCTTTTAAACTGGATCCTGCTTTTCCATGCCTTTCTACAAATGGCGTTTCAATCAGAGCAGGCGCGTCACAGGCTAATGTTTTCCTGTTGCCACACCAACCCCGGGTGGGGGTTGGGGGAGGAGCGGCGGGAACGCAGACCATTTATCAAATGTAACCATCTCCACAGAAGAGCTGGGGCTTGGGGAGGGAAACAATAGCTCCGTGACGATTTTCTCTTCCAAATGACAAATAATTGCTGTCATATCATCAAATGATTAAGAAATAAAGGAAAACAGACAAATGGAGTGTATCCATTGAGGGATGGTGGGGGGGGTCTGGGGAGAGGCTCGCTCAATGTTCCATAATTGAAAAATTGCACCCTAATTAGCTCCCACCCCAGAGAATTCATGAGTTCTATGCGCCATCCAATCCGCAGCCCGCCAAGTCACAGAACTTGCAGCCATTAAAGTTTACTGCTGGTTTCAGAAGGGGCTGTGCAGTCTCCACATGCATCCAGAGAGTGAGGCTCTTCAGCTTGCCCAGCCCTCAAGAAGGATTCATTACTTCATACTTTCATCTGCCATAATTAATCACAGATTTTCTCTGCCTATCAACAGCTCCGGCTGCTCTCCCCAGATGAACCTGGGCACTCATGCCTCCAGCTTATCGGTGGTGGCCAGGCCAGCCTGGCTCACACAAGGTCACGGGAGCTGTATTCCCAGGATACAAAATGGCGCCCCCTCATCCCAGGCGCCATGGGAGAGAGACGGTCCTGCATTTAAAATGAAATCCCGTTGCAAACCGAGCTCATGGGACTCTGGAGAAATCCAGTCTTCATTTCCACCCATGTTCCAGATATTCTTTGGGGCTTTCTAATGAGGCTGTCAGGAAGAATAGCACTGTAAGAGAGGCGTGTCCCCATTCTCTTCCATTCCCTCCCCCTGGACCTGGGTTTAAATCCCAGCTGCATGACCTCATTAGCTGCATGACCTTGGGAAAGTGACTCAGTCTGTCTGAGCATGAGTTTTTCCTTTTGTAAAACGGAGACCATAAGACCTACCTTTCAGAGACAAGATGATGGCTGGAGAATGCCATTGTGAAGGACCTGGGTTATGGGTGCTACCAATGCCTCTTGATGCCTTTACGTAAAGTGGGGGTAATGATCTTACCTCCCCACTAGGATTTTAATGAGAATTGAGTAGAGAATGCATTATATGTGTGTAAAGTGCCTTGCACAAAGTTGGTGCCCAGGAAATATTCGAAATGAACTGAGCTGAATCACACATAATTGGTTCATTCATTCAATCCATCAGCTAATAGTTGTTAACTGCCTACTTTTTGTCAGACACTTTGTTCAGCACGGGATATATGCTGGGGGGGTGAGACAGACTTGATTCATGCCCTTGGAGGCTCACATTCTAGTGGGGAGCACAATGGAAACCAAAGTTAAGAAAAACAACACACAAGTTGTAAAAAGTTCTATAAAAAAAAAAAAAAAGACAAGAACACAGATGAAGGCTAAGAGCTGGTGGTGAGTTTTAGACCTAGCGGCTAAAGACGCAAGCATGTGAGGAATGGTCAGGAAAAGCATTCCAAGCAGAGGACACAGCCTCGGAGAAGCACAAAGTGCCTTAACATATTCCAGGAACAGAGAACAGGCGATGAGTCGGGCCATTGGAGCACCCAACCCCAAATCTCAGTGATTTCAGACAATATTAGTGTATCCCTTTTTCTCCTCAGAACCAATCGGGTGTCTGGTTGGAGATCTTTTGCTCGGTTGCTCAAAACCCAAGCTCCCTGCCATCCTCCGACGTCTCCTTGGAGTGGTCCATTACGGCTTCTGCATGCAGTCAACGGCAAAAAGAAAAAGCTTTGGGGGCCAAGACCAGAGGTGATGCATCTCACTTGCACTCATATTCCATTGACAAGAACTCCGAGATACGGCCCCGCCTTACCGCGAGGAGGGGGGGACGGTGTCTGGCCATGTGCACAGGAAGGCAATAAACAGCTTGGGAAGACACATAGCGATGTTTCTGCCTCCCAAGGCGAGTAAGGGTAGGTAGCCTGGAGTGAGATGAGACGTGGAAGCCAGTTTGTACAGGGCCATGTAAACAAGGGGAAGTGTGGGGTTCAGGCAAAGAGAATGAGAAGCCGTTCCAGGGTATTCCTTACACGCCAGTTTAGATCTAATCCAGTGAGAATGGGAAGCCAGTCAAAACTAATGACATGACCTAAGTTATATCATAAGAGGACCCCTCTGGCTGCTATGAGGAGAACACATCTGCAGAGGGCAATAACGGTCCCTCGAAGGTACCTTGGGTTAGGTGATGGGGAAGGGGATGAAGAGAATGGGACAGATTTGAGAGACTTCAGTCCCTGGAAACTGGCTCCAGTCTCACTGGCTAGCCGGCCCTGGGGCTGTCATGTGCGGCCCCAAGAGATGAGAGAAAACACGAAAGCGCTGGGCCATGCAGCTGGCCGTGTGGAGAGGAGGAATTCCAGAAGTTTCCACCTGGACCGAAAGCCGGGAGTCTGTCTCCTCGTGGGCCGTCTCCCAAGTCCTGCTTCCACGGCGGGTTGAGAGAGGTTAACAGTCAACCAGCCCAGTTCCCGCCGGTCCCAGGGCCGGGGGGGAACTGGGATGAAGCGGGCAGTTCTCGCAGAGACCGCTCATAGGGCACAGGCTTCGAGTGGGTCCACTGAATCCTCACAACTGGGCTGGGAGGATGGAAGGCGCTACCGTGGACGCTCCAGACAAAGGAACGTTCCAGACAAAGGAACACATTCATGTTGCTCTTGTGACTTGCTCCTATTCGTAAAAGCACCGGTTGGGAGACAGGTCTTCTGCTCGCGCCGGAGTGCGTGACCGGTGGGCTTTGCCTACACTCGCACAGAGACCAACAGGAGCGTGAGGATCTGCCCGGGGCTCTTTACGGTCCGTGTTTCCTGCCAACGTGGCAGTGGCCTCCTCCAACCGGATGCTGCCCAGTCCCGTGGTCTTCCAGCGTCCCGTTCCGCGATGCCTTCGGACAGGTCGCTGCCTTATGAAGCCAGCTGATCTTCACAATCGCCCGGCAGCCTTTAAACACACAACATCCTGAGCCACCGCATACATATTACGGCAGACTCTAGGGACGAGGGGAGCCAGTCCGCTGTATTTTGAAATCTTCCCGGGCACACGGCGACATGGCGCTCGGATAAAAGCCTAGCGGTGGGTTCGGTGAGGCTCAGGGAGAAACCTTGATTACAGAGTGAATTCTTGACAGCCAGGAGTAGATAAAGGGTCTCTGGCCCGTCTAGTCTCTTTTCCACAGCACCGTCCTCACGCTCCGAAGGGGTCGTGGAGGCATCCATCCTTACCAATGACCTGGAAACGTCAGAGCAGGCCAGGAGCTCCGAGGTTATCTTTCCCACCCAGGGGTTCCCGCATTTCTGTCGGACCAACCGCGTCAGAGTCGGAGGAGGCGCTCATTATCGCGCGGCTTCCTGGCCTCTCTCCGTACCTCCTGTCTCAGCGACCTTGGGGTTGATATTTTCTAAAACACCTCTGGTGATTCCGCTATCAGCCATGTTTGGAAACCACTGATCCAGCCTTCCCCATGTTGTAAGTCAATAAAACTGAGGCCCAGAGAGAAGTAATTTGCCTAAGATTACCCGGCCTATGAGCCAAGTTTCCTGGCTCTAGTCCTCACCCGTCAGAGAGCCCCTCCACGCGTGGGGGCAGGGGGAGGGGGTGCTCAGCCAGCAGCGGCGGGATGGGCCATCATGTTGAAAGAGCTGCTCAAGAGAGATATCTAATTAGCTGACTGTAGCAGTTTTCCTTCCCCTGGTTATTGATGCTTCTTCTCCCTTCTCTCCCTGGTACTTCCCCTGCTCATCCTAATGTGATCAATTACTCACAGGAATAAATTACGCACACAGCCTACAGTCTATTAGGTAATCGGTGATGCACCGGCCAGGGGAGCCAACAGGCAAGACAGGCTGTCTGGAGTGTAGGCCAGCAGAAGGGACAGTGTGGGCCCAGTGCATGGAGGAGTCTCCAAACAGAAAAGCCCAGCCCTCCAACAATCGTCGAACTGTCTGGCCGCCCCCCCCCCGCCCCCCGCCCCAGACGGGCTCGCAGGCCAAACTTGAAAACAACTTTTGAAACAGCTGGCCTGCCGCTCTGTCGGGGCTGCAGTTCCGCGGGCCGACCACCACCTTCCCCGTCTCCCACAGCCCCAATCCCTGAGGAGGCCTAGCTCCGATCCAGCTGGAACTAGAGCCTGCCTCTCAGATCTTGGGGTTCATTCAAAGTGCCAGGGATCCTATTAATACGGAGGAGGTCCGGGGGGGGTGCCTACGACCGCCTTGCCAACACCAGTGCCGCTGGTCTGGAAAACGACGCCCTAGCGATCGGTGTGGGCAGCACTGAGAGGTCAGCTGGCTTGTTCATAGGCAGAGGTTCTTTTCCCGGCCACCCCCTTTGTATGTGCTGTGCCGCCTGCCCGCAACACCCTCCCCACTGGTATCTGCTTCGAAAACTGCTCGCCAGTCGCATATTCTGGCTCGGACGCACCTGCTCTCTGAAAGTCTTCACTGACTCCCCCTGGAGTCTCAACTTAGAGCAAATGATACTTTCACTGTGTCCCGCTCACACTCCGTTATAGCAACGCTTACCTAAATTAGTGTGCCACTCGATGGCCTGGGAACTCTGTAAAAACTGTCCCAACTCTTCCGTTTCTCCGTGCCCGAGCCTCACAGAGGGTTCTGCTAGGCACTGGGCACGGTTACAGGGCCTGGGAACTTTTCAGAGATCCCTAAAAACTGTCTGTAGACCTGAAAACAAAATTATTGGATCCCAAACACGAAGGAAAAGCTTTGCAATGGAAATGAATAAAATTTTACTGAAACGTCCACAAAACAGAATATTACATCAACCGCATTAATGGTTTCATTTAGCATTCCTAAAACTTCATAAAAATCTCACTGTCTTTGAGAACGACGTGCAGGTTAGATGTTTCTCACTTTGCAAGAATTCTCGAGCACCCCCATAACTGCTGCGAAATCAAAGCCGGCCGTAGATGGAACGAATTACTTGTAGCCAAATAATTTCAAAAGTGACGTTATAAAATATAATCCTTATTTTTCTTCACAGAAAAAATATACCTCATATGGAATATGGGTGAATTGCAATACATTTGATCCGTGTGAGTCGGAGCTTCCAGAGCAAGCGTGTCTAGGTCTTAGAAAGTCTGAACACAATCTTGATGTCTGGCCTAGGGGACGCACGCAGTACATTTCTCCCAAAGGAAGGGGATGAATGAATGGCAACCCAAAGTGATTCTGAAAAGTGCGTAGGTGGGAGAAGAGGAAGGAAAACAGGCGAGAGAAATATATAAAGCCTAAGCCAAAGTTTTAAGACAACAACAAAGGAAGTCCTTGTTAGGGAGAAACCCTAGGCCCAACTGGAAGACAGAAGCAGGCGATATCGCCCCCTACCGGCTGGAGGAGTCCCGGATTGTCCACACATTCTGGCTTCGTTTATTGATCTGTCATTGTTGCTTCTCCCACGCCAAGAACATCAAAGCCCTTTGGAATTCTCTCAAAGAAAGAAGTCAGTGGTCCCCGAGGATCAGCCTCTGCCTCGCTCCGGGAAAGGAGGCTCGAGGGGAGCTGTATCACTGGCTTTGTGTCAGACATCCTGAAATGGATCCAAACCCATCTTGAACCTATTTCTACCTTCCTCCTGAACCACCTCTTGGTTAACATGTTCCATATGTTCCTTTCCCTGGTGGAAAATAGGCTTTGCTTTTATTTCAAAGGGCATCACTGGAAAGTCTGGGGGGCAGGGGCTTTGTTCTAAGACAAGCAATCTTTGGGGAGCTCTTTTAAAGAAGCAGAGATAAACAGAAAGATTTATATACAAGATGTTCACCGCAGCATTATTTACAATAGCGAAAGAGTGGAAACAGTCTAAATGCCCAACAACAAGGGGCTGGTTAATGAAATTATGATCTACCCACACAGTAGATATCGCAGCCATTAAAAGCCAGGCTTTTGGAGATTATTTTTATAGAAATATCCAATCTTTTGTGAGCCCTTCATAGGTGCCAGGAGGCATTGTCTCCGCTTTCCGTGTCTTACAACAGCCCTGTGAACAAAGCTTTGTCTCCATGTGGCGCGCAAGGACACTGAGGCCCAGGCAAGCCAAGGTCACACAGCTAGGGCTACAGCTGTGCCACCCTAGAGCTGCACCGTGACGTGACGTGCTGCGTGCTGCTGCCTCCCTCTCACAGAGATTCGTGGAAATTCTGAGCCTGGGGAGTTGGAGGCGAAGTGGCGAATTCCTTCCCGGATCTGCGGCACGCTTTCAGGAAGGAGGGCGGGTCGGGCAGCACCCCAAGGAGCGGTGAGGTCGTGGCCGGGCAGCTCTCACAAGGAGGGTTCCCAGAGGAGGAAAGAGCCCAAGCAAGTTGTGGGGAGAGTTTAGCAAGCACGGAGGACGTGGGGATGGTTAGCACATCAGGTATGTTGTAACCACACTGGAAACCAATAGAGAAACCACAAGGGACTGGGCTGAGCCCTGCGGCACGTGCCGAAAACAGGGACAGTGACCATCGAAACCTCTAGTGTTAGTGAGCCCATCCAGACACCCGTGCTGCGTGCTATTCCAGGTGTCTCATTAAATCCTGAGGACCACAACCTTTCTTCGGGCTATCGTCATGCCCATTTCACAGGAGAGAAAACTGAGACCCGGCAAGATTTGAGTAATGTGCCTGGGGTTTCGACCGGTGAGCAATCGTGCCGGAGTTGAAGCGTGTGGTGCAGAGACCAGAGGCCACGTGCTTACCCACTGGGCAACCTCCTCCCTCCTGGAGTTGGGGGGACGGGGGGGGGGGGGTGGCGTGCCAGGCACAGGGATAGGCGTTCACGTTTATCCCCCAGCAGCGCATGCTGTTTTGTGTTCCATCAGCTACAGCTGGCCTCCTTCGCTATTCAGGGAAACCATTCTATATGGAAACGATTACAGAGCCTCCTGAGTTTATGAGAACCCCCAGGAAGCCCAGCTTCTAGCAACACCAGAGGTGGGGGAGGGGAGAGACTCCTCCACATTTGGGGAAAACCACCCAATGGCCTCTGGTTCCTCCAGCTGGTGCCGTGTGAAGTCCACGGGGCATCGGAAACAAAGGAACCTCGCACGCCCACCCCAGAAGTCTTGGGCCCCTCCTCAGCCCCAAGATGCTGGCTCTGCCCCCGTTAGCCTCCAGCCCTAGGGGCCTCAGCCTCTTCCTCCAAGATCGGCCACCTCCTGCCAGGTCGCCGGGCTCTGAACCGGCTCCCCAAGCCCGTAGCAAAAGGGCCCAGCCCTCCTGCACCCCTGCCCACCACCCCCAAGGCAGGCTCTTCTCAGACCCTTTACTTATCTGCTTTCACTGTCCACAGTAGCAAACATGGGGATTTTTCTGGTCTGTCTCCCTTCCTGAAAAGGTGAGTGGAGGTCTCTGTGGATTCTGACTACTGTGCACCTGGAGGGCAGGCTCACCGGGTCTAATAGAACGGACAGCCCTTGGGGGCCAATCCAGCGCCGGCACCCCTCCCACCCACAAGCCCACCCCCCAACAGACCCAGAGGAGTAGGCTCTGGAGCCCTGCTGTCTAGGACACACCCCCTTTCTTGGCCCCAGGCCCCCTGCCCCGAGGCACAGCCCCTCAGACTGCCCGGATCCCAGCGACCAGAGGGAGGTCCTCTCCTCCGCCACTACGGGGCATTTGGCGGTGAGGAGGAGAAGCCGGGCAGTGGGGCTCTCCTCTACCAGAGAGAGCTGGCCCTCAGATGGAGAGAAGAAGGAGGAAGGAGAGCCGCGAGTGTGGGAAAAGAGCCTTAGGCAGGACTCTGCAGTTTTGGACTCTTAGTTCCTCAGAAGCGGGGCTGAAGCTTTCACCCCTGGGTTTTGTGAAACTTCGCCACCTCCTTTCCACAAGGTCATCATTTGGCTTGAGCAAAATGTCCCTTGCAGCCAAATGGGCCCCAGGTAAAGCAGCCTGAACTAGCCCATCGAGGCTGGAGGGGGCCATCCCCCCGGAGGGCTGTTCTGAAGGCCTGGGCCCTGCAGGAGCGTTCTCAGCTCGGGGCCCCATCCTCCCCAGACCGGAGCAAGGCAGGGGGCATTGTGTGGGGAAGGTTGCCGCTGAGTCCGTGGAAGTTCAATGGCACTCTAGACTTGCTGTACGATGGGCTCAACCCCAGACAAGTGCCTTTCACGTTGGCCTCTAGGACTTCTGCGGCCTGCCTCCCCTGGACCCACTCGCAGTTGCCATCCTGGTGGCAAAGCCTGATTAATCCTTTATCTCATGCTTCTGCATCTAAAGTAGCTCCCCGCTACATACAAGGTAAAGTTCAAGTTCCCCACCACGGCGTTCAAGTTCACTGTGTACCTCCTGCAGCCTTATCGCTCCCCATTTCAGATTCTGTGTCTTAGCTGGATAGAACTCCATGCCTTTGCTCATTCGGTTCCCTCTGCCTAGAATTCCCTTAGCTTGCGTCTCTGCTTTGCTAACTTCCACTCCAACTTCCCAGGCTGGGGAAAAGGGTTCCTCCTCTGGGCTCCCGTACCTCTTGGCCTCACTTAGCCTGTCAAAACTCAGACCAGACTACGCTGTCACTGGCTGCTTTCTTGTCTTTCCACTGCACTATGGACTCTCCAAGGGCCAAGATCACCACTGCTTCCCTCTTCCCCAGTGCTAGGTCCGGTGTAAATTGGCCTCTGTCCACTCGCCCACCCCACCTCGTGGTTACTCTCTCCAACCAAGCTACCGATTTCCAAGAGAATGTTCAGGCCACCCATCCGGATCTTAGAGATGATGCAACGAGGCTCAGAGGCTTGCCTGGTGCCCTTTGAACCCATCTGTTTCTCTGTGACAATCCCTGGCTACCCAGCGGGGCTTTGCAACCTACCCGTTTGCTCAGCGTCTGTCCCCTAGGAGACAGTGATCACCATACTATTCAGCTTCTAGCCCAGAACCTGGCCTATAATAGGTGCTTAATCAAAGCGTGTTCGAAGGAAGGGGCAGGGAAAGGCTTTCACGCTGAGAAAGCCCACCAGCCCCACGATGGGCGAACAAGGCTTAACCCCATTTGGTTTCTCTGCAGCTTCCAGCGAAGAGCTGGGGACACAGTCAAGCGTCAGCTAGCATTTTCAGACCAAATTCTACACACCATGACTTTCTTCGGTATTTGTGCTGCGATTTACAAGGCACTTTTGCAAACATTGACTTACTTAATTTTCATAATAATCATTAGAGGCCTTATAATTTTTTTTTTTTTTTTTTTTTTTTTTTTTAGATTTTATATGGAGGAGCCAATCCCAGGCCTTACCTGCCGGCAGCCTAGCCCACGGCACACACTCCTATCTGAAGTCAGAGTCCCGCTGCCTAGACAAATCCATATATGTTACAGGCATCCTTGTCCACGCATGGTCCAAACACAGCATGGTTACATGATTGCTGATAGAAACAGGGAATCCTCAGCGAATGAATGGTCTTGCTCCTAAGATCAATGGCCCAAATCAGAGAGCCCAGACACCCCCTGCCTCGTAATTCTGTTCTGCGATTCCCTCTGCCCCCCACCGAGCCGTGAAACAGCAGTGCCCGAAGCAGCCAACCGCTCCCAACCAACCCTCTTTCTCTAGCTTCTCCTGGAGCTTGCTGACCTCAGAGTCGCCCTTCCCAGACGGCAAAGCTGTAATAAGGCAACGCTCAGAGGTGGCCACCCATCAGAAGCTTCCAGCCCCTCCCTTATCCCAGAGGCCAACCTTTGGTCAACAGTCTCTTCTTTCAAGAGAGAAACTACAGAGTGACCGCCAGCAGAGAGAGAGGGACTGGTCAGTTGAGACCTGAGGTTGAAACCTGGCCTTGCCACCAAATCGCTGTTTTTGCTTGGGCAAGTGGCCCCCACCTCAGGTGGCTCCCTTCACAAGGACGGTGGTGGCTTCCCTGAGCCGTCCATTTCCTCTTTCCTGCCAGGCCTCTCGATAACCAGAAGCCACAGTTCTGGGGCAGGGAGAAAGCTTAGGGCACTAACAGTAAAGGTTCCTCCCTTTCTGCAAAAATAACAAACCAACAATAAAAATAGCAATAGGGCATATGTACTGTTTACTTACACAATTTCACACCATCTTCGCAGAAATGCTAAGAGGTGGATATTCCTTTTGCTCCCATTTTAAAGATGGAAAACAAATTCTCAAAAAAAAAAAAAATACTCCGTTTCGTCCTTGGACACACAGCTGGAGACAGGTAGAAGCAAGATTCGAAACTGGGCGACTTATCTGCAGAACAAGAACATTTTAGAACATCATTCTTTTCTGCTGGTCTCACCAGCTCAGCTTGTCCTTCCCCATAGAACATTTATAAAGTTCGACCACATACTTGGACACAGAGAAAAAAATCTTTTAATTTAAAACTGGAGAGTCTATAGGTCGCATTCTCTGACTGTAATCCAAAATTTTTAAATAAAAAAATAATGTGGCTGAAAATATTCTTAAGTGCTTGGGAATTAACAAACAGAGGTCTAGATAACCCATGGATCACAAGAAATATTAAAACGAAACTCAAAAACCATCTAGAAACAGATGAAAAGAGGAACATTTTATTTCAAAACCTACAGAACCCCCAAAAAAGCTCAACTCAGGGGGAAATTATGGCCTGAAACGCCTTCCTTATTAAAGAAGAAAGACTAAAAATAAAGGAGCTGAATACGCATCATAAGGAATTAGAAAAATAAGCCAACAAAAAAGGAAAGCACAAAATGGGAATTGACCAATAGCTGAAATTAATAGCCCAGAAACTAAGAGAAGGGGATAAAAAAAAAAAAAATACACCAAACAAGGGCTTTGAAACCAGAGTTGGTGGGAGGGAGAGGCCAATGGTATCTTGGGGCAGGTGAGAGCCCCCTGATCCGTGAGGGTCTCCCTGGAGCCCCGCCGGCCAGTAACGCAGGCTCCTGGAGCTCGGGGTCCCGCCCCCCAGCAGGTGGCTTGTTCCCACCGCACAGTCTGGCGATGTGACTGCCCACCCGAGACTCCTTGGCCTGGAGTCGCGAGCAGAAATAAAGCTCCTCCGTCTGGGCTTATTAGGCAAAGGAGGCAGTTTTGTGTTTTCAGCAATGAAAGCTGCTGCGGTTTTGTTTTCTCTCTGTTGCCAGGAGTCAAGAGGAAGTCTGTGGTTAGACATCTTCGGGTGGAGACGTACACAAACACAGAGGCTAGAGATGAGCTCCTCGAATTCAGCCCGCCCGGGCCCAGCCCCATGGAAGGAGGCTAAGGAAACAGAGCCTGGGGCAGGGGAAGGTGGGGGGAGAGACACCGTGGAGATGCCCAGACCCGCAGCCGCACTCAGCCTTACTCTATCCGCGGCCCACTTCCCTTTCCCATCCTGACAGCGGGATCCTGTAGATCCATTTTTTCTTCCAGGCATGAGGCAACCCAATTTGCCTTCACTCTGTCCAGAGACCGAGGTCAAATGATCCCTGTGAATTGAGCGCCCGTCTCAGTAGTGGAGCCATGGCAGGCACTGCGGGCCGCCACCCGCTGTGGGTCCCAGCCTCTCCCTCGTTTCCATCAAAACCTTGGATTTGTTCCGGGTCACACCTCCACAAAGTGCTCACGCCTCCAGCCTCCCGCATATCTAGAACCCGGCCATTTGATTGCACTTCTGGCCAATGAGCTATTGCATTCCTAAGAAGACTTTCCCATTCTTCATTCCGGTTCTTCCTCTGTCTCCCTTCTTTGTCCTGCCTGGAGCTGGCATGCAACCCTGGAGATAGGACACCCATCTTGTGTTTATAAGGTAGCAGCAAGAGGATAAAGGGAGAACAGGAAAACAGAAAGGCCAGGCCCTCCACGGCATAATCCCATCACCTGCCACCCTGCCCTGTGCTACTCTTGTGTCCAGGGAAAAATAACGCTGCATCTGTTAAAACCATCTGTAGCCGAGCCCCTGTTACCTGCCGCTGAATGAATTCCTTCTTGAAATGACAACTTTGGTCTTTGTAGGGTTTTCGAAATGTTTTCAGCCCGTCTTCTTACTGGGTCCTCACGGAAATTCTTCAAGGTGGGTCAGCATCTTTCTTCCCGTTGTCAAATGAGGAAACTGGGGTGCCATGGATGTGAAATGGGTCAAACAAAGAGTTAGGGTCTGAACTCCTGCACTCTGTGCCTCAGTTCATTGCTTCCCCCCCCCCCCAAAAAAAATCCTTCTTCCTCTAAGCAGTTCAGGGCTATCCTTATCCTCACTCTACCTTGCCCCACACAATCTTGCACACTGAAAGCAGAAATCCCTCAGGAACCAAGGAGCATGCGAATGGAGCTTGGTCCCTTCTAGTGCCAGGAGTAGACATGCTCTTTTATTTTAAAATCCATCACTTCCAACCAAAGGATCTGGGTTCAAGTCTTGGGATTTCCCCCTGAACTTGCTATGTGTTCCTGGGTGGGAACAATCTCTGAAAATCTCCCTGCCCATCTATACAGTGAGAATGGCAGCCGTTCTCCTCCAGAGGCTATGATAATAAATTCAGAGATATATGATAATGTATGATGTATGACAATAAGCTCTGAGATAGTAATCTCGAAGCACTCAGGATGTCACGGAGAACACTTTGCACATGATAAAGCACCGATGCCCTTATTACGGGGCTGTTATCATGATGACTTTGGTCTGTCTCAAGGCTGTGACTCCTCCCTCAGCTCAGCTCTCCTTGCGGTTGACATGTAAATTACAGATATGCTTCACATGTCTTTGTGACTACTCGTCACCATTTGTCGACCTCAGGGGAGCCGAGAACGTTGATCTCATGAGCATATACCTTTAAGCAAGGATAATGTTAGTGTTATGATACTTACTTGCTCGTTAAGCCAGGCTATTTGATCTCCTAAGGTCTTTACTTTCTTAGTGACCAAAACTTATCCATTCATCCACTTTCCAAAAAAAGAAATAGACTCTGGGCTGGAGACTCTCAGGGTTGCACGGGACTTAAAAATCATCTGGTCCAGCCTGCCCTCCCACACCGAGCCCTCCCCTTTCTGGGATGGCGTCTCATCTTCATGCCCCCTCCCCCCAAATCCCCGACGGGCATCGAACCTCCACGTGCTCACCTCAGAGACAAGGGGTTTGCTGCCTCCTGGGGTGGTCCATTTCTCCTCTGAACATCGTCTGCTAGAATACTCTTCCTCTAACAGACACTCCTTGGCAGACACAAGGATGTGTTCTTGGCAAACTTCTAATACTGTGCACATTTGACTGTGTAGGATGGTGACTGGCAGAGTCAGTGGGGGATGAAGAAGCCCACGTGAGGTGTTACCAAACAGGAAGTGCCATCTGTGCTGGATGATGACAGTCAGGGAAAGCGTCAATCAGCTGCCCCGGGTGGCTCCAGAGACAGCTTCTTCCTTCCTCACATTAAAGAGCTCAAGAATAGCAATTACTCCGTTAATTCTGACGCTCTGACTATTCACGGGGCCAGGCCAGGCCATGTGGCAGTGACAAGACTGAAATCTCAATCTTGAGATGGAAGTTTATTTCTTGCGCGTATCAGGTGCCCCGTGAGTTGCGAGACCCTCCCCCTTTTGGCATGCCGTCTGGAACACGGGGCGTCCAAAGTCCCTATGGCAAAACGAGGAGGCACATCAACCCGCGATTGCCTTCGTCTCGGCCCATTGGGCAGAACAAGCCGTGGGGCCCCAATCTAGCTGCAGAGGAGGCGGGGAAGTGTAGCCCGGCACATGGAATCTGTGGTGAGTGCTGTCTCTCCAGCCAGCCTTCCCCCAGGACATCTCAGGGTATGCCATTAAAGAAACGAGAGTCAGCCCTGTGGAGAAGAGGAGCCCATGGCCATGGAAATGAACCATGCAAGGTGATGGGGAACTTTCGGGGGAGGCCCTCTGTCTGCTGCTGTTCACTATAAGCAGCCATCACACGGCAATCTGAGGTAGGATCTGTACGCACGGGCGGCCAGGCTCTTCCACCCACAGCGACCATGTGCTGACAAACACCCAGGACAAACTTTGCATGCGGAGTGTTCCCGACGTCCCCGTCATCCCTCCCGTCGCCATATTTGCCCCACACACCCCACGCTCCAAAAATGCGGTCTTGGCCTGCTCTGTTTCTTCTCATTCAGCTCCCTCAGAGCTCCATCTTGGCCAGCGCAGTTCCTGGGAGGAAAGGAAGGGACAGACAGTGCTGGAGAGACCCAGGTCGCGGGGGAGCATCCTGGCTTGCCAGATCAGTCTCTGAGTCCCCCCCCCCACCCTGTCGGAGGGAGGAATTTGGGTCAGCAGTGAAGTGGAAAGAAAACTCAAGAAGAACATAGAGGGGGTAGGGAAGGAGGGACCAGAAGGAAAAAAAAAAAAAAAAGACATAGGTGTTGAGTCCTTTGTGTATAATGGGGATGCAGAAAGTTGAGAGTCATGGCGTGTCAGGTCGATTATGGATGCCCGGAGGGTTTGGGGTGCCTTGGAAGAGTCAAAGTTTCTAAAGAAGACTTGAAGCCCAAGATAGTGAGAGAGAAAAGGAAACAGGGACCTCATTCTTTTTCATCTCTTTGAGAGGTGTGCCTGAAGATGGAAAGCTCTCTCTTTCGCTTGCTGGATTGGGCTTCTTTGAATGTGACTTCATGTAGAAACGAGGTCACAAGGAATCCCCACAGGTACTCAGGTTACGTGAATAAAACCCGAAGTTGAATGAGTAGCGTATTCTGGAGGCAGGCAAGGCAATCGGACAAGAGCAAGAAGGGGCTGTAATTGTTCAGAAATAGACTAATACGCTTTGGGGATGCCAGAGGACGAGGAGAGTGTCCAGCAGCAGCCAGGAGCCACCTCTCCACCCCCAGCCTCTGGGTCAGAGAGCCCGGTGAGCTCTCTGCCCCTTTCCCTGACTCAGGTTTCCAGACCTGAGCTCCATTTCCTGGATGTAGACTGACTCGGGAGTATCTCCTCCCTCCCCCACTCGTTGTACCTCCACTTGGTGGATGCTACAGTGACATTAGCTTTGCTGGCTGCCACCTCCCCCCTGTTGACTCATACGAGACTTCCTGCCAACTAAAAACCCAGCCTCTTTCACTTATGCTGTTGACCTAGGTATCCCACATCCTGTGTGTGTCTGGTGGGTATTCTGAACCCCAAGCAAAGGTCTCTCTTGCCTTTCATCTTGCTATGCATGAATTTGAGCCCATTTCAGCCTGGCCAAGGCCTTTGCAAACCCTGCCTCTCACCTTCCCTGAACCGTCCACCCTTCCCACTTTCCCACACGCCCCTCGGGGACAAGGCGGTTCAGCCCCCTGGGGGAATCACTTGGCCTGTAAAAGGGGTAACACAACCTGTCTTACAGGGACCCCATGAGCAGTAAGTCCATTCTAGCCATTGGTAGGTGTTGAACAGGATGTGGCCCAAGACAGTGTCCCTTGGCATACCTCATCTGGGCTGCTCAGCTGGGCTCATGTAGTTAGATTCAGCCATTCCTCTTGCACATGTGGGTATACTGTGAGAAACAAGGCAAATTCTGCACGAATTTTCAAAATAAAACTTAAGATTTATGAGATGTTTCCTCCAACCTGAGGGTCCAAAGTCACTCTCTGCCCTTTGAAAGTCACCCCACTAGCCAAGCTATTTGGATGCACAGAGACAAAATGGCACCTCTTGGCTCCCTCAGTACTGCAAGGAAGAAATCTAGCTCTCTAGGGCACCTGGGTGGCTCAGTCGGTTAAGCATCTGACTTCCGCTCAGGTCATGATCTCACGGTTCGTGAGTTCAAGCCCGGCGTGGGGCCCTGTGCTGGCAGCCTGGGGCCTGGAACCTGCTTCAGATTTTGTGTCTCCCTCTCTCCCTCTCTGCCCTTTCCCTGCTAGTGCTCTCTCTGTCTCTCAAAAATAAGTAAATATTTTTTAAAAAAGAAACGCAGCTCTCTACTTTCAAGAGCTGCCTCTTCCCCTGGGGCCCACTCCTCCCCACACCGCTCTCTCCCCAGCTCCGGGAGCTCTCTGGATACTCAGAAGGAACAACCTCAGCAGCTGGTCCACTCCCTGCCACAAGCGACGGTCCAAATTGTGGCTACTCTGACCTTGATCTTCAACCTCACTCCTAGGCTAGCGATGCAGAAGAAAGCACGGGACTTGGAGAAAGACAAGCCCACGTTCAAATTCTGCTCTCTTTCACCAGCTGACAGACTCAGGAAAGTCACCCACCCCCCGCGATCAGATTGGCAGGACTGCAAATTGGGATAACAGGACCGTCCTCACTGGTGGTTGGGAAAGTTACGAGGAAGGACTGGCTCCCCATCTGTCTTCAACCGCCGTCCCCCACCACCTCCCTCTCTGCCTCGATTCTTCCCAAATGTGAGATTCTCTTTCCTTCTCATTTTTACATAAGGAAAAGAGTCGGCCATCAGGAGACCTCACCCGACTCGCGACGTGACCATCAAGTCACTTATGTGAACCGTGCCTCGGTTTCCTCACCTTTACATTGAGAGGCCTGAGTGAGAGATTGATAATGTCAGCTTCCGCTGGTTGCATGCCTGCTGTGTGGCAGTCATGCCATAAATGTCACCTGTTTACATTAATCCAGTGGCTCAAGGAGGCATTATTATGTGAGAAGGAGCAGGCATAGCACCCATGAGCATGGGCTGTGGCTAAGGTTGCTCCGCCCCATCCCCCTGCTCTCCCTTTGGCTGCTTCGTGGTCTAAGACAAGTAATTCAACCACTCCGTGCCTCAGTTTCCCCTCTGCCAACAAGGGTGGTCATGAAAATTAAATCGGATCCTGCACCCAGAGGCCTCACCCAAGGCCTGGCACACGGGAAGCCCAGCATGGCTAGTTTCCCAGAGGATGTGAGGTATCAGAAACCTGTCTAAGGTACCCGGTGCAAGACCACGCAGCTCCAAGACCGTGCCCCGGTCCACTGCAGAACGCAGTCTGTGCGTGACCGTGACTGTGGAGCGTCCTCCAGGAGCGTCTCCGGTGTTGACTCTGGAGTTGGTAGGCTGGTATCCTGATGTCCAGGAGAAAAGGATGTCAAGGGAGAGGCATCAGCCTCTGGGGCACTAAGGCTTTCCCCCCACCCATGGCAGGCTACCAAGACCCCAACAAGCATGCCCACGGAGAATACACACACACACACACACACACACACACACACACACACACACACACACTGCAGGAGCCATATTCTCAGCTCCACCAGCTTCAAGGCTCCATCCCAGAACCCAAGACTGCTACAAACAGACCTTTGAATCAATCGTCCCATCCATATACTTGCCTGGGCCCCGGCCTCTGCTGGGTGCTGTGATGGACACATAGAAGAATACTCTTCAATGCCATGTTCATTGAGCACTTGCTATGTACCAGGCACTGTGACTTTAGAGGCAAATAAGTCAGGGTCACCAGACTTATGGATGAGACTAGCGCATGGCACAACACAGAATACAGACCAAAAGAGAAGTCCAAGAAACTCTTTACCAGTACAGGAGACATAAGCGGAGTCTTAGAATCCTAAAGTGTCGTCATCCTGGGGACAGGGTGGAGAAAAGTTTTCCAGGCAAGAGAAACAGCTTCGGTTCTGTGTGGAGGTAAGAGACACCCTGGCCTATCTGGGGGACAGGGAAGGCAGGGATGAGAGACAAGGCTCGGGACCTAAGCTAAAAGTTCTGGCCTTGTCTTATGTCAATGGACAGACACTGAAGGGTGCTAATAAGGAGCACCTGGAAAGAGAGTTTTGAATTACATGCCTGGGAAGACTTCCTGGAAGAGGTGGCTTTTGAGCAGCCCCTTAAGCAATAGCCAGAACTTTGAGAGGTGGAGACAGAAAGGAAAGCCTCCCACGCGATCAGGCAGCGAGAGAACCGGGACATGGAACAGGAGGCAAGGGGCCATCTGGAAAACAGCCAGGCCAGTAAGAGATAGCGGGGAGATGTTGCAAGAGACGACAGTGAGGCTGCATGGAGGGGCCACGGAAGGTCAGGGAAGGGAGAGAGCACTTTGGGCTGGGAAGGGTCAGAGGAAGTCTTATGAAGAGAATGAATCAATCAATGAGCCAATCAATCCACGAGCAGGCCTTGATTTGAACCTCCAAGTTTAACAGGTTTGCGTGAGCCCGGGTGCCACATCCAGGCAGGCTGCCTCTGCCCGCCCCCACCCCGGCTGCCCTGCTTCCGCCCTTTTAACCACACCTTCATCAAACCTACCCCTTTTGGAACCCCACAAGTAACCTCAAAGTTAACCTTTTGAGCTCATCAAAATCCTAGAGTCCACACAACCTAAGCCCTTAGTTTTATATTTGAGAACACTGAAGCCCAGACATAGGACGTGACTTATCCACGGTCACATAGGGACACTCTGCAGTGTCACAGCCAGAGCTAGCACTAGGATCCTCAAGTGCCCTCCTCCTAAACGTCAGCCATCAGGGGTCCACGAACGTCTCCACCCCAAAGACATGTCTTTCGTCATAGAAACTTCTTTCTTAGAAGAAAGAAGAAATTGACTCCTTAGCACCCAAAGGAATGAATCTAGGATAGTCATGCTTTAAAGCCACATGACCAGTTCTGAAGAAATACCTGGCTGTCGCAGCACCGAAGCTAGACCGGGTGGGTAACCAACCTCCTTCCCCAGATTGGAAGCTGGCCTGAGCCCTATGTGCAGAACAAGGAGGGGTGAAGCACTGAGAATTTCACCTGCTTTGTTTCAGTTTCCATAGAAACCTCACAGGGAAAGATGGGGAAACCCCATCTTCCAAACCACCGTTTCAGGAGGCCATGAGGTGGCCCAAGGCATGAAGGTGACAGCATCAGGGTCTGCCCCCCCCCCCCGCCGGCCACTCCCCTCTGGCAAGAGGACACCATCCCTTCAGGCTCGCCCACTGCTTCCTTCAGGGCCTGGGCACCCTCACAGGGCACATCTGTTCTTTGCCAGGTCAGTAACAGCCCATCAGGAAGCCCCTGTTTAATAAACTATCCATGTTAAATTATCGAAGGGATAGGAAAGTGCCATGAAGATTCAGGTCAACAGGAGTAGGGAGGAAGGGGGCGATAAAAGAATATGAATTGAGTGCCCACGAGCTAGACGTTCTCTGGGGGTGTGGCTGTGTGGTTGTACAATGACGTCACACTAAGCCGAGTCCTCTCATTTTACAGAGGCTCAGAGGGGTTTATTGACTTCCAGGGACAAACAGCCATTGAGTGGAGTCCAGCTCAGGTCAGGCTGACTCTCATTGGTGCCGTGCTGCCCCCAGAGCAGTCAGAATGGGGGAGGGAGGGCGGGCTGGAGGGGCTGGAGAGAAGGCAGCGAGAGCGAAAGCAGGGTCAACCAGAAGGAGGGAGGAGATGGGCAGGGGAGAAGCCAGAGGGCTGAGGCAGGGGGACTGGTGAGCCCGATTCTTAGGAGCACCTCAGTGTCCCCCTCGAGCTTCTCTTTCCTCCTGACCATTTTTACCAACTTGACTAGAACACAGAGCTGATCCTCGGAGGCAGGGAAGCTGGTAGCAAAGGTGAAAATGAACAACCTCCCTTCTCCCTGTGTCCCTTTCAGGGGGTTGGGCTTTAACATATAAATCTGGAGGGATGCAATTCAGTCTGTAGCACCAACCAAGGAAGGAATTTAGTAACGACATCAGAAGAGGCCTTCGGCACTTAGCGTTCTTTCTTCCTCTGGACGTTGGGGTTGAAACATCACCTCCTTTGTGGGATTTCCAGAATCACTGGGCTAGACCACATCAAGGGGCCCTGGTTCTCCGCCCCTCCCTGTGCCCGCTGCCTCTGCCTGTGACTTTGGAAAAAACCTCTCACAACAAGGACACGGAGTCTGTCCCCCTCTTTGATTCAGGGTTAGGCCATGCCATCTTTTGGCTCATGGGATGTTGGCACATGTCAGGCAAGCAGAAGCTTAGGAGAGCACTTGAATGATTGGTTTCTTTGCTTCTGCACTCCCCCAGCACCACATGACTATGCCTGAGCTAACCTGGTGGAGGACGAGAAATCTGTGGAGTAGAGCTGAGCTGCCTCAGTTGTCCCAGATGAGGCCAGGCAAGATCAACCAACGGCCCGACTCATTCCCACACCTTTCAGGAGCTCAGCTGAGGCCAGAAGGAGCTCCCAGCTGACTCCTTAAATTAAGGAGCTAAGAAACTGTTTATTGACTCAAGCCACTGAGTTTGGGATGGCTTGTTACGCAGTATTGGCACTCGATAGCTGACACAAACACAAGAGAGCACGTAATCGGTGCCCGAAGGGTGGGTATTTCCTCCACTGTTCTACTCACCGCCCTCCCTTCAGACGCAAACATAATTCTCACAGGGATAGTTGGGACGCACCAATCGTGGTCCTGGTGGATGTTGAGCTGCGATCTCATTGTTACTCCCGCTTCAGATTGATTACAGACGCTGACTGCTCAATTTTGATTAAATACTAAATCATAAGCTGCTTACAAAATGCCTGCAAAACGCTGACATTTATGAAGTCCAATAAACTACTTGTAAGAACAGGAGTGCTAGATTGGGAGAAAAAAATAAAATCTTCACCCAAACAAACATCGGTTGACAGCAGGCAGATGGTCAGAATCCCTCACTTGTAAACTAGAAAAATTAAGATTTGGCAAGGGTTGTCTGAAAATAACTAGCAAACATCAAAGTTTCCCCTTTCTATGCTGGTGTTTTTCTGGGCCCAGCTTCAATATTTTCACAGGCTACTGCACGGAAAAGGTGTTGCAGGCCTCCGCGTTGCTGGCAAGGAAAGGCTAAGAAATACCAGCAACGATTTATAGGAAGCAAGGTTGCCAACATCCCAAAGAGTGCGCGTTTAACAGCCAGCAACTGCACATTCCCATAAATCCCCAAAACTCAGCATCAGGCCTTCCCTTAATCTGCTGCGGTGTGAGGGAAAGGGAAGGCAGAATTTTCTAACTCGATTTTCCACTCGGATCGGCTTTCACAGGGGTGACCGTGAGTTAATCTTACGAGGCCTTCAGCGATCTTAATAGAAATGGAATCCAGCCTTAAAACCACAGGGTAGGGCTCTCCTCACCTTTGTTAAGTCAAGGAATGCGGGCGCTAAGAGGGGCTTTGGCTCAGGCTCAAACAAGCCCCACAAGTCCAGGAGAAACACAGGCTTTGGCGGCCCTGGTTCTCATTTTTTCCTGGCCTCTCCATGACCTCCGAAGGGCTCAGAGAGTGCGCCTGTGAGCTGATGAGGTGGGTCTGTGTACTTACGTGGCTGTCCGCAAGGGTCAACATACCTCCAGAGATGGCCCAGGAGCCACCCCTTGATAGATTGCCCCTGGTGCCTCACACACAGCTTGCACACAAGACCACGACCTCACGAATCACAGAATCGGGGCCCCTGCTGGGAGAGCAGTATTTCATGGTGGAAAGATTGCAGACATTAGGTCTGGGAACCAGATCCTCAACCATCTCTGGCTCCTTCTGGCTTCATGGGCAAGACCTTCAGTCATGCTGAGGTCTCCACCCTCCAACTAGGGGAAACCACACGCACTTTGCAGGGTTATTGAAGGGCAATATGGACGCGACGCGAACGAGACAGACTCATACGCAGATCGTTGCGATGTACGTTGAGTGCCATGACTAAGTTCTGCCCAGGGCATTACAGGAGCATAGAGAACACCTGGTCGGTCAGAAAGTAACTCCTGAGCTGTCTTAAAGGTTGAATGAGAGGGAACCAGCGGAAAAGGAAAGAACATTCCAGAAAAAGAAGGTGAGCGAATTATTGACAACCAGCCTCTGTTTGAACCCTTTCAGTACCTCATGGCCTACTGAAGAACCCATTCTAGTTAAGGAAATCCTTTCTTTTAGAGAGTCTCTCTCTCTGGCTTCCACTGATTGGCCTTATTCCCTACAGGGCATTTATGGAAGGCAGCTCTTGTGTCTTTCCCTCCTTGGGTAACAGGGTCTAGCCCTATCAGGCATTGCTTGCGTCAGGAAGTAGAGTCTGCACCCTGTTTTCCTTACTTGGGTCACGGCCCAACATTCCAGAAGAACAGGGGTCAGAGCCCCAAAGATGCTCAACGAACCCATCTGGAAAATAAGTGACCCTGGGATTGGAGCTGAACTTTAGGGGAGAGGGCCCAGCTCCGGGTAGAAGGTCTGGCTCAGCTCTGCTTCCACGGGCCCAACCCAACTGCAGTCAGAACCCTGACCAGCAAACAGAGCCTATGGCTTCTTGAAGTCGATGGCCAAGAGGAAGAGGGGCAGTGAGAGCGGGTGGCTCACCCTGACCCCCAGGGTCCAGCGCCCAGCTGGGCTGTGAGCAGACCCCAGGCATCCTCCCCTCAGTGAGCAGCGGGTGGGCCGGCCATGTATGGAGTCAACACACGACAAGCACGAGGAGGCCAGCCCGGCCCCGTAGAGGGCTCTCCGAGCGGTGTCATTGCTACTTCTTCCCCTCAGAGATGGAGGGTGTGTGACAAGCGGGGCTCAAGACAATGCCCAGCCCTAACCCGTCTCCCTACCCGCCTGCCACAGACGGGACTCCACCGGGGGCTGTCCCTTTCGTGCAACACAAGAACAGATCTCCCCAGCAGAGCAGACTCAGCGCCTCAGATTCCTCCTTCAGACGATGGAAATCGCTCGGTGTGCCCCCCTCCTATGACAACAGGATGAGCGGGTCAATACAAAAGCACTCAGAATAGCACCCGGTGCATAGCGTTACGTATGTGTTAACATTCTCCTCCTTCTCCCGAGTACTCAAGAAGGGAACATAGCACGCAATATATATAAAACAAAATCGCAGCGGGTTTGCCCATTTACCTGGCACACGGAGAACACGGCGAAGGATATGGCTCCACAGAAAGACAAGGCCCGTCCTCACCGCTCGCGACACTTGCCTCGTTCCCCCTCGACGTTCGCTGGAATCCACCACCCCCTCGCTTCCCCTGGGAGTTGCTCCTTGTCACTGAAAGCACAGAGACGAAGGATCCAAGCTTGGCGTCGGGTGATCTCCATTCAGGTCCCGGCTCCACCCGGGGTTTTCCGGATTCTGTGCCTCCTGGGGGCGGTGGGGTGGGGGGGAGGCCTGGGTGGCCTCCCGTGTAAAGCGACGACTGACGGCCACGGCCACAATATTTAAACACATCCTGCGACTCACCTTCCAAATCCCGCAGTAACGTTTCCTAATTAATCACCCTGTGTACTGCATTCTAAATTAATTAAATTAAAAGTCATTAAATCCAGGAAATTGAAATTAGTCTAATTAGATTAGAGGCACATCCAGTGGCTGTGGTGAGGGGTGCCACGTAAATTGGCCAATTTCAGTGTAGAAGAGATAAAGTCAGATTACAGACAGGCTGTTAAGAGGGAGAGGCAAGGCTTACAAAGAATGAGTCAAGGTCGAGGCGATAACGTTATCGAGGAGAATAACGACCACAGTGGCGACAGCTATCCTGTGCCAAACCTGCCTAGTTAGTCCCCACAAACCCCCTCTGAGGTAGGTGCTTTCGTCAGCCCAGCTTGACAGATGGGCAAACGGAGGCTGTGCTGCGTGGAGGGCCACAGTGGAAGCCCCTGTGGTTTGACCCCGGAGGCCCCTGCTCGCGCTCTCCCGTCAGCCTCCCGGATCATAGGCAGAAAGGACTCTGTGGGCTGGACAAAGGACAGCGTTGGACGGTGACCCTGCACGCACCAGCCAGCCCAGTCCGGCACAGTCCACGTGATGTGGACTTCTGTCCTCCCATGATGCCCACGACGGATAACGCTCACGTGCCCACCCCACTTAAGGGTGGTCCGGGCCAAATCATGGCTGTCGAGGACTGGGAGGTGTCCAAGGTTTACCCTACTCGCTAAGAAGCTAGCGTACCTTACAGTCAAGGTTCCTGGGCCAGACACAAAAGACTTCAATCCTCACAGAGATAGTAAGAGGCAGAATAGCAGCCTTTCTTGCCTCGGTTCCCCAAGCCCCAAATCCCATAAGGCAACATGGAAAGGGCCAAATGATGCCTGCGTATTCAATGGGTCGTATTATAGGAGAGAAACCCCAAGCGTAGGGAAGGTGAATCTTTTATAAATTCTTTTTTTTTTTTTAATGTCTTATTTTTGAGAAAGAGAGAGACAGAGTGTGAGCAAGGGAGGGGCAGAGAGAGAGGGAGACGCAGAATCAGAAGCAGGCTCCAGGCTCTGAGCTGTCAGCATAGAGACTGAAGCGGGGCTTGAACTAGTGAACTGCGAGATCATGACCTGAGCTGAAGTCGGATGTTCGATCGACTGAGCCACCCAGGCACCCCAGGGAAGGTGAATCTCATACAAAGAACAGTGGGGTTGCCTGCCCTGCTCTCCAGAGGGACGCCCTCCTCCAAGGCTATTGGCTGTACCAGGGACTTGAAAGCATAGCCCGGAACAAAGGCAGGTGGTGCCTCTGTTCACAAAACAGGCAGGAACTCCAAAGGCCTGCAGAGAATTTTCTCCCGACCATATCCACCCTTTTTAGTCTCAGCTTTCTCAGCTTCTGGCCGATTTTCCCTTGAGCACCCCACCCCACTGGCCACTCTGATTAAGCTGACCAACAGGGAGCAGGACCAAATCTGTTCTGTTAGAGTCATGCAGCATTTAAGTGAGGCAAATATCAACAGGGCTCCAGGCAGCAAGAGGAGACCAACCTGCAGTATTGACCTCAGCTTTGCCCTCCCCAGAGTCCTGGACCCGGCCGTCTGAACAAAGGTCATATTAATCAGGGTCTACCTGAGAAAGCCAGGGGGATTCCGCCTTATGGTTCTGTACTGACCTTTCCGCTTGGCCCAAGGCAGTGATCCAAGTAGACAGAATGTATTAGGGACGGCACAGGCTCCACCTTGACCTCCCAGGAGAAAGTGTGGGGCAGTTCCATCATTCAAAACAACCCTGGCTCGACCCTCGGCTCTCAGTGAACTGAGATTGACATGAGTGCCTTCCAGATCCCAGGGCAAGGTGAGGTCAGCTAAAGGCAGGGACAGATTTCATGCTGCCTTTTCTGAGTGGGGGACCCCCATGATAGGGATAACTAACCGCAGGAACACACACAGGTGCCAAGTGGCTTCGGTCATCGGGGGGTTCCCGATGTGCCAGCGATGTCTACTTAGATACCTGAAGGTCTCTTTGATGCCTTCTAAGCTGTAAGTCACCATGTATTCAGAAGGGACACAGGTTAATGTCTGGCTTCCACACGAGAAGTACAGTCCCAAGGGTGCATATGGAGACCCTAGAAAGAAAGTACTTTTTTTTTACAACTGTTGGGATCCCCCAAGTGGGGACTTCATCACTCAGGGGACACGGGTTGACAGCACCTCCCATGGCCCTTCAGTGGGTCATAAGCCATGGGGTTCCCAATTCCGCTGCCATCAGTCTTGTCTAGTCCTTGGTTTGGGGGAGATCGCCTGAGGGCAGACTGTCCAACCGGTTCTGTCTGTCCACTCCCCCAGCCGGGTGCCCACTCCCCCAGCCGGGTGACATTCACCTGCCCCATGGAATGACCGAGTAACAGCTGTGAGAATCCAGACACCCAGAGGTGCTGACGGTATTTTGTGCGGGAGATGCAAGAGCTGGGGCCATTCCTGCCTTTCGTACAGAGTTCTCAGTGAGGTTAAGGGGAGTAGGGACCAAATGATGGTCAGAGCTGCCTGGCGGAGGACGGCACACCCAGCAGTTCGTTAAATTTAAGGACCTTCAACAGTTTGGGAGAAGCTGCGCAGAGCATCTTCTTTCGAGAGGAAGTCCCCAGGAGTGGTTCCAAAAGACCAATCCCACGAATGTCCCCAGCTTCCCAGTAGCTGACCGCTGAGCACAAATCTAAGATATTTCCTCCGCAGGGGCTGGGTTGTTAGTCTCCTTCCGCTGTCATCCCAGTGGCTAGAACATCACCCTTTCCCCCGATAATCTCCTGCTCATACTCTGTCCAGAAGGTTCGGGTACAAGAGCGGTGAGAAGTATTTTCATAAAACATATAGAGACCCATTACATCCCCCACTCTGGCCCATGGGGGCCACCGTAGGAGGACTTGGTGAGCCATGTACTCATCCACGTGGTCACCACCCTGATGCTCCAAGATCATGGCAATCCAACAAGAGAATCCAGGTGACCAAACCAAAGGTAAATTTGAACCCCCGCAGGTCCCCCCTTTGCTTTTGGGGGTTGCTGGTGGGAAGGAAAGATACATCCCACCCAGGAATGGTCTGGATGGAATCCCGGAGCTCCCAAACTAGATCTGAATAAACTCCCACCCAGATCATTACTCAGGAAGCGGCCAAGGGAAGAGGTTTCCTTTCTGGGTCAGCCACATCCACACCGCCCGACTAAAGTGACCAGGGGAGGCACAGTCAGCAAGGAAAGGAGCGGGGAGGGAGGGAGAGAGACGAAAGGAGAGACCCAGCCGGGGCATAGCCACACGCAACAAATGCATCTCTGGTGTCCCCATTTACAACATTGACATTCGGGTTACTTTCCGGTCTCCCCGCAGCTGCGGGAGGAGCTCACTTTATGGAATCAAAGGTCCGTCCTGATCATTTCAGCGGCCCAGAGGAAACATCTGCCCTAAAGATGAAAGCTTCTGCCTCTACCAAGAGAGGAACCACTCGCAGGTTGGAGAAGGCAGTTCTCCCATCGTCTACCTCTCCCAAGGTCAGGCCCCTCCCGGGTCCTCCTCCCCGGCAGCGGGCATCCCGCCAGCACGCTGCTCATTAAACGACAGCTCTACCAGGGGCCCCAAACAGCATGGGCGAGCTCCCCAGGTGGCTGCTTAAATGGGATACAAAGGTACATTCTAGACTCTCCAGAGATGAGTCTACATTGCGTATCCTTCCACGCAGCTCGATGATATTAATTTTTACAGCTGAGTTGATAAGAATGAAGCAACCGGGAAAAAGAGGAAAAAAAAAAACAACAATGAAGCTACCCTTCCCTCCAATCCCTGCACTGCTGACGTTGCAAATTAAGAGCCGCGTCATCAGGCGGCTTGGGGTGGGCGTTAAGGTTTGCTGCCCCTTGTAGGCCCTTCTTGGGCAACACGGGGCCATGTTCCACCTGCCTCGTCTGCCCCCAGACACCGCGCGTGGTGCAGGCGTGTTCGTGGCTGGAACGAGGGGTCCCGGCTAGTAATGAAAGCCAGCGTGGGTGCCCGTCTTTGCAGATGCCAATGGGACACGATGGGGGTGGGGGGGCAGGTTAAAGCAGGCAGGGGCAATATGCTTCCTCTCTATGAGCTCCCAACCAACAATTAGCCTGACCTTTTCCTCTTCCACTGCTGCTTTGCCTAATTTGCTTCACTGCTGGGGGGGGGGGGGGAGGCGGGAAACAAATCCTGAAGACGAATAAAAGCACTGGTCTCTTTCGACCATCAAAGGCAGAACTGGATGCTGCACGGTGATTTTCAAGGCAATTCCAAATTAACTTCAAATTACCGAGAGCCGACTCCCTCCATGCCTTTCTCTCTCACACTCGCTGGCTCACGCTGTCCCCCCCACCCCCTCCCCCCGCCTTTAGCCTGACTTTGTTCACAGAGCAGAACAGTTCCCAGCCTCCCTGTGCTCTGCTGTGAAACCAATCCATGTTTTTCCACTTCACCCCTCCGTCCCCCTGGGCAGCAGCTCCCGCCCCCCTTCCAAAGGAACCAACCAGGAGGCTCAAACACTGAGTGAGCGTTTGCTTTTTCCAAGAAGAGGTTCCAAGGGACCGCCGCGCTTTCCAGCCAAGAGACTTTGTTTGGTGTGTGGTTGCTGGAGATTGTAAGACATCGGCCAGGTAGGGTGCCCCCCACCACCACCACCAGAGCCTGCCAGGGCTCAGAGAGTCATTCCTGAGTGCTCCCCAGCCAGGGGAGGAAGAGGTGAGGGAAGGGGAGGAGGCAGAGGCAGAAGTGTGCGAGGGACATGGGGCAGATGGGTCATTCTTTCAGCGATGCTGGCCTGGAGGCCACAGCTCTGTGGGAGCCACATCCAAGGCCACTTCCGCAGATGTCCTCTCTCACTGCCTCTGCCCCACAGAGCTCGCTCGCTCGCCCGCCTTCCTGGGAATTCGGACTCAGTGCCTGCCCGGCCCCTCGATTCCGGGCGCACCCTGCCTGCTGTCTATTAGGGGCTCTGCGTGCATGAGAAACCCAGACACAGCCTGACGCAGCACGCAGTCTCAGCGAGCGTTGTCCCATGCCCCCACTTCCTCTGCCCTGTCTCTTCTCCTAAAAGTAAGCTCCGTGACAAAAGGGACCGACCGTGTGACACTCCGGTGGCCCCGATGCCTCGTCCAAGTCCTTCCACGTCTTAGTCACAGAACCAAACGACTGCTTGTGAAGTGGATGGCGGTTCCCTTCAAACGTCCCAAGTTTGCCGCTCTCCTTTAATGACTGAAGAAAACACACACGTTAACAATGCTTCCAACCTCATCTCTGTTCCTACTTGCCCCAAGCCTGTAGACAGAGTAACCAAATTGCCCCTCCCGCGTTGGACCAAACGGCTGGGCAGTTTCTGGTGCGGTTAAAAATTCAGTGGTGAAGGGGTTTCTCTTTTCCACTTGTTAACTGACTCACTTGGAGGAGAGAGGCCGGGCTCTCAGTTCCCGAGCTCCTCCTACTCCGCAGTGAGTTTCGCTTTGCCACGATAGGGCCAGGGAGGTCCCAGACAGCTCTGGGATCCTGAAAAAGACCACGTGAGAACTTTCTTCCCAAGGAGACACCCCACCAGCCAGGTCAGGTTGTACAAAGGAAGCTTTGATCAGTTGCAAGTCGCCCCCAGGCTGCAAGAGGTGGGGCCTGGTCCTTGAAACCGGGCTAGACTGATGTCTCCAGTAAGAATTTAACTAGGGAGGTCAGGAGAGGCCTCACCAGGGAGGTGACACTGGAGCTGAGGCTTGAATGACAAGGCCACGCCATGGCAGTTCTGGGGAAGGTCATTCCAGGCATGGGGAACAGCTACTGTAAGGGCTTTGAGGCCAGAATGAGCTGGGTATGCAGAAGGAATCAAGTGAAAACCAGTGAGACTAGAATATGGTGGGCTAGGGGAAAACAGACGTCGACGAGGGCGCAGAGACCGCATGCGGTGGGTCCTTGCATCCTGCTCTAGGGAGTTTAGACTTTGCAATTCAAGGGCTCTACACAGCAGAGCAACGGTTGGGGGTCATTCTGGCTGCGGATGAAAAAGTGT
This sequence comes from Panthera tigris, assembly GCF_018350195.1. Taxonomy (NCBI): domain Eukaryota; kingdom Metazoa; phylum Chordata; class Mammalia; order Carnivora; family Felidae; genus Panthera; species Panthera tigris. The sequence goes on from NC_056665.1 coordinate 35,851,014, forward strand.
TGAGCCACGGTTGGATGCCAGTGCTGCTTCCTGGGATGGGGAATACTTGGGGAGGCCTGTGGGCAAGGCTTCTAGCTCACTGTAGGTGATCAACAGGTGGGAGGCTATTGTCACCTCATTGCTACTGTCGTGGCTCCCTTGAGGCTCTGCCCAGATCGCTTCTTGGGAGCAACACATCTCCAGCTAATGGGAAGCTCATCCCTCATCAGAACCTGCCTTAGACCACAGGGATCTGCTCTCTCACAGGGGCCTGTGGCCAATGACCGGGTGATGTGTGGACGCAAGGGCCAGCCTTCTTACCTCGGTCGGAGGCTATTTTGAAGGCCCATCCCACTCCAGAGCCCCCTGTAGGGTCCTGGGGCCTCGTTCACAGCCACACCTTGGGTCTGCTTGCCCCCTTGGCCTGGTCAGCCTCCTCCCCTCTTTATTTGTGATACGTGCTCCCCGGCCTCTCCGAGAACCGTCTCAGAGTCTAGTTCCCGAAAACCTAATCTAAGACAACTAGTGTTCCCGTCATTATCATTATCACTAGATCATTTCTAGGGTCCCATCCAATTTGAAAACTCTATTATGAGGAATTCTGAAATAGCCTCTCAAACTTCTCTAATGCCTACTATCTGAAGACTCCCGCCCCCACATCTTGGTTCACCACCAACACCACACTGTCCCTCAGAAGCGGCTTCCTGTCCTAGATTCGCTGAGAAACTGTTTCTATTTTCTATGCCTTTGTCTGCAGAAGCACACTGGTTTAGTTCAGACCCTGGGTCCTGCGTCGAGACGGGGCAGGTGCGTGGTGAGCTACCCACAGGACACCCGGGGGACCCTGGGGGTCTCTCGATAGCCCATCCTCACTCCCAGCCCCCACAGAGGGTGGGCAACAGGATAGCCCCCTTTCCTGCTCGGGCAAACCGTCTCTACATGTACATCTGCCGTCACACATATACTGCGTTGGCAGAAAACCCGTTTTCATCTGCACACGCGCGTGCATGTGCGACGCCCACCTGTAACGGAATGCGCCACATGCCGGAGACGGTGCTGCGGGACCACCGGCCGTGACGGCACAGGTCGCACCCTGTACGAGGGGAAGCGCGCCTTGATGAGAAGGGGGTCAGGAGCCAAAATCCGGCCCGCGGTTTTCTACCCAGCCACACACCCTGGGATGGTTTGCTTCTTCCGGGACGCACCTTCTTCTAATTCCGCTCACCAAAGCACGCGCCCTGACACAGGGCCAGCCTGCCCAGAGCAGGTGATTGTCCCTAATCTGCCTTGCGGCTGCGAGGAAACAGAAGCAGGGTGCCCTGGTTATGATACCCTTGTCTCTGCGGCAGACCCACGCTTTGAGCCCACTGGGTGTTGCTGGGGCCGGAACTGTGCAAACCCCTCCCCTTTGCTGGCTGCCTCCTGCTGTGCTCTCTGCCGCCTTACTGTCACTGTCGCTGCAGGGGTGGGGGTGGGGGGTAAGAAGCAGCAAGGCAGGCGGAGGGACTTGGTCTATCTCATGGGCTTCCGCTTCCAGGTAGCGTCACCCCAGTAGCCACAGATCATTTCAGATCAATCAGCGCTTTTCCGTCACAGTCTCAGAACCAGCCACAGCCTGTCCCCCTCAGGGACAGAGGTACCAGTCAGCCAGCGCCCCCTGCTCCGCATCCGAGGCCCCACTCCAGGGCAAGCTAACAACCCCCATCTCCTTCTTTGTTCCCCCCACTCAGGGCAGTAGCTGCCTTTTTGTGCATCCTCAAAGACCACTCTCTGCCTCTCTAGTCCCGTGATCCTTGTATCATGGATCGTCTATGGTAAGATTCCCCGATACAGTCACTTGTGTGGTCTCTGCTTCCTGGCTGGTCACCCTGGATGGCATAGGTCTCACATTTCGTTTTAGGTACTCGTTTATTCAGTCAACAAACACTGGTTTACACCATAACCCCTGTTGGTGTATATATGATGCAGGATTTCATTTCGTACACACACAAATGTAAATACCGTTTATATCTTTGGGATATGTGTAGAACATAACCCAGGAAGCCACACAGGCAATGCCATCTGAGTGCCAGGCATGGGGGGAGGCCCTGCAGATAGCCAGATGTGTTTACCCTCCGCGACTCTCCCTGCTCAGCCCAGGCTGACACCGCAAACCAGCCCTGCCCCGTATCTGGGTTTTCCCTTCTCGTCGACAGAGCCAGAGGAACATTCTGGGAAGATGGGAAGTGGATGGCAGAATCCCCAGCAGGGGAAGCAGCCCCCCGACCACACGACTGAACTAAGAGTGCAGCAAGGAAACAGGCAAGTGGGAGGTGTCTTTGCAATGCCACGTGCGTGGGGTGGAAAACGACATAAGGAAGGTTCGAGTAGGAAGGGCCCCCAGGGCTGGTAGACACAGCAGCCCCGTGTGCAACCTGAAAACCTCTTCACTCCCGCCCCTCCCATAGTGACCATGCTCCCATATGAGCAGAACTAACCTGACCCCCAGCTCTAGTGGTGGGCCTGATGGCTCCAAACCAGCTGAGGCACTCCTAAGCCCCCTGCCATGGGGATTGGTTCTGGTAACTTAAGACTTAAACCTATCAGCTGGAAATCCCAGACTTTGGCTTAATAACTGTAAGAAATGGCACTTTTTCCTGGTGTGATGCCCGAAATATTTAATAGCGTCCAGGTCAGTTTCTGACCCACTGGAACCAGCAGGGGCTCAATGAGAACAAAACTGGATCCAAGCAATCTGTCTGCTCACCGCGCTTAATGCCTTTAAATAGTCCTGCCTCCCCCTCCCTGGTTGTGAAACATGTGACTATGGTTGCTGCTGGCAGCTCTTTTGTGATCATGAGGCTAGCTACCCTGAAGATTAAAAAAGATACCCAAAGGAGGGCTGAATTAAGGTCCCGGCTCAGACCTTGTTTCATCCGTGGTTAAACTGGGAAGAGCAGGGAAATGCCTTGTTCAAACTCTCGTAGCACCAGGACCTCAATCTTTTGTCCGTCAGACCAGTGTGATTCTAATAAACCAAAAAACCTCTTATACCGCACTGTTGGCAGCAATGGGGACTCAATAAGTGTTTGTTGAATGACTTCATTACTGAACGTGAATTAGATCAGAGGGGAGTGCTGGCAGGGGCCCCGGATCAGCAAGGGTTTGGAGCGAGGGAGGGATGACACAGAGGGGGACAAGGAGGAGAACCACCCACGAGTTGACGCTGTTTTTGGTCACGTGAACACATTTGCGGTACAAAAGGTTCCATTAAACGCTAGGCTTTCTGTGGCTAAATCTCTGCTTGCCACAATGTCCAGAAACAATAAATACCCAAAGCACAGAAAGCTTTTAGAAGTTTGCTATAAAAATAACTGAAAAGGCTCTACAGAGATCTTCACATGCCGGATCCCATCAGGGGCTTGGGGTTGAGTGGAGGGGCGCTACCGAGTCTTGGTATTGTTCCCTGATTCTCAGAACAAGACGGTTTGAAAGGCTGTGACAGTGCAGTTAGGAAACACAGCTGTCCTAACCTCGGAATTCACATGCACTTAAGAAACACAGTCCCTGTTCCCGGAATCGGAGAGCGTGGGACGGACAGTCAGAGAACCCTGGGTTCAAGACTGCCTGTCGCTTAGGAGTTTCGTGGTGTTGGGCAGGATGGCTGGTTCTTTCCCGAACGTGGGTTTCCATTGTATGTAAAACGGAAACAATGTAGGCTCACTCTAGTTTATCTCAGGGCCAGACACCTCAACATTCAGAAATGTGGGATGTTAGAAAAGTTATATGGCCCCTGACAGCCGATGATGGAACACCAGTGAGTTCCGAGGAACTCTGTAATCAAACAAACACACGAGTATCTCTGTAGGGATATAAATATTTACAGTAAATGGGATAATTGAGACCATAAATAACCTCATATCGCCTTGGCCCAGGACCTGCCACCAAGTGAGTTATAAAAGTCTTTGGCTGTCGGGGCGATTTGGAGTTTGGGAACTAGGGGGTCAAGGATCGAGGACCTGAACGAGCACACACTTCATCAGGCTGTCAGAGCACTGAACGAGATAGAGCCCCCACCAGCACCCCTTTTCATCCAGTAACAAAGGTAAGGCCAGTACACCGTCAATCGTCAATGGCTGCAGTCTCTTCCAGAATGACTTCCTCTGTCTCCACTGCGGATGTATTTCCAGGAGTTCCCAGGGCTGCCTGGACACCCGGTGTGGGATCTCTTCTGCCTCTGGGCAAGGGGAGCAGTGCACTCCTCCGAACAGGTTCTAAGGCTGGTATCTCTGAGCTAAGCTGGTCCGGCACCCCCGCCCTGGAAGGCCGGCCTCAGCAACCAGTCCCTCGAGCCCCACAGCAAGCCTTAGAGGCAGAAGAGGGGCTAGCCAGGCAATCACTCCTCCACTGTCTCCCTTTCGCTAGCTCCGCAGTCATTATGAACCTGAGAGAGAAGAACCGCTTGCGTTTCCCTCCAAAAGATACCACTGCGGGGAGGGGAGGCGGGCGCTTGGGTGGCTCAGTCGGTTAAGCATCCGACTTCAGCTCAGGTCATGATCTCACAGCTCGTGGGTTCGAGACCCGCTTCGGGCTCTGCACTGACAGTGTGGAGCCTGCTTGGGATTCTCTCTCTCCCTCTCTCTTCTGCCCCTCCCCCGCTCACGCTTTCTCTTTCTCTCTCAAAAATAAATAAATAAACTTAAAAAAAAAAAATCCTGGCTAGGCTCTTGGCCTTGTCCTCCCACTAGCTGTTGGTGTAGCCAACAGCTTCACGGGTGCTGAGAGGAGTGAGGACACCCGGCTCTGGTCCCCAGCTACTGATCCAGCAGGTGAGAAAAAGCACTTCCTTGCCCCTGATGCTTTAATTTACACTTCCGGGTCTTCTGTTCAAGTTGAGCATCTGTCAGACATCGGTGTATTTGCCAAAGGCTCCCCCGGGTTCAGGGGCCCCGGCCCCTTGGTTTCCCTGTGGAAGGGCAGCTCTCCAGGCATATCTGACCAGCTGGAGCAGAGCTGTCCCCTCCCTTGTTTTGCATACCATGCTTCTGTTCATCCAACCTACTGACTGGGCACTGGGCACGAGGCCTTACAGAGTAACGCCGCAAGCTGCCATTCCCCCGAGGCGTCGGATGATGTTACCGGGCGACGGCATGGCGGCTTGGCTAATGAGACCAATTTTACGTTCGGGGCCAAGCGTCCTCCATCACACAGCAGGTCGGGACAAGGATGAGACAGCAGAGGGAGGAGCCTCTGGGAGCTGTAGCCTCACACAGGCACAGTGCACAGCGCAGGGCAGGCTTGAGACCCTCAGAGGAGGCACCCACAGGCTGTTCTTTGAGCCACAGCATGTGCACAGGCTGAGAATTCTCCGAACTCAGCACTGACGTCAACCAGGCACCCAGGTCTGACCTGTGAGCAGGGCCAGGATGAGAATGAGGCAAGCGAGGCACCTGGGGTGTCCACTTTAAGGAGGGGCTCTCCCTCAGGGGCCGCCCTGCCTTTGCACGACTCCGGGAGAGAACGCCTCCTTCAAGTTCACAGCCAGGGGCCTCTGTTCGCCAGCCTGGGGCCCAGAGCAGAAGGGACAGTACCCTGGTCGGTGAGAATCGGAGGAAGAAGTGCTGACGGGAGCCACTCTTCCTCCTCTGTGGCTTTCTAGACCCACACATTGGTCCCATCATTCTCAGCAAGTCCTGTGATGTCTTCATAATGTCCTGAGTCAATCAGTGGGAAGCGGAAATCAGTGTAGCTATTTGAAACAGAAAGGGATTTAGTAGCAGGTTAAAAACCAAGCTGTACCAAACCCAGGGAGGGCTGGAGGGCAGCAGGCTTCTGCCTGGGACCTCCAAGAATGTCTGTGGACACCATAGAACGGTCCACAAGGGGAGCGGCTGCCTCTGGCCCAGCCGGGAAGGTGGAGAATCAGGGACTCTGTGTTCAGATGCCTGGAATCAGCAGCCAGGGTCGCAAGGCCGTCACCTCTGCTTGGCTTGGCTCCAACAAGGCAGGCACTCAGACACGGAGACACTTGTAGGAGGTCCCCACACGTCCCCCCACCTTGTTTGCCCACAGACATCGGCTAACTGACGGGAAGCTGGCCTCACTCCTGCTTTCACAGCTCGGCCCGATGGCATCTGACAAGCAGCACCGGACTCACGATCAGAACTCTAGCTGCAAGGGAGCCTGAGAAAGGGTGTTTTTATCCTGCCCAGCTTTGGAGCTGCGGAAGGCGCGTTGGAAGAAGGGGAGGGTGGGCGCTCGCTGAGGGCCCGAAAACAATGCCTGGTTTGAGGTCCCAGTTAAAAGGCCCCGCGGAGGCCAGAGAAGCTAGGAGGACTTCACCTGACTGTGGGAGGTAGGGATCCGGTGCTCAGCGCCGGGTGACCCTGGCAGGGACCGCCTGATGGAGCCCTGCCCCCACAGGCTGCCCACCCGGCCGAGCGAGGCTATGGTGACTCACCTACAGTTCCTCCAGCACCCGCAGCCGACTTAGGCAGCCCAGCGCCGCGTGTGACTGACTCACACCTCCTTCTGCCCCCGTCCCACACTCTGGAATGTCAAGAGCCCGAAAGTGCAAACGTGTGATCAATCTCAGGAATAGGCCTTTCTTGAACTGCCAGTCCCGTCCCCGTGACTGCGTTTAGAATCTCTTAGTGAATTTGTGCCTGCCGCAGGTCCTTCGCTTGGTTTTACCCAAGCGCTTTTCCAATATCTCCGGCACCGAGATTTGGAAATAAAGTAGCATCTGGACTAATCACTTGGTGGAATCTGTGTGGCATCCCAGCTGTCAGCTGCAGCTCCCCGGCCCCCTTCAAGTCCCGCTCAGTGTGGCTGAAACCATGAATCCGTGCCTTAGGGGTGTGCAAGCTCTCCCCTAGATTTGCCCCCATTCCCCGGGGCCGCGGTCTGCCTCTGCCCGCAGGCCTCCCTCCCACTGCCCCTCTGCTGCCTGCTGCCGTAGACACCGCCTCCGGGAAGCCCAGCCTCTCCCCAGGCCCGCACAAAGCAGCTCACCAAAGCAGCAGATGGGAGAGATGTCCTAATATGGTCCTAACAGTTCTGAGCACACACTGCAGGACAAACATCCCAGGGCCGTGCTCACGCCCATCTTTTTTTTTTCTTTTTTTTTCTTCTTTTTTCCTAACCACCCCCCCCCCGCCCCCCAGAAGCAAAAGTTAATTTTTTTTTCCATTTTCGGTAGCAGGCCAGCTTGTTAGCCGACGGTCCAGATGATAACGTTGCCTTCAGAGTCTCTCTCCGGTCCGGTGGCTTATCAAGGAAATTTCTCAGGGACTGCCCATGCCCTGTGGGAGTTCGGTGCCCGCTGTGAGGGCAGTCAGTGTTTTGCCTCCTTACATGTGTGTACAAATTTATATATGTATATAAACATTTTACGTGTAGCTATAAATGTCTTGATGTCTTCGGATGGAGACGAACCATGCCTACGCGGTTCTTTGGGGGGCAGTGATTGAAAGGACGCGCTAATACTCAGGGCTTCATAAAGCTCTAAAATGACTTGCCCCCTGCTCTCCAGTTCCCCGTCTTGCCTCTCCCTTTCCCTTTCCACAGGTGGGGCTTCCAGCCAGGTGAGCCACACACGACGTTAGGTGCTGGTCAACAGTTGTCATCAGGAGAAACCAGCAGGACTGGGGTGCCTGCCTCCAAGTGTATTCCTAAGAGTACAGAGGCTGTGTCTCACAGCGGCCATGAGGACCCCCCCCCTCCCTGGCTTGTGATTTGTGGGGTTTTTTTTCTAGATAAGTCCGTCGAGATGGGGATGTTAAATAAGTCAAGGAGATGTGTCGATGATACACTGAAGAAAGGTCCCTGTACTCCACGCGTCTCCCCACGCTGGGATCTCAGCCTCAGCAATACTGACGTCTGAGCCAGATTCGGGCTGCCCCGTGTACCGCAAGGTGTTAGCAGCGTTCCTGGCCTCCACCCACTTGATGTTAGTGGCATTCTCTTTCCCCCCGCTGGAACGGCCAAAAATGTCTCCAGACATTGCCAGATGTCCCCTGGGAAGCAACATCGGCCCCTAGTTGGGAGCCAGTGTTCCGTGTGACACGTATTGTGTATACAGAAATGTACATATACATACAAACAATTAAATATTTATATGTCCTTATTTTAAGTTGGCATCTGGCATAAACTTTTCCTTCAATCAGCATATGCACAAAACAGAAATGTAACATATTTTCTTCCTTTTCTCTTAAAAATTAATGTCATCTGTGATAATAGTGACATTTGCGGCGATTAAATAAATATAAGCATCTTCTATCTTTCTGTAAAGTTGGCATTGGCCTTACCCGGCCGTGAGATGGGGTCTTGGAGCTCCTTAAATTATCCCCCATGGTCCTTCCACAGTGACTTCTGACTCCTTGAGCTCTGATGGACAGATCCAGTGTCCAACACCATCCACATGTGTCTCTCTCCAGCCACAACATCCCAGAGATCCCTGTGCAAACAAGTTCAAAGAGAGAAGAAGACAGGTTGAAGTCTAGTAAATCCCCCATTGCACAAGGTCACTTTCAAAATCATCCCAAATCCAGTATATTAGTCAGGATAGGCAAGGCTATGGTGCAGTAACAAATACCCATTTAATAGATGTGGCAAGTGAGACTTAGGAAAATTCAGTGACTTCTCTATACCGTGCAATTATTTTTTTAATGTTTTTTTAAATTTATTTTTGAGAGAGACAGGCAGACAGAGTGCAAGCGGGGGAGGTGCCAAGAGAGAGGGAGACATAGAATCCGAAGCAGACTCCAGGCTCTCAGCTGCCAGCACAGAGCCCGATGCGGGGCTCAAACTCACAAACTGCAAGATCATGACCTGACCTGAAATCAGACGCTTAGCTGACCGAGCCACCGAGCTGCCCCTCTACACTGTGCAATTATTTTTTTTAAAATTTTTTTTTAACGTTTATTTATTTTTGAGACAGAGAGAGACAGAGCATGAACGGGGGAGGGTCAGAGAGAGGGAGACACAGAATCTGAAACAGGCTCCAGGCTCTGAGCTGTCAGCACAGAGCCCGACGCGGGGCTCGAACTCACGGACCGTGAAATCATGACCTGAGCTGAAGTCGGCCGCTTAACCGACTGAGCCACAGGCGCCCCTACACTGTGCAATTATTAAGTGGCAGAACTGGGATTAGAATTTGGGTGCCCTGACTCCAAAATTGTTTCTTCCTGGTCCCCTGCAAGAGCTTTGGAAGGGCCTCAGGGAGCTGAGAATATCCCTGTTGCCACAGCAGGATGATCGTGCTTCCCAGGCCCCTGTGCGCTTCTTTAAAGGTGCCTTTGCCTCAAGAAAGATTAGGATTGTTCTATCAGGAATGCGAGATGTGAAGAGAAAAGAAACAGTCAACTCTTTTCATTTCAAAGTACATTTTTGGTACTCAGAACAGAGACGAGTTCTTGAAAGCTAATGCTTTTGATTTGCAGGAATTGCTTTTTAAGTTCTAAATGCCTAATTTTTAGCATCAGAAGCAAAGCTCTGAAGGAAATCGGGCATACATTGTAGATTGGAAAAAGGATAGACGAAGCTAGACTGCCGTAAGGTCAGAGGTTGTCTATGGATAGGCAAGATGAGTGGGGATGGATAGGAGGCGGAGAGGAAGGCAAGGCTCATGTCGACAAGGAAGGGAGCAACTGTCCAAAGACCAGACTAGATGGCAAATCTCAGTAGACGCCAGGGGAAACAGATGGTGACAAGGGTGCCTTACCAGTGCGAGGATGCAGTGATAGATGACAGTGGGGATGGAGAACAACATGGCCAGCGACTCCTTCTGATTGGACCGGCCAGGGTCACATGCCCAAGACCACTGAACCAATCACCGTAGCCAGAGGAGGGCATGTTCTGATTAGACAAGGCTTGCATTGTAGGTCCACTCCAAGGACTCTAATCTCAACCAGACCTTGTGGACCAGAGTGAGGAAGGGCAGAACCCTCCATAAAATGGGGGCTGTTATTAGACGGAGAAACGGGTCCTAGAGAGATGAACGAGTTTCCACAAAAGAAGGGGAAACGTCTCAGGGGGATGCAAACATTACGGTTGCTTAGCAAACCTGTGCTCTCAGTGTCCTCCCTGGGCTCGCAGTATTCCTGAGGGAAGCAGGTGCTCGACTCCATTTTCCGCTGGAACACTGACATATAAACATGGGGAAAGTTATCTATTTGTCAGATTTGCCCAGATGAGCTGTTGAATCCCTCCACTGGCTGACTTCCCTTTTAAGACAAGCCGGAGCGGGACAGACTTATCGTGGGGGAAGGTGGGCTTTGACACCAACCTTCCAGAACGTCACACGGAAAGGCTTGGGTTGGGAGACCAGGACTGGAGGCCTGTTTCAGGCAGGGCTGAAGCTGTCATGGTCTGATCTTGGGGGATCCAGCTGTGTGACCCCAAAAGGAAAGAGAAAGGGCAGTGGGGCAGAGCCCACATCTCTCTCTCTCTCTCAAGACTGCTTGGGCTCACACTCACGGGTCGCCTAGCCAGTGTCCTAATCATTGAGGCTCAGGGAAATGAGCAAAATTGCCAAAGGACTTATCAGTGTTACTAGAACCATGATTTAAACCCAGAGTCATGAGGTTCTCTTCCCACAGCTGCTATTGCCTGGGGCATCATCCAGCCCCTGAATCTCGACCCTACTCGATTTTACGGAATGCTGTAGGGAAGCCCCCCCTCACCCCACGCAGGTGAGGAAAAGGAAGCTATGGCGGGCCGCCCGGTGCCACACGGCTGAGTAATAGAGCCAGGTGGTCCCGGAAGAACCCAGTGCTTCTCCCGCATGGGCTGGTGCTCCTCCTCTGCCCACAGCTTGTCCGGCATCCCTGGACCTCCATCTTCAGTGGGCCAACCATCTAGGGTACAGGTCTAGAAGGAGACATGAAGCCACAAGCCAGGTGTTGGCCTTTCTACGTCCCCCTCACGGTGCCAGATCCCAGGGATTCCACAACAGTCTGAACGTACTTCTGCTTTGGAAGAACGAACCCGGTCTGCATCCTTGTTATCCTAAGCGTGTTCTGCGAACCAGCAGCAGTAACATGACCGGAGACCTTCTCAAGTCCTCCCCAGAATGAGGGTCTTTACTTTGACCAGATCCCCAGGGGATTCTTCCGCATATCTAAATTTGGGAAGTGCTCGCTCTGAGCACCGGGACGTGTCCCGGCCTCAAAGGTTTCCAATCCACAGACTGTTCCTGCACTTTGCTGCTGCCATCAATACCCTCGTTACTGCCTCCGATGCGTTTACGCTTGAGGGTTCGCAGATACACCGGGCCCTTGTGCACGTAAAGATGTTACCGGCTCTCCAGTTTCCAAGGAGGGGAGTGAGAAAAGTCATGGTCCTTTGCTGTCACGAAGGACCAGAAGAGGAGGGTCACAGAGGCACCTTGGATGTTCCTGCTTCTGTTTCTCCCTCGTCTCCTGACACTTGATGACTGCTTGCCTTCGCCCTTAAGTACTGTGTTTGTAAACAAACCCACGTGTGAATCTATCAAGGGAAGCCAGGGCCCCAGCATCTATGTTTTTAGGAAAGTCCGCCCTCCGAGACAGAGATATTCACTGTGGTTCTCCTGCCTTCACCGCAATTTCTTTAAAAAAAAAAAAAAAAAAAAAAAAAACAAGCCTCAGTTCCCATTTCTTGGTCAATGGGAAGATCCTGGTTTCTCTTCTCTTTCTTCTCGACTGAGCTTCGAACGACCCATACGCACACATTATAGCGAATAGCAGGTATCGGTCCTGTAAAATCTTGGTGAAAGAAAAGCAAGAAAATGGGGACGCTTTGATCCCTCCCTACTTAGCACAAAACCACAATGGTTGGAATGCTTTCGAATTCCGCGACACGGGAACGTTCCATCCCCACCCTGAGTCCGTGGACGTACACAGATGTAGGTTGACATCGCTTGGTGGGGGTAGGCCGGTGAGGGGGGTGGGAGGAGGCAGGCCCGTTGGACCATGTGTGCAATCATCACGGAATTAAAATTAAAAGCAAAACAAAGTACAGTGCCCCCTCGTCACGTCTTTATTTTTTGTTGATGGGATTTAACATAAAATACTGCTGACCCAGCTGAAATCTTCAGAATTTGAAGTCGACATCAGATCCCCGTGCACCATATTTTTGACTTGCAAATGCCTTCCAAGAATAGCTGGAGTGTCCTTATTAAGCCCGGCTTGTGATGCATCCGTACTTTGCGCCGTCTGCTTCAGCACTGTATAATTCATGGACTTGCCTTATGAAGTTCGGGAGGGATCGAAACCGTGACCAGCCCGTGAACTCAAGCTGACATGTCCATTATTTGAAAAGGAACACAGAGAAAGCAGACACCTGACCCACCTCTCAGCCCCCGCCGGCAGGGATCCTGAGCAGTCCTCACGTGAGCCAAGTCTCAAGTCCCCGCGGACTCCGGGGCCACGGGATTCGGCGAAGGGAGACTTACTCCCAACTTACGCCGGCTCAGGACCTGCCATCCCTCGTGATTAACGGGCAGCCCAGAAAACCCGCCTGTGGGGCCCATGGTATTTGGAGTTGAATTTCGTTAATTTCAACAAGAAAGGGCAAGCCCAGGCACATCATCGTCGCCATAGTTACTGAACGCGAGCTCCTCCCGCCTGCCAGGCCCTGGACCCATCATCTCCTTTGAGCCACACAGCAAAGTAGGACTTTCTGTCCCATTTGACAAAGGAAGAAACATCTCAGGTCCAGAGGCTGGCCTAAAGCCACACGGATAATGACAAGAAAAGCCTGGATTCAAACACAGGTCTGTTGGACTCCAAAGCCTACGTTCTTAGCCTGTGCTCTGCACGGCGGGCACAGAAACCCCAGGGCTCATCAGAGCAACTGGCCCATGGGAAGAAAATAACAGGAATGGTTTTTTGCATATGAAAATCCATTTTAAAACATCGATACTTGTACATTTTCGTTGTGTGCATAACATAGTATGACATTTGAATGTGCCTAATGAATAAACAAATACCTATGCATATATTGGTAACTGGTTTTTTTTTTTTTTTTTCCTTCATAGGCTCCTTCCTGCACTGACCCCTGCCCAGAGGCTCCAAAAACAAACTCCAGGTAGCCCTGCCAACCCTCTCTCCTCCGGACCCATTCTGAGACCCTCAGCACCTCAGGACCCTTTCTGAGACCCCATTCGCATCACAAAGACACCTGCGAGCTTCACTTCTCCAGCCTGCCCAGCCTGCCTAGCAAACAAAGAAACTGATGGATGTGAAATCCAAAGACCACTCCTAAACAGCAGAGTGACCTCCGATCATAAAGATCATAAACGAGGACCACCCGCCTGGGGGATCGGAAGTCCCCCAGGAGCTGGGTGGTCGCGATGGAAAAGTATCTCCTCCATAAAGAGGAGTCTCAGAGCCGGGGTGGGGGAGGGGGTGCATTATATAGATGTAGGCATACAAGCTGAGGTTTCATGCAGAATCTCGGACCCCCTCCTCACCTCTCTCCAGGGAACAGTTCAGTACAAAGAAGAAAGCCCGCAGTTAGCAGCACCTCTGCCTCAGACAGCCCCAACCTCCCCTTTGAGGGGTCAGTTTGGTTTGAGCACCCAAACGAGCCCCTGCCACCTACGACCAAGGCCTGGGGGACCCAGCCGGAAGCCTAGATGGTGTAGACAGGTCCTGCCCATCACACCTCCTGAGTGGCTCCGTCTCCCGCCCCCGGCCTCCTCCTCCACCGTGACTGGGGCCTCGGCAACTGCCACGCTGGTGATTGAGACGTGACTGGCCTCCGTCTACACCAAGTCCGCATGACGGTGCTCTAGTCCCCTTGGCAACCACCCACCACCTCCCTAGCTGTGAGGCCAGGAGTCTCCAGGGCTCCTCCCCAGCTGTGGGCAGACCAGGGGGAGGCCAGCCCCTTTACTGAGTTCCCTGCCTTCCCCCGGGGCGGCTGGAGGCACCAAGGAACCCAGCCTGGCTCCCAGGGTTGACAGTCTGCAGGGCTGGGCACACCTGGCTGCCACCCACGGCCAGTGACACAAGGGCCAACAGGTCCCTGTATGCCCATAGCCAGACGCAGGCCCCCACACACACAGGGCACAGGAGAGGCAGGCCTCCCCCAGGATGGGAGGGCCGGGTCCTAGGGAGGAGTGGGGACACCCGGGGAACCCCTTGAGCTGATGAGAATGCCACGTGCTCGGCCTGGTGCCCCCACTCTGTGTCAGGCGGGGTGCTTGACACACAGCTCATCACCGCCCCCCCCCCCCGACTTCACACGGCAAGCCTGAGACTCGGGGTTATTACCACCACCACGTTACAGATGAGGAAGTTGAGGCCCCCAGGGAAGAATTGAGCACCCAAGGTCCCTGTGCTCAGAAGCGACAGATGAGCAATTTGAGCCCTGCCGTCCTGCTCCAGGGGGGCCCATGCCCCCTCTGCCTTCTCAGGGTCTTGAATCTTCACCGACCGTCAACCTGAGCTGAGCCCCAGGGCCACCGCAGGGTGTACACACGAGGACAGAATCTCTGAAGTCAACGGGCTGAGTCGCAGAGACAAGACGGCACCCCGGAATCAATTCTAGAATGACAAACTAAAGGGGTGACTAAGGGAGAAAGGCGCATTGAGCTTGGGAGCCCTGGGTTTGAACCTGAGCCTCCCGAACCTCAGCCTCCTCATCTATAAAACGAGCCCTCTGCAGGGTGGCCCAGAAGGACACGTGAGCACCTGCACTGTCCCCCGCCATGAGTGGGTGCCTCACGAATGCTTCCTTGCTTCCTTCTTCTCTTTTTCTGTCCCTCGAAAGCAGTTCATTAAGATCCTGCAGCAGGGAGCACTCCCCGTGGGCTTCCTGGAGTTGGTGACACGTGGACCCCCCCACACACCCCCCCCCCCAGACCTGCGGCATCTGATCTCAGTAGAGATGAAGGTGTAATTATTCACCCAGCACGTCACAGTTCTGGGCCTCGGCTTCCTCATCGGCAGAACTGGGATAAGCACAGCCACTTTATAAATAATCGTGCACATAAAGGCGCCAGCAGAGCCTCCTGGGAGAGAACCGGGAGCCCGGAGATTGGTGTTCCTGGCAGAGCTGTGGCACCACCCGGGGCCGACTTCCTTTCCTCATTCTTCTACCGAATAAGAATGTTGGGGCACCTGGGTGGCTCAGTCGGGTGAGTGTCCGACTTCGGCTCAGGTCAGGATCTCACAGTTCGTGGGTTCGAGCCCCGTGTCGGGCTCTGTACTGACAGCTCAGGGCCTGGAGCCTGCTTCCGATTCTGCGTCTCCTTCTCTCTCTGCCCCACCCTCCCCCCACTCGTGCACTGTCTCATTCTGTCTGTCAAAAATAAATAAATGTAAAAAAAAAAATTTTAAAAAAAAGAATGTTAAGTCACTGGGTGAGTCGTGTAGCCTCTCTGGGGCTCCTGCTTCCTCAGGAGTTAACTGGCCTGGTTGCAGCTCTTCAGGGTTTCCTCTTGACTTTAAAGCTCTCTGAGGCCTCATTACTAAGCAAGGGCCCACGCTGTCCCAACAGCCTCCCCACCCAAGGTGCCATCAAAGACTCTGCACCCCTGGGGAATGGCATTCAGGTCCAGGGTGGGAAAGGCGATGCTTCTGGGCCATATCCTGTTTGAGAGAAACAAACAAACAAAGAAGGGACAAAGAGCAAAGAAGAAATTCGCCTTGAAAAAAGATCACAGGACATAAACTCTTCCAGCTGGCTGATGGCTGATGGCAGGGCAGCCCTGTCACCTAGAGAGGGGACGAAGGGCACTTCCTGCCTGGGCGAGGGGCAAGGCCGACCAGGACGTTGGTGGAGACAAGCCCCAGGTAAGGCAGGGCGCTCTGACCACATGCCAGGTCACACACAGGGGAGCAAAACGTCTACTTCTGACCGATGGTTAAGAGCTAGTGGCAGGTGACAAAGCCAGGTGAGGAACCACAAATGGGCCCCGGGCCCCTAGACATAGAAAGTCTCCCTGCTTTTAGGTTTCCTGCTTCCGGGGTATATTATTCTCAACGACTTACCCATACCCACACCCTCGCTCAGTTGCGACCGAAATCCCATCCTTCCTAGACAGGGGTCCACAACTCGCGTTCCTTCAGTGGAACTTTGGGGTGGGGTGGTTTGCCATTGGGGCTTTCAGCTTTGAGTCCCCGCTGCGACCCAGAGGGCTCCTCCGAGCAGGGGGCTGGAGAACTGCAGGGGAATTTCCCTAGTCTCTAGAATGGAGCTCTGCTTTGCAGGAAGCTTCCTCCAATGTCCTTCCCCACCAGCCTTGCCGGGGTGACCTTCATCAGGAAGAGGTGAGTGTAGAGGAGGGATGGGCGGGAGCCCCTGATAGGGCTGCACACCCCAGCCTGACCCCACCTTTCTCTCTCTCTCTCCCCCTTTCTTAAGGTGCATTAACTAAGCACCTAATATACGCAGCCCTGTCTGACTACATACATGTGGCACATGAAACACCGCGCTGTCTGGAGGTTCTAACTCCACGCTCCCGTCGGCTCTCCGGAAGCAGAGGGACCTGGAGGCCAAGAGCAGAAAGGGGTCCTCAGCCTGTGAGCCTCACCACCGGCCCCATTTCACAGATGTGGTCGGGGAAGGGGGTCAAGGACGCCCCTCTTGAGACCAAGCCTTGTGCTTTCCAGGCCTGAGAGGGCCCAGTGTGGGTGCACGGACCCCAAGCACCTGCTGGGGCACCTGCTGTGCACGCAGCACCGTGGCGGACTGCGGGGGGTCAGGACTGATCTGGGGGTAGGGGGCGCAAACACACACTGAGCTGATTCACAGCGGGCTGCTGCAGGGGACTGGGGAGGGTGTGAGACAGAAGCCCAGCCTCCCTTAAAAAAAAAAAAAAAAGAGCGAGCCTTAGAGGGTCATCCCTCACACGGCAGCCCAAGGGCATTGACAGGAGTGGTGGTGAGCATCCCGTTGCTAAGGCCCAGAGAGGTGCCCCACCTTGCCCAAAGTCACACAGCAAGACGGGGCAGCCCCTGGCAGGGAGCCCAGGTCCCCACAGTCATCTCAGACCTCACGGGCTCTTCCAAGTGGGTGGCCCCCTCCTGGTTCCACTCCCGGACTGGATGTCCAGTCCTGGTGTTCCTGCAGCTTGGAGCCAGCGCCTGGGAAGGGGAGGGTGGGGGACGGAGGGGGATTGGTGCAGAGGAGAACACAGAAAGTGCCAGCTGATTCATATTTCTAAATGTCATGTTATTCTAGGAGCGTTCTCACTTTGCCACCACCTTCATCCACCCCCCGCTTGCCATCTTGAAGAAGGGCTGTAGAGTGGCCAGGGGAGGCGGGGGGTGCTGTGAGACCGTGCCCCCTGGGTGAGCGGAGGGGAGGGCGCTGCACAGGGAGCCCGGGTTCAAGACCAGGCCCTGGAATCGGCAGCTGTGGGACAGTCAGCCTGTCCCACTTCCTTTGTATACCTTCCTTATGCAAAACGTGGAGGGGCTGGGCTGCCCCAGACCCAGACCGGCTACATATCGGATTTGCCTCAAAAGAAAACAAAACCAAACAGATTCTTGGGCCGCACCCCTAGAGATTCCAATTCAGTAAGTCAGAGGTAAGTCCATAATCCCTATTCCCCAACCCCTGGCACAACGGGTCCACAGAGGGGTGCTGGGAAAGCTCCCAGCGACATGCTTCCGTCAGACATCATTTTCTTCAGTACTTCTTTACCTCCTCCGGAAGGCCCTCCCAGATTTACCCGCCCCATCTGCCACCTCCTGTGCTCATCACTCTTGGCCCTGCCTCCTCGCCCACGCTCATCTACCGCTCGCAAAAGGCATTTAGTCATTTGTGCATGTGTGTGCGTGTGTGCGTGTGTGTGTGTCCTCTGTGAATTCAGTGAGGTGAACCTCCCATGCGGCGTAGAGGAAGGCGCTCAGCACCGGACCCAGTTCGAAGCTGTGCTCGGCTGCCCGAGGTTGGGTTGGGTGACCCGGGGGAAGCGCCTCAACCTCTCCAAGCCTCCAGTTCCACATCTCTTAGATGAGCCTAAACAGCCGTGACCTCGGGGGGCCGCCATGAGCCCCCCTGAGCTGAAGCGTGCAAGCCCTTAGCACAGGGCTTGGTGGGAGGGGGCAGTCAGAGGCCCCTGAAGGGCCCCAGAGGGCCCCTGACTTGATGGGTTGCCATATGGGAGATTTGCACACCAGCGTGTGCCTGTAGACAGAGGACTCAGGCAAGTGTGGGTCCTCCACAAAGAACAGGTGAGGTTCAGAGTCCTCAAAGAACCTTTCAAATGAGCCTCGGAGCTGTCCTGCAGAAGACAGAATTCCCCGCAAACAGTTCAATAGAAGAGACAGGAGCGGAGGGGCTGCTGACAGAGGCGGCCAGGGTTAAGGGGATCGGAAAGGGTCATGAGCGTCTGTGATAGCAGGCGGTGCTCGTGCCCCAGACCTAAAGAGGCTGGGGCAGACGGCATTGCCAGAACCCAGAGGGAAAGTTGGAGATGTGGAAGAGGGGCCACCCCGCTAGAGCATAGTCACAGAGGGAGGTGGTCATTCCCGGGGCCACAGCATCACAGCAGAGAGAAGCAAATGACATAGAGATCAATCTTTCTCCTCCCACTTTCCCTTCTCATTCTGGTGCCTTCCATTGCCAAGCCAGAGGCACAGGCAGCCCCTAGAGGTCCCCCTCCTGGGGCTCAGAGAAGGGCAGAGAGAGTTTTGCAGGTTACACGGGGGTTGGGGGGGGGGGGAGACAACTCGGGCAGCCTGGTGATGTCCCAGCTCCTCCACACCCCCACCCACCCTCTCCACTCTGCAGGGTCCGGGGGGACGTGGCTGACACAGCCATCCAAAGACAGGGCTTCAGCCCCTTCTCTGCCACCAACACACAGAAGGATGTGTTGGTCCCCACGTCAGGCCCCGGCCTCCTCATCTGTAACCCAGAGGGGCTAAACGAGCCGTCCCCTTCCAGTCCTGACCTGACGTTTTCCTCCCCTGCCCTTTTCTAGAATACAGGCCCGCTCGACAGGAAAACGGGCTTGGAGAAGCAGGGAGCTTAGCAAATGGAAAATTAATTCTGGGCGGTAAAGAGCAGAGGCTGTTGTTTGTGATGTATAACTTACTCTTTGTGTCAAACTGTGTACTGTGAATATCAGTGGGATGGCAAGAAAACCGAGATCTATTGCTTGGAGTTGAATCTGTTGGAGCGGGGAGAGGGAGGGGGAGGAAGACTACAACTTTAATCACAGGCCCAACTCGAGATGTCAAGCTGCTCTCGGGTGTGTTAGTAAAATGATGTTGTATTACAGGCTTCCCAGACAGCGCCCCACACTGCAGCTTTATCTGCCCAGCCGTAAATTAGCACACCTACTTTACGCTCTTCAGGTAAAACCAGTAATTTAGCTGAAACACACACACGCACGCACGCACAGGGGGCGGGCGGGAGAGGGGGGAGCTGGGGGGAGGGGGGCTGCTCCCCTTGAGCAGGGAAGAGCTACAAATGTGCAAACCGGGATGAAACTGACGCCTCGGCTGCACCTCCTGTCATTAGCGTGTGGGCTCCTGGTGCAAACCCCGGAGCCAGCCCACCTTCCCTTGTACCTGCCTCGGTGCCTCCCCCCCCCCCCACCACCCCTTTTCGCCATGAACCGTAAATTACATGCTGACACCTTTAATTTGTGCAAAGTATGCCTGGCTGCGCCTGGCATCAGCAGCCGGCTGCTATAATAAGGTCAATCTATATTCATTGTCGCAGAACTTGATGTGCCAGATAACACAGGGAGGCAGCACTGTGGTGGCTTCTCTGGGCTGGGGGGTGGGGCGGGGGTGCCCGCTGCTGCTCAGCGCCGCCTGGCACCAGTTGGTTCATCACTTATGCATGGCATGAGCGATGTTATGATTTAGCTAATCACCATCAGTTATTCATCCTACGGCTGCCTGGAGACGGCCGCTGTGCGCGCCTGCCCGCCTGCACCAGGGAGGGAGGCCCCCACCCACGAACGCCACGGAGAGGCCACACGGTGGGTCTGACTGTCCTTTCTGGGTAGTGGTCCCCGGTAGTCAATGCTTCCAGATCATAGATCCCCTCGCCTCGCGGAGGAGAAGCTATGGGGGGGGGGGGGGCGGTGCTCCGCGGACAGGGGCACGAACGTAGAATGTCTCTGTATCCTGGGGCCCAGCCAGGGAGGGGTCACACAGCATGAGCCCAGGCACTGAAGTCACAGAGTTCTGGGTTCGAATCTCCCAGCTCTGCCTCTTGCAAGCTGTGAGAGCTTCGTCAAGTCACGTGACCTCTCTCTGGGCCGGAAGGAGAGGTAACTCCAATCCCGGCAGGGAGAGTATAATATGGATATGGTTCCTGATGTGTCCACACATAGCAGGTGCTCGGCCAATGACAGCTCCCATTATCAGAGCCCTAGTGGGTCCGTCACATGTGTCGTTGGATGTATGTGCACTTTCAAGAGGGGAATCCAGACCCAAAAGTTTCCTAAAGGACGGGGCTGGCACCAATGGGTAAGCCCATTTGGAGACAGACCCCACTTGCATGGGGTTGTGTTGTGACACTTCCCAGATCCTGAAATGTTGAAGCTGAAGAAGATTCGATCCATGGCTGGGGAGGGTCATGGGGGCAGGAGTGGAGCAACACAGGCTGGAGGCAACAAATGAAGCATAAGAAGTCCCAGAAAATAGAGGTGACGGGACGTGAGATGGGCCACCCAGACCCCGCCTACTAGCAATGGGGAACGGAAAGCAGAATGGAACCTGATAGGTCCAAGGGGGTCCAGGCAGTGAGCTGGGGTCCCAGCTAGCCTTCCGCTTTCATAGCTCTGCCCGCTGCCTCTGAGGACAAATGACCGTCAGTCTCCCAGGGGCTGCCTGTGGGATGACGGGGATCCTCTCCCCTCTGTGTGGTGCTTAGTTAGGGGTGCACAACATGAGCTCCCCACATGGCTGTGAGCAGTGGGAGGCACAAGATTGAATTCAAAGGCCTCTGGCTGATCCCAGTTTCCTTATTTGCACAACGGACCCAATAGCCTCTGCCCCTCAGGGCGGACGAGGAGATTAAGTGAGCCCAAGTGTGCACCTGCGAGGGCCAGATGAGGACCCTTTTCCCTCTGATCAACAAGCAGAGGGTCTAAAGAAGGGGATCACATAAGTCCAGTGACACCTAAGCCGCAGGATAAACGGTCTGTGACCTGGAATCATGCCATCTCACCCTACAGCCACATCTTTGTCCTTGCTGTTTCCTCCCCCCAGGAAGGCCCTTCCTTCTCACACTGGCAGGGCCAGCCCGTCCTCCCAGGTCCTAGTCACATCCTGCTTCCTCCAAAAAGCCCTTTGTCCCTCCTGAGCGTCAGGAATGGCTGCCCCTGCCCGCAGCCCCACCCTTCCTGACGGCAGGTCCCTTGGTGATCCGGCCCCAGATAAGAAAGATGTCGTGGGGAGGTGAGCTATTACGTACGGGCTAAGCATCCTCTGTGGGTCTCCACTGCTCATCTGCAAAATGGACAGGCAAAGGTGGCTTCGGGTGCCCTTGGTGTCCCCAGGCACCACAGGGCTAGGACCAGGGGGGCAGTGGGCATCTCCCTGGAAACCAGCGCCGCTGGGTTGAATTCCACCCCCCCTGCCCCCGTCTCTTGATAGGATGAGGAAAAAATGCAAGATTCTCTCCCACGTAGGCTGGGGCACTGAGGTCCCTTCCCGGGGCCAAGAGGAATCACCTGCTGCTGGGCCCACGAGCCCCCCCCCCCCCCATCTCTGGCCGGTGCCCTCTACTCCCGCCGCAGGCCAGCACCGGGCCGCACCTCCATCCCTCTCCCCGCACCTCACTATTACCCAAGCACCTGTGCCGCGAGCGCCTGCCAAGACGGGGCGCTGCCAATGTTCAATCGCCCTCGAAATGCATCTCTTACCAGGAAAACTTGGACAGAGCGGAGGGCGGGGCCTGCCCGGGGAAGCAGGGCCATCAGCCTCCCACCGCCACCTGGTGGGTTCGCCTGGCTGGACGCTCCCCCCCCCCATCCGCCCCCCTGCCAGACCCGAGGGCCACCGGACCAGGCCTGGGGCTGGGCCCACACCCCCATCCCAAAGCATCCTTATCGTCCACTAGCAAGCGACTGTGATGCCGCTTTGCTGCTGAGGAACCAGAAGCAAGAGAGGCGTGGGGCTGGTGTATCCTTCATGGAGCGGGCTCTGTGCATCACATAGAAACAGGGGTTTCCAGCCCCCCTCCCTTAGCGCCAGGGAGGCGGGGCCTGTCATCGCTGGCACCCCGTTTCCTCGACGTCTCGCCCTGACAGATACCTGGTTGTCCCCACACACACCCCTGCCCCGGCGCCTCCCCAGGGGAGACTGTTTTCTCTTCAGTGTCCCACACCGCCTGGGGCCCGCCTGGGGCCACACCGCCTGGGGCCCGGAAGTGAGGTGGGTGTCCTCTTATCCACCCTCTCCCTCCAAAAGCCCCAGCTCCTCTGAATCCTATGCCAAGTGACTTTACCTGTCACCACTATCCTAGCGGCAGGGCCATCCGCTGCCCCCTGGGTCGCTCCCCTCATTCGCTGCAGGCTTACCCGCCACCCTGGCCCGCTGGCTTCCTCTCCAGCCCCACTGGGCGGCCTCACGTCCTCTTGGAGGATCCATCCAACACTGAGGCCTCTCTGTTCCTCCACCTGGCCGGCTCCAACCATCTGACTCACCCCACGGCCATGGGCATCACACCCTGACCTTACCATCTACACAATCTCCGCCTCAAGCACCCCACCTGGTCACCACCTGCCACTGGCTAACCTTCCAGATCCCACTCCCCCCAGCCTCACGGGGCCCCCAGGCCACCAACCACCGCCGTCCCAGGACCAATGCCCATCTGCTGCCCTCATGTCCACCCTTCACAAATCCTTCTCCTCTCTTCCTTCTTTACACTTCGAAGCCATGCCCAGCCTCAGCTCCGTCCATCCATGCACCTGCATGATGCCTGTGCCCACGCAGAACACGGCCAGAGAGAAAGCAAATGGCCTTTCCTCATGGCCTCAAGTCTCAGTCACTACCGTGGCACAACCGCCTTGGCAAGTACGACCCCGTTCTCCCAAACAAATGTCTTATCCTTTCTCCTCTCCACATGCCCCTCGCCACTCCCACCCTCGGTGGCCTCATGCTTTGCTCTGAAGATAGCAGCAGTCAGAGAGAACTCCCTCATCGTCCCATCGGGAAATTGACACCGGCTCTCTCCTTCCTCCCTCCCGATGAGTGGACGAAGGCCACTGCTCTGCCCAAGGCCACCTGTTCCACCTGGGGCCAGGATCCCACCTCCCTCGCCTGTTCCAAGACCTGGGTGTCCCCTCTTTCCGCACCCCATCTTGTCCCTGTCCACCGGGTCACCCCCAGCAGGATGCGCATGCCCTAGAATCTCCTATAATGAACACCAAGCTCCATTCATCGCCACACCTCTCCCCGGGTCCCATTCAGGTTTTCCCACTCCCCTTCACTGCAGAACGTGCTAAAGAATGGTCTGCGGCTCCTGCCTCCTTTTCTCACTGGGCATTCGGGGCCCACAGCTAGACCCCCGCCTGCGTGCCCCCCGGCTGGGAAGGGATGGGCAGTGGAATGTGGCTAGTGGCCTAGAGCAGGAGGAAGGACAGCTCAGGGGGCACAGAAAAGACCCTAACTGTGATGGGCCTTGGCCTCAATCAAAGTTGGCCATTTCCTGGAGCAGTCTTCAGATCTGTGTCTTGGAAAGGATATTTTGGTGGCACTGGGTGGGGTGGGCTGGAGGCCAAGAGAGGAGACCAGTTAGGAGGTCACGGGAGGGTCCGGGTGAGAAATCAGGAAGGCCTGAGTTAGCCAGACTGGGGAGACAGAGAAGGAGTGGAGAATCTTGTCAGGGCTAACAGGCTAAGCATGTCCAGGGTCAGGTACAGATTTCCTTCTGTCTGGAATGCTCCCCAATACCTGCTACGTGCTCCTTATCACTAGTGCTTTCCCATCATGAAACTGACTGCACCGGATGACCCTGGACTGGTGACCATCTCTCTCCTCCACCGGCTGGGGGCACCTTACCCTCAGCCCCGCCATCACCTGGGCCTCACTGCCAGCATGAGGTAGGTGCTCAGTGCAAGTTCAAGGAAAGGGTGGACCACACAGTGGTGAGGCCAGCTAGAGGGGAGCAAAGGGCCAGACTGTGGAGGTTTAGGTGCCAAGCTCAGACCTTATGCCCTCGGTACCAGGGAGACCCCGGAGGGTTCTGGGTACGGAAGTGGCACGGCCAGCTTGTGTGTGTGAGATAAGCCCATCTGGCAGCTGTGGGAGATGAATCTGAATAGGGCGAGACTAGAGGAGAGGACCTGTCCCGAGCCAGCTCTGATACTCCAGGCAAGAGGGGTGAGGCCTGATCTTAGAAAGAAGAGAGAAGAAAGGCCAGCCTTAGAAATACCAAGGAGGGAAGAGTGGCGAGGCAGGTGGATAAGGTGGAACAGCTAAGTGGTGACTTAGGTAGCTGGGTAGATGGGGCCGTGGGTGGGGTGGGCTGTAATGAACTCCACATTGGACGTGTTGAGTTTAAGGTCACTGTGGAGCATTCTGGGGAGAAATGCACTAGATGGGTAGCTGGATACTCAGGTGTGATGCTCAGGATGGGGCCTGGGACCAGAGATAGAAATTGGGGAACCATCTGCCAGGAGAGACAGTGACCACAGTGGCGTGAAGGTCGGGGAGTCACCTGGAAAGGTCATGTTGAGGGAGAAGAACAGTGGCTCCAGGACAGAGCCATGGAGACTGCTGACCTTTGAAGGTCAGCAGAGGGAAAGGACCTACAAAGAGACAGATGAGGAAAGGAATCAGGGAAAACCAGGAGAGAGTGGTATCCCAGACTCCAAGGAAGAAGGTTCAGGAAGGACTGGGGAGTCATGAGGTCAGTAGCAGCAACAGGTCTGGCCTTCATGGGTTTGGCTGTCTGGGGGGGGGGGGCCCTGGTGACCTTCGCCCAAAGCATTCCCATCGAATTGGGGACATGGAGGGAGTCACAATGCTCTGGCCTGAGGAATATGGAGTCCACTCAGTTCGTTAGTTACGCGTTTTGTTATCATTGTTACACCTCCTTCTTCCAGAAAGGAGAAACTTCTCAACTATAAAATACAATGAACACAATAAATCAAAAGACACAGCGTAAAGGACCTAGAACTGGGGCAGACATCCTGTGCTGGTCAAAACAAGTTAGGTATACTTGCCTCTCGTATAGCCAGCAAGCTGTTAAAATAGGAAACTAAAATTCCTGTGCAGATACATACACAAAAGAATTGAAAGCTGGCTGGGGCGCCTGGGGGGCTCAGTCGGTTAAGCGTCCGACTCTGGCTCAGGTCATGATCGCACAGTGCATGGGTTCGAGCTCCGCGTCAGGCTCTGTGCTGACAGCTCGGAGGCCGGAGCCTGCTTCGGATTCTGTGCCTCCCTCTCCCTCTGCTCCTCCCCTGCTCGCACTCTCTCTCAAAAATAAGTAAACATAAAAAAAAACTAAAAAGAAAAACAATAATTGAAAGCAGGGACTTGAATAGATATCTGTACATCCAAGTCCATACAGCACTGTTCACAACGGCCCCCGAAAACCGGAAACAACACAAGCGGCCGCCGACAGATGAAGGGAGAAACGACACGTGATACGCACATCCAGTGGAATTTTATCCAGCCGTTAAAAGGAAGGCTATTCTGACACGTGCTGCAACACAGAAGAATCTGGAAGGCATCACGCTAAGTGAAACGAAGTCAGTCACAGGAGAGCAAATGGTATCTGATTCCACTCACACGAGGCACCGCGACTAGTCAAATTCATAGAGACAGAAAGTAGGGTGGCCGGAGCCAGGGGTGGGGGGAGCGGGGAGCTGGTGTTTAATGGCGACAGAGTTTCGGCTGGGGAAGATGAAAAGAGTTCTAGAGACGGATGGTTGCACACAATGAGTGTACTGAACTCCGCCACTAAACT
Source organism: Panthera tigris (assembly GCF_018350195.1). NCBI lineage: Eukaryota > Metazoa > Chordata > Mammalia > Carnivora > Felidae > Panthera > Panthera tigris. The sequence goes on from NC_056665.1 coordinate 35,876,853, forward strand.
GCACACTTAAAAATGGTTACAATGGGGGCGCCTGGGTGGCTCAGTCGGTTAAGCGGCCGACTTCGGCTCAGGTCGTGATCTCGCGGTCCGGGAGTTCGAGCCCCGCGCCGGGCTCTGTGCTGAGAGCTCGGAGCCTGGAGCCTGTTTCAGATTCTGTGTCTCCCTCTCTCTGACCCTCCCCCCGTTCATGCTCTGTCTCTCTCTGTCTCAAAAATAAATAAAAGTTTTAAAAAAATGGTTAAAATGGCAAGTTTTATGTTGTGTATATTTTACCACAATAAAAAAAAACGCACAAGGAGGAGAAAAACGTATATGACAGTGTGGGCTCATAAAATGACTAGGAGTGAGCATTTCATTATGTTCTGAGCTTCCTGGTAACCAAGACATAAAGGGAAACTTTTGAGTCTTGATGTTTAGTACACGGAAAAAATGACTACTGCAAGAGATTTCAAGTCCGCCCGCCCCCGTCCCTGGCCAGGACTGGATCGTAGCAGGCATCTGCCTCAGAAAGCCTTACGAGCGGCATCAATAGCATAAAAGACAACGACGAATACTGACGATGTCCGGAGACATATTCGTTACCTGACCATTTCCGGCGGTGAGTCTTGAAGAAACGTGAGAAGAACATCAATAAGACTTCATTCGAGAAAAGCCTCTGTGGTGGGAATGAAGTTCATAAAGTCTAGATGTGAAGATTCCCAAGAGGGCACTTAGTAGTGGCTATAGGATCTCCAGGGGGAGGGGCCTCAGGAGGTAGCTGGTAATTTGCTGCCCTGCTCGGTGGAGAGGTCCGCTCGGTGCAGGTGGGGGTCCGAGCATCACCAGCACAGAGAGGGTGTCCAAAGCCACGGGCAGGAATGCAATGGTCAGGGGGGTCATGGAGTGCAGGAAATGCTGCCTCGTGATCACCCCCGTTTCCCCAGGGCCCACCCAAGTCTGGAGTTCTCAGCGCGGGAGCAAGAACTCATGCCCTCTGACTTTCTGTCAGCCTATGCCACTGCCCCAGGGCACTTCTCCGCTCAGGAGAAGGAACACAGTGCTGGACATCAGAAGCCTTGGGTCAGAGTCTCACGTCAGCACTTCTGGCGTTGCGGTCGTGCACAACTTACCCTTCTTGCAACCTCAGGACCCCCACCTGTAAATGGTGACAAAAATTTCACAGGGCCGCCCTGTCTCCCTCGCGAGGTTATTGGGAGCAAAAGGGGGGCTGGAGAGGGCTTTTGCCTGTGCCTACCCCATTTTCTCTCCCCCCCTCCACCATCCCACATAGATACCAGTCCACATAGAAACAGAGGAGCCCCTCGGCAAAGGTGCTCCAGGAGGTCTCCTTCGTGGCTTCCTGCTGCCACGGTTCGCCTACCTGGATAGTCAGGACCTACCCCTGGCTGGGATATCCGCTATGATGAGCCACACGATAGCAGAACGGCACTGGTAAACCACTGATACACGTGGGTGATGGCGTTTCTGGGCCTTGAAGCCGATTGTAGCTATCGAGGCAACGGGGAGACCCTACACCAAGCAGGGGAGGCCGGGAGGTTGGGCAGGAGCATGGGAAGCTGCTACATGCTGTGAACATCTCACGCCAAGAGGACCAGAAGTCAGTTGCATGTAAACAGGCTCCGCTCCCCCCCTCGCAAAGTAGGTTAGGAGACAGAGAAGCTTGACGATAGGCAGCAGGTAGGTGGAAATGGAAGGCGCAGTGGAACCCTTTCAAAGGGAAATTTGAAACTAAAACGATTAGAGCCTTTCACAGCGAGATGGCCGCTGGGCATTGAGAAGGGGCCAGGGAAGATCTGAGAAGATCTGGGGGTTCCCACACGTTCCAGAATTCGCACTGCACCCAGCTGCCCAGGCCAGGCCTGGGTGGGACCCTTACTGTGTGTGGCCCGGGGCGCTTGACAGAGGACAGTCTGCAGAGAGCAGCCTTGCATCGGGTTGGAGGGACGCGCTGGCAGGGCCCTCTCAGACACATCATCTCTTAAAACCGCAGCCTGGATGGCTGTGCTCAGCAATCATGTGTTTAAAAAGCAATAAGACTAAATGCTTTTCCGTTTCCCCTTTGAGAGACCATGTATGATAAATGATAGGCAATTTCATGGTTGGAGTTTCAATTTCCGAAAATATTAGTGCTATTCCCCAAGCTCCACTTCCGAGATAAATTCTTTTTGGCAGCCTCCTCCGTTGTCTCCTAATTCCCTGATTCTGAATATATTTGGAAGTCTGGTGTAAATTTCATCAGCTCAGCCCCAGCATCCACCTGTCTGGTGCACACTGGAAAGGCTGTAACCCACCTGCCACTTTTTCAGCTTCTCTGACATTTGCTTCAAGTCAATGGATATTATTAGGCACCTCGTGTGTTCCCAGCCCTGTGGTGTTTGTGCGGTGGTTGTAGGGAAGCTACAATCAACCATTCCATCAACGAACATTCGTGGCGCATAGAGTCTCTTCAAGCTCAAAGCAACAACATTAACTCTCCGATGCCTCTCCAATACTTCATGCTTGTTTCATACTATCTCCATTTCATTGTCAGGAAAACTGAGGCTCACAGCTAACCCAGTAAAATCAGAATAGACTAGTTAACAGACGGGGCAGGATGAGAGACAGAAGTGAACATTTACTGGGATCCAACAATGCCCGTCCAACCCTCTTAGGCAGGGGCCTAAGCTCTGTCTCCTCACAAAACTCAAGGTAGGCGTTATTATCCCCATTGTACAGATGTGGAAACTGAGGCTCAGAAGAGATAAGCAACTCCCCCAAGGATTCTTATTCTACTGGCCCACATTGCCTCTCCTGATGTCACGAGGCCAGATGGTGTCCCAACAGACATCTGCAAATCCCGGAGTGCCCTTGTTTAAAGACCTCAAAGCAACAAGCCAGACAGCAGGGGACTAATCTACCTTCCTCACTACCTTCTGCCTGCCCTAACTAACCCTAGGCTCCCTCTTAAATTTCTCAGGCTGGTGTCCTCAGTTTGTCATCAGCACTGAGACCCGTACTGTCCTTCTGTCATATTGTCATCCTCTATTCTCAACTCTCTCTGTCATAGGTCATCTTAGATCCATGTGGCAATCTCTTTCCTCACCACCGCTTACTCACCCTCCAGAGGGGATACCTCACGCCCAGGATGGCATTTCCCTCTCCTGTAATCTCACAGATCCTTACCAAAAGACAGGGCACGGAGCAGATATTCCAAACTCTTAAGGAGAGCACTGGGGCAAGATGAGAATAAATCTCTCAGAATGGAGCAAATTATTCCGTTCATTTAACACATATTTATCGAGGGCTGATCTATGCTAGGTAACAAGGAGACGTGGTCCCTACCCTCACTCCAGAACACACTGTCTGGAGAAAAGGACCCAAAAACAGAGACATAAGTAAGCAGTAATAAATACATAATTACAAATCATGAGCTTCCACGAAACACCATGAAAAGAAAGGGCAGGTGGCCACGATGAAGAATAACAGTATGAAAGCAATAATATTATTAAGGAGGAGGTCAGGAAAACTGAGACCTTAAAATGAGGAGGAGACGGAGACATTTGAAGAACCAAGGAAAAGCATTCTAGGCAGAGGGAACAGTATGTACGGAGGCCCTGAGACCGGAAAGTGTTTGGCCTGTTCCGGGAACCGAGCGTTCAGTGTGAACAGAGATCAGGGTGACAGGCATAGGGTGATGGGAGAGGCAGGGGAGAGACAGGCAGGGGTCGATGGCACAGGGCCGGAGTGGGAAGGGCAGTTTGGATTTCATCCGAAGTATAACGAGAAGCCTCGCAAGGGAGCCACAGGATCTGTGGTACGTTTCATACTTCCTCCTTGGCTGGTGTAGAGGAACGGATTAGGGCATCTACCATGGTCGTCCACGCAGTGGTGATGGTGGCTTGGCACAGAGGGACAGTGGCACCAGAACGGGAGAGACGCGGCCGGCTGGCCAAGTATTCTGAAGGTAAACACGGATACAGGAGTTGCTGACGTCTGGGACATGGGTCTGGCAGAAAGGGGAATCACAAGGAAGCCCTGGGGCTCCCGGTTTGGTCCTTCTACTTCCTGAGATGAAGCGCAGGAGAGATGTTCTGGGAAGGAAAATCACGTTTCCTTGCGGGAATCCTAAGGTTCAGAGGCTTGGGTCGCGTCCAAATAAGGCTGACAAGTAGATGTGGAAATACAGGCCTGGAGCTCCGAGGAGGATCCGAGCTGGAGATATCAATTGAGGAGGTGTCAGCATATAAATGCCGTGCAATGCCTTGGGATTAGATAAAATCATACATGCAATAGTGCGACGCAGAACTTCATCAAAATGCGCTCCATGGATTACCAGCATCAGCATCCCTCAGGGCGCTTGTTGAACGTACAAATCTCTGGGCCCCCGGGCCACGGAGACGGATCTCTAGGGGTGGGGCTCAGAAGTCCTCACGTTTGGCAACCACCCCGGAGTGTTTGCATGCTGCTGGCGAGTGCGAGACACTGGCCTAGGGAGAGAACAGGGGGTGGGGCGTCTACCACGGAGAAACGCGGGCATTTGCACGTCAGGCGGAAGCCCAGCAAAGGCGACAGAAAAGGAGCAGCCGGAGAAACAGGAGGAAAATCGGGAGAGAATGGGTGTCTCGGAGGCCGAGAGAGGAGGCAGTGTCAGGCCCAGGGGGGCCATGGAGCCCGACTCGGTCACGCAGGGGGAGCATAGGACGTGCACGTGAGATGTGGCCACACGCACCCCTCCAGGCCATGCCGGGCCCAGCCAGGGTGGAACAGGGCAGGAACTGAGCGGGCCAGAGGACACTTTGACAGCAAAGTGGGGGAGCGGAATGGATGACAGCAAGATCTGTTATCCCTCTCCCACCCCCGAGGAACCACCCTGATGCCCCATCTCCTTCCCCAGGCATGTCCCCCCGGTACCTCTCTCCTCTTCTCCCAGAGCAGTTCCCAGGCTGTAGCCACTGATAGAGGTGTTAAAGGACCCACAGCCACCTGTGTCCCCAGGCCTCGCCTCCAGGAGCGAATTGCTAAAGCTACAATTTCCCGCACACACCAGGTTGGGAAGGCAGCCACTTTGCGGCCAGAGGACCTTCCTGGCCTCTCACAGGGCATCCCGGCCACTCTCCCAGCAGCTGCCCGGTGGACCCAGAGCCCCGATTCTCAATAGGGTAAGGTGATGACATGGGCACCTTTGGAAAGACACATTCAACTTTCATATTCATACAACAGAAACCGAAAACCCAGTGCTTTCATAACGCAAACCTCAAAAAGCAAGCCAACGACATTTCCTTGTTGGTGAGGCTTCTGGAAACAAAACAGAGATGTTCCAACTGGGGAGAAACCCCTGGCGGGGGGATGGGGGGGGAGTCTTTCAGAATCAAAGTGGGTGAGATGTTTATGTTTTTCAAAAGGTTAAATGATATTGGAAGGCAGTGACCGAGTGAGGCCCACCCTCGCTTTCCCCCAGGTCGGAATTTGATTCTGTTATGAATGCACTCCTCCAGCCCACGCCCGTGAGGGGCCACACACACCTCGGAAGACCTGAGGAGCCCCCGTCATCCATCTGGAGGCAAATTCTTGGCAAGGAGCAGCCGGGAGAGACTTCACACAAGTCCCTGAACCTCTCAAGAAGAATCTACAGCAGCAGAGGGATTTTCCCCAGGAGAGCAAATGACAACACAGCGCCTGTTTGTTTTCGATGCAGGAAGGAGCCAGAACATCTGCTCCAAGAAGCCACTTGAAAGATAATCAGGCAGCAGTGTTGGCAAAACAGCTGTGTGGCAGGCAGGGAAGGGGGTGGCCAGGAGTAGGGAGGGGAGGGGAGGGGGAAGGAGGGAAGCTAAGCCCAGAGCTAGGAGCAGCCACCCACCCAGGAACCCTGTCGCCTGCTGGGAAAACCCCTGGCCCAGCCCTGGCCCTGCCCACCAGAGCTCAGGGGGGACCTTCCGCCCAGCTGAGAGCAGCTCACGTGGGGACCCCGCTCTGCCGAGAGCCCCGATGGTCCTCATGGAGAAACACGGGGTTTGTTCCAGGTTTCCCAAGGATCCAACTCAATTTCTAGGATGGGACGGACAACGTCGAGTGTTTCCTACATCTGTGATCCCGGAAAGCAGCGAGGGTTAAGGAAACCCCACCTTCGCCCCCTTTTTGTTCCAGAAAAGGCCATTGCAGTTCCCCAGCATCCTTCCCCATATGACTTAGACGAGACTCACTATGCCCCCTTGTTAGCTGGCCACAGAGCAGACACAGATCCCCCGACTTCCCATTCTTTGTCTTCCAAGTGATGAGCTGTACTGTTTTGTCCCGACTGGTCAAATGGAACACAGGGCTTAGTAACGAAACAGTTCAAGTTCTTCTCGGTTGCCCACACCCCGGATTTGAAGCCTCCTCAGCCAGAACACAACCCTTCCTCAATGCCTTTCTGCTGGACTCAGGGAAAAGCATTCTCTTCTCCCCTGTGTCTTCAGGTCAAGTCCGTCCTGACTGAAGTCTTCGCTTGCTCTTTATTGACAGGATTTGAAGGTCCTCTGGATCACCTCCTGCAGGCCAGCTTGCCCAGTGCCTGAAGTGATGTCACAAGATTAAGAGCTGAAATGAAACTCAGAAGACTCAGGGTTCTGTCTGCCACTCACCCGGGGGACACAGAAGCAAATCACTACTCAATAAGCACGTATTGGGAATAGAGCTCGGCAGGGTTTGGTTTGACAAACATTAGGGACAGGGCCAGGTAGGGTAGGGGTCCCTCAGCCCCAGTGCCTGCTCCCTTTTCTTTCCAAAAAATGTGAAAGTAACCCGCAGAAAGGCAATAAAAGGTGAACAGAGAAACAAAAAACAGAGACAAGAAACAGAAGACAAAAAGCTAAATTACAAACTTAAACTTTGACAGAGCGATAATTCAATTAAATGCAAATGGTCTGTGTACATCAGTTAAAGGACAACGATTAGCAGAGCGAACTAAGAATTCTCACCCGACCAAATGTGGCTACAGCACATTCACTTCAAATGTGGTGTAGGCAGGTTGAAAGCAACAGAAAGGAAAAAGATAATCATGCAAACACTAATCAAAGGAAAGCAAGAGTAGCTATGTGAGCAGTCAGTTAAAGCAGGCTTCAGAGTAAAGAAAATTACCAGAGACAGAGACGGACATTGTATAATGATAAAAGAATCAATCCACCAAGAAGACCTGGAAATCCTAAATGTGACTTCATCAAGCAGCAATGATGCAAAATATGCGAAGCAGAAGCTGCTAGAACTAAAAGGAGAAGTAGTCGTCTCCACAATGATAATTAGAGACTTAAATATCCCTCTCAACAATTTTTACACAACTAGACAGAAAATAAGCAAGGATATAAAAGAACTCACCACATCAACCATCAGGTTCTCATCAACTTTTATAGAACATTCCACCCAACAATAGTAAATTATACACTATTTTCAAGTGCCCACAGAACACACACCAATACTAAAACAGACGATTTCCCAGGGTATAGAACAATCCTCAAGTCTGAAAACAATTGAAATCGTACAGAGTGTGTTCTCCAACCACAATGGAATCAAATGAGAAATCAGTAACAGAAAGGTAACAGAAAGATCTCCAAACACTTTAAACCAACCCATGGGTCAAAGAGGAAGTCTCAAGGGAAATTTAAAAGCACGGTGAACTGCACGAAAATGAAAATAGAATGTATCACAATTTGTGGAACACAGCTAATGCCATGGTGAAAGGGAAATTTATAGCACTAAGTGCACACATTAGAAAAGAGGAAAAACTTCAAATCACTCATCTAAGCTCCCGCCTTAGAACCTCAAAAAAGAAGAGCAAAATAAACCCAAAGCAGAACAAAGGAAATAACAAAGATAGGAGTAAACCTGATGAAAATGAAAACAGAAAAATGGAGAAAATTGATGAAACACAGAGGTGGTTCTTTAAAAAGATCAATAGGATTGACAAATTTCTAGAACAGCTTACAAAGAAGAAAAAGAGAGAAAAAAACATGAATCACCAATATCAGAAATGAAAAAAAGGATAGCACTACAGACCCTGCAGACATCAAAAGCATAGTAAGGAACACTACAAGTCTACACACATAAATTGGACAACTTAGATGAAATGGGCTAATTCCTTTAACAATACAAACTACCATAATTCACTCAATATTTAATAGATCATTTGAATAGTCCTACAATCTGTAATTATTTGAGAAAACTGAATTCATGATTTTAAAAATTCCAAAAAAGAAATCTGCAGACCCAGATGGGTTGACAGGAGAATTTTAGTAAATGTTCAAAGAAGAATTGACACGAATTCTACACAATTTCTTCCAGAAAAAAAAAAAGAAAGAGGAGGGAACTTCCCGATTCTTTCATGAAACACTTCCAAAATACCAAAATAGACAAACATACAATTACCCTTTATGAATACAGATGTAAACATCGCAAACAAAATATTAGTCAAATAGAATTCAGCAACAAGTAAAAGGAATTATACACCATGATCAAATGTGGTTTATTCCAGAGTGCACACTGGTTCAGTATTTGAAAGTGAATCAATGTAATCAACCTTATTAACAGATGAATAAGAAAAGTTACATGATCATATAATTTGATGCAGAAAAAGGATTTGATGAAATTCAACAACAGTGAAAAAATAAGACTAGAACGGTAACTTCCTCAGTTTGATGAAAGCAGTTACAAAACACCTTTGGTTAACATACCTAATGGTGAAAGATTGAATCCTTTCCCTGTAAGACGGAGAACAGGCAAGGTTATCTGTGCTCACCACTCTTATTCAACACAGCTCTGAAAGTTTTAGCCAGTGCAATAACACAAGAAAAAGGAAATAAAAAGCAGACAAATAAAAACTGCCTCTCTGTGCAAACAACATGATTGTTTACATAGAAAGTCTTGAGGACTCTATAAAACCAACCAACAAGAAAACCTTCCAGAGCTAATCAGTGCCCTAGTGTCACAGGATACAAGATAAATATACAAAAACTATTATACTTCTATGTACTGGCAATGAACACATAGACACCAGAATTAGAAATACAATACCACTTACAGTTGCTCTCCCAAAATGGGATACTTGGAGTGTAAACATAATAAAACATACACGGGAGTTACGTGCTGAAAAAGCTGTACACTGTGGGTGAAAGCAATCAAAGATCTAAATAAATGGAGAAACGTACAGTATTCATGAATAGGAAGGCTCACCATAGAAATATTGCCAGTTCTTCCAAACTGACTACAGATTTAACATAATTCCTAATTTGAAATCACAGCAAGATTTTTTGTAGACAACATTATTCTAAAATTTATAGGGAAAGACCAAAAAAAAAAAAAAACCCACAAGAGTAGCTGAGACAGTTTTTTAAACAGAATAAAGTGGAAGGAATCAGACTTCAGATGTATACGGCCACTGTAATCAACGCTGAATAGTTATGGTGGAGGGAGAGCCACACAGATCCATAGAACAGATCAGAGCATCCAGAAACAGACCCACACGGATGTGCGCAACCGATTTTGATAAGAAAGCAAAAGCAGTTCGATGCAGTAAAGGTAGCCTTTTCGAGAGCTGGTGTTGGAGCAGCTGGTCGCCCATAGGCTTGCTGGAGTAGCCTCTAGATTCTCCGGTGTATATACAGAATCTAGATAATGCACGAAGCAAAAAGAATGTAAGAAGTCCAAGAGGATCAAGTTGCCCTACAACGTTAAGGGGCAGAAGGAAGGAGCGGGATGAAGGAGAGAGACACAGAAAAGCCTGGTATTGAAGAGTGTCGATGGAGAACCGCGCAATGTGTTTAGATGGGGAGAGGCCATGGAGCCGCTACAGGGCTAAGAGGATGGAAGGAGACACAACAGGATTTTAAGGAGACTCATAAAGTGGCTCTCCTTTAACGCCCTGTAAGAGATCCGGTAAAGATTGAAGTCCGTTTTATTTTTGTTTTCTAGGCTGTATTTGTAATGTGACGGCACGGTGAGACAGGACCCTGTGGGGCTCGACCTTAGACTAGAGTTACACGCTCTTCACATTTCTTTCTCCTTCGGTCGAGGAGCCATGGACAACATGGGCAACACCCCTCCAGGCTGGACCTAGACCCTCACACCCACCCACCTGCAAATCACGCTCCCATTCACCTCTTTACCGTCCATTAGGGCGGCACATAGACATCCAGTTGGCAGTGGGGAGCCCTTTCTTTGAAATATTAGGGAAAGGGGTGCCTGGGTGTGGCTGAGTCAGTTAAGCATCCGACTCTTGGTTTGAGCTCAGGTCATGATCTCACAGTTCACGGATTTAAGCCCCGTATCAGACTCTGTGCTGACAGAGCCTGCTTGAGATACTCTCTCCCTTTTTCTCTGCCCCTCCCCCTACTCATTTGTTCTCTCTCTCTCTCTCTCTCTCTCTCTCTTTCTCTCTTTCTCTCTCCCTCAAAAATAAGTAAATAGGGCCCCTGGGTGGCTCAGTCAGTTAAGCGTCTGGCTCTGTTTCAGCTCAGGTCATGATCTCACAGTTTGTGAGCTCAAGCCCCACATGGGGCTCCGTGCTGACGGCTCAGAGCCTGCTTGGGATTCTCTCTCTCCCTCTCTCTCTGTCCCTCCCCCTCTCACTCTCTCTGTCTCTCTCTCAAAAATAAATAAACAAAATTTAAAAATTTTAGGGGCGCCTGGGTGGCTCAGTCAGTTAAGCATCTGGCTTCAGCTCAGGTCATGATCATGCGGTCTGTGAGTTCGAGCCCCATGTTGGGCTCTGAGCTGTCGTCAGCACAGAGCCGGGAGTCTGCTTCCAATTCTGTGTCTTCTTCTCTCTCTGCATCTCCTCCACTCTCACTCTCTCTTTCCCTCTCTCTCTCAAACGTAAATAAACATTTAAAAAAATTTTTAAACTTTAAAAAATGTTAGGGATTAAAAAGTGACCAAAGAGTGCTTTACGAAGGCCAGTTGGGTAGTGATGTGCAGAATATGTTGATGAGGGAAGAGATCAAGCGCCTGTCCAAGCTGTCACCCTGGCACAGAGTATGTTCTCAGTAAATATTTGATTGGCCCAAGAGTCACCTAACGTGGGCTAGAGTGAAGGCGACAGAAACGGAAAAGAATTGACAGAACCGAATGCGGGGCCCTTGGAGGGGACATGACCATGAGATCTCAGGCACTGGAGACCAGAGAGATTTTGGACTGCAGTAAGAAGGGGGGAGACCAGGAGTGGACGGATGACCACAGGGTGGGATCCTCTGAGCATGTGGCGCTGTTCAGCTGTCCGAATAAAGCTGTCCAGGGGGTAGTGGACATAGCGTGCTGGGGTCCAAGATGCAGCACGGTGGGGGGGGATCCTTCCCACCAAGGTGACCTCTGGAGCAATGGAAGCAGAATGAGAAAGGGCCTGGTAAACCACACAGCCCCCTTTGCTCTCTGTGAAGGAGCAGAAGTTTCTAGTCCTGGACCCATGTCCTTCTAACACCCATACCCCCTCTTTCAGCGCCTCCTCTCCCCAGGGGAACAAGGCACCCAGGAGGCCGAACACAAATGTTCCTCACGATGACGTCTGTGCCCGACCGCCAAGCTTCCTGACTCTCCTGCACCTGGATACCCCAGCCGTCCGCCGCCACCCTTCCCCACTCCTTTCCCTCCCTGGGTTCTCCCCCTCCTCGTTGTCCTCTCTCCTCTCTGCTGCCTGCACCCTCCTGCCTCACCCCCATCTCTGTTCTCGCCTTTCAGCGGCTCTCTGCTCCTGCCCGTCCTCCCCTTCTGCTCTCTCTGTGCTCACACAAACCAGCACACGTGAATCTTAAGAGACCAAGAACTAACTCAGGGAGACTCATGGAAAGGGCCCTACCTGACTGGCGTCCGCGGGCCTCCTTGGCCACCTTCGGCGGGTGATATATTACAGAAATACATTAAGGGGCCGTCCCGCTGACAGCAAGCTAAGGTGCTATGTCAAGGTAGCAGCCCTGGGATGATGTACGTCCCCCATAGATCAGGACACCATCGCTCTGATTGCACTCCAGCACCGCATGTCAGAGCGCCACAGGGGCGTGATGGACGGCGGGGATCCATCACCGGCCGGCCGGCCATTCCCAGAACAACACTCATATCCAGAGGTGATTTAGGGGCAGCGCTGGGATACCTCCCAAGATGCACACACAGCAAAAGTGGACTCTTTTCTTTGTGCTGAGAGAAGTTCAGGGAGAGAAACACTTGTAGAGTGTAGCTCCAAGGTCAAGGGTTTGAGAATCAGACAGACCCGGGTTCAAATCCTGGCTCCTCCACCGAAAAGCTGTGGGACCTTCGGGCCCGTTTTCCGCCCTCCCTCAGGTCATTGCCTTGTGTATAACATGGAGGTCATAATACTATCCTCCCAGGATTTAAGGGAAGCTCAAATTAAATAATACAGGTAAAACACGCAGCACAGAGTCAGGTCCCGGGCCCTGGGAACACCACCCGGACCTGTCCAGTGGGCACACAGCAGGAACCACAAGCCGCAGCCTCCCACATATTCTCTTCCTTCACCTTTTACCTTTTACCTTCACCTCCCTCCCTGATGGCTCCGCAGCCCGTGGAGGAGGTCCTGAGGACCCCCGTGCAAGTCAGCCACCCAGCCCGTGTTTCAGGATTGCCCACCAATCCTCTCCCCATTCTCCATTCAGTCAATAGGTGTTAACCACCCACTAGGTGCCAGATCCTGTTCTGGGCACGGGGGACACAGAGTGAATGAAACAGATGAAAACACCTGCCATCACGTGTCAATATCATCAAGTCCTTCCATCAGGTAACCCATCTGTGTAGGGGCAGTAGCCTTGCCGGAAGGCCCTGGGAGCCCGGCCTTGACCCATACGGACGAGATGACTGTGACTTTTACCTGTGCAAAGAGAATGGTGCCCTCATGACAGCTTTCGAGGGGACCACAGCTATTCCCTCATCGGGTCCTAAGTGGCTGAAGCCCAGACGTGGATGGTGAGCTACCTAAGGTCACACAAGGAGCATGAGGGTGAATCAAGGCTGGAACTCAACCATCTCAGAACTTTCAAGTTTGGGGCGCCTGGGCGGCTCGGTCGGTTAAGCAGCTGACTCTTGATTTCGGTTCAGCTCTTGATCTCACGGTTTGCGGGTTCGAGACCCGAGTCGGCCTCCACACTGGCAGTGTGGGGCCTGCTTGCGATTCTCTCTCCCTCGTCTCTCCGTCCCCACCCACCCTGCTCACACTTGCATGCTCTCTCTCTCTCTCTCAAAATAAATAAATAAGCTTAAAAAAAAAAAAAGAATTTTAAAGCTTACCTTTAGATCCCAATGCACACCAGGCGAATTCCCCGTTTTACAGGTAGAGGAGCCGCTTGATTCGTACTCTTAGGAAAATTCAGCCTCCCTGGAGAGAGAAGATACAGGTGCATGAAGAATTAGAACTTACATCACGTTTGCATGGGGTACTTCCTTCATCCTCACAGGGCCCCGAGAGGCAAGCATTGTGATCCCATTTTATAGGTGGGAGGACTGAGGGCAGGAAATCCAGTAACAGACCATGTCACTCCTGCCTCTTCCCCACACCGCATACAGAGGAGTAGAAACCTGAGATTCGCTACACACACGCACGCACACACACACAGCTTTAACATTCCATGGTAAGCATATTCCTGTATTATTAAATACTTTTTGATGATATATGCCTTTAAAAATGTATTCTCCTGGGGCACCCGGGTGGCTCAGTCGGCTGAGCATCCCACTTCGGCTCAGGTCATGATCTCGCAGTTTGTGGGTTCGAGCCCCGCATCGGGCTCTGTGCTGACAGCACAGAGCCTGGAGCCCGCTTCGAGTTCTGTGTCTCTCCCTCTCTCTGCCCCTCCCGTCCCCCACTTGTGCTCTGTCTCTCTCTGTCTCTCAAAAATAAATAAATGTAAAAAAAAAATTTTAATGTATTCTCCAACAGAAATACACACTATTTTATCAAGGCTTTGTTGCCATACGTCGTAATTATTTCTAACATTCAGATCTGATAAATAATATCGTGATGAATATGCTGATACCGTCTCCGCGGTTTCCTTCCAATAGATTGCGAGAAATAACACCGGTGAGTCAAAACTACGAAAACTGTTGAAATTCTTCCACACAGATTGCTGCCAATTTATGTTCCCATTTCGTCACATGGTCACTAACATTTCTGCAACTGCCCTCAGCAGCAGCAGCAATCTTAACAATCGGACAGGTAAAAAAAATGGAATCTTGTCTTATTATGCATTTCTTTGCCCAATAGTAAAATTAAACATTTTTTCATACGTTAGCCATTTGTATGTCTTATTTTGTGAATGTTCTTTGCCAATTTTCCTACCGGGATGTTAGGCCTATTTTTTTTTTTTTAGGCTTTCTGAAAGCTCTTTGTATACTAAGGCCATTAACCTTTTGCCATATCTGTTTTTCCAAATATTTTTCTCAGTTTGTCATTTCCTTTTTTTATTTTTGTACTTTCTTTTTTAATATATAGTTGGAGTTTGGGGTAGGCAATTGCTTTAGTCATTTCTCCAATTGTTTCTAAGCTTAAATAGGTGTCACCCCCACACTAATTTAAGGTTTTTTTTTTTAATGTTTATTTATTTTTGAAAGAGAGAGAGAGAGAGTGTGTGAGCAGGAGAGGGGCAGAGAGAGAAGGAGACACAGAATCCGAAGCAAACTCCAGGCTCTGAGCCGTCAGCGCAGAGCCCAATGCGGGGCTCGATCGAGCTCGCGGACCTCGAGATCATGACCTGAGCGGAAGTCGGATGCTCAACCGACTGAGCCACCCAGGCGCCCCGCCCCCATACTAATTTAAATGTCCACTTATGTTTTCCTCTATCGTTATGGGGCTTCTTTTGTCTAATGCTATAATGACCTGAAATTTCCTTTAGAAAAAGGTTAAGATCTACAATGATTATCTCCCAAGTAGCCCATTTCCTCAACACCAGTTGTTGATCTGACCCTTTCCTATTCATTTGTAATGCTTCCTTCTATCTCGTGTTGCTTTTATACCCATAGTAAAGTTGGTTTTACAGTTATCAGTTATGTGCTATTGATGCCGGCTGGTCCAGGAGCCAACATCATGCTGTACAATCGGTGTACCTTTAAAATATGATTGAATATTGCTAAAGCAAATTGCTTCTCAGGTTCTTAAGAAGACTTCAGCTATTTTGAGGTTGCCATTCTTTCAGACTCATTTCAGAGTTGTCTTTTCAAATTACCAAAAGTTTCCATTGAGATTCTTATTGGGGTTTTGCCAGATCGACATACTAATTCAGGGAAGAAGAATGTCTTTTCGTTGTTCCTTTTTCCCAATCAAAACCCGAGTGCATTCTCCACTTACTCAAAAGTCTTCTTACCCAGAACTAATAAAGTTTTGTGACTTTCTTCATGAAAGTTTCACATAATTCTCAGTGAGAGTCATTCAGAGGTAGATTGTGGTTTTGTTTGCTTCTATCTTCAACCTGGTCATGGTGGGTATGTGAGGAATTGAGTTTTGTGTATTTATCCTGTGTATCAGGGAGGAGAATATACTCAGTAGCAACGTTCCCAGGGATTATTCACAGGAACATTGGTAAGAGCAGAAGAAGAGCCGTGATCTCCAGGGACCCAGTCCATCCCTCACTGTGGGTGTGGGGACGACCCACAGGCACAGGGAGGCCTGGCTCTCAGGTCTTCCAGCAAACTCTAAAGTGCTGTACGCACACCTTATTGTGCCTTTTAGCCTCGGCATGAGGCCAAAAGAAGCTGATGGTGGATCAGGCCCTGTCTGTGTGTGAGCAGGGACCAAGGCCACGCTGCTGGCCGGGAGAGCCCGTATCCACTCTGAGGCTGCCTGTGTCCCGCCCTGGTCACCCTCAAACCACACACGCTGAGAACAAGGAGAGACAAGGATCACGGAATGCGTGGGCCGGCCAGAGACTTGCTCCTGGGAAGGGCTGCAGGCAGGAAAGGCTTCCCTTGTGCACCACCTGTGGTGGAAATGTTGGGTGCCTACCTGGGCCCAGCCCTCTGCTCCCGCCCACACCCCCTTTGGACCGTGGAACTTTTGCATCTGCATTTTGCTGAAGCGCACATTTATACACTCTGATGAAAGAGTCTATTGGGCAGAGGAAGTGGAAAACTTGGGGCCTGATTCACACTTACCAATACTCAGAAAGTCCCCAAAACAGCCCCCGTGATGGGGATCTACCCAACCCCCCCCCCCACCCAGCTTCCCCAGCTGCCTTGTGATGGACGTCCCAGTTTGCTAATGGTGGTCACATGGAAGGCACGGCCACGGGGAGCCCTGTGGAACAGCCCCTCTTACTGCAGCCATAAAGGCTCATATTTCGACAGAGACTTGGATCCCAGATGTCAGCTACACCACAGGTTTTCAAGCGCTTTTTAAGCAATGGAAATCTTTTTCTAATTAGAAACCCTCATGAAACCCCAGTCTTCAGAACAGATACAAGTGGAACTGTCTTCAGTTGGATTGGGGTAAAACGCCTTGAATGCTCCTACACGCACACACACACACACACACACACACACACATACACACACACTTGAAGTGTGCCATCCTTTTAAGGCACTTGACACATTTCTACAAATTGCTAGGACCACACCAGACACAACTCTCTTTTTCAGGGTGGGCAAACTGAGGCCCAAAGGGAAGATAACCCTGGGTCAAGATCAAGCAGCATCTTGATGGTAGATGTAGGGCTAGAATCCCGGCTCTGTCTGCCAGCCCAAGACTGGTGCAGAGACAGCGGGGTCATGCTCATGGAATTGAACTTCTGACTCAGGGAGTGATGAAGAAGCACCAGTAGGGGTCATCAGGAAGTCTACTTGGACAAGGCGGGCTTGCCCCAAAACCTGTTCCTGATCACAACACTTGCAAGACTGTGCGGGAGTTCCTGAGTGACTCATGGAATCAATTAATCCATG
Organism: Panthera tigris; assembly: GCF_018350195.1. Lineage (NCBI taxonomy): Eukaryota > Metazoa > Chordata > Mammalia > Carnivora > Felidae > Panthera > Panthera tigris. The sequence goes on from NC_056665.1 coordinate 35,893,728, forward strand.
GGAGAAGGAGAGCCAGGGCCCGGGGTTCCAGCATCTGACCTTCCTGTCGCTTGCCAGGGACCTTGGGCCAATGACTGTCTGACTTGAGTTTGACTCATGATCTCCGGGATCCCTTCCAGCTTCTGTACTCCGCATACAGGCAATGAATGAAGCTTTATTACCTACCGCTGATACGGGAACCCCTCTACAGAGCAAAAGGTCTCTGTTTGGGGAGACACCTTAAGGAGCGGATGGGGAGGTCTGAAGGCATGGGGGTGTGCCCATTCCAAGGTCTCTAAGGCAAAGGCTGACCCACCCTGCAGGAAATGAGGAAGGAAACTGGGGAGTGCTTAAAAAGAGGAAAGGAAAGCGGAGGGAATCAGAGAAGGGCGGGGCGGGGGGGGAGGGGCTTGGGGAGCAGAAGGTAGGGTTAGAAGCTGTAGCTACCTGGAGTAGTGGGGTGGCCAGAGGGGCATTTTAAGAATGGAAACACCTGATGTTCAACTTGAAGTTGTTTGCACCGCCGTGATGTAAATCCTTCCTTCGTTCCCACCCCCGTCCCACCCTGTATCTTCAAATAAATCTGCCTCACCCACGAATGCTTTGTGCCAGCGAGCTGTTCCATGGAAAATGAGAAGTGGCTGAGCTCGCTGTCTGGGTCCATGTGCTGTGAGATGAAGACGGGAGGAGCCTGAGGCAGCAGGAGCCAGGAGACTCTGTGTCCCCTAGAGAGTCTCAGAGACCTCAGGGGACTCACGGCTGCGGCTCCACGGAGAAGGAACTTTGGGGGTCTAAGTCGATCTTAACCTGGATCTCAAGAGGCAGAGAAGCCCCCCCATAACATGTAAGCTGATTTCGATCATATGAAATATTTATGTTGTACCTAGTGCGTGTCCGACCATGAGCTCCGGGCTGTGGGAACTCCCAGAAGCGGGAGGTAGTGATGATTACATTTTACTGTGTCTGATCAGGACCCTGGGAGCTTGTTAAAGATGGAGGTTCCCAGGCTTAATGCCACAGACTTCTTCGATTCGGTAGGACTTTGACAGACCCTGGGGCATGGTGGTGACACGAGCCAGCCCTCAAGGAGCCTACGATGTCACTGATGACTTTAGTAACGGGATTCACCTCCAGGCTTCTGGCCTTCCTCTGGCCACTGACAGTTCCTATGGGCCCCTGAGTCCCCAGACCCATCAGAGAGCAGCCAGTCTCAACCGAGAGCCACAGGTCTTTGTGTCTTCTGGCATAGCTGCTCTTCTCTGCCAATGCTAGCCCTCAGGAATGCTGTCCCTTCTAGATGGAAAACCATAGACTTGAGCTCTACGACCCATGGTACACACCTGGTCTCATGTCCTCAGTGTCCAGGCCTGTTTCCAAGACTTGACTCCTTCCCTGCCTGGACCAGTGATCCCACCTGTCTTTCTCTGCCTCAGCCGGCCCCTTTGGAATAACCCCGGCTAGCTTGCCTTACAGACCTGCTTCCAGGACTTCCTTCGAACGCGGTTTAGTTGCGGGCCGTAAGGCAAAGAATGTCGGAAGGCAGCGAGAAGGATTTCTTTCACATAGCCAAGCATCATCCGGGACGCTGGAGCCAGACGGGGACCAAAGTGTCAGAAGTGTCCACCCAGGAAGTCAGCCCAATGAAAGGAAGAGGGTTCTGTAGGCCGGGGTGGGGGCAAGCTTCTGAGAAGGATATAAAATGGAATCATGATGGAGAAAAAAAAAAAAGGAAAGGGAGTCAGAGTTCCATTTGTTCATTCATTCACTCATTCATTCATGCAACAGGCATGTGCTGAGGCCCTTCTGTATAGAGATAGAAGCATCAATGAGTTCAGCCTTTTTCTTAAGGACCATACCATCTAGCAGGGGATGGAAGGGGTCCTTGAAGGCTGATAAGATTCTGAGTATCGAAAGTTGATAGAAAGGCATTCCAGGCAGGGCAAACAGCTCGAGCGAAAGCATGCAAGCAAATGGAAGGTTCCATTTGCTCAAGAGCCAGTGGGTTGATCGACCTGGGTAGAATAGAAGTTTATGGAAATATGTTCTGATTCGACCTATCTTTCCTGTGCTCTGAGCCAGGCCCGGGCCAGGTGCTGGGGACTTAAGGTGAAGAAAGCAATCTCTGCCCTCAATTGCCGGAACTGATATTATCATTCTAGAAAGCGGCAAGGGAGCCACATGACAACCGCCTCCCCTCACAAAGCATTACGGGCGGTCAGCGGGGGTTACCCAGCAGACCCAGGCGGCCTCACCTCCCAGCCAACGGACAGGAGAACTAGGGCAGGGAGGCCCTCGCCGCCTGGTAAGAGATGAAACTTAGCTGAGGGGAGATGACCTCCCTGTGCTGCAATGAAGTCCCTGGCTCCCCCTGAAGGAGGCAGAGCCTTAAGGCAAACAGCCCAAGAAAGACAAACAGCAGGGCGGTGCTCTTGAAGACATGATGACCCACGTGTACAAATGCAAAGCCCCTCCAGAGGCAAGGCAGGGTGTGATCCCAAAGGGTACTATGTTCCCCTGCAAAATGACCCTGGTCTGAGCGGGCCGTGGGGAAACCCCTCTCTCGGATTCATGCAGTGAAGGCTTCTCAGGTCAGGGCCGGGGAATCCTGGATGGTTTTATTACTTTCTGGTCTTGTCACCCATCTTTTTGATGCTATCGTCAGTGAGGTCTGAAAAGTCAAGGGGGGGGTTCTAGATGGTGATGCGTGATACCTGGAAGGCAGGCAAGAAGGAAGCCAGGAACCTGAAGAACAACTTGTGGGTGGGGCACGGAGCTTCGGAGGAAAGTGCCCTCACCTGGGAGTCGGGAAGTCTGCCCCCCCCCACGCCCGCTCTGTTCCAGCAGGCTGTGTGACCTCGGGCAAGTCCCTTCCCCTCTCTGGGCCTGCTCCTCAGTTGGCCACTTTCCTCCCCATACCGGGCCAGCGCCCATAACTCTGTAAGAAAGTATTACTTTTACTTTTAAAGAAGAATTGTTACTTTTGAAAGAAGTAACAGGGGAAGGGGTAGACGAATGCTGGGGCTGCAGGCAGAGGAGTTTCCAGGAGCAAATCCTGAAATTTTGCCAACGGAACCAGAGGCTGTTAGAAAATGGCCCTGTGACAGGAGGAAGGTCCAAGGGTGGTTCTCGAAACGAACTGCGTGGGGTGGCGGGTGCATTTCATTAAGTTTGGGGGCAGAGCTGGCTTTCTCGCGCCTGCCAACACAGCCTGTGAGCTGAGAGGGCCTCCCAAGTGCCCTGGATGTCGCTGAAGGAGGGAAGATCAGGGCAGGACCCTGTATCCGTATATATGCTTATATCCAGCTTATATCATAAAGGCGTATATATCATATATCATATAAACATATATCCAGGTCGCCTTCAGTTTGGGACGGGGGAAGAGGGAGGGTCCTGGACTTCCTCTATGCCTCTTTGCCAGTAGGCACCTTAAGTAAAACTCCTTTGGGGGGTTCCCCAGGGTCATTTACAGCTAGTGGAGCAGAGCCTTCCCCCCACGGGCTCACTGCCTCTGCCCAGCATTCAGCGCTCACTGACATTTACTGAGCCTGTGGACCCGTGTCCTCAGCCCCAAAGCCATTGTGTGAATTAGACTTTTCTCAAAACAGAACGTTCCCAGAGTCTGGACAAAGGTCAGGAATGCTTGCTTTTGAAACGTCTCTCCTTTGCCTCGTGTTATGTCCCTTCCAGAGCGCAAAGCCTTGATCTCCTGCTCAGAGGGGGTCTGGGTGACGGCCAAGCCTGGTGGTGACGACCTGTCAAGCCAGTGGGGCCGCACCTCCATGAGTGATTTACAGCAAGGTCTCTCCCGTGTGGTAAATGTAGAGTTTGGGACCAGGGGTCCAGAGGTAGGTGGCCCAGAACTCAGCTGGCTGTGAGGACAGAAGGTCAAGGAGAGAGGGGGGAGGGGACAAAAGAGGAGAGGGGGAGAGAGGGAAGGGGGAAGAAGAAGGAGGGGAGAGGAGAGAAAAGGAAGAGGGAGGAGGAGGGGTGGAAGGAGGGAGTGGGGGGAGAGAGGCAGGGGGAGGGGGAGAGGGAGCCCTTTCGTTGCCCAAAGGCTCAGTTTCGTCACCTGCAAAGTGAGAATACTGTCACCCTACGTCAGGCCTGTGAGAGTGGAAAGCATAACTTCTGTGAAAACCCCCATACAAAGCTGGTATTCTGAGACTCCAGAACATCAAAGAAAGGAGGGAACTGACGGGGACCCACCGCTCGTAACAGGCAGAGCCAAGATTGGAGCCCAGGGGAGTCAGAGTCCAAAGTCAGCACTTGGCACACCAAACTGCTGCGCCCTAACCTTCCTGGAGATAATGTCACCGAGCCTAAGACTTAGTCACATGGTCTTTCCAGACGCCTTGGTGACTTCCACCTCGGGGTGCTCAGAATCCCCCACAGACCCCAAATAATAACCCAGGGAAAAACCAGCTCTTGTAGGGAACTCACCAGAGGAAATGACCTGGGGAAAGACGGTAGGAAGAGTCAGGAGGAGGGGGGGAGGACCCTGCGAGGCCCAGGTTTCTCTTCAGGGTGATGCTACCTAAGAACGGCAGGCCACAGAAGTGGCCCAGCCGTCCTCACCTGCCCCACCCCAGGTACATGCCAGGTCCCACATGGTTTTCTCTCTCCTTGAAACCTCAGTGCCAGCACAGGAGCCCCCAGGCCTCCCTCTTACCGTCAGCCAGCAGCTGGCAAGCAGACCCTGTGGTCACCTGCTAGGCTGGGAGGTAGCATCGGGCTTTGGGGTCTGTCCCTCTGCAGCACGAGGGAATGAGAAGTTTCCCAACCGAGGTAGAGATTAACATAACTTGTATAATTCCCAAGACACAACTTCAGTTACTTCTAAATGTGTGGTCCAGAAGACAAGCAGGACTCTTTTCCCTTCACTAAACAAAGAGATCAGCGTGATCTGGAAGCTTCCTGGGGTGGGGGGTGACAGTATGTTTGCTGCAGGGTCTCCATGTCCCAGGCATTGGATCTTCAGGTCCATTCGACCTCAAACCACCCACAGGAGAGGCAGGACTTAGTCTCTTGCGGGTGACAAAACTGAAACTCCAAGAGTATAAACGGCTTGCCCAAGGGCACGCCAGATTCCAGCGTAAGGTTGTTTCCGACGAAAGCCGGACCTCGTTCTGGATTACTCTCGTTCTGGATTTTCCCCACCAAAAAAAGAACCAATCTCCTGGCTCTCCGCCCAAGATCATGGTGCTCCTAAAATTTCCTGGATCCAAAGTCCTCAGCCAGCTCTGCACTTAATTCAACATAGAGGCTGAGTGCTCCCGGATTTGTTTTCACGACCCCATTGGGGAGCAAAGGTTAAAGTCAATCATCAGGGAGGAAGAAATGTTCAATGTATTTGTTAAAGTTTATCAGCATTGAGGTGCCAGTTAGCCACCAAGCATCAGCCCGGGGCCCACGCTAGGCAACCAGCCTGGGTGGGTTGGACAAGACAGGAAACAGAACAGAACACCCGGTGACAGTTTTTAATCAAGTACACAGAAACATAGCCTCACCGCTACATGATATCAGGCAAGGGTTTTAATCTTTCTGGGGCCTCACTTCCTCATCTGCAAAATGGGGACAGTGACGCTGTCTTCTTACAGTCACCGTGAGGATTACATGAGGCCATCACAATAAACTGTTTAGCGGAACAAGCTCTTAATAAACGCTACTTACTATCATTGTTGCACGGGAGCTTGGGGACTAATACATATTTATGTATTTTTTTTTAATTTTTTTTTTTTTTTTTTTGAGAGAGAGACAGAGAGACAGAGAGCAACCAGGGGAGGGGCGGAGAGAGAGGGAGACCCAGAATCGGAAGCAGGCTCCAGGCTCGGAGCCGTCAGCACAAGAGCCTGACGCGGGGCTCGAACTCAGGAGCCATGAGATCACGACCTGAGCCGAAGTCGGACGCTCAACCGACTGAGCCACCCAGGTGCCCGGGGGGGGGGGGGGCGGGGGGGGGAATGTTTCTAATACATATTTGACGCCAGATGCCATTTGAACAAAGTATGGCACACCTTGAATGCTTTACCCAGTGAGATGGCGGCCATTCTTTGACATTATTTGGCAACTCCCAGGAAAGTATATTGACCTCTGCCACCTTCATACCTGAGAGAACGTGGGCCCCTTGCCTGGCTTTACAAAGATGGACCTGTCAGCCCATGCTCTGTCTGTCTCTCTCTCTCAAAAATAAACATTTAAACAAAGCTTAAAAAAAAAAAGATAGGTGAACAAATTCTGACTATATTTCTCAGAGGAAGGAAGGAAGGAAGAGAGGGAGGGAGGAGGAGAAAGGAAAAGTGCTTGGGCTGAAATTTTGCCAAGATACCACAAGAAGAAAAAGATTGTGGCATCATTTGCTTGCCCCTGTTTATTTTCTGAGTGTCAGGATGACCGTACTTTGATCTGCAGGAGTTTTTTTTTTTTTTTTAAGGATGTCATATTATCCTTTTTTCACAGGTCATTGATAACATTAATTACCTAAGTAGAACTAAAACTTCAGGGTTAAGAGCGATTGCTGACTTGTTTGCATTTTTTTCCGCCATCCCAGTTAATCCACGTGGCTAGAAAGTCCACCGTGAAGAACACCCAGAAGGTTCCAGTGACCCATTAGAAGCATTACCAATTAAACCACTGCTCTGTGAGAATCATTAACAAATGACATTGACAAAATCCAAAGTATCCGTATATTTGCATGGAATGGTACAACATGTCTACATGTTTTTCTGTAGACTGTTATCTGTTCATTTTATTTTTGACAATTGCTGCCCCGGTATCTTAAGCAGAACAGTCTTCCTCCAAATTCAAACCAATTAAAAACTATCTAAGGAACCCTCTGTGACAACAACGTTTAACAGAATTAACACCACTCACTGTAGAAACAAGGCAGCAAAAGTTGTGAAACTTGCCGATGCTTTCGCTCAAGCCAAATCACAACGGAGGCATTAGTTTGCTCCTAATTTCCAAATCTGTCTGTGTTGACTGAATGTCTTGGTGGTGACATGTCTTACTTTAGAGGATAAGTTTTGAAGTTTATTTCAATAGTTTTTTTTTTTTTTTTTGGTTGTATCAGGAAAGATCGTGTTTAGTAATTAATACAGTTTCTTATTTTACCGGTTTTGTCCGATGACGCCATCACACTGTAAGAGAATCTACAATGGTTATATCTGTGTGGCAAAGAGCAAAAACTTGGCCATTATGGTTGTTCAGAAGGGCAGAAGGGGGAAATTGAGGGCTCTATCTGTTCTGTGCACCGGACCATGCATTTTACTACATTATAAATTTTTCTCTTCTCAACAACTTTGAAAGGCCAGAATGTTTACCACCTTTCTTCTTACAAGCGAGGGGGCCTTCACTCAAGGAGGTGAAGTAACCTGCTCAAGGTCACATAACGTGGCCAGACGCCAACCTGCGTCTGTCCGGCTCCAAAACCTTCATAAGGTCAAAGAGGGCCCTTTCCCACGAACCCAGATCACGGGATGTTTCCTGCCTGCCTAATGACTGTCTGAAATGGTGGGGCCGGGGGTCACTGAGGCAGAACTTGGCCTTCTGACATGATCTGAGGGCACATTTGGCATCAGTCCAATCCCCTGGCATAGCTCCAAGCACGGCCCCATTTGAGTTGAGGGCGCTTACAACATTAGCTCACCCCATTAGGGCAGCAAAGTAGGCGCTCAAAGGAGAGACTTGGGCGTGAGTCTCAGCTCTGTCATACGTAGACCTTGGGCTAAGCACCAAAACCCACTGCACCTGCAAAAAAATGTTGTAAAGTGGGTGGTGGGGGTTGCAAATAATCTATCCAACATCAAAAAGCTGGCGAGAGGAATAAATTAAATGATCCGTGAAAAACCCTTGGGAAAAAAGCATAGACACAGAAGGTGTTTAACGAATGGGGGCTGCAATGAAATCAAGCCTGCAGTAAAGGGGCCCTGCCCTAGGTTCAGAGCACTGTCTTAGATCCCCCTGCTGTTCAAAGTGTGGGTCATAGACCAACAGCATCGGCCTCACCGGGAGATTGTTAGAAATGCAGGAAACGGGCGGTACCCCAGGCCTCCAGATTTAGAATCTGCATTTGCAACAAGGTTCCAGTTTGAGAAGCACTGCCTTAGACCTCCTGGTCTGGCTCTCTAGGTCTCCACCGTCAGACAAGGAAGTTAGCACGGTTCACTCCTCCATTGTTCCTTATCAAAAAGTAGAATCCAAAGGGCCCTTGAAAGTCCTCCGATCCCGGAATGATCAATGCATGACATGGGTGCTTGCTGCCCTTCCCTTCCCGGTGACCGGGGCAGACATTAATAATCAATCATAATCAATCAGGTAGCTGTTTCACCAAGCTAAGAAGTAGTAAGTAGCATCACACTCCAGGAGTGTGCTGTTTTTCTTAGAGTTAATACAGGTGTGAAATCTACTTACGGTGCCCACCGCTTGCCATGTGGTCTAAGCCCTCTTTGTTCAGAGGTGGACCCTATCTCCGGTTTACGCCTGTTTCCCCAACATTCCATCCCATTTCATACTCTCCCTACAGTGTTGAATAAATTACATGGTTACACTGATTAAGCAGAAACTGAATGCCATCAAGGTAAAACGATGTCCCCCAAAGTGGAGAATCCCACTCCTCTGCCTCAACTCCTCTTGTCTTTTTGTCACGGCCCCACTCCGTTCCACCATCGGCGTCTTAGACCAAGGAAAGGAAGACTCAAAACCCCACTAAGAACCCAGGACGTTCCCGGGATGCACTCAAAAGCCAAGGTAGAAACACACTAGAAAGCTTTTACGGTGTTCTAGGACTTTGCACCGCACTCCTATGTGCCCTGGCAACCCGGCCCTGTCTCCTGCACGCTGAGCCAGCCTCCCTCCTGTGGCCCTCACCCCGTTTCCCAGCGGCCTGCCTCAAACGCTATGTGCAAACAGTTCCAAACTAGGAGTGATATCCCAAACTTAATTTTTGTTCACATGTATGTAATAGGAGACCGATGCCCCCACCAAGCCACTGGGCCAATTAGCCAGCGGGAAGCAGCCCACATTTCTGGAAGGCAAATCATTGAGAACGGGGATACCATGGAGGCATACCTACAGGCTGGACCTAATTTTAAGTGAAAATTAATGGCAAATTCTTGTAACCACATTAAGGGCCATTGTCGTTCACTCGAAATCAGTTAAACATGAAAACAGTATGAAAACCATCTTGAGTTTATGGAATATAAATATTTGTCTGTATTTTTTTGCCAGGGCCCCAGAGAGACTCGGAGGTAGGAGCAGATGTGCTCTACAAACATGCTCACAAAGGGGAGTGGAGGTTGGGATAAGGAACCCGATTCTTGTCGGGTCAAAGCTACTTGTCAACTTTTCCATTTCCTCAGTCGGAAGATAATTAAACAGTAAGCAGATGTCAGAATCAAATTGGTTCAAGGAAAGACTGCCCAATGACTTACAGTGCTTGTGATTTTGAGGGACTGTCCTCAAACAACACTTTGGTTGGTAGAGGAGGCAGAAAACCAGGATTTTCAAGGTCAATCCTGAGCAGAAGGCTTTGCTCCCAGGGACGCAAAGGCTCTCCTAGCAAAGCCATCTCTATACGGACATGCTTGATATTAGGAAGCAGGCAAGAAAGTTCCTGAAACTCCCGCTTTGGACCTATCAGGCTGGAGAGAAGCCTTAGCTTTGTAGAGGGAGAGAAGGAAAAAGGAGACAGACAGAGAGGAGAGGACGGGAAGTCAGGAGATGAAGAAGGGAAGGCAGAAAGGAGGAGGAGGTGGGCTGAAAGAAGGAGAGAGAAAAAGAATTGAAGATTCAGAGGAAGGCGGTGTCTGGACAGGGAGGGGGCTGAATATGGTACAGTCGCAAGGGCGTGGTCTTCAGACCCAAGCCCTTTGGTGCCATGACTTTCTACCTGTAGGACCTTGGACCATTTGGGGACCTCCCTGAATTCATTCCCCCATCTGATATTTGGAGCCTGGCTCTGTCACGGGCTTGCTGTGAGATTCAGAGTAAGAAACAGAAAGGTCTCAAAACTATAACACGCTGTACGATTGCCTTAATTTGTCATCAAAGAGCAGAGGGAAATTGAGTGAAAGAGCGTAGAGACAAGGTGAGGTCTGAGGTGGGGTGAGGGCGGACCCTTCTCCGGTTTTCTGTGTCACAGTCTGTTATAGGGGTCCCACAGTGGTGTCGCCTGGAATCCGGTGTGTTTCCGAGTTTATTAAAAGGGCTCTTTCAGATTCTGCTACAGAACCCCCTCCGATAGCGTGTGTGCGTCCGCACGTGCACGCGCGCGCGCACACACACACACACACACACACACACACTGTTTTCTGTGGGACTCAAGCGCTTGTCCAGGGAGCCAGGTGAGGAACAGGCTCGAAAAACCCTCACCACGCTGTGTTCTGAACCTCTATTCACTTGACACTCGGGTTAACGCACTGGTAGCAGCCTTTCCCTTCAGGATGAATCCCTTCCCTGGAGGACTGTCAACTACCCCTTGCAAACTGACCCCCATTAGGGGACAAGCATGGTCAATAGGCCTTCAGCTCATTCTCGCTGTGGAATAATGTCTCAGGTGGTCTGTTCCAAAGAACCCATTTGCTGATGAACGATGGGTTCGCACGTGCCCTGGTCTCACCTCTGAAACTACCTTGCTGTGTGGCCTCAGACCAGCACGAAGCTGCTTGGGGCTTTTGTCTTCCTATCCGTGACATCAAGTTGAACGGCTTGATCCTAAGACCCTTTCTACTTGTGACTTGAAATTCTCACCGTTTACACACTGGAAATCTAAGGCATGCAGTGTCACGTCTTTCCCCTTCCTCTGCCCTTCCAGACTCCTCTCTGCTCTGCTCCCTCACTCTGCTTCCCCGTGGAAGGTCACAGTGCCTGGGTCTTCTCTTCAGACTCTCTCCTCGCAGATTTTCTTACCGTCTCTTCCCCTTGTTTCTCCAGGCCCCAGGGTGGGAACAGCCCTACGGTGACTGTGTTATCCCTCGTGGTTCTACTACTCCCAGACAACACCTCAGCAAGCGGTCCTTTGTCAACAAACCCTCCTCAGTGGGGGACATCGTGGGTGGTCGGTCATGGAAGAATGAACAGGTGGTCCTACAGGGCTTGGGGTGAATGAGGAGAAGGATCGGGAAGACCTCCCAGGGAAGAGGCAAGGTTTGCAAGGTTGGGCTGAAGCTTGTCTGGAAGGACAAGAAGTTTAGATAGGCAACGAGAGGGTGGGAGAAGGCCTTTGAGCCAAGAGAGTGGTGAGGAGGCCGCCATGATGTCTGTCTGTCTGGAGGGAAGAATTTGGTAAAGAAGGAACCGGAACGAGGGTCACGGTTGGAAAAGCCAATGAAGCCTCAGTTGCAGGGATCTTGAAGGTGAGACTGAAGCCTGGGGCTTTATTTCTAGGGGCAATGAGAGACTTCGGATGGTTCTGGAGCAGGGGAATGGCCCAATCGCACAAAGCCATTTTAGGAACGCTAATCTAGCAGTGGGGAGCAGACTGTAGTGTCACCGGTGGGGCAGCCCTGCGGGAGGGGCACAGAGGGTGAGGCCAAGTGTGACTCACCCACCCCCTACTTCTCCTAGCAGGAGTGGGGGAGGGGCAGGCAGTGCGGGCGATACCCCCGAAGCAATCTCACATTCCTGCCAGCCTCAAAAGAGCAGAGAGTGAAATGCACCGCATCCTGAAGATGTAAGAGAAAACACATTCTTGGAAGAGATCTCCTCTCAAAGCCGTCCGCCCACAACCCCCAGAATAAGGGGTTGGCAATCTGCTTCTCCTGGCATCTGATTCAAAATGCTCCCGAGGCCAAGAGGACCTAAAAGAATACCTCTGCTCGTGTGTGCAAGAACAGCCCAACGGGGGACCATCTGTTTCAGGATGGGCCCAATGTGGGGGCAGAAACAGTAGCCCCCAAAGGGGTGCTATTTTGGTTTCCAGGAAAGCATCCTGTGAATATCCCCAGCCACCAACTGGAGATCTCTCTTTAGCTCTCTGCTTAGTTCTTTGCTAAATAGAACCCCCGCCCCAGGTGGTGAGGGTCACTCTCTAGAAGGTTCTGTCACTGACATCTCAGCGGGTGGAAGGAGTCCAGGGGTTCTGATCACCCAAGACAGTGCAGACCCAGTAAACAACAGAAAGGTTAAAGGGTGGCAGATTCAAGGACAGAGACCACTCAAACTCTTGCAAAAACTTCTGTTAAGGATGGGCCCTATATCTCCTCCTTGACGAGATTGTTTTTAGCACCAAACGTGGCTAGAAAGGTCCTTCCTCGAGGTCCACTTCCCTGACCATCCCCTGGTGATGTCCGGGTGATTGCCGTGTTCCAAGGGAGGCACGGTGGTTGCATGGATGAAGAAAAGAGGGGGTTATCTCCAAGCTCTGGAACACTCTAACATTTAGATGTCCAGTAAAAGAGACAGAGCCAGCAAAGGAGGGGGGAATCTGTGAAACCCAGAAAGTGAGCGTCACAAAAGCCAGAAGGAACCAAGGCAGAGGAAGTGGCCAAATACCTCTGATGCTCCTGGGGGAAGCGAGTACCAAGGGACAGTTACGGAGGTCATCATCGATGATCCGGACAAGAGTACTGGCAGTGGCATGGAGGAACCAGAACCTTCGGAGGTAGATACGTTTATCTCCACTTTGTAGAAGAGGACGCTGAAGCAGAGAGAGGTAACCTGACTTACCCAAAGCCTAGACACCTGTTAAACCGTGACCCTACTGCCTGTGATCACGGGGTCCCAAAGGGTGTTGCAGACATGGTTGATGGTGACACCGGTGGATGTCAACGGCGATGTTGATATTGCTGCTGGTGGTGATGGAGATGATGATGGTGGTGGTGACGGTGATGCTGTTAGTGGTCGTGCAGATGGGGAAGTTTGATCATGACTGTGATGTAGACATTGGTCTGTGGAATCAGACAGATCCAGAGCTATATCCCAGCCAGTCAGAGATGTATAAGCTTTTCAACCTTTGAGCCTGCGTCCCTGGCTGTGAGACGGAGATACTCCTGCCTACCTCAGAGGCAGTGGACACAATGCATTGTGGGAATGGCATGGACGGGGAGGCACCTGAAGCACCGGGCTGCTCGCCGACCCTCAGGAAATGGCTCATTCATTTGTCCTCAGGGCCAGTTTAGGGAGCACAGTGGCCATCGCTCCATGAGCTGAGCTTGTCTCCCTAGACCCATCCTTCCAGGGTAACTGTCCTCCCCAACCAGAGTCAACTCCATCCTCAAGGTCAGTCATGGCCATCTTGTGGACCATCTGCTCCCCAGGGTCACCCCTCGAGGCCCACACCCTGCTCCAGCAACGCTGCCCTGCCGGGACCCCCACCCTCGTGTCTGCCCTCCCGGCGCGTGAACGCCCAAAGAGACCCTGAAAGGAAGAAGGTGGAAAGAAGCCAACACAACACTGTTATGTGCTCAGCTCTCTGCTCTCACGCAGCCGGGAAAGAGGGGGTGTAGGCTTGCATCGGGGTGCTGGAACCAGACGTGCCCGGAATGAAGCCCCTCCCTTCCTTGATGTCTACTCAGATAGCGGCCTCTCCATGAGGCCCACCGCGACTGCCATCTCTCCTATGTCCTCACCCGCAACACCTTCCCTGTCACCCTCATCCTGTTCGTTTCTCCCCATTCCCCTTTCTAACTTGCTACATGTTCTTCCCATGTATTACGTCTGTCTGTCTCTCACGGGGATGTAAATTCCAAAGGGCAGAGTCTAATACCTCTTTTGTTCACCGAGGCGTCCCTAACACCTGAGACGGGGCTGGGAGCTAGGAAGCATTCACTAAACATTTATTTGCAGCGTCAGGTACCAGCTCGGCCCCCAGTAACACACACACACACAGCCGGCCCATAACGGACGGTGAACCGGCCCCACGCGGCTCCAAACCCGGGCCCCTCGCAGACAACAAAGTCAAGTTTCTTCCTGGTCACAGCCCCTCACCTCACCCCACCCATCATTCTCCAGAACCCTTTCATTTTGAAGTCTCCCTCTTGGATCAAGCCATTTAAGCATTACAGGGCTGGGATGCTATGGGAGGAAGACAGAATGTTCCCTGGACTCTAGAAGGTGCCGGGCCCAGCATGCTTTGAGGTAAAGCAGAGAGGCTGGTCTGGCCCACCCCGGCCTGGCTGGAGGCCCTTTCGGTTTAAAAGCTCCTCAATCAACTCCACGCCCAAGGGGCAGAAGGCAGGTCCGCACTGTGTTTGCTCCGAGGGGTCCACCTACTGGGAAGACGCAGGTAAGTCAAACAAGGCTATTTGTTCTCCCAGTACAGCAAACAAAAAAAAAAACAGGACAAATTCTTCTCCAAGGCCTCCTCACTGGACCCGAGAGGCATAATTCAGGTGATGGGAAGACAAATGTTTTCTCAGAGAAAATGATAAAACCCAAGGCAGGAAAAGCAAACAGCATCTTCAAAAGGGCAGCGGGCGAAGTTGGTATGGAGCTGCCCCAGGAGCAGGTAGGGAAGATTCCAGAAGTGGGAAGCACTTGGGCGGCCTCCTGGTTTAGAGGGATGGGCCAGCCATGCTTGGGCTCGAACTCATTCACTCATTCACTCATTCATTCGGCCAGTCAGTCCGCCCTTTCACACATGTGTGCTGAACAAGCAGGCTCTGGCTGGTGCTATGTGCCTGAGGGCCTCCACATTCTCATCTGTGAAATGGGCTGGTGCCGGATTGCCGGGGAGGTAAAAAGTGATGTGAGAAGCCCTACACAAGGGCCTGGCTGGCGACCAGATTCTCTGATACGTCCCCTCGGGCACCTCCTCCCTCTGATCTTCTGGCTTTATCTCTAGCTCCCCTCTCCCCTTTCCCAAGCCCCAGCCAAGTGTCCTCTTTGTCCCACCTGCCTCTGCCCCATTCGCTCTGGCCTCTTGGCCTTTATCCGCGCCGTTCTCCCCACCTCCGGTGCCCTTCCCACCAAGGGATCTCCACACAGTAACATGCACCAAATTCCCAAATCGAACAGGCTCCTGATCAATCCTCTGCACCCCACTGTGCCCCCAAACCTAGTCTTCCTGTGTGTTTCGGTGAAAACTCCATCCCAATAGTGCTCTTGTAGAAACGGGGGGGGGCCCCCATGGGTCCCCCTTTCTGCTCACCCAGCATGGCTGCTGTCTGCAAGGTCACACCAGTCTTGGCTCAGCCCTCCTGCAGGTCCCAGCCTGCTTTGCGCATCCCGGACTCTAGCTGGGCATTCACTTCCCTCCTTCCCTTTTTGGCCTCAGATAGCCTCCTGAGACCTTAAAACTCTAGTTCAGCACTTCCTCCAGGAAGCCCTCCCTTGTCCCGTCAGGCTGGGTTACCTGCCTACCCACCCCACCCTGCTCCTTCCCAGAGCACCTGGGCTTACCTTGGCCCCACACTGTCCCATCTGGCCTGAACCTGCCTCCTTCTCGTGGTGAGCTCATCCAGGCCTAGGAACCTGGCACACTTACCTCTGCCCTCAGGTTTCTAGCCGAGGGCCTAGTACTTGGAAGACTCCAGAAAGGCTGCGGTGGGTGGCTCACGTCTAGGCCCAAGAGCTGAGACAAGAGGCGGGGGCTCTGGCAACGTGGGATAAGTGAACTCATCCCATCAAGGGGGGCTGAGGGTGGAAGAATGAGGGTGTCAAGGACAGTTGTCAAGAGGAGGAAATGTACAAGCTAAGACTGCAAAGAGGAGAAAAAATTAGCTAGACAGAGAAGGTGGGAAAAGCTTTCCCAAGCAGTGGGCGGCAGGGGGGAAGCATGTGCAAAGGCCCGGGGGAGGCTTTGATGGCCCCTGAGAGGTTGTGGGCAAGTGTAGCTAAGGGACTTCTGAAGGTGTCTCTGGATCTTTTCTTATGCGGATGGACGGGCCCTGGGGAGTCCCGAACTGAACTGGGACACGATCACACCGCATCAGAAAGACTGCCGCCGAGTGCTGTGTGGATGGACAAGGGGGTCAGGAAATGCCACACTCCTGGTTGTTTGGCCAATGCCAAGGTCCATGGAAGAAATGCAGGAACAGGGGGTGGCAACGAAGATGGACAGAAACGGATGAATGCGGGGGTATTTCGGGCAGAGTCAACACAGTTTGGTGATGGATTGTGTGTGGGACCCAAGGGAGAGAGAGAGAGGTCAACAGCCCCGTGCATGAGTGAATCCTTTGCCCCAAGGTCCAAGGGCTCCCAGCCAAGTCTCCCGTGGTGCCCTCTTTCTTCCCCGAATCAAGACAAGAGGTCAAACCCAGCCACCTGTCAGCTAGGCTCTGTCTTCCTCTGCCAAGAGCAGACACTGCTACCAGGGGTCCCAACTGGCAGAACGTTCTTCCTGTCCTAGCACAGGGGAAGTGAGCAGGGAGAAGCAGCAAGGGGAGAGAACCGGCCCTGATTGAACACCTCCCAACAAACGCACGTGCCAGGCATGGTAAGCGGTACTTTAGCTCTGAGCATTCAGCCACTCTTTTTTATTTTAGGTTATTTATTTTGACAGAGAGGCATGAGCAGGGGAGAGGCAGAGAGAGAGGGAGAAAAAGAGAATCCCCAGCAGGCTCCACGCTGTCAGCGCGGAGCCCGACGCGGGGCTCGAACTCATTGAACCATGGAGATCACGACCTGAGCCGACACCAAGAGTCGGGCGCTTAATCAACGGAGCCAGCCAGGCGCCCCTGAGTTTTCATCCACTCTCACGATAATCTCTGAAGTGATAGATGTATCACGCCTAACGGCTGGGGGCGGGACAGACTGTGGTCTCCGTTGCCACTCTCCACCCCCGTGATCCTGAGCAAATTTCTTCACCATTCTGAATCTGTTTGTTTGGTTGTTTTGTTTTTTTTTTTTAATCTAAAACATGGTGATATTAACGATCCTTAATGCACTGGGGTTTTTAGCACACGGTTTATGGCACAGGCTCAGCACATACTATCTATTTGTAGTGCCCCGTTGTACAGGTGGGGAAGCAGCACGTGATCACGCGCTGGGGTTGGGCTTCAGACCCGGATCTCTTGGCTCCGGGGCCAGATCTCTTCCCTCCCCCCTACTTGCTTGGTCGCTTGTGACGCCGCTAGGAAGCCGGTCTATGGGAGTGGTTCAAATAGGGGGCGTTCTGGGCACCAGAGCCAGCTGCTGGCGGCGCTGTGGCCAGGGGGCGTCGATCACAGCTAGAGCTGGGGCTAAGAGAAGCAGCGATGGAAACTCAGACTCTCAGTCGGGCCGAGGAATCCTCGTGGAGCACTTACTGCCTGCAAACCTTCGTGCCGGGCCCTGTGGGCAGTAAAGCATATCCTCTGCCCTCAAGGAACTAGCAATCTGCTCCGATATCTGAGACACACATCTGAATCTGTTGATTGCCAATTCACAACGGCGATGTAAAGAAATCAATCCCCACTGCTGTAATATCAGCCCAAATCGCGAAGACCACAGTCGTTACAGATGTCCAGGCCTGCCCTGGGGTTCGGAACGATTAACCGCGCCAAGAGCGTCTTGATCTGGCCGCAGCCCGTGGGAACAGGGCCCAGGGGCTTTAGGTGGCCCCAGAGCTTCACGTGAGCCCACACAGAGCTGTGACTGCTTCAGAAGCGAACGCGATCCCGGGACCAGAGACACAGGCATGAGGTTCAGGCCAGCAGAGGTAACGGGCACAAGGCTCGGGCTTCATTTGGAAAGGTTCCAGCCCTGGGGGCCACATTCACTAGGAACGTAGACCGAGAATGTCCCCCGAGGGGTGGGAGGTCGAAGAGCCACACCTCTTGAAGAATTATCTAAAGAAAATTGGATAACTGGATCACGGTCCCAACCAGGGCAAGGAAAGGCGTGGCTGGGCGTGGGCACCATCTTCAAATACCTGTCGAGGGCCTGAGTGAGCCTAGACGGTCAGCAGACCCACATCCGAGGGCCAGCTCCACCACGTCCCGAGCTGGGGAACACTGCAGGTTACTGAATTCTCCCAGGCCTCGGTTTTCTCATCCGAAAAATGGGAATAAGGGTGCGGATATGAAAATTAAATGCGATGGCAGAGCTGGACAGAGGGCAGCGCTCAATAGAGCCTGCTCCTTCCTCCTCTGAGACATCGAAGGCCTGCTCTCAAAGGCACAAACTGTGGGGGGAGGGGAGGAGGGGAGCCACAGGCACCCATTAGCGTGTTGGCCAGGCGGGAGCGCGGACCCCAGGGAACTGGCTCACCAGGGGTCAAGGGCCCCAGAAGGTGGTTCCGCAGAAGGGACTCAGGGAACCAGGGTCATAACAGAAGACCTCGAACGGATGCAACCAGTGTGGAAAGGCACATCAGGGAGCCTCTGGGCTTCACTGGGGACAACATTCCCTGCTCCCGCATTGCCGTCAGCTCATTCCCCGTGTTCCGTGGGAACAGCCATCTCCAAAGTGTCGGTTTGGGTCCCCCCAAGAAGCAGGGTGTGAACAAGGACCTGGGTACGTACAGCATAACTGGCAGGTGACCCCAGGAAGTGAGGATGGGGCGAGGGCTGGCGGGGAAAAGCTGTCCCTGTGCACTTACTGAGAGGTCCCCACTGTGGGCAACTGAGAGCCACCCGTCAGGGTCCCCTCTGAGGAACTGAGCCTACAGAGCTCCCTGAGGCTGGGACGCTGGGGCACTGACCTCGCCCCCACCTTGCAGCATATGCTACGGGTCTGACTGCGCGAAACCCCGAGTCCCAGGCTTTGCCCCCAGACCTACGAACCAGCCTCTCTGGAAATGGAGCCCACAGATGTGCCTTTTAACCAGCGCCCAAGGTAAGGCTGGTAGACAAAAGTCAGACGCACAGAGGTGCACCATATTTGAGACATACTTATACTAAAATATTCCTTGTTTATCCCAGGTGATTCCAATGTACTGTAAAATTCAAGGATCTTTTCATATACTCTCCCCAAGTTATTTTATCCATGCCCCTAATTTTAATTAGCAACTACACCTTAGTGGCTCAGACTTCTTTCTCGCCCAGACCTCTCCCCCAAGGTCCAGAAATGGTGGGCCACTGGACATCTCACATTTGATGTGTTCAAAATAGAGCTCACTGTTCACCGCCACGTCCCGCACTGCTCTCCAAACCAGCTCTTCTTTCTTTCCTTTCTCAGCTGGTAGCCCCACCATCCCCTTGTTGCCCAGGGGGGCTATCCCAACACTCCTTCCTCCCCATCACCCCCTCATCAGTCCCTGGATTGGGCTGGCTGTGTTGCCCAGGGCCCCCGGCATCCGTGTGGTGGCCTGAATACCAGCCTTCCAGATAGGTTCACATCCCAGTCCCTGGAACTGGGGAGTGGTAACTTCTATGGTAAAGGGAATTTGCAGATGTGATTAAGTTAATGACCTTGAGTTGGGAGAGTATCCTGGATTACCCAGGGCCGGGGGGGACGGCAGGGGGGAGGCTTGGACTTCCACGACCATCCTTATAAGAGGAACGGAGGAGGCTCAGAGCCAGACAGAAGGAGAAGTAATGATAGAAGCAGAGACTGGTGCGATGTGTATTAAAGATGGAGGAAGGGGCCACGAGCCAAGGACCAAGGCAGCCTCTCGAAGCTAGAAAAGGCAGCCTGGAAACAGATTGTCCCTGGGGCCTCCGGAAGGAGGCAGTCCTGCCAGTACCCTGATGTAAGCCCAGTGAAGCGGATTTTGGACTTCTGGCCTCCAGAACTGTAAGATAAATTTGTGTCGCGTGAAGCCACTAAATCTGTGGCCAGGGGTTACCGCAGCGAAAAGAAACGAATACAATCCATCAACTCTTCTCCTTTCGCACATCCCTGCCTGGCTTCTGTCCCCCGTCTGCTGCAGACTCCTCATGAGGGTCTCCTGCTTCCGGGCTTGCTTCCTCCACGGCACCACCAAAGAGGTCTCTCTCCCGCCTCCCCTCCCTTCGCTCTATTCCTTCAGACTGCTGGCTGCTGGTTTCAGAAGCCCTTGTTCTTCTGTCTTTTTCTTTTAATTTTCTTAACATTTATTTATTTTTGAGAGACAGAGACAGAGCGTGAGCAGGAGAGGGGCGGAGAGAGAGAGAGAGAGGGAGACACAGAATCCGAAGCAGGCTCCAGGCTCTGAGCTGTCAGCACAGAGCCCGACGCAGGGCTTGAACCCACGAACCGCGAGATCATGACCTGAGCCGAAGTCGGACGCTTAACCGACGGAGCCACCCAGGCTCCCCCCTTGTCCTTCTTTCTGACAGGAATGCCTTTCCCTAACTTTTTTTTTTTTTTACCAAACTCCTATTCATACAACAAAACCCAACTCAGGTATAACTTCCTCCAGAAAGCCTTCCCTGGCTGTCTCTCCATCTCAAAAGAGTTCATGAGACCCCACTCTAACCTCGTACAACCTTTATTCCTTGACCAAGTTCCCACTGTTGCAGGGGAGTGGGGATGTGTCGGTGCCCCTACCAGACTCTGAGCCCTTGAAGACAGGAACAGTTTCTTGTGGGCTTTTGAATCCCCAAGACCTCAGAGATAATCCATACGTGTTTGTTAAATGGGGGCAAAGAAAGGTTTCTCTAAGTTCCAGCATTTTATGATTTTATGCTGCTGTTTCTTAGGGCTCTCTCTAAATCCGCTGTTCTCTACAAAGAAGCAGAAAGACAATTATTTTTCTTTTCCATTGCTAGTTCCTGTTAATTCAGTCAAGATAAATAAAAATTAATAGGCACTCATTTGTCATGTGGATTTAATAATCCAAAATTACATTTGTCTTGGCCCAGAGTGTTAATACATCTCATAATATTTGCAATTTGCTGAGAAAAATTTAGGACCCAGTGTTGTCTCTCTCACTTAAATGAATACACACACACACACACACACACACACACACACACACACACAAATACTAGCAGGAACTAGGGAAGGAAGATAGAACAAAACTGTGGATTCAGACTCTCTGCAGAAGCCCCACCCAGACCAGGGCACTGCTCCTTGTCAACAAGGTGTCCCCAGTCCCGCCAGCCAAAGCTACTCAGAAAAAAGATGATGAGGACCATGGAAAACTGTCGTGGAAGGGACAGTCTTTAGCTCCATTCCTACATAATGAACCTTACTTAAGGCCACACTCGGCCTAAAGAAGTCTAGTCATCGGGGCGCCTGGGTGGCTCAGTCAGTTAAGCGTCTGACTTCAGCTCAGGTCATGATCTCCAGGTTTGTGAGTCTGAGCCCCGCACTGCACTCACTGCTCTCAGTGCCAAGCCCAATTCAGGTCCTCTGTCTCCCTCTCTCTCTCTCTGCCCCTCCCCCGCTCAAGCACTCTCTTCCAAAAATAAATAAAACATTCAAAAAAGACCACAGGATGGAAACTGACACCCCAAGCATTTAATTCTGAAGCAAGAAGTATTATTTCAGAAGGGAGGTGCCTAAAATGTGTAGTCTGTAGTTCGTCCCCTCCACGGCCACTGATGCTTGAAGGGGTTTCGGACAATTCTAGAGAGTGCCAGGGGCAGGAAGGACAAAAGTCCCTTATAAGGAAGTGTGATGAGAGTCAGTGTGGTTTGGGAAATGGAGCGGAGGGTTGGAAGGTCTGCAGACCTGAGTTCAGACCCCAGCTTTGCCCAGCAACAGCCATGCTGGACTGGTCTGTCGGTCCACCTTGGCATCCTACCACCTTGCTGTCCTACAGACTTGTCCAGGAACTGGGGTTCTCAGGCTCCTCTTCTGCACAGGGTCCCAGGCTAGATTCTGCCCGGGAGACACTCACGAGATATCTGGAAGGCTAAGGAAAGAGTCCATTCTCCTCCAGAGGCAATTGGAAGCAGACCCTCCCGGCAGATGGGAGATTTGCAGCCGCTGCTCACAGCCATGAGCCTTCTAGGAGGTTCCTCACAGCTTCCAGGGGAGTTTCAGGGAACCACCCATTCTGGAGCCTGCAGGGTGACCTTCAGCAATGACTTCGTGACCTTCACTCACTCTCTACCCTTCCAGCAGCTGTGAAGGTGCTAATTCTCTGAATTAACACCCTTTGTACTTAGAACACACAGAATCCGTTCTGACAAGCAAACCTCAGGCAAACCACCTTCCCTCTTCAAAGGCAAAATGGGGTGATTAACACCTGTCCCAGGAAGTCCTCGGGAGGACTAAACAGAGAACTCCTGGCAAGCGCCCCGCCCAGTCCCCGGTTTCTCTGCCCTCTGACGTGCCATCGCCCACCTTCAAAAGGCCATTTTATTTTATGGCTGGTTCTTTGTGAGCAATCCTGTCAATAAGACCTACTTGCATGAAGCCCAGCGAACAGTTAATGCTATTACTGATGATAAAAGGGAAGCGATGGAGCCGGAAGGGATGAGGCAACAGAGAAAAGAGGTTGAATGTGTGGGAGCTGGTCCCAATGTCCAGGGCGGGGGGGGCGGAGCACAGGGGACGCCCAGCCCGCAAGCACAGAGGCAGAGACCAGGTGGTTGTGGGGACCGCAGGTGTGCAGACGGTGCAGGGGCCACTTAAGGGCCCCGTTTTCCCTGTGGGGCAGGAGGTCGGGCATTGCACTTGGCCTTCTTCAGGAGCCCTGGCGATGGTTGCTTGTCTGTTTCCCAGGTTAGGCTGCGCGCCTCGGGGAGGCAGGGGCCCTGTCTGTCTTGCTCAGCGTTTAGCAGGTGCACAAGGTGATGGGTGCTGAGAAGGGGGGCGGAGGAAACAGGGGAAGCTTGAAATGGTTGTGGAGGGGATGGGAGACGGGGCCGCCAGCTCACGAGAGGATGGCCAGGTGCCCCGTGGACTGCCGGGAGTGTGGATTTCCTGCATGGGCACGTGGCAGTGACGCCAGGCGGTGTCAGGGACAACCTCATGTCCGGGGTGAAGAAGGCAGACCTCTGGTTTTATCAGACAGGAGCAGTGGGAGGCAACAGGGACAAGAGACAGGGGTATGGGCACAAGTGTCAAAGTGTGGCTCCTGCTGCCTGGACAGGAGGACACCGGTGGACAGGAGGAAAAGAGAGGGTTGGAAGCCTCCGTGACTTGAGGAGGAAACTCAGGTATGGGGGGAGGCAGGGGCGGCCTGGAGGTGACCAGTTGTGGTGGAGTTGCCGGAGGGGGGGGTGCTGCTGTCGGGTTGAATTCCAAAGGGAACCTCAAGAGAGGATGACAAGTCCCAGGGGTCCCCACCCTGGCTGATCATCAGAAAGCCAAATCCGGTTCCTGGGTCTCATTTCTAGAATCTCTGGGACCTGGGAATCTCGTTTTTAAAGCTCCCCAAATGACACTGACGATCATCCAGTGCCAGGAATCCCTAACAGTCAGGGCGGAACTGAGGGCATGGCACTAGCAGGGAGTGGCAGTGACGGCCATCGGATCTGAAAGGTGTGGGATGCATATGACGCGTGGGTGACAGCAGTGTCATTCACGAGGCCCCCGATGTCCCCTGCGATGGTGGCAGGCCTTTGGGAGGAGGGCGACTGATCAGGTACCAAACCCAGGATGACTGTGGGGGTGTGATCTCATAGGGGTGGTGGCCACGAGGAGGTGTACTGAAGGTCGGAGCCTCAGGCATCCCCGGGCAGCACCACCCGTGGCAAAGAACGGAGCAGAGGAAAGAGCAAAGACCGGCCCACGGAGCAGCCTCCGGAGCCTGCCCGGAGCTACCCGCCAGTCCGCCAGCACTTTGGGGCTTGTACTCCGCACAAAAGAGTACAAAAGGGGGGAAAGAGGGGAGAGCCACGTCTGCCGCGTCCAGACCTCAGCATCTGGCACAGAAGGGCTGGCATCCGTCCCCTGCCCAGCCCTGGGACTGTTTTCCGCTCCAGTAAGGGTCCTGGCCGGAGGCCTTGAGGAGCTTTTAGTATAAGGCACTTTGTAGCGTTTCGTGCAGTCTCGGGGGCTGATTCTCTGCCCTGGACCTGCCCCCCATCTGACACCGCGTCATGGGCACTTTTGGACGCGTCTGGGGACAGTGCCTTCGTCACAGACTGGGAGGACCACTTGAGCAGCCTTGGGAGAGAAGGGCACAGATGGGTGGGGAACGGGGCAGGACAGAAAGAACTGGGCAGGCACGACGTGGTGATGGCAATGTGATGGGGCACTTTGGGGGGAGTCTCAGAAGTACTCAGGGAAAGTTAGCTGGTAGCCCTGCCCGAGAAGCTGGAGGGAAGAGTGCGTGTGTGCAAAGTGGTGCCCTCCCAGGTACATGGTGAGGCCCCAGGACACCGGGATCACATACACACTGTACATCACGATCACCTGCCCACTGATCTAAAAATGCAGCTTCCTGGGCTCCACCCCAGACCAACTGTATCAGAAACTCTGGTAGTGATGCCAAGAAAGCGGCGTTTTTTAAGTAGGCTCCACGCCCAACATGGGGCTCGAACTCACGACCCTGAGATCAAGAGTCACGCGCTCTACCCACTGAGCCAGCCAGGCCCCTCTGAAATCTGTACTGTAAACAAGTTCCAAAGGGGGCCTCATCACTATTCCAACATTTCCCACACCTTCCTGTCACCTCTGAAGAAAGTATCATCAGGCCCATTATACAGACGAGGAAACCAGAACTCAGCGAGGCTAAGTCCCTGGCCCGAGGTCTTGCAGCCGCTAAGCTGCTGAGTGGGGGTTCAAAGCCAAGTCCTTCGATTCCACTGCCACTGATGTTCTTTCAGTTACTCTCCTCTGTCTAGGAGGGAGGATGTGATTGGCAGCTCAAGAGGTGGGGCCGTCGAGACTACCTGGGGGGTGCAGGCCGGGGGTGGGGGGGGGAGGCGGGGGGAGGGGTTGGGGAACCTTGCAACCTTGTCTTGCAACAGCAAAAGCCTCTCTTCAAATGAAACCTGACACAGGCTCTCAAGATGCAAGAGTGAGAGGGAGAGCCTCGGGCTGGGGCCCACTGCAGGATCCAGAGCCGCCCTTTCCAACCCCAGGGCTGCCCCTGAGGCTTCTTGTCATCAGTCACAGCCGCTCATGGCACACGCGTGGCCTCCCCAGCAAGAAGAGAAATACACCTGCGGGGAGCCACGAAGGGGACAGCCAGGATCAGGCAACAGGGAGGCTCTGACTGGGGTGAGCCGTGCCCCAGGACTCTCTCCCCAGGTGCTCCAAATACAGACCCCATTTCCCCATGCGACCCCACAAACAGGGTGGCTTTGTAAGGAAGGCCTTTGGGAAGGAATATGTGTGGCAGGTTTCTCGAATACCTTCTTTCAACTCTATCTAAAGAACAGAGGCGTGAGGAAGGAGGGAAGCAGGTGGCAGGGAAGCCAAGTGGTGTGGGGCATGGAGAAGTGCGTGTCCGCTTCCAGAAAAGAAAAAAACAAAACAAAAGCTTGCTGCCTTTCTGCAGCTGCTTAAATACACAGCAGCTGCCCACCTCTGCCTGCCCGTGTCCCTGCTCCCCGACGATAAACACACTTCCTTCTTTCTCCGCGTCTAGGCACCCAGGAGCCTCCCTGCCTCCTAAGATACTACCTCCTGGGGCCCAAGCCGATGGCTGTGGTGGTCAGGACCCCATGCCGACACAGCTGCTCAGACGACCCCGCTCCCGGTCCCATCACAGCAAAAGAGATCAACATGTAGGAAAGGAATTGCACTCCGCGCCCCTTTGCTCTGGATGTCGTTATCTTCGTTGCTAATCCACCCCAGCCTTGAGAGCCCAGACTGGAGAGGAAGGTTCCAGGCGATAGCACGCGGCCAGAGCTGTTCAGTGTGGGCTCTCTGACCATCGCCTCTGGCCCCAGCGTCAGGCCCAACATCCCAGATGTAGTTGTGACCCAGACAACGCCCCCCACAACCTGTCCCTGCCCCAGGCTGTCTCCTGCCCTCCTGAGGAGGGAACCAAAGTGAGCTTGGATGGGACCCTGCAGAGCTCTAAGTGGCTCTAAGCCTGTCCCCAGGGAGGCCTCTGTGGCCGGCACGCCCTGCTGTCCTCCCCGGCACATGCCCTCCCACGGGGCCCAGCCTTGGCTGACTACAGGACTTGAGCGAGCACAGGACAACCCTGGGCGACAAAGAGGAGGACGGACAGCCAGGGACAGATTGTTATAAATAGGCATGTGTGACTGAGAAGGTCACCAGCCAGAGTGAAACATGCCAGAAATTCTACAAGAGAGAGACAGATGAAGCTCATCTGAGCATCTCGCAACCTCTCCGTCTCAGGGCAGAGAACAAGAGCGGGTTCTAAGATGGGGCGAGAAGGGAGAGAAGGTGGCCGCGGACCCCCGGCCAGGTCCCGAAAAGGCTCTTCGATGAAAGGGACACTTTCATATTGCACTGATTTCTTAAGGAGGCTGGCTTCTCTTGGCGCTCACCAGACTGGCCAAGCAATCTGGAGAGCGAGAGGGTCAGGAGGGGCGAGGAGGCCCTTCTGACCCCCGTCCCTTCGCCCCCTCTGGCTCCTCGGCCTGGCCCGGGGCTGTGCCAGCGCACGGCAGGGGAGGGAGATGCCCCCCAGGGAGTATTTGGCCAGGTCTAGAGACATTTGGCACACCCGGCCGGGGTGGGGGGGGGGGCGGGGAGCTCCTGGCATCTCGTGGTTGGAGGCCAGGGATGCCGCTTAACACTCCCCAACGCAGAGGACAGCCGCCCACGACAGAAGATTGCCGGGCCCCAGTTGTGACTAGGGCTGAGGTGAGCAACCCGGGCCTGGCCCTCTCCCGCGTCCCCTCCACCTCCAGACCCCACCTCTTTTCCCCTTCATTTCCAAGGGCCCTGTTGAGGCACCCAGAGCACACAAGTACTCATAGCTACGCAAATAGCAACTCCTTATTTGCCGTGTTTGCTCAGCTAATATTGACTCTGCAGCCTAACACTGGTGCTATTGAGCCGGGGTTATTCTCAATATTGTTTGAGCAGCATTAGAACAGCCTGTGATAACCGGCAGCAGAACAGGAAGCTGCGCCTCCCTCCTAGGCACCCCTCCCCTTCCCCCAGCCGCACCCCCTCCGTGGGACGCTCCTGCAGAGACAGAGGAACGAATGTGCTCCTGGAGTCCAGCGGACCTAATGCCCACCCCTCCACTGAGCAAACACACCGAGGTTAGAGAGGGAGCCTGCTCTCTGGCTAAGTCAACACTCCGGGGAAGCCTGAGCAATTGAAAAAGGTTACATGCGGGAGGCCGTCCCCCCCGGGGCGGGACCAGCGAATAATGATGGTGAGGCAGCCCCAGGCCATCGGCCAAACCCTACATTGGGATCCGCGGGGAAAGGTCTCCAAGGACTGGGGTTCGTTGGCTCTGGGTGACCAAGCAGTGAATCGTTCCAACAACCGAGCCCCCGATAACCGAGGGCTCAATGCAGGTGCCAGATGTTGCACCCCTTAGAACCAGAAGCTGAGAACTGGGAGGGCCTTTGTGGACCGGCTAATGTGGCCACCATGTTTTCAGGATGAAGACCTAGAAAAACAGCCTCCGTCTTGGGGCCGGTCCTGGCTGTAAGGGAGTACAGCCACTGGGCACGAGTTCAGAACTGACGACAACCCGCTCTCAGAAAAGCACTCTCCCTGCCAGCTGGGCTCAAGTCCCTCTAACGGGAGCCAACACTGAACATACCACAGCAAAAGGCTTTCAAATGGAGTCCCGGAGAAGGACAGTGACCTCCATTCATGTCTGGGGCGAGCGTGGATGTCAGGTTCCTCCCGAGAGCCATCCCGAGGGGCAGAGGGAACAAGGGACAGAAACCAGTAGCCAGGCCTGCACAAGCCACATGAGTGATGTAAGAGGAAGGCAATGTCTCCCGCAGTCCAGAGAAGGAGCCCAGGGGCACAGAAACAAAACTGTGAAGCCAGTGTGGGATCAATGGGAGCTCTGGTGAGGGTCATGGGCACGGCCACCTCACACGGCTGTGCACCACCCGCCCAGCCGCAGCCAGCAGCTCCATGGTGAGACCGGACAAGCCACAGAGCGCTCAGAGACGAGAAATCCGCACGGAGTACTTGGGGCGGCTTTTCCTTGCCCACAGTAAAGCAAATCTAGGCTTAGCTGTACGTTTGGATCTGGGCCCATCCCATGTCTCTAGGTCAACATTAAACAAGTTGCCAGAATCATCGAGGGGGCATTCTAAAAATTAGCTCTGGCCAGCCCTAGTGGCCTGGGAGCACCAAAATGGTCATTTGCTGAAATTGGTCATTAACATTTTCTACTAACTGCTCTCTCCAAAGACTTGGAAAACGAGGGGGGACCTCCTCAGAAATCAGCAGTTCTGTAGGCCCTTGTGAAGACCTGGACGCGAAGCTCCAGAAGCTATTCGTTTTTAAAAGTACATGGTGGGCGTTTTCTATACACGGTTGAATGCTTTTCTTCAACACCAAATCATTCCATTTAGCCAATGCGCCTGCCCGGTCTGTGCCCCCTCGTCTGAGGAACGCCTTCCCACCCGTAAAAGTGTCTCTGCCGTCCTGCACCTGAATGCACCCCGTTGGAACAGAGATGGACACCTGACTCAGGAGAGGCACCCCCATTGGCTGGCCACTGGCCAATCAGACTCTTTCTGCTGGGAATTTAAGTTTAGACTTTTGGTGTTGGGTCTGTGATGGGAGAGATCAGGTCTGGACGGAGGCGAACATTTTTAGACCTGGAGAAGGCCAGTCTTCAGAGACGAGAATGAAACAGACCTACGGAGAGAGGCTGCGATAAAAATCCACGCGGTCCCAGAGAGGGAGGGACACAAAGCAGCTGTCTGGGTCTCCGATGACTTTCCAGTAGCTCCACCTTGAGCCTCTTGTGGACACTGCTTGTCATCCCTGCCCTGGGACTCAACAAGTCTCCCGGTAGCCTTCCAACAAATTCATCATCATCATCATCAAGAGCTAAGTTTATAGTTCTGTTTCTTGTACCGAACCGTCACTGACCAAGACACCTGTTAAGAAATCACCTGTTTTCTGGACTGTACTTGTTTAACACTGAGTGTCTCACCACTTCTTCCTCGCCCTTACATCTAACTTGACGCCTTCCTCTCCTGGTATTTCCATGTCTTCCTTTTAGTGTTTCCCATAATGAGAACCAGCAGGGTGGCTCAGTGATTAGCAGATGACTACGCTGTGTAGCCTAGACTTCCTTCCACACAGTGGTTTGCTTGCTCAGCCTACTTCAATGGAGGCTGTTAGCCTATCGGTCAGTCATTAGTCACTCAACAAACATCCATCAAGCTATCTCCCAACCCCAGCAAAGATATGTTGGAACAAACAAACTTTACAGGACCACAGAGAAAATGTAGGCACCTTTTTTTTTTTTTTTTCTATTTTCCCATCACAACAGAGGAACAGTTCCGATGTGCTACCAGCCCTAATGCAGTTAGGATCCACCAGTAACCCCGACAACCCAGCCAGAAGTGTTGAGACAGATTCAGCTTTTATTTTGCTAACATGTGGAGGGGTAGTAGCTAATCATTGCTCATGAAGGGAAATAAACACCAAATCATTAATCCTTAAAAGAAATGAAAATGTAGCTGGACCACCTATAGCATCAAAACTTCCCTAGGGGCGGCGCCTGGGTGGCTCAGTCCGTTGAGGGTCTGACTTCGGCTCAGGTCACCATTTCATGGTTCATGAGTTCGAGCCCCGTGTCCGGCTCTGTGCTGACAGCTCCACAGAGCCTCGAGCCTACTTCAGATTCTGTCTTCCTCTTTCTCTGCCCCTCCCCCGCTTGTGCTCTGTCTCTAAAATAAATAAACATTAAAAAATTTTTAAAAATTAAAAAAAACTTCCCTGAAGGGCTCACAGCTGCCCTGACCCCAAGCACAGGGGACCTGGAGGGCATCCATCCTGTCCTATTTTTATTGGGTACCTTCTACTACGTGATAAGGAATCTCGAGGAAACATCTCCCATCCCCATAAGCTTTAGTATTGTCCTACTTCTCAATTTTATTATTGCTGAAATAAAAATATTATAACTGCTAACATAGTGAGATTAAACTTTGTAAAACCGTCTAGCAAATCACTCAGCCTTGCCATTAATGCAGTCAACAGTTCCCTCTTTTTTTATATATTACCTTCCATGGGTATTTTCTCATTTGCGTGTTACCTTCTGCGGGTAGCATTTTTACATCGACAAGACCCTATAATGCATTTCAGGCTGTAATTTTTTTTAATGTTTATTTATTTTTGAGAGAGAGAGAGCAAGCAGGGGAGGGGCAGAGAGAGAGGGAGACACAGAATCCAAAGCAGGCCCCAGGCTCTGAGCTGTCAGCACAAAACCCGACACGGGGCTTGAATTCACGAACCACGAGATCATGACCTGAGCTGAAGTCAGACACTTAACCTACTGAGCCACCCAGGCACCCCTAAATATTTTTTAAATGTTTATTCATTTTTTATGAGAGAGAGAGAGAGAGAGACAGAGCATGAGTGGGGGAGGGGCAGAGAGAGAGGGAGACACAGAATCCAAAGCAGGCTCCAGGCTCTGAGCTGTCAGCACAGAGTCCGACGCGGGGCTTGAACTTGTGAACCATGTGATCGTGACCTGAGCCAAAGTCAGATGCTTAACGGACTGAGCCACCCAGGTGCCCCCAGGCTGTAACTTACTGTTTGATCTCATCTGCCACTTTTCTAGGTGTGAGCAGTGTGTCCCAGGCTCGTGTTCCATGCAAGGCCTCCAACCCCGCTCAGAGCTCTACCCACTTATTACCGCATGGAATAATCCCTTTCCCCGGCTCTGCTTCCCCAGTGAGAGGCCTCACTGTGGCTCATGGGGCCCAACAACAGCTGGGGAGGCCGCTTCCACCTGGGAAAGGCATGGCCGCTCCCCCCAGGATGCCCCACACATCCCATCACCCTCTCTGCCCGCCGACCCCCACCGCCTTCCTAGGTACCATTGCCCTCGTATGCTCCAGGCATTCCAGGGGCCATAGCTCTCTTTCCCATCCTTGAACATCAGACCTAACACAAAACACAACACCCAGAGGGTGGTGCAAACATTGGGTGAAAGAGCGAGTGAAAACATAAACTAATGTTTTCTGATGGAAAACATTCTCCCCCCACCCATGGCTGTCCACCAGGAGCCCTTCAACCTGCCCACCCAAGAAGGACCAGGCTGCAGGGATTTGGGGCTGGCTCAGCTCTTGCTGCCCTGACAGAAAAAGACAGCCCAGGACTTTCCGCACCGTTTCCTCTCTCCACTCCCCGCCCACCCCCACCCCCACCCCCCAATTCCTATCCCAGCTCTACCTTCCCTTCCCATCCCATTCGGGCATTTCCAGTCTCTTGTTCACTTAAAATAGTATCGAGGACTTACTGTATCCCAGATGCAGAGACAAACCCTGCCCTCAAGGAGCTCATAGTCAGGTGGAGCACAGATGAATATATACAATAATACAGTCCAGAGGGGAGGTTAGGGAGCCTCGTGACAGAGGACGGGGAGCATTTCTGGTCGTTCGCACGAATGACTTAATGCCTGTGCTGTGCTCATAATGACTTAATGACCTGTGCTGTGCTCAGGTCCCTCAGGGGCCGGCCACAGGGTCTGACGTTCTGGTCCAGAGGTCCTCCTTCAGGTTAAGCATTGCCCCCTTCCTACATCTGCCTTCAAAGGCGAATCCTTGGCCCCACAGGAGTCCCCATGCAGGCCCTCGGACTCGGTGGGGATCTGAAACCCTCCTTCCTCTCTGGAACCGTTAGGGCTACGATAAAGCACACACTTTCCGGGAGTTGAGGAAGATGTGTGAAGGTGAGAGAGACACAGGAAAGGGGCCTGGAGGCCCCGAGGCCTCCCTTCCACAGGCAGGGTCATCTCCAGTGGGGAGAACTGAGGTACTGGCTGACACATCCGGGTCTCTGCCCCCCTCCCTCACCTCCTGACCTCGCGCCCCAGAGAATGTCAGAGGCCTCCTTCCCAGCCATCAGCAGCACTTCCGATCTGTAAGGAAACCTGGAGCCCTCTAATCTGACCTGCTCAGTTTACAGCTAGAGAAACTGAGCCCAGAGAAAAGTAAAAGGACCAAGTCTCTCTTTCCCTTTAATTTTGCATTGACTCCGGTTCTGCAGAATGACATTGGGATACGTTGATCTCCTGTGATCAAATAACTCCATTTCTGAGAAGCTCCTCTACAGAAATAACCCTCAGCACGAGAAAAGCTTTGGGCACAAAGGTGGTCATTACAACGTCATTTCGACAAAGAGTGCCAGAAGAAGGGGGCAGGCAAAGTCATTCCCCTTGATGGAAACCCAGCTGCCATATATCCACTGAAAAAGTATAATGCAGTCCAGCCTTTAAGAAATGGGAAAAAAATTTTTTATTATTTTTTTAACGTTTATTCCTTTTTGAGAAACAGAGAGAGATAGAGCACAAGTGGGGGAGAGGCAGAGAGAGGGGGAGACACAGAATCCGAAGCAGGCTCCAGGCTCCGAGCTGTCAGCCCAGAGCCCGACGCGGGGCTGGAACTGACGAACCGCGAGATCATGACCTGAGCTGAAGTCGGACGCTTCACAGACTGAGCCACCCAGGCCACCCAGTTTATATTTTTATTCAAGGATGATATTGGGGAACCAATTTATAGGGAAAGGGATGGTAGTTCCCAGCAGCCTGGGCAGCTAAAGTTGCTTCTCATAATTATTACAAAGGCCACCGTCAGAGCCACCCTTTCCCTAAATGATCCCATGGGACCCCTGGCTAGACACCAGGTACTCATCGGGATATATTCATCCATTCCCAAAAAATTTCCTAACGTGGGCACTGTACTCGTTGCTGAAGACACAGGAGTAAACAAGGCAAAAGGAATCCTGCCCTCTTTGAGCACACTGTTTCATGATGGTGGCATTAAAAGGATCTGCATACAGCTAGCATCAGCCATGATAAGAGCCACAAAGAATGTTCTATCAGTTGAGATCGAGTTTGGCTGCCAGGAAGAGAAATCCAACTACAGTGATGAAAACAAGTGAGGGTTCTCTCTCTTACATAAAACAAGTCCAGATGGGGACAGCCTAGGGCTGGAGTGATGGCTCCCACAAAGCCTGCCAGGGCCCCCACCCTTGCTCCGCTTCTGCTCTGACATAAAAGTATCCTTGATTCCCTTAACAGAAAGGTCTAAGACAGCTGCTAGGGCTCCAGCCACCACATCCGCGTCCCAGGCGAAATGAAGGGGAGTGCATTTTGCAAAATGCAAAGAGAAAAATTAGTCCTTTGTCAATTTCTCAGAAACCTTACTCAGCAACTTCCTAGCTGTCAGGAAGGCTGTAAGACATAGTCTTTTCAACTGTACACATTGCTTCCCTGTTAAACGGGGATTTGATAAAAGAAGGAGTAATCATGTAGATCAGGAAGGAACCAGCAGTCTCTGTCCCAGATGACGTGAAAACAGAACACAGAGGGATCCAAGCAGGTCAAGGTAGGGGCTCAAGGCCATCACACCGAAGCTGAGGCCTAAAGAACATGTGAAGCCCGATAAGCAAACGGGTTGGGGAAGAATTCCAGGCAGAGGACCAAGACTGAACCCGAGAGGACAACTCTGATGGGAAGTCAGTGAGTCCGCAGGGAGAACACTGAGGTGGGGTCAGGAGACCTGGCTTCGTGTTGTGACTCTGCAGGAACATCCCATCCCCTTCGGAGCCTCTCTGGCTGTAAAGTGAGCAGTGCACGCTCAGATCCCTGAAATATTCAGGAGGGCCTCTGCTAGGTTACACGGGGGCAGGGAGAGGGCACGCCACCCGAGGCCACAGCCCCACTCGGTTTTCGGACAAGACGGACGGAGGAAGCCCAATGCGGTGTGACAGCTGTAAGAGGAGACCTGGCCCAGGCAAGGCAATCCAGCCCCGCTGCAGGGTTCAGGGGAGTTCACATCCGTGCACCGTCAGCCTCGCCTGGACCCTGGGACACCGGGCTGCAGAGCCAGAGGCCCCTACAGGGGTGGACAGAGCGACGGCCAGTGTCTCCGCAGGCCTCGACTGGGACATGCTTCTTGAAGGAGGACTGGGGAGAGCCACCACTTGGGAAGCTCCTTCTGCGCGCCAGGTGCTGTGCGGCTTTGCTCTTATCCTCCCCTGCCGTCATCCGCGTGATCACTCCCTCGGGCTCGGCGTTCGTTATTCCCATTTCACGGATGGGAAAGCTGAGGCTAGGGGGGTAAAGCAACTTGTCCACACGACAAGTGATCGTGATCGTGGGTGATCGTCAGCCCTGGTGCCCCAGGCCGATGAGAGTCCTCGGAAAACCCCGGGTCTCCGCCGGGCTGTGCGACTTGGGTCGGTCCTCCTCTGTGCGATGAGGTCACCTGGTTCTGCCACGCTCCGTCCGCCAGCCCACGCATCCAGTGTCCCCCACACGCAGGCACCTTCCTCATGGGGACTTGTCACACCTTCACAACAGCCCTGCCAGGGGCTGACCCAGGCCCCTCTCGGCTCTCCCCACCGCTGCAGCCTGAGTCGCGAAGGTCCAGAAAAGCCCATTCCCCGGGGCCACGGGGGACGCTGCATCTTTGTCCTTGCCGTGCCCATGTGGGTCAGGGCGGGGTGCGTGGGGCCGGGCCCTGGCTCCTGGGCCGGCTGTGGGAAGACACCAAAGGAGCCCCTTCACATTATTACTATTCAGGTCAAAACACCTCCCTGTGTTTAAACAATTACGATCCATAATTAGTTGCCATCACAGCAGAACAAGTCCACTGTGGTTTCAAAATCACAGTGACTGCTTTATTTAGCTGGAACGACCACAGCCGGGACACTGGATTCTTCATCAAACAAAACATCTTCACTTTGGTTTCCTGACCTTCTCAGAGCCAACCTCCCTCCACGCACACACCCACCCCACCCGCTGCCCCCAGGTCTCCAACCGGGCCCCCCACACCCATCCCTAAACTCTTCTGTCGCTTACCACTCCTCCTCCGTGCTTCTCCAAACCCTGTCCATCCATTAAAGCCCAGCTGGGGCCGCCTCCTTCAGGAAGGCTGCCCTGATTATAGCAGCCCCATCAACCACTCGGGCCTCTCCATTCTCGTTGCTTCTCCGTGCCATCGGCTCACTGGTGTGTGAGCTGAGTGTGTAAGCTGAGTGCGTGAGCTCAGTGTGTGAGCTGAGAAGAAAGAAGGAAGGGAAGGTAGACTGTGGAACAGGAGGGAGAAGGATGGGCCACAACATGGCCTTGGCACAGGTGCCTGTGTTCGGCAGAGAAGAGGGAGCCAGGATGAGTGGGAGGGAGAGACGGGCATATCACCATCAGAGTGTCCTTCCTGCTCGGGTTTAGAGGGTCTCAGCAGGACCAAAGCTCTATATTCCTAAGGACTGGGGAGGGGAGGCTAGGGATGCACCCTGAACGCGGCAAGGTTCTCTCTCAGTGACGCTGACCTAAGCGAGTTCCTTCCTATCAAAGGCCCCCGATTGGCTCGGCAAAGCCAAGGCTTCCCGGACATCGGAGTCCCATGGTGCAGAGGCACGTTCCGTAGCTCCCTCACCAGATGCTAGAGGAAATGTTGAGTTTTCCTTAAGAAAGCACAACTCAGGGGCGCCTGGGTGGCTCAGTCGGTTAAGCGTCCGCCTTCAGCTCAGGTCATGATCTTGCGGTCCATGAGTTCGAGCCCCGCGTCGGGCTCTGTGCTGACAGCTCGGAGCCTGGACCCTGCTTTGGATTCTGTGTCTCCCTCTCTCTCTCAGCCCACGGACAGGCCCGCCCAAATATGGGCACCCAACGATGGCTGCAGGCATTAGCGTCCAGGACTCTGAATCGAAGGCACGCACCGCCAGAGTGTGGTAGGTGGGTCAGGGAGGTCTCAGTTCACCTCCCAGTGTCTAAACCTCCTTCTCTTACAAAAGGTCAGGTTGCCCCAGCTTCCCTTCAACTCCAACATTTTCTGGTTCCGTAAAACATTTTTGATAAGGGGTGGGGGAGGGGGGTATAATTCTACCCCTTGTCCATTGACTTTTTGTAGGTTTTAGTTCTTGTATTTTTATGTCCGGTGAGATGGAGGACTGTCTCCAGAGGAGCAGAACTGGCTCCCCGCCCCCTGAAGCTTCAGGCCAGGAAGTAGGTTAAAGGGGCGGGGTGCCTTCGAGAAGCCGGAGGGTTAGGGGTTCCTCCTCCCCTAGCCCCTCCCCCGCCCCTCTTCCGTGCCCACTCGCCCTGAGCAAGCGGGTGAAAGTAGGTACTGGCAGAAGCTTGCCCGGGTTCAAGCAGCCCTTCTCCCCA
The DNA here is from genome assembly GCF_018350195.1 of Panthera tigris. Taxonomy (NCBI): domain Eukaryota; kingdom Metazoa; phylum Chordata; class Mammalia; order Carnivora; family Felidae; genus Panthera; species Panthera tigris. The sequence continues at coordinate 35,929,645 of NC_056665.1, forward strand.
AGGGGCCAGGCTAACTCGGGGACCTGCCAGAGCAACAGGGCTTGCTCACCCGGACTGCCCATAGCCGGGCCAGCCGTGGCCCAGACAGCAGATGGGGCTGGCCAAGGTCCCGCTGGGGCTGCCGACAGCTGGCCAGGCCCCCTTCCAACCTTCATGTGCTTGGGCTTTCTGTCCCACCCTCTCCATGCAGCCCCCACCTACTCCACCCACCAGAGCTATCACCCTCCTCAGAGAGCCCACAGACCTTATATTCTATGTCACCCGGGCTGCCCTCTGTTTCACCTCACGGGATGTTTGCTGGTTGATGGACTCCAGCCCAGACCAGAGGCAAAGACCTGAACTGCGGACAGACCGAGGAGGAAAGCGAATCGGGCCCTCCTGAGGAGTGCCAGAATGAGTCTAAAAGAGAGGAGTCCAGCAGACATCCATCCTCCCCGACCCTGCTGCCCCGCTTTCATTCATTCATTCACTCATTCACTCGTTCAAAAAAATGTTCACCCAGCACCAGCTACGTGCCAGGCACAGTGCTAAATGCTGGCACACAGTGCCAGTTCCACAGTGGAACAAGACGCAATCTCTGACTTCACAGTGTTTGTAGACCGGTCGAAAGGGCAGACATTAAACAAATAATTACACAATGAATTAATTAACTGCTGTTATAACTGATGCTGTGAAACATTAATAAGGGCAGGTGTTAGTTAACAGAGAACAATTTCCAGGAGGAGCTTACCAGTGGGAAGTTCACAGAAGTGATGTTTTAGCTAAGACCGAAAGATGGTCTGTAGGGGAGAGGAAGCAAAGGGCAAACAGCCTGTGCAAAGGTCCTGAGGCAGGAATGAGCATGGAATGTCCCAGAAATCTAGAGCGTCCATATGGTTGGAGCTCAGAGCCATTCAGGGAAGAGGGGGTCTAACGAGGTTGAAACAGCAGCAGAACTTCCCAGGCCAGCAAAGGATCGGGCGAGCAAAGGATCGAGCCTGGGCAGATGGGGGAGCCCGTGAAAAACCTCAGCAAAGAAAGAGCTCTATGCTTTTCAACTTGGCCATGGCAATTTTTTTCCCTGCCATCTCTCTTCTAAAGGACCACAAACATCAGGACTTGCTTCTCCTGTCCAGAATTCATGCCACAGTAACATCCTCCGTCTGCACAGCTACATGAATGATTACAGCATTTTCCCACCCACTGTCTCTTCTCATGCTCACAGAAACCTCATCAGGTAGGCGTTTTGAGCCCTGCTTTGCAAATGAAGTCATTAAGACTCGGTGAAATTAATTAACCTGCCCCGAGGTCACCTCCACCGTGTTTTGTGCAAGATACTACGGTGGCCTGATGAAAAGGTTTCAAAGAAGAAAAATCAGCACTCACTAGGTACGAGTAGGCAAACATGTGCCCACATAAGTGAAGCCTAAGAAAGAAAATAAAGTAGCAATAAAGAATATCACCCATTCCAAAGTGTATGAAAATATTTGGGATGAATCCGCTTTTTTAAATTGCCTACTGATAGATACAGGTACCAGTAGAGACACAGATATAGATACAAGTACAGGGAACATGTATAGAAAATTGAGAGTTGGAATAACTGATTTTTTTTCCCCCATAACTTGAAGTCTTCAACTGCTCGTTTTGGGTAATTGGCAAATTTTATGGTAATGTGAGCTGGCAGCGAGATGGTTCTAAACTCTAATGCAGATTCTAAAAAGTTTTATAAAAGAGTGAGTAAAAGGTTAGTTCTCTCACTTAGAAATGCTCACCATTTCGATGTTTATGACTACCTCAATTAGAATGGTAAATAATAATACCAGGGGCGTGAATCCTAAATCTCAGACTCAGGTCTGGGAAAAATATCACTTCCTTCCACTTCTCAAACGACCCCAGCGCAAGGTCCTGAGCCCCCTCCGGGAAAGCGGCCCCAAGTCCAACAGGAATCCGCTCTCATCACGTAAGTCCAAGAGCAGACCCAGGCTAGGCCGGCCCAAAGATGGAAGACGGGAACTACGTTCCAAGAGAAGGCCCACCTAGAAAGCAGAGCAGAAGTAGATTCTGGGGCAGGGGTGGGGGCTGGGCCAGCCTAGCCTTTCCATATAAAATATTGAGTGCTAGAGTCAGGCTCAGCATTAGAAATCTGACACGCAGGCAGAATTCTCCTGCCAGAACTGCAATACAAAGCCGCAGGGAAACTGAAATTTAAAAAACGGATCCTCGGTCCTACGGCAACTTAGTCATTCAGCGAATTGATCATTTGGTAAATTGGCTTTTAGCAAATTGATCTGGGGTGTCTAGGCTGCTCCCAGAAGGCTGTCCACCAGCCAGTAGAGTGCGTGGAGCCTGGCGGATGAGAACACAAGCTCCCAGGGAACAGTTCTCTCCCCTTTGCCCCCGAGGAGACAGACCTCCAGGCACGACGACGACCTGAAGAAAATGCCATACTGGGGCACGCCGGGGTGCCTGGCTGCCTTTCGGGCAGCCTTGGGTCTGGGTCCCTGGAAGCCCCTCTCCTGCCGGGAGCCTGTGGTGCACACAGACCCTCAGGGTGGATGTGGGGAGCAAACGCACTCTCGGTTCCAGGAGCTGCGACAGGGTCTTTACACTGAGGTCCCCTCTGATCCCACGAACACAGTGGCAGCCAAGACGTGCCGGACTACAGGGTCCTCCTCACCTCCCCCACCTCCTGCTGCAAACCACTACTGTTCCCGTGAGGCTCTAGGGCGGGCACAAGGCTGGCTTCTCAGAGGGTGTCCCACGGGAACTGCCCTTACATCCTAGGATATGAGATTATAAGGGTCCCTGTCCAGATGGGGAAACTGAGGCTCGGAGAGTTGACGTGAGGATTCCATAAGGGAGCCCTCATTAACAGATGCCTATGTTCCTTCCAGAAAAAAATAAAATAAAATAAAATAAAATAAAATAAAATAAAATAAAATAAAATAAAATAAAATAAAATAAAATAAAATAAAATAAAACAAAACAAAATAAAATAAAAGTAAAAACCAAGGTGGCTCCTGGGATACGTACGCACAAGGTTTTTTAAAAAACGTACACAAATGGATCCATACATTCTTCTCTAAACCTTGTTCTTCTCGTTTATGAAACCATTCCTTCCTCCTTTTTCTTAACAACTGCACTACATTCCAAAGCACGAAAGCTCCACCACGTATTTATCCAGTCTCCTACTGAGTGGCGCTGCAATTGTTTAGAGTTTCTGCTGCTGCTATTCGGCACTCTAAGCCATTTCCAAAGAATAGATCCCAAGGTCTCTGTGGATCCCTCAAGCTGCTAACATCAGGATAACACATAACACTTCCCGTATGATAAGATAAAATCGTAACTCGAAATGTTTAAGTTACCTTAAGTTTCTATTTTCTAGCTTTAAATCCTTGCTTTGGTTATGCCCCATGACCTCCTCCTCACGGCACCTCCGGCCCCGGCAGCTGGTTTTCTTTGTCGTCACTTCGTGGGTTCGAGAGTTTGATGACAGGTGGAGAACAGCTAATCCACACGCAGATGAGAGGCTGCACCATGAGCAGGACCCTCCCCAGGCCAAATCTCTTCCTCTCCCACGACCCTGGAGGGCCGACAATCCGCATTCAGCCTCAGCCTATCTACAAATGGTGGCACGCAATGGGCCTTCGGGTCATTCGTGGGTAGTTATACCTCAAAGCTTAAGCTGTAAAACGCAACCATACCCTGCACCTTTGTAATCTGCCGCAAGGCTGCCCAAATCTGAACGTCTGCATGGATCCCGGTGGAGGGATGAGGTGTGTGGGGCCCTGGACTTGAACCACACCCACCTTGGCCCTCCAGATTGACCGGAGAGGACAGAGGGCTGGAAGGATTGCCAACAAGAATCACTCGTACTTGAGGGGTGTCGTCCAATCGATTTCTTATCCCCCTATTCTTTTCAGCCAGAGCACGCAATCTCCAGAGCTTCCTCCTACTCTGATGTTTCATGGTTCTGAGGCCCAGAATCCTTTGCGTTATGACCCCCATAAGTTGTAATGGAATCGAGCCATGACAAGAAATCAGCCAATCCTGACCGGCAAGCCAGGGGTCATTTCGTGGAAAGCGAAGTTGGGGATCCGTTTCTTTGGCTATCAGGCTGAGGAGACATGGCACAGAGGGGCTCATGAGAGGAAGGAGGGAGGAGGAAGGAGCCCAGAAAGGTGGTCTAATGATTTTGATGATGATGAGTTGATGTCTGGGGAAGAGGAAGAGAAGGAGCAGGAGTTTCGAATATTTCGAAATTCTCTTACAGCCCACCTCATCTTCAACACGGCACAGAGCACAGGTACTAAGAGTGCTGCGGGTGGAGTTGAGTCCCATCAAGGTTAAGCACCTCATCCTAGTTCACCCACCGGATCCGGACACAGATCCTGCATCCCCAGGAGCCAGCTGATGACCACGTGCTACCCTCTCCCGTGCCCATCTGTGCCCACGTCCGTGCCCACCAAGTAGCAGGGGACACAGCCTCGGGGTCCAGAGGACAAAGCAGAAGAGGGGCAACCTTTGACCCGACTCAGTGTAAACTCCTCCCCCTTCCCCCTCAACTCCCCACCCCCACCCACCACCAGAACGGAGAAGGAGAGAGAAATGCTAGCATCACCCAATCCCAGCAGCAGAGCCTACGGGGCGGTGGCCACCCTCCCAGCCTGGGGCACTGATGCCACACCTCATCAGCCCCACCCCGTTCGTTCCCCTGCAGGCAGGGTGGGCCAGGGACAAACAGGGTCAAAGGCAGGCTCTTATCACAACATCTGCCCACTCACTTACTCGGCCCTGAGCGCTTAGTATTTTGTAATCACGGCACCTAGGGAGCGCTTGGTCACTTTTTGCTGAATTAACAGGTGCGTGCATGAATGAATGAAGGATTGAAGAAACCCCTGGGCCATGCATCACCCTTTTCATTTTCACATCATCTCTGTATCCATTATTCCATTTTATCCTTGGGATCCCCCCTGGGGAGGCAGTATTGGAATTCCTACTTCACAGATGGAGAAACTAAGGCCCAGAGAGACCACTGCCTCACACAAGATAATGGCGGAGCTTAGGCCAGCATCCTAGCCCCAGACTCCTACCTCAGTGCGCCTTGACTATGATGGCTGCTGGCCTGGGTAGGCTCTCCAGTCACCCAGTCCTCCAAGGAGAAAAGCTTTACCGCTGGAGCCCAGCAAGTTACAGGGCCCGAATGCCCCGCTCGTCACCGGAGGTGCCAATGAGGCTAGAACTGCAGGAAAGCCCCCAGAGAACGGAGTTCTCAGCCCTCGCTCAGGAGCACTTGTGACCTTCCAAAGGGCCTCCACATTTCTCCCGGGTTAGCTCATCTTTTCCAGATCTGGATAAGACCTGGAAACCCCCATCCGGCACCTTTCTGATTGTGACTCACTCTGAGGGCAGGGAGGCGGGAGAGGTGAGGCACTCATATCTCAAATCTCACTGACTTAACAACAAACAAGTCTTTTCTTCAACGCCACAGTCGTTCATCGAACAAACTCTCCCGACGATGTGTTATACGGAGCACTGAGTACCCAGCACCACGGTCAGAGCTGTGCAGGCAGGAGAGGTCGCAGCAGCCTGCCTCTCATGGTTCGGCACCGCAGCCCACGACCTTGCCAGACACTCTACCATCATCCCTCTGGCCAAGGGACCTTCCTGGCCAACCCTAGACTTGTGCACCTGTCTCTGCCGCCCTTTGAAATGTCAACCACTCATTCTTTGCCGGTCCGCCCTTGACCTCCACCACACCAACTCCTTTCCCCTCCTCTCTCACCCACTCTTGAAATGCAGGGGCTCCCAGGAGTTCTGTCTTAAGCCCTTTTTTCTGTCTTTGGCTATGCACACCCCTCTAATCATCTCATCTACGGCACGGGGGTGCAAATACTACCCTACCTGTTGAGGATGCTTAGGTTCATTCACCAACTACGTGAACCGCTTATTGGACACCCTCTCCTGGAGTGGCCTTGGGCGTCCAAAACCCAGCATGTGCACCCCTGACTCACCCTCATGACTCCTTCCCACTCTGCTCCTCCTCTCCCCCGCTCTGGCCAGTGGTGAGCGGCTGCAAGCAGGCAGCCCCCTGAGCCAGGACCCTGGGGGTCAGCCTCACCTCTGCCCTCTCCTCCGGTCGCCTCCTCCTCCTCTCCTGAACTAGAGCAATGACCGCTGTGCTGGTCTCCACATCGCCTCTTCAGCTATAGCCTATGCCCCAAGGCCCTCCATGACCAGGCCCTGCCTTCTCCCCAGCTCTTCTCCACTCGCCTGTATTTGCTCCAGAGGAAGTGAATGCTTCCAGTCCCAAAGGGGCCCTGCTCTCTCCCCCTGCCAGCTTTTGTGTGCTTTCCTTTCCTAGAAAATTCTCTCCCACCACTCCACCCCCACCTAGGAAACTTTTACAGCTTCTCCTTCAACACTAACTCAAATCCCACCTTCTCTGAGAGCCCACACCCCCCCCTTCTGACCTCCCCAAGCCCAGGCCAGGCTCTCCCCCAGATGCACCCATGAGGGCCCCACACAGGCCATTGTCACAGCACCCACCACCCTGAATTAGACTTTATTCTGTATGTCCAGCCCCTGGTGACATCCTGCCCACGGTGAGCCTCAGTGAGTGAATGAATGAATGAATGAATGGTGCAGAGACTGGCGGACTTGGTGGAATTAGGGGTGGGACAAGACAATACCAACAAGTCAAGAGGAGGAAAGACACCAAAACCTCCTCTGCCAGGCCCTAAACAGTTTACAACCAACTCGAGAGAGAGACGAGACTCTCAAAACATGTAACAAACCAGAACGGTTTGCAGTGAGTTCTGCGAGGCCCCCATTCTCTCTGGAGCTCAGAGGAGCCGAAGGAGGATCAGGACAGTGGCCTGCCTCCACGCTCCCGCCCAGCCTCCCAGGATCCTGGCAAAACTGAGGTCAAAGGGTTGGGGGAGACACTGCTTCTCCAGGGAAACCCCACCTCCCAGAGCTCCTGGGTCCTTGCAGGGGAAAGCTTGGTGCTACCTCCCCACCAAAGAGCCTGGCTCGCTGGCGAGGGTAGAAGAAGGGCAACAAAGCGTTCCAACAGAAGGTGGACATCCCCCCCACCTCACCCCCGCAAGGTGACAGCTTGGAGTCCATCTGCTAGATGTTCTGGAAGGCTTTCTGACTGGGGATCCAGACACCAGGCCAGACCTCCTGCCCAGGCGGGAGGGACCAGCACCCGGAGGCCAGGAACAGCACCCAGAGAAGGCAGGGAGGGAGGGCCAGAGACTCGGGCACCATTCCCTCGTCTTTTTGACGCTGAGCCAGCTAAGGTTCCGTGGACAGTCTTGACCTGACCTTGGTCTCTATATGCTCTGGAGAAGTGTAAATATTGAGGCGTATGCCAACACTGAAATAAAGCAAGTGCACGCAGATAGTCCAGCCTCTCCTGGCAAAACGTCGCATCCAGCTAGTGACTCTCAGTAGCCCCGGGTTTCCCTGTCCTGCACCCTTTCCCCTCCCCTCCTCCCTCCCGCCCCTTCCCCAGGGCCAGGCTGCCTCCTGGGTCCCGAGCAGCGAAACCCGCTCCCAGAAGCGCAGGTTATAAAGCTGGAGGGGGCCCCGAGCTTGGCCGGCCCCAACCCCTTTTGACAGAGGAGGAAACTGAGGCCCAGGGAGGGAAGGGGACATCGAGGTGATCACGCAGCTGCCCAACTCCCAGGACAAAGCTCTCTGTGCTGAGGAAGCTCTCAGACCCCACCAATGCACCATCCAGTTAATCTAGGAAAGTCACTGCTGGCCCCGCCCCCTCCACCGTACCCCCCACCCCCCACCAAGGAGAGAAACAGGGCTGCGTTTCAACATCTCAGAACAACCCATTGTGCATAATGGCCAAAGTATAATGGTGGCATTTGAGGCCTCAAGAGCCGAAGCCTTGGGGAAGGCCCGAGATCCCAAGGCTCCGTGCCAGGGTCGGGGGGCTCCCTGTAGCAGCGCCCATTACACTCTGTTCTGGCCCCCGGCGTCCCCTCCCAGCCTTCCTCTGGGTCTGATGATGGTCCTTGAGGCAGAGCCAGGTCCAGAGGGAAAGAGAAAGCGGAAAGCCTATGCTTTAGAGGCCACTGTGGGGCCCGGGCTCTCTGAAGCCTCCCGAGGCTTCAGTCTGCATCCTACAGACTCCTGCCCACAACCACACTAACAGGGCCGAGGGACAGGCCCTGCGCTCTCTGTCTGCTGGCGGCCAGAAGGCCCCTCCTGCAATGCCAGTTCCTCCAACACAGTAGGATGGCTCATCATGGGAAGAGTGGAGACAGGCCTCTGGTGCCCTCTGCTGTCCTGCGCTCCTGTCCCACAGCCTGAGGGATGGGGCTGAGGCCAGTAGGGGAAACCCAAGGCATGTCACCAGTGCCTGGGCGTCCCCACGGTGTCAGCGCCTCTATCTACTTTCCAAAAAGACCCAGAGCAAGTGACAGCGAAGGTTTATGTCTCGGACCTGAGTCGTCTGGGGCTCCGTACTCCCCTCTGCTCCCGGGGTCCAGGCCGAGGGAGCGGCGCCATCTTGAATGTGGCTATTTCCGGGCAAGAGCCTGAAGGGCCTCAGACAGACCACGAAAACTCACACTCGCAACTCACTGGTCCCACCCCAGCACCAGGGGCCTACAGGTGCAATCCTACCTGGGGCCCAGCACTCAGAGAGCAAGAAATAATTAGAGAACAGCCTTCGTGATGGCCGATGGCCAGTTTGTTCTTGGGGTCACTACACAAGTGGCCCATTCTCCCTCCTGCAAGCAAAATGCACTCACCCCTCCCCAAGGAATACAGCCCCGGGGTCCTACCAGGCAGGACAGCACACTCAGGATGTCAGGGGGCTGTGTTGGGATCTCCGTATCAGCAGTGAGGTACAGTAATTCCTTTATCGGGTACAGATGTGGCCTCTGGATCCAGAGACCAACAACCTAGGAACTAAAGTGATCTGCCTCCCGACCATTCACTACTGGATGATGTAACAAGTACAAGATAACATCAGTGAATACTTGAGTCAGAAAGAGGAAACACGGGAGACGTACCTCAGCAGGCTCTGCCCCACTGGGCAGACGTGTTAAGGGTCCCCGCCCTGGGAGGGAGGCATCTTCCTGCATCAGGCAGACAGGGGCTGTCCCCGGGACATCTCTCCTCACAGTTCTTTGTACCTGTGCTCCTTGTCCCTTGTCTGGCTGGCTCCCTGAGTTTCTCCTACCTCAGAACCTTAGGGTGTCTGTAGCCCTATCATGGCCACCCCACCCCCGACTTCCAGCGTGACACCTCAAATTCCAGAAACAGAGACTGACGAGGGGGGGCAAGGAGGGAGGGAGGGAGAGGATCTCTCGTCTGATTGGTGCAGTTCTAGCATTTAGGACCTGACGCACAAGTCACAGCTACCGTTCAGCTCATGAACGGCCCACTCAGGAATGGCCTGAGTGTTGCTCCCCCCTCCTGGATGGCACTGGATGTAGACAGGAAGGCACGTTTGCTCTGAAACAAATGTCTCTGAGTTGCTTCCGAACAACTCTGAAGAAGACACACAATTAATTTGGGGTGGGAAATAAGGTTCGGCCTACTCCCAACACAGACTAAGTGTTTCTTCATTTGTCTAAACCTCAGTTTCCTCGTCCATAAAGTGCAGATTTTGACCTCTGTCCCTACCCCCTCTCCTTTACTCACCGCTTTTTAGCCCCTCAGGCCCCCCTCCGATGAAACCAATCCCAGGGCCCAGTTACTGAGCTGGATCACACTCCAATCTTATTTGTTGCCTCTCCCAGGAACTTTGGCTTTTGTATGAAGACCTCTTGGGGGAGGGGGGGCCGCCTGGGTGGCTCAGTCAGTTAAGCTGCAGACTCTTGATTTGGGCTCAGATCATGATATCACACAGTTCGTGAGTCCGAGCCCTGAGTCAGGCTCTGCACTGACAGTGTGGCACCTGCTTGGGATTCTCTCTCCCTCTCGCTCTCCCCTCTCCCACCTCAAAATAAAGAAATAATCTTTAAATTAAAACTTTAAATTAAAAAAAAAAAAAAGAACTCTTGGAGACTGAATAACCAAAGGAATAAATCTCTAATGGTGAAATATGAGGCAATTAGAGAGACCAAAGAGGGAATATTTTAGTAGAAGGAAGGAAGGAGACAGGGGGCACTCATGATCCACTTAGATATGAATTCTACTCTCTCTTGCTGACTTTTCATTTCCTCCTTTCGTGGGAGAAATGAGTCAAGGCCTGTCTTGAATGACAACTCTTATTACCAGAATCCTCGGGTCATTTGGGGTGGCAAAGCAGCTTTTGGGCGATGTGTGTGGGTGTGGTGCCCGCATAGGTACGCCCCCCTGCCCACCCCCGACCCCGTGTTCTCTCACTTCTGCCCAAAAGTGACTCAGGCCTAGTTTTGATCATCGCAAAATGACTGCAGCCCACATTTCTTGACCTCAGAGAATGAGAGTGCTGGGTTTTCCCGTGGAAAGCTCTGCCCTCCTCCCCACCCCTGACCTACCTCTTTAGCCCCTGCGCTGTGATCCTCGGAAGGGGGCCTGCGTGGGATGTGTGTTTTGCCCTGTTGCTGAAGCAGAAGTCACACTCGGGAGTGATTTCCACCATCCATGTGTCCTTGCACTAGTGTCCCCTACATGGGTTTTGGTAAACCCATGGGTTTTGGCAAAACCCTCCTTGGGTTTTGGCATCCTCCCAAGTGACAGCTTTGACTCCTAGGCCCAGCATTGGAGCCACTGCCTACCTGGCCTCCCTCCAGCCTCGCTGCCCACTGCCCAAGCACCCTCCTCCTAGGACCCTCGTCTGTCCCATCATGGTCCAGTCCCTGGGCCCTAAGCAGACAATGCCCCTCATTCCCACCCGTCCTCACTACCCAACCCTAAACCTGCTTTCTCACCTTCTGCGATTTGCGGCAGATGGCTTAAACTCTCAGTATTGTGACCTCCCTGTAACGTGAGATCCAAGAAGGCAAAATTCCCCAATTCTAAATCTTGCCTTTCCTTTCCTCCCTTTTAGGGTGCATCAGAAATAAACAATAGCTGGGGCGCCTGGGTGGCTCAGTCGGTTAAGCGTCCGACTTCGGCTCAGGTCCTGATCCCCCGGTCCGTGAGTTCGAGCCCCGCGTCGGGCTCTGTGCTGACAGCCCGGAGCCTGGAGCCCGCTTCAGATTCTATGTCTCCGTTTCTCTCAGCCCTTCCCCTGCCCGCACTCTGTCTCTCTCTGTCTCTCTGTGTCTCTCAAAAATAAATAAACATAAAAACATAAAAATATTTTTTAAAAAATAGCTAATGTTGGTACAGCACTTTATAGTCTATCCAACATGGCTACATGCATTATTTCATTTAAAAGCACTGACGACCCCCTGGGAGGCAATTATTTTACAGAGGCAGAAACAGGCTCAGAGGGGTTGAGTGACTTTTCTAAGGTCACACAGTTTATTCCTTCTACCTCAAACCACGTCTCTCCCTCACCCTCTAGTTCATGGCTGCAATCCTCATTCCCCAGAGAGAGTACTTTTCCTGCCAGAGTCAGCAAAGACAGACTTAGGGTATAAGCCTTCCCTGGGCGAGGGAACCGAGAGGGACAGAGCATTAGCACACAATGAGCTGCCTTGGATCTCAGGGAACTGTAAGAAAAGAAAAAAAAAATCATGACTTTAAAGCTTGTCACAGGCTCCCCTATCCGTGGCCTGGACCTCTTGGGAGAAGCAAGGCTGGCTCTAATTGGCAAGGCCAGGTGCCCCCCCCCCCCCCCCCCCCCCCCCCAGTGACAGACCAGTACTTCCCTGGGGCCAGCACCTGAGGGGCTCCTCCCAGGGCTCCTCTCCTGGCCTGCTGCAGGTGCCGCCCAGGATCAGAAGCTAGGTGCATCCTTTCCCCACCTCGGTTTCTCTTTCTGTAAAATGGGGAGGATCCCCACTGCCCTGCCACCACTCTCTGGGAGGAATGGAGATGAGTCCCGGAGGGCCTGAGTCAGTCTCTTTACAGACGTGATATCTGAATAAAAGATAAGAGTAAGAGTGGCTTCAATGCCGCCTGATAAGAGGACGCCGGAGAAGAAGTCAATTCCCTGGCAAATTCTGGAGAGTTGAGTTTTCTGCATGATTAGAAGCCCCTCTGATTCGAAGTCTTGTGGCTCCAAATCCTCCTACTCTTGCAGAGAGAGAGCCTCACTGGGCCTGAGTCAGGAGGTCGCTTGGCTGGGGTGCACATGCCAGGCTGCAAAGCCACACCGCCCCGGGCCTGGACCAGAGGTAACTGCAGCAGGCAGCATCAGACGGGCTCAGGAGTGGCATTTTCAGATAAATCCCTGAGCGCCATTTGCCTTAGTTTCTTTGGTTCTTTCTCAAAGGGGTCAACTACGTAAAAACCCCAGTTACGCAGGGCCGTGATTCAATTTTATCATGGCATAGAACGGTGTACTGGAATAAAATCCAAAATTTGTAGGACACACTAGCAGGCTGGACATTTATGTAAGAGTTCATGTTGTAATCTCAAGTTCAAGTTCCACAAGACAGCAGGATGGAAACTCGGGCAGCATTCCCATGATGCAGTCCTGACAAGGAGTCCCTTTTCTTTGGGAAACTCGATCTTTGCTCTTACGGCCTTCTACTGATTGGACGAGGCCCACCCGTGTTGTAGAGAATAATCTGTGTTCCTCCAAATCTACAGATTTAAATGTTACTCAGATCTGATAAACACCTTCACGGCCGCATCTAGATGGGCGTTTTATGTTTTATTTATTTTTGAGAGCAAGAGAGACAGAGCACTAGCGGGGAAGGGGCAAAGAGAGAGCGGGGGACGCAGAATCCGAAACAGGCTCCGGGCTCTGAGCTGTCAGCACAGAGCCCGACGCGGGGCTCGAACTCACAGACCTCGAGATCGTGACCTGAGCCGAAGTCAGACGCTTAACCGACTGAGCCACCCAGGCGGCCCAGGCGGTGATAAGCCTGAGCTGGACTCCTGGCTCCCCCGCTCATTAGCCCAGGGACCCAGTGCAAGGAGTTGAATCCCTCGGAGCGTGAGTTCTGTGTCTGTCAGGAGGGGCATATAGTACCCCCAATACAGGGTTTTGTCGGGCTGACTGGGGAAGATCCGTGTGACGTGCCCAGCTCAGTGTCTGCCATAAAAGAAGCCCCCATCATCTTAGTAATGATTATTTTATTGCTTCTTCGCACACAATTAAAACTCACTAATTCAGACCTATCAGAGAGGGCAGTCAATGGCTGGAAAGTCCACATTAAAAAATAATTTAAAAATAATGTCGTTTTATTACTTTAAAATATATTACTCAATCCAGGCTAATAAAGTGTTGCATAGCGAGCCCCTGGGGGCCTTATGTTAATGAACAAATAAGAACAATGTGAGGTTAGTCTATCAATTATTGGTGTGGAAAAGGGAGTTTTTGAAAGTACTTGAAAATGCCTCCACGGAGTGTATTATCCTCCGTAGATTAAGTGTTTCCCCTGCAATCATCTTCACGCATTTTATTAATTCAACAGCTTCTCGCCACCTTGAGAGTGCTCTAGGCAACTTTGGCGAAGCGCTGACCAGACTTCCTACAAATTCTGACGCGGTGCTAACTGCGTGTAAGACATTCCATCGAGTTAGGTCAAGACCTTTATTTCATGTTCTTTCCCTTTCCTAGAAGCCGGTTTCAGGGCGGCCATCTCAGCCTGTAGCTCCCGCAGATGGGACCGTTTCCATCAAATAGCAGGGGCCAGGCTTAGGAACTTGGGCTCTGGACTGAGCCAACCCTGGTTCAAATCCCACCTCTGGCTCTTTTAGGCTGCGTGACTTTGGGCAAGCCACTGACCTTCTCTGGGGCACAGCAAAGACCAGTTGACCTTCACCACGGGGTAGCTGTGAGATCAGATTAGTGACATATCAAAAGTAGCTGAGGGGCACCTGGGTGGCTCGGTGGGTTAAGCGTCCGACTTCGGCTCAGGTCATGATCTCGCGGTTCGTGGGTTCGAGCCCCACATTGGGCTCTGTGCTGACAGCTCAGAGCCCGGAGCCTGCTTCGGATTCTGTGTCTCCCGAGCCCAGGGATTGTCATCATTATTATTAGCAACGAAAATGACAACTTAGATTTCATGAGAGCTATCCAGCTTCTCTCCAAAGCTCCACTGAGACCATTTATATTTGAGGGAGGCAAAGGGCATGGTATCTGTCGGTTCTTTTTAGGCCTTCCGAGTTTGAATTGGGTTCGCTCGCCAGAATCGCACGCGCAATACGAGTTCAGCCCCTGTGGAAAGGTCTTCCCTGAGTGTAGGTGCAAGTTAAGCCCCAGATTCCACGGCGCGTCTGGGTGGAGAACCACCGAGAAGGGGGAGTCTCACGGGAGCCCCTGGGAGCTCATCACCCATCATTTATTAAGCACTTACTCTGGGGAGGGCCTGGGGCTTTACAGCGGCCTTTGTCCTCCCCAACCTCCACCGGGGAGCTTGGACCATTGCCCCCCACCCACCCCAGCTTCTCAGAGGAGGGAGGGGGAACTTGCCGGGGGTCCCAGAGCTGGTAAGTACTGGTTCTAGAATGTGCTCACTGCACACCAGCCTCTGAAGATGTCCTCTGTGACTGTATCTCAGACTCCACAGAGGCTCCCGCCCTTCTGCGAGACCCCTCGGGTGAATTTTGTCACCCTGCTTTGAACAACCCTGACAACTCACCCACCTCTCCTAGGGCTTTGTCCACCCTTCCCTGAATGCCAGCCACACAGGAACCACCCCCTCCCCCATGCCCCCACGGGACTTGTCTGATTTTGTTGACCCAGTGGTGGCCGTCAAGGCCTGTGGCTGCAGAAAGCACGTAATCCATAGCCATGCTGACGGAATTACTAAGAACTTCCCAGAGGGCCTTTGGAGAAACTGTGTGCCTATGTGTTCTTTTAGGTGACCCCACTGTAAAGGCGGCTGCTGGAAAGTAGACAGAGGGGCTGCTACGAGCTGGGGCAACCCCAAAGGCTGGTGACATTACCCTCGTCTCCCTTCCGGCCTGGTGCCACGCCTCAGGAAAGGATGAGACAGGACTGTGGAACCCGAGCTGAGCAGCCCAAGTGGGCGTCTGCTCCTGCGAACAGAAGAGCCCAAGGGAGCGGCCGGCTAAGAAAGATGGGGTGATGGTAACTGACCCTGCCCCTCCTCTGCCCCTGACCAAGACCCCCCACCCGGGCACGGAGACCATGCAGCCTGACCACAGATAGCCAATCAGTGGCATAAGGAGAGTGCCTGACACCCCGGCAGGCTCTTCTGGGGTGCCCGGGGGGCTCAGTCGGTGAGCACCTGACTTTGGTTCAGATCATAACCTCGTGTTTCCTGAGTTCGAGCCCCGCATCGGGCTCTGTGCTGACAGCTCGGAGCCTGGAGCCTGCTTCGGATTCTGTCTGAGGGGCAGAGAGCGAGGGAGAGACAGAATCGAAAGCAGGCCCCAGGCTCTGAGCTGTCAACACAGAGCCCGATGCGGGGCTCGAACTCAGGAACCGCGAGATCACGTCCTGAGCCAAAATCAGAGGCTTCACTGACTGCGTCACACAGGTGCACCCCCCAAAACATATTTTTAATGTTTTTTTAATGTTTACTCATTTATTTTTGAGAGAGAGAAAGAGAGAGCACGAGTGGAGGAGGGGCAGAGAGCAGAGAGAGAGAATCCCGAGCAGGCTCATCGCTCAGTGCAGAGCCTGACGTGGGGCTCAGACTCACCAACTGCGCGAGATCATGACCCGGGCTGAGACCAAGAGTCGGACGCTTGACCGACTGGGCCACCCAGGTGCCCCCAACAGGTCACTTTTAAACTCAATCGTCTTCCAAACACCAAAATTATTTTCTGTAAAAATCACGAAACACAACGAACAACAATATTATAGGGGTGCTGCACCGGCCATGTGTCATTTCTTCAGAATCCCCGTTAACGACACGCGATTTTGAAAGCATTATGTGCTTTTAACCTATCCAGACATTGTTTCAGTCGCCTCCTCCTTTGTTCTTCTCCCTTTTCTCTATGGAGCACCACTGAACTCTTGCCATTTTAGGTTGGTGCGGGTGCCAACCCACTTGAAATTTCTCCAGAACACCTTTATGACTATGAACCAGTTGCTGGTCTCACAATACTATCACACATTGTAAGTTACTCCAAGTTCCTATAGGACACAAAAGCACAACAATTTGTATAATGGTGTTTATACGTGCCCAGCAGCTTGAACTCTAATCCTTTGGTTATGGTCTGATATAATAACAATTTATGTAAACAATTATCCAGTAACTAACAAGAGGATGTTAATAAGACTACACATCAGCCAAAGACACAATTTATTGATAAAAACCACTTTCTGGATTTTGTTCTTTTTAAAACAATTAAAAAAATAAGTATCAATTCAAAACATGTTATTCAAGGGGCGGGCGCCTGGGTGGTGCGTTGGTTAAGCATGCAACCTGATCTCAGCTCAGGTCTTGATCTCAAGGTCATGAGTCCAAGCCCTGTGCTGGGCCCTTCACTAGGCATGAAGCTTACTTAAAATGTATCTATGTAAACAGATGTATACAAACACATCATTCAAATTCAGTTAACTATTTCAAGCATGAACTAAAATACTCACCAAGCAAAAACATAACATCTCGCAGTTCACACTCTTTGGTCATTTCAAATGTTACTCCTTGTAAATGTTTATTTATTTTTGAAAAGAGAGCACAAAAGGGGGAAGGGCAGAGCGAGAGGGGGACAGAGACTCTGAAGCAGGCTCTGTGCTGACAGCAGCGAGCCCAATGCGGGGATTGAACTTCCGAACCACGAGATCATGACCTGAGCCGAGGTCGGACGCTCAGTTGACTAAGCCGCCAAGGTGTCCTGGTTGTTTCCAATTTTAAACAAAACTAAACTCGAGGGGCACCTGGGTGGCTCGATCGGTTGAGCAACTGAATCTTGATTTGGGCTCAGGTCATGATCTTGACCTTGATCTTGGGATCAAGCCCTGCATCAGGCTCTGCACTGGGTGTGGAACCTGCTTGAGAGTCTCTTTCTCTCTCTCTCTCTCTCTCAAAAAAAAAAAAAAAAAAAAACCACTAAACTCCAGTGATTACCTAGAGTGACTGCATTGCATTAACGAACTCACGTTATGTTTTTCATCTCCACAACGGCTATGTTGTCATTATTCATTTCAAATCTACTCTTTTAAGCTCGAGAACACAGGTTACCACGGGGGACTGGGGACAGAGACTGCACCCGGGGAGAAAGCAAACACTTCTGCAGCCTGACAAAATAACTCTCGAAACAAATGCCTGGGGGCGGGTCCGCGTTTGGGGAGCCAACGCTTGTAACTGGGAGTCCTCCAAATTAACTTTGTTGTACGATTACAATGTTTATTAAAGGAGAGGAGGGGCGCCTGGGTGGCGCAGTCGGTTAAGCGTCCGACTTCAGCCAGGTCACGATCTCGCGGTCCGTGAGTTCGAGCCCCATGTCGGGCTCTGGGCTGATGGCTCGGAGCCTGGAGCCTGTTTCCGATTCTGTGTCTCCCTCTCTCTCTGCCCCTCCCCCATTCATGCTATGTCTCTCTCTGTCCCAAAAATAAATAAAAAACGTTGAAAAAAAAATTTTTTTGAATAAAGGAGAGGAGGGGCGCCCAGCTGGCTCAGTCTGTGTGTGGAGCATCCGACTCTTGATTTCGGTTCAGGTCATGATCCCAGAGCCGTGGGTTCGGGCCCCAAGTCAGGCTCTGTGCCTAAGATTGTCTCTCTCTCTCTCTCTCTCTCCCT
This sequence comes from Panthera tigris, assembly GCF_018350195.1. Lineage (NCBI taxonomy): Eukaryota > Metazoa > Chordata > Mammalia > Carnivora > Felidae > Panthera > Panthera tigris. The sequence goes on from NC_056665.1 coordinate 35,947,362, forward strand.
TACTCACTCTAAAATAAAATAAACAAATAATTTTTAAAATTTTTTAATTAAAAGAAAAAAGGAGAGGTAATAAAACCATCCTGATGTGAAGCTTATACTTGTTACTATTTATTCTTAAGTTCCACTCCCTTACACCTGATGCCAAGAAAGAATTTTCGTGGAGGAGAATTTTGTCACGGACATTGTTTGCAATTGCCAGTGCACAGGGACAATAAAAGCAGATCAAATTTCAGTCAAATCTATTGCTTTTTTTTTTTTTTTAACTCCTCTGCACCTGCTTGTTCCCTGCACCAGAAGCCTGCACCCATCACCCTACCCTCGGTACCCAGGACGAGACCCTACATGCAGTCCCCAGGAGGTGTCTTTCGAGCTGGCTCCCAGCACCTACTATCCGTTTCTCCTTCACAGACAGTGAGGACCACGCGACCAATTATGTCGCCCTCCTCGCGTTGCGCAGGGAACCAAATTTGTAGCTCACCGTGTAGGACCTTATGGCCTGTTAATGCCTCCCCCTTGGTGTCAGCCTGATGTCCCGGTTTCCGGCTTAGTGTTTAAAAGTTCTCAGGATGACCTCCCTCGCCGCCTAATGAACTGGCAGTGTTTTCCGGTATCAACTTGGTCTTTGGATTGCAGTGGCATGAGGGAGGGCCCCAAACCAGTTTACCACAGTCCCTACCCCTCCCTAAAGCCTTGCTCTGGGGCTTGTCTCCTTCGTGTCTGTCACCCACCCCACCTCTGAAAGCACTTGAGTTTTCAGTCCGTGTACGTGTGTTCTTGTTAGCCAACTCAGGTCCAGCTGATGGGGACCTCAGTCCCACTTAGTCCGGAGAAGACGGTGCTGTCATCTGGGATGAGGGACACGGCCAGGTCCTTTGGCATCGTCTCATCTGACCCCTCGATCACTCGCCGAGGAAAGCATCGGCACCATTTTATAACCAAGGAGTCGGAGGCTCTGAGTTCAGTGCCCCATCACGAGGATTCCAGGTAGCAGAACCAGGGCGGAACCCCACGCAGGTCTGGAGGTTGCTCTGATGATCGTGGAGGGAGGGGGGAGCATACCGGGGTTCTCCCCAGGGGATGAGGGACACCCCAGAAAAGAGATGGCCTTCTACGCCTCTGCCCCGCCCCTCCCCACTTCCTGTCTCCATCCACAGCACCTGCAGAGATGCCCCGCGGGAGCCCAGGCCGTGCCTGCCCCAGGGCCACATCACAGAGAGCTGTGCAGCCTCTCAGACCTTGTCCTCAGACAGACATGTGCTGGGTTTCATGTTCTGCTGTCACTGTCTTAAAATTACTAATTTTTGAACGAGGGGCCACCCCTCCACCACCTAGACCAATAAGTGACAGTGGCCCAGCTGGCCCAAGCACCACCAGGCTCCCCCTCGCAGAGGATACCCTGCACCCAGCAAAGGCTTCTGGGAGTCACCCTCCACGGACCCCAGCTCCCCCTCGCAGACATTGGCGGCCAGGGTCCTTCGGCATCACTGATACCCTAACCTCCCTGAGTTTTGCTCTGGTCAGTCACCACAGCAACGAAAGCTTGTTCCCTGCTGCTGAGTGAATCAGAAAATATTTATCAAGCACGGTGCTAGGAGCTTCGAGGGAGAATGGGTGTCTTGGCTGGACAGTCCAGTTTTAAAATAGTTTCAGTGTGGGGCGCCTGGGTGGCTCAGTCGGTTAAGCGTCCGACTTCGGCTCAGGTCATGATCTCGCGGTTCGTGGGTTCGAGCCCCGCGTTGGGCTCTGTGCTGACAGCTCAGAGTCTGGAGCCTGCTTCATAGTCTGGGTCTCCGTCTCTCTCTGCCCCTCCCCTGCTAGCACTCTGTGTCTCTCTCCTTCAGAAATAAACATTAAAAAACATTAAAATAGTTTTAGTAATAAATACCCTAAAAGAAGGGGGAAGTAATATCTGTAAGCCTCTCTTTCTCTCCTGCCTTGGAAGTCATGAGGTAGGCACAATAGTGAGGCTATACAAGCACAGACTTGGAAGCCAGGGACTTCGGGGTTTGAATCCCAGCACCTCCCCTACTAGCCGTGCCACATTACGCAAACCACTCTCCTCCCTCAGCCTCAGTTTCTCCTTTACAACACAAGAAGATTTACCCCTGCCCACCACGCAGGGCTCTTTAAGGATGAAATGAGCTAATGTATAACAAAGAGCTTTGTTGACTGTGCAAATGTTAGGTTGTTCTTTCAATAAACATTTATTAAGCATTTACTCTGAGCCAAAGCCTGAGTTAGGCATTAGAGTCTCTCAAATGTAAACGTCCTGGGCTCACTGGGATTCATTCTTTTTTCTTCCCCCCCACCCCCACCCCAACTGAGGTGATAGTCCCACCACATAAAAGTAACCATCGGAAAGAGAACAATTGAGTAGCATTTAGTGCATTCACAATATTGTGAACCAACCCCTCCAAGTTCGAAACTACACGAAGACTGTCCCTCCTAAATGTCACCCTCTTCTTAGGGTATATTTTCTCTTGCTAGCATTTTGTCCCTCTTGGGAGCTGATTTCCTGGGTTTGATACGATCCTGATGTCCCTCTGATCCCCTGTGACGCCAGACCAGCCCCCGGATCCAACCTCAAGCTTCACAAGCTGCAACCCACTTTCCTTGGCCAGCGCTAGGGAATCCAGAGCCCCAAGCCTGCCATTTTTAATTACGCCAGGGCTGGGTGAGCAGGTAATCACTGTGTATTTCAGTAAATTACCTCTCATAAAGGAGCTATCATGTTTGTTCGTGTGCCCTTCTTTCCTGGAATCAGCTCCCCGTTTTCCAGCATCGCCTCTTCCCAGCAGCCTGTGCGCTTGGCGAATGTCCGCCTCGTCGAGCTGGGGGGAGAGTCAGGTGCAGGGGGAGGGGGCGGCGTTTGGGCAAATATTGGACTTGGCCACACTTGCTGTCCATATCAGGAACCCGATTGCTGTTATTGATTGACAGATGTGGGGACCAACTGTTTGGAAAGCTGAGCCCCCTCGGATTGGGGTAGGTGTTTCGGCAAACAGCCCTAATACTAGGCAAACAGGCCTGTTGGAAGAAGTGCCTGGCATGTTAGCAGAGCAAACCAAGCACTGAGCAAACAGCTTAAAAGAATGTGGCCACCTCCATGTAACCTCGACCGAGGTATTGATCCCACTGGAGGCGGGAGAGGGGCTGCGCAGGGAACAGAGAGATACGAACCCCAGCAGAATGTAAATGTTATCTTTAAGCTGCGGCTGTCAGGGCCCTAATGGGCATCTGTTTGGAATTTGTCTTCTTGCAAATCTTTAAATCCAGGTCAGGGCCACGCGCGGAATTTAATAACAACTTTTCAGAGAGCTCGGGGCCTGGGACGGATTTCATTCTTCCTAAGTCCAACTGGGACTTTCTGCTCTTCCCAAGAGGGAGCAGCCTCAGACGGAGACTTTCTAGGTGCACGGCCCCCGCTGAACATTAGTCAGAAGGCTACAGGAGAGAAGAAGAAAGTCAGAAATAAAGGTGCTTCCTTGGATCCCCGAGCTGCCCGGACTTAAGAGCTGGTCGGTGTAAAGAATCCCAGAGTCCGTGCCAAGAAATCTGGGCTTCCCGCAGCTGCTGGCCCCACTTGGCCGGCCATCCATCCGTCACCTCGCTGGGCCTCAGCTTCCTGCATCTTCCAAGTCGAGCACCCAGCCCCTGCTGGGCATATGCAACGGCTCGGGCCAGAAAAGCTCACTCTGGCTACACTCTGTAGCCAGAAAACACTGCCCCCGTATCAGGAGTTGGGCAGTTTGCTGGGACGCCCCTCCTGGGCCCGAGACCCTCTGGCATTACCACGTGGCAACGGCGTGGGCCACGGCCAAGTCTGTCAACTGTTCTTCCAGGCGAGTGACTGGACAGAAGATGGAGAGGGAAGGGAATATGGGATGTTTGCAAATTCCTTGAAAAGGCTGAAAACCTCTTGGTATTTCTGTAAAAGCACAGGCTGACAAAACACCTGCTCCTCAGTATTCCAAATGAGGTAAGAGGGGCTGTTGATCAGAGATCACCACTGGCCTACAATTTCTCCTCGACAAAAGCCACGGAAAAAAAAATAAGATCTTCGCCCTTGCCCTCGCATCCCCTTCCCCAGCCTGGCCTGGCCCCCTGGTTGTGCTGGTTGAGGCCAGGAGTAGGAAGTAGGTAACGTGGCCATGCACCCCCGAACAAGGAGGGGGCGAACCCATGCTGAGCGCTGGCCCATTGGGAAGACTGATTCCTATCTGCACCTGAGGCCCTGAGCAGTGAGTAATACCCCAGACTATTACTTGGCACTGTATCTACAAGAGTATAAAGGAGTATGTTAACCATTTGGGTCCACTCTGACTTTTGGTGTCGGGTTTCACAGTGATAAGAAGACACCAAGAAGGCTGTGGCTCAGAGAAGGGGCATTCCCAATTTTAATGGATCTTTAAACAGACACGGAATGGAAAGATGTAAGGAAAGCGGTCAAGGGCGTGGGCTATAGTCAAGGGCACGGGATGGAATCTCAGGTCTGCCACCTGTGAGTCGTGCGGCCATGGGCAGGCCACCTGAGTTCTTTGAGCTCAACATCCCTCCCTGTAAAACGGAAATAATAATACAAGGGATTGTTATAAGAATTAAACGGGCTACTGTGTCTTAGGCCCTCAGTGCTGCCCTTCCCCCATGGTCAGCCCTCAGTAAATAGTAGGGACTCAACACGGTCTCTGTGACATGGACGGGGCAGACCCTGGAACAAGCTGTCATTGCCAGTATGAGACTGCAGGAGATGCCCCTGTCCCCACGGAGGAAGTCCGCCAACCTGGCCTAGACAACCTACCATGAGACTGGGGTCAGCATGGAGGTTTTACCACAGAGGAGAAAAATGCCCTATGTTTCTACGAGCGTGGCCCATGAGAGCTTCTAGACTGACATCCCCCCTAGACACTTCGAGGCTTCCCGCTCCTACACACTTGACTCCAGCAGCAAGAGGGCTCTCAAGACAAAGCTCCCCATCACAGAGATGGTCTCTTGGCCTCCGCTTGCAGATGGTGCAGAGGAAGCCCCAAGAAAGGGACGGGCTTGCCCAAGGGTGCGGCATAGGCCGGATAGCGAGCCAGCCACTTATGACAACAAGGAAATGGGCAGAGGAGGCTGGGTCTCCCAAGGCAAAACCACTGACAGGTTATCAGGGAGAAGTGAAAGCTGGCCTTACAACAGAAGGGGATAGTGGCCTACTTCACCTCCACTCCCCAGACAGTTACTCATTAATCAGGGCGCCTCTACTGCAATTAGAAACAAATAAGTAAATTGTACCTGTGTTGACACCCTTGCCCTCAACCTAATGATTAACCCGCCCTCGGTGAAATGACTGTCTCAACAGAGAGTGCCTCAAAACCCTTTGCTTTGGGAACAGGACAGGAAACACGAGGGTAATCTATGGTGTCAGTTAAAGAGAGAAAGCTAGGGGGCGCCCGGGGTGGCTTAGTCCGTTAAGCATCCAACGCTCGGTTTCGACTTAGGTCGGGATCTCACAGTTGGTGGGTTCGAGCCCCGCCTCCGGCTCCGTGCTGACAGTGTGGAGCCTGCTTAGGATTCTCTCTTGCCCTCTCTCTCTGCCCCTCCCTCCCCCTCAAAATAAACAAAGTTTAAAAAAAAAAAAAAGGAGAGATAACTATATTTCCCCAATCCACACAGCCTAACATATGAATAAACCCAGACGATTCCCCACCCCCCACCCCCACTTAAGGAAAAGGCTCTTAGTCAAGATCATGTGTTTGGCCTAAGTCCACCGTGGCTGGCCTCCGATGCTCCCCAGAGCGTGGGCGGAAGTCCTCCCTCCCAGCTCTCCCCGCAGCTCCAAGGGACCGTGATGCAGAGGCTCACTGTCGTGAACCAAAACCAGTAAAAAGTAAAAGGGGGAGAACTTGTTCAGTACAACTGCTGCCATTTTCAAGGGTCAGGGAAGGATGCCCTCGCTGGCCTGAAGGCAAAAAGATAGGGCACGTGGGCACCTCCACCGCCCTCCCTGGTCACTCTCGGGTTCCAGACTTTGCCCGTGGCGGTCGGACCACGTCCGCCTTTCTTGCAGGAGAAGATGGGGCCGCTCTGCAGCCCGTCTGGGGGCAGGAGCGGGTAGGCGAGGCTTCCTAGGTGGAAAGCGTGGGAAGCAGAAGGCCAGTGAGCATGAACTTGGTAAAGGGTTTCTGGGAGCCTCTCTCGGGATGGCTCAGAGTGTGCCTCTCCCGCTTCCTTAATCCACAGTGGGGCCCAGAAACCCCTTGCCAAAGGCACCGGCTTTGCCTTACCTGCTGAGACTACCCCCCTCCACTGTGGAAGCCTAGGGCACGAGGTAGAGAAGGGATGGGCCCCCATCCTGCTGCTGTCGCGGTTCCCCACACCTGTCACCCTCCCGCGGCTGCTGGAGATACAGGCGCTCAGAATAGGGAAAGCTGTGCCCTCCCGTGTTCCCACTTTCTCACCCCGTCGCTGTGCTCATAATTACCAACTGCTTATAGGAAAGACAATTAGACTGAGTCCCCTGATAGAATGGTTAATTATTACAAGCCAGGAAAAGAGGGAGTCGTAGGCTGATCCCATCTACCTGGATGTGGTAACTAGCACTGTTTTGGAAACGCCCAGGCTAGAGCAGTGTTTTCACTGGAGAAGCAGAAGCTCATTACGATGAGAATGTGAACTACACGGGGCCCGGGGCCGGGCCGCAGCAGCAGCATCATCGCTGATGAATCAGGGAGAGTGCTGAGTGAGGCTAAAAAAGCTCCATTACGGATCCACCCCGCAGAGGCCCCTCCACGCGGGGCCCAGATCTAGCCCATTATGCGAAGGTCACAGTCCTCTCCCAAGCCGCTGGGTCTTCCCTACAGACTTTACAGGTCCTCAGAGCCGTGAACTTTGAAATGGGTAAGCGCAAATACGCACCGGGCCAGGACCGGCCCCATGGGCACGTGACCCGCACAGTCACCGAGGCCCAAGCTCGGAAGGAGCCCCCACGCCGTTTAATGCTCCGCCCTCCCTCTCTTGACCTTAACTTCTGAGCAGGGGGCCCCAGCACTTTCGTTTTGCACAGGGACCTGGAAATCGTGTCACCAGTCTTGCACCAAAGTCAAATGAAAAAACTAGACGATGCTAATAGAAAGTGAGACTCAGGAATCCATATGTCAACCCCCTTTGCCTTCATTTGAGTCAAAATGCCCCACTCTTTCAAAATTCTGGGCAAGAGAAAGTCTGAGCCACAGAATTTTTTTTTTTTTTTTTTTTTAGGAAAGGATTTTATTACAACAGAAACCCCTTACGGGTAGGTCTGACCCGGTCCTCGCCTCTCAACCAGCCCCTGCCTGAAAAGCACCTGTCTGACCTGCTGTGTCTGTAATCCCAAATTGAGGAGAGTCCCAGCTCAGCCCTGAGACAGCAGCCCCCTCTACTCCATAAAAGGAAATAGGATTGGAGAGGGCAAGGGAGGGGGGCATTCCCTCCTGCTTCTCAGTTGTTTGAAAACATTTGCCCAGAGGGGGCCTCTATGGCAAAAACAAGTTTTAGAAACTCTGGATCAAATAAAGTTAATGTCCTGAACTGCAGGACTTGTCAGAACCTTTAAAGAGTTGCAAGGAATTGGGACTCTGGAACACTGCACTGACAGCACTTCCCAGGCTTATTTGACTCCATTCATCTAATGAGGCAAATAATGAGTGACCCAGTCACTCAGGGGAGTGCTCACCATCAGGTCCATAGAACTGAACCTCAGGGCCTCCCACCCATCTAGATCATTCCAAGAATCTGGAAATACCCTCACCAAATGTTCACCTGGTATGGTGATCCACCCCACAAAGTCACGTTTGCAGAAGTAAGGTACTGCCATATATCCGTATTCTCAAAGAGAGCCGCTAAAATTCTATGACCTTTGGACCCCACAGAACACACATCCTCCTCTGTCTGCATCCATCCCCAAATCTGGAGGCCCCACCCTTACGTCATGCCACACAGCTTAAAATGTACCCACATTCCTGTTCAATATAATTTAAAAATAACTCTAGGAATTGAGTCAGAGATGGAATAATGTCATTTGTTTAGTGGACATTTTTTTTTTTAAGAATGGTCTTTTTTTTAATGTTTGTTTATTTATTTTTGAGAGACAGAGAAAGAGAGAGAGAGGGTGAGAGAGAGAGAGAGCTAGCAGGGGAAGGGCAGAAAGAGGGAGAGACAGAATCCCAAGCAGGCTGGCAGCGGGGAGCCGGACTCTGGGTTCGATCCCATGAACTGTGAGATCATGACCTGAGTCAAAATCAAGAGCGGGATGCTTAACTGACTGAGCCACCCAGGTGCCCCAAGCAGACTTTAAATAAACATGCTTGCATATTGGCTTTGCTCTGTCGCAAGGAATGTTAAGTTTGGAGGCAACATGTTAAAAATGTCCATGCCGCGATCACTTCCTCAGACCCGGGGGGAGCTCGAGGCCCCTGAGCACCAGGTCTACACCGCATAATGCACAAAACGGTGTCTCACTTACCAGCCGCTACCGTTTGAGAGATGCTACACTGGATTATGTTCACGGTCATTTCCACTCCAGAGGAAATGTCTGTCTGATGTCTAATTCAGACTAAAAAGAGACTGGGGTGGTGGGAGAGAGTCTGGGTTACGGAAATCGCACTTGTATTATTGTCGAGAAACAGCGGGTTTCCTTGAACTAGGTTAACAAGGTGTTATCTAACGAGACCTGAGGGGCTGCTTTAATTTAGGACAAGATTGTTGTGCAATTAGCTTATCAACTCTGTGTATGTAAATGAAGGCTTTTAAAGTCCTTGAAAACGGCTCCTGCTCTTAAGTAATTGAACTGTTTCCGCTGGATGCCCTTCACTCTCTCCGGCTTGGACACTTCTTCTTTTAATTAAGCATAAATGTGCAAAGGGCTGTGCCTAAGGGTTGACATATGAGCAAGACCCAGTCCCTGCCCTCCACCCGCCTATGGTCGAATCAGGAAGTCCCTGATCTGAATCAGGAAGTCAGCAACCTTCTTCCGCAAAGGGCAAGATAGTAAATACTTCCGGCTTTGCAGACCATTTCTGTTCCAAGAACCCAACTCTGCCCTTCTAGCCCAAAAGGGGCCGGAGACAGGGCACAAATGAAGGAGTGCAGCCAGGTGCTAATAAACCTTTACTTACAAGAACCAGCCGGGCTTTAGTGTGCCGCCCCCTAGTCTAATGAGAGAGACACATGTGGTATAAACCCAGTTCTGTGCTAGCCAAGTGCAGAGGGAGCGAAGAAGCAATTGATTGTCGAGGGGAAGACAGAGGCTTATGGAGCCGTTGCCTTTTGGTTTAGCCCTTTATGGTTCCCCAGCTGCTTTGTTCTTACCTGATTTTCCTCCCCCAAAAGACTGGAGCTTCTGAGGCCTGGCTTCTTCTTGTATCATTCACGGGGCTGAGCTAAAATGGGTGCATACGTCCTGCCTAGAACATTCTGAGTCAGCATCCAGTCGAATGAGGTTAACGTTGTAGAGTGAAGTGCGGACAGCAGGCTCTCCCCCAGGCTTCCTATACCCATTCCTGGTTTGGGAAGCCACCTTGCCTCTGAGAGGGATTACACAATGTAATCTGCCGCACGGACCCCCGTACCCTCCGCCCTAACTCCTTTATTGTTCTTGGAGACACTTTCTCTTTGCATTTCCAATATCCAAATGCCATATAGTTTACTGTGACTTGTTTGCTCAAGGCTGGGCAAATAAAAGGGGAAAAGAGGCTGTGAGCATCAGCGGAGGCCTTAGCTATCACCTGCTCTCATCCTCATCCCGAGCTTAGCAACCTTCAGGGCCCCATCCCCGAAACAGGCTGTGGGCCAAGGCCGCTTGAGATGCGGGGCTATAAAGATTGGACGGGAGACAAGGCGCTTTCTGAAAGGGCTCCCGAGAGCTTATCTTTAGCTCCACCAAGAACCAGGGAAATGATGACACCCTAGCAATAACAGCAGGTAAATGAATTACTCACCCAGAAAAATGGGTGGGGCTGATAACAGCACGACCTAGAGATTTTTCCAGTTAGAGGTCTCACCAAGAGATATATCCTGGGGGGGGGGGGGCGGCGGTTAGCCCCTGCATCATCTCCATTAGCCCCTCTCCAAAGCCTCTCCAAATTAAAGATGTAATCTACATATTACGCATTACATCCGCTACGTGTAATCTACACGTGAGTGCAGCACACAGGCGGTGGCACGGGACCACTACCACCCCTAAGCCCCTTCTCTAGAGACGCTCTTAGATCCACCCCCCCCCACCGCCTACGTATGGCTGGCATACACCCAGTGGGAGGCAGTGCCCATGAATCCCCCCAACTTGTGTGTGACTCTCCAGAAAGCTAGAGGAAGTCAGACCAGAGAACACTGCATCCAAAACGTAACTCTTCTCAGCATATCCAACGCACTTAGCGCTGGGAAGCACCCTGCCCCTCCCTTCCTAAGCCGTTCCCGACCGGGAGCTGCAGTTTTTCTCATTGGCAAATGAGAAACTACCTCTGAGCCACCCTCCTGCCTCTCGTCCAGCACAGCTCCTGACTGAAGGGGAGTTCCTCTGCCGGGTGAGCCTGGACAGGGCAATCGACGTGCTGCAGAGAAATCTCCCTGCCTGGACTACTCCCCCCTACTTCCTCTTCCCCTTCGCAGGGACTACCCAGCCTTTAGGCTCAGCCTCTAGGCTGCCTCTTCCAGGAAGCCTTCCCTTATCACCCCAGCTCTTCCAGCCCCCCTCTCAGAGCCTCTACCCTGCTTTCAGGCAGGCTCGCACAAAGTCAAACTTAATAATACCCTGTCCAATCTCACTGTCTCAGTTCTCCGCATGTGTTCATTATCTCTACCCAGAGTGTGTAAGCCGTTGGCTGGAAACCGTGCCTTCACTTTTAACCCCCTAAGCTCATTGCACAAAGCTAGACAAACAGCAGGTGATATAAACTGCTGTTGCCGATATAAATTCCAAGGATATAAAAAGAGTGCAAGCCCAGCAGCTTCCTCTTTTAAAAGGCGACACAGCCCTAGTAGTAACCAAAACCTGTGAGGCATTGCATATCTGAAACAGACTTGCCACATTCATGATGTCAATTAATCAGCAACCCAGGGTGGTGGGCGGAACCACTCCCACAACACAGACGTGGAAACTGAGGGCCCGGGAGAGCCTCTGATTTGCCTGAGAGCAAAGCTAGCGAGTGGCCAAGAGTTGTGATTTGCACCCAGGTCTTAGGACACCGAGCCCATTATATTTCTTCCATCATAGGGGTCGGTGAGCCTTAAAAGGCAAGAGAGGATTCAAGGGGTGCCTGGCAGTTTGGCGATCGAGCAAACCGCAACCATCGGGAAATAACATAATTTGTTGATACTGAGGTGCAGGGACCACAGACATGGTTTAAGTTTCCACCAGGCCTGGAAGAAGCAATGGGATTCAGACAAAATGGGAGGCAGGAGAGAAAAGGTGCGTGAAGGGGAGCAAGCCAAAGGTATCTGAAGGAGACGGGAGAGGTGTGGGGGCAACCACGTGGAAGAAGGGTAAGAAGAAGGCGGAGTCTGAGAAGGATAATACGGGGCCAAACTATGAGGGAGTCTTGAACCTCAAGCGGGAGATTGTGCAGGCAGTACAAGCAGGGACAGGAGGTGGGAGGAGTTTGTGAGACCCTCCCTCTGCCGGACCCCCTGAGAGAGACCAGATGGGGAGGGGGGGAAACTAAGCACAAGTCAAGGTCGTTCCAAGCCCCCAAGTCAGAGAGACTGCTAAAATGTAGGTGTCATTAATCGACACGGGGGTGGCGAAAATTGCCACTGATTCGAACCGGGAAGGAAACAGGTGGTATCACACAATGTCAAATTTAATAATATCTTGTCGCTGTGCACTATCTCATTATTCCACACATGTTCATTATCTCCCCAGATTGGGTGCTAGCTGGCTTTTGGAAACTCTGTCTTCTTTTTTAGCCTCTGAGGCTCCTCAAGGGTTGAGCACATAGCAGGGGCCCAAGAAATACCAGCGGCAATCCATCTCAATACCATAAACGGGGCCCGACCCCCAGGGTCAGTGCAGAGGCGTTTCAGAGAGACAGGCACCGACTCGCTATTTTCTCAGAAGTATTTTTGCAGTGGCCGTTAGATGTGTCCAACAATGCCCAACAACAAAACGCTGCCCCTTGAGGGAGAGAGCGTCCTGTCACTCAAGGTATTCAAGCAGAAACCAGACAACCGTCAGAAGCTCCATGGAAGGAATCCCTGCATTGGGAGGGAAACCAGACAGAACAGCTCATACAGCCCCACGCCATCTCTCAGACGCTATGGTTCTAAAATGCTGTGAATTCGATCTCCCGTCTCCTTGGCATGTCACATTCAGAAATAGCCAGACTGACTTAAAAAAAGAAATCTCCATGCCTCTTTCTATTTCTTTCAAACCCTTTAAATGTCAAGTTCCAGACCACTGTTCTGCCTTGCCGGTTGGATACCAAACCCATGAGTGCTGGGTTTAGAATAGCATGCCTGGCGTGGCCAGAGGAGGGGTCTGACTTCATGCATTCCTAATGCACGTCTATTTTTACAGCCATGAGCCGCATCGCCTTCCCTCGCTGTTCACATCAATATCACACAGGGACGCTGACACAGGGCCATCTGTCCCCGCAGACGTGTTCTTTTGGGAGGGGAGGCAGAGAGAACCGGAGAGAAATAGATATGCATTTTTGTTCTAAGTCTGAAAATTGATTTGGGCTATGATAGCGCCCAGGCTTGAGCTGGCCAGAGACGCCTTTTGCCAATGCAAGTTGGGAAGAGAGCATCTCATTTTTTTCAGCTCCTTCTGAAGCTTAGCACAGTCTGTCAGTCTACCCACACACTTATTCATTCATTCACTCCCTCATTCATTTGCCTGAGGCGTGCCAGCTCCGGGCCCCACATCCTTTCACTATGCTTGACTCTTCTGGAAGCCCCTGATGCAGGAGGGCATGGAGGTGGGGAGGGATCGCCACGGGGAGGATGAACAGATGAGACGAGTCTTTCCTGAGCACCTCCACGACATCCAGGGCTGTGCCCACACTGAAGTCCGGCCAGGCGGCATTTTCCCCTGAGACAGGAGTCCCTGCACTGAGGCACAAGATGAGGCCAGCCTTGGGGGCCAAAGAAGGAAGGGTATCTTATGTGCTGGGGCAAAGGAGTCACCGGCGAAGTTGGGGCTCGAGGTCAGTGTAGCCATGGACCCCAGAATCTGGCCTCAGCCAGCTCTTCTGGAAGAGTCCCACACTTTAGGGGAGGAGACGTAGGAATTAATCTAAAGAGCCACACTGGGAACCGGCCCATCCGGGGCTTGATGTGGACTCTGGTTCCCAAAGTCCTTGACGGCCCCTTCTACTTTCCCATCTCCCTCCTTTGATAACACATCCACTTTTCCTTGGCTGTGCTGCTCCCCTAACCCTGTTGGTCCTGATGGACCTGTCAATCACATGACTCCACCTTCCCTAGGTAATAGTGTGGTCCAGGCCCGGCCAATCAGATAACCCCTCTGAAAGGGACTGCAGTGATTAATTCAGGGAGGCAGAAATTATTCTGGCATGGCCAACTAGAGATCGTCCTACGACTTTCCTGCCAGAGCTAACAGGGAAGATGACCTATCTCCGTTGCTATCGCTAGTTTGAAAGAGTAGTTTGAAAGAATATTGATCTGAAACTGCCGGTCGCCATTCTGCCTGCTCCAAGGAAAGGACCCAGGGGAATAATAGAGCCAGGCAGAGACCACACAAGCCAAGAAGAAGAATTGAGAGAGACAGTTGTGGTGCCTTCAAACGTCCCCTGGTTCTACCATGCAGAAGCCAACCCCTGGACTGCCCGTTTATGAGAGCCCATTTCTTTTTTTCCCCTCTTCCTCAGGCTAACTTGATTTGAACTTGCAACCAACATTGTCCTCACTGATACGCACTTACCACTTCCTTTGCCAGGTGGGGCTTTAAAGAATGGGACCACGGGATCGCTTGTGCTCCCCCTCTGAGAAGCTCCGAACCCTGAACTGGAATGTGTAGCAATGTAGGAGGCAGCCACCTGGGTCCCTGGTGCAACCCCAGGCAGCCCATTTCAGACCCGGCCAGAGGCGCCACTCTCCAGTGCCAGCAGCCACAGACTGAGGATCTTTTTGAGCCCCCACTCAGACTTCAGCTGTCCCTAACTTGGAGAGGATCCCAGTGGCACTGCGGTTTCTAGACCAGTGAAGCCTCCTCTGGCCTCAGGAGCCCGCCTGCCTCTTTGTTCCAGCTCTGGGAACAGATGGGACTGGCCGATTGGAAAGTTGGGGGATTCCTGGACATTTGGGAGAAGGGTGCCTGAGAGAGTCAGGAGACGCCGGGGATGAGGGGGCTTACGCCCTGCTCTTGGCCGTTACTGGAAGGGGCATTATTTACACTCAGACGATGAAGCTGGTCCAGCCGTGTCTGCAGGACCGCGGGGAAGAGGTCCAGTCTCCAGGCCGTGAGGTCGACCAGTCCCGCTGCAGCACAGGGCAAGATTCGGAGGCAGGGAGGCGACTGAAAGCTATGAGACACACACAGATGAAGACAACACAAGATGGTCTTGCCGGGAGGAGCCCCCAGCCCCCACTTAGAAGACCCTCGTCTGAACAGAAAGCCATAATGCAGTGTGAACTGAGGCACATTTCTTATTTAAAAACTTTTTGTAGTAGGGGCACCTGAGTGGCTCAGTCGGTTAAGCGTCCGACGCGTGATTTCAGCTGAGGTCATGATCCCCGGGTCATGGGATCGAGCCCCACGTTGGGCTCTGCATGCGCGTGGCGCCTGCTTGAGATTCTCTCTCTCCCTCCCTCTCCCTCTGCCCCTCTCCCCTGCTCATACTCTCTCAATAAATAAATAGATAAATAAATATTTTTGTGGTGAATATACATAATCATAAAATGTACTATTTGAACCGTTTCAGGTGTACCATTAATTGGCATTAAGTGCATTGCTGTGCAACCATCACTCCTACCTATTTCCAGAAGTTTTCTCATCATTCCATATCGAAACTCTATGCCCATTAAGCAGTCACTCCCCCTTCCCCCTTCCCCCCAGCCCCTGGGAACTGCTGTCCTGCTTTCTGTCTCTGTGAATTTGATACCCCAGCTACTTCACACAAGTGGAATCATAAAATATTTGTTCTTTTATTGCCTGCTGCTTTATTTCCCTTAGCATCACGTTTTCAGGGCTCACCCGTGTTGTAGCCTGTGTCAGAATTTCCTGCCTCCTCAGGGATGAACACTATTCCATTGTGTGTACCTCCCACATTTTGTTTTTCCGTCCCTTTGTTGACGAACACCTGCAATGTTTCCACCTTTTGGCCGTTGCGAGTAAGGCTTATACGGACGTTGTTGTACAAGTATCTGGCTGAGTCCCCTGCTCTCAGGGTTTGGGGGATATATATCTAGGAATGGAATGTTTAGATCCCTTGGTGTTTAGATTTTTGGTGACATGGTGAAGTATGTTTGAGGCACATGGATGGCGGGATGGGCAGAGGGCACGAGGGGAGGGAAGGGAGAGCAGAAACTTTAGGTTCGGAGAGACCTCAGTTGGAGTCCCCTCTTGGCTGTGGTTTCGGACCTATAATTAACCTTTTCTGTGTTTGTTCCCTTATAAAGCGGAGACAGTATCTCCGGCTCATAGGGGCGTGGTGAGGGTGAGGTGGAGGAAAGTCATTGCCATCGCAGCAGGCCCCAGAATCTATCTTATGGGAAAAGCAGCCTCACTTTGAGGTGATACCTTAGTAAACGCTTCTGATAGAAGCAGGAACATCACGTATGGATGTGTAGGCTGGTCACTCGACAAGGGCACCTGTCCAAAGCGGGGAAAGGGGCTGAAATCTAGCCTGCTCCCCACTCACCCAGCCAGGGACCCAATATATAGCCATGCCATCACCAATCTAGCCCTATTCAGTGGTGAAAGTGAGGTTTCTCCATTTGGATACGACCCCCATGCCAGCATTCTGTGGCTCCTCATTGTACTAGGATAAAGTCCAAACGCTACTGGGGGACTTATAAGGCCTGCAGATCCAACCCCTACCTGCCTCCGTAGGCCCCATTCTAGCCACCTATCCTTGAACCCTATCCTCCAGCCCTCCTGAATTTCTGAATTTTTAATATGCCAACAAATTTGAAAACCTAGAAGAAGTGGATAAATTCTTAGTAACATACAATCTTCCAAGACTGAATCAGGAAGAAACAGAAGATCCGAACAGACCAATTACTAATAATGAAATTGAATCCATAATTAAAAGACTGCCAACAAACAAAAGTCTAGGACCAGATGGCTTCACAGGCGAATTCTACCAAGCATTCAAAAACGAGTGAATACCTATGCTTCTCCAACTATTGCCAAAAAATTGACAAGGAAAGAATGCTTCCAAGCTCATTCTATGAGGCCAGCATTACCCTGATACCTAAACCCCTAAACCAAAGACACTAAGATACAAAGATACTAAGTACAAAGATAAAGAAAAAGAAAATTACAAGCAATATCTCTAATGAACATAGACGCAAAACTCCTTAACAAAATATTAGCTAACTAAATTCAACAATACACGCAAAGGATCATACACCATGATTAAGTGGGATTTATTCTAGGGATGCAATAAAACTTCCACCCAAAAAGTATTCAAACTAATAAACTAATCCAGTAAAGTTTCAGGATACAAAAGCTGCATACAGAAAAATCTGCCGTGTTTCTATACATTCATAACAAAGTATCATAAAAAGCAATTAAGAAAGCAATCCCAGGGGCACCTGGGTGGCTCAGCTGTTTGAGCGGCTGACCCTTGATACCGGCTCAGGTCACGATCCCAGGGTCATGGGATCAAGTCCCACTGCGGACTCCATGCTGAGTGTGTAACCTGCTTAAAACTCTCTCTCTCTCTCTCTCTCTCTCTCTCTCTCTCTCTCTCTCTCAAATTAAATAAATAAATAAATTTTTAAAAAGTAATCCCATTTACAGTTGCATCAAAAAGAATAGAATATCTAGGAATAAATTTAACCAAGGAGGTAAAAGATCTGTACCTTGAAAACTATAAGAAAATGATGAAAGAAACTGAAGATGACACAAACATAGAGATAGTCCATGCTCATGGGTTGCAAAAATTAATATTGTTAAAATGTCCACCTACCTAAAGCAATCTACAGATTCCATCCAATCCCTATGAAAATTCCAACAGCATTTTTCACAGAACTAGAAAATAATTCGTAGCCTAAAATTTGCATGGAACCACAAAAGACCCCAAAGAGCCAAAGCGATCTTGAGAAAGAAAATCAAAGCCGGAAGTATCCCACTCCCAGATTTCAAACTACACCACAAAGCAACAGTAATCAAAACGGTATGGTACTGGCACACAACCAGCTACATAGATCAGTGGAACAGAAATAAACCCACACTCATATGCTCAATTAATCTACAACAAAGGAGGCAAGAATATACAACGGAATATGGGGTGCCCCCGTGGCTGAGCAGTTAAGCATCCGACTCTTGGTTTTGGCTCAGGTCATGATCTCGCAGTCGTGAGATCAAGCCCCATGTCGGGCTCTGTGCTCAGCATGAAGCCTGCTTGTGATTCTTTCCCTCTCCCTCTGCCCCTCTCCCCTACTCACACTCTCTCTCTAAAATAAAAAAATAAATAATTTTTTTTTAATTTTAGAAAATAATATACAACAGGGAAAAGACAGTCTCTTCAATAAACGGTGTTGGGAAAACTGGACAGCTACTTGCAAGAGAATGAAACTGGACCACTTTCTTATACCACACACAACGATAAACTCAAAATGGATTAAAGACTTAAGTAGAAGACCTCAAACTATAAGACTCTTAGAAGAAATCCTGGGCAATAAAGCTCTTTGACCTTGGTCTTAGGGATATCTTTTTAGATCTGTCTCCTCAGGCAAGGACAACAAAAGCAAAAATATACCAATGGGACTACATTAAACTAAAAGAGCTTCTGCACAGGAAAGGAAACTATCAACAAAACAAAAGGCAACCTAAGTAATGGGAAAAGATATTTGTGAATGATATATTCAGTAAGGGGTTAACATCCAAGATATATAAAGAATTCCTACAACTCGGGGCCCCTGGGTGGCTCAGTCAGTTGAATGTCCAACTCTTGGTTTCAGCTCAGGTCATGATCCCAGGGTTGTGGGATCAAGCCCCATATCGGGCTCTGCACTGATCATGGGGCCTGCTTAAGACTTCCTCTCTCTCTCTCTCTCTCTCTCTCTCTCTCTCTCTCTCTCTCTCCCCCCCCCCACCCGCCCCATCCTCTCATTCTCCTCTCAAATAAATAAAATGAAAAGAAATTTAAAAAAAAAGAACTCCTACAACTCAATATCAGTAAAACAAACAATTTGATCAAAAAATGGGCAAAGGACCTGAATAAACATTTTCTCAAAGAAGACACACAGATAGCCAGCAGGCACATTGGAATATGACTTGCCATAAAAAAGAATGAAATCTTGCCATTTCCAACAATATGGACGGACCTAGAGGTATTTTGTGAAGTGAAATAAGTCAGACAGAAAAGGACAAATACTGTATGATTTCACTTATACGTGTAACCTAAAAACAAAAAAAAAACACAACAAGCGAACAAACAAAACAAAAGAGAAACAGACTCATAGATACAGAGAACAAACTCATGGTTGCCACAGGGGAGGGGGACGGGAGATGAACAAAATAGTAACAGGGGTTAAGAAGGACAAAATAGTAACAGGTGTTAAGAAGGACAAACGCTCCGTTATAAAATAAATAGCACACGGGATGTAATACACAGCACAAGGAATGTAGTCAATCATATTGTAGCAAGTTGGCATGGTGACAGTAACTAGACTTATCTGGTGACCATTCTGTAATGTGTCTATTATCAAATACATTGTATTCTACACCTGAAACTAACACGATATTGCGTGTCAATGATTCTTCAGTTGGAAGAAAAAGAAAATACCGTGAGAAAGTAACGTAAAAAGGAAAAGGAAAACATCCTTGGCCAGAGCAATTCAATTTCCAGTGGTCCAGAACATCAAAGTGGCCCCTGTATCTGGGGATTGCTAAAGTGCTCTGAATAAAACAGACATCCAGCTCCAACAGTTCATTTCCTTAACAGAGATTGGAGCGAGCAGAGAAATGACACTGCAGAAATCTATTTTGCAGACAAAGATGGGGAAAATAAGAGAAAATGCATTTCTGTCGCTTCAGTCTACAAATTGAAGCTCTTCAGCGGCCTCGTTAAATGCAATTGCACTTCTGTCAGCATATCATGAGGCAGGTCAGGTTAGCAGAACTCCCCTCTAGAGGGGGGGAGGGAGGGTCAGCTCATGCCAGGGGTCCCCAGGCTCTCTCTGGCCCCAGCCAAGGTCTAGGGTGCTTCGACTCTGGGGAAATCCTTTGGGATTTCTCCGGAAATGCCGACTGCTGGTGCAATCTTCTCCCAATAGCATTCAATGGAGTCAGACACCATTCTAGAGCCTCGGGAATCTGTTCACCTCTCCACCACCCAGATGGAGAAGTGGCCAAATAACAACCAACTCCATCATAGATTTGAAAATACTGACGCTGGGGGCGCCTGGGTGGCTCAGGCAGTTGAGCATCCAACTTCAGCTCAGACCATGATCTCACGGTTTGTGAGTTCGAGCCCCGCGTCGGGCTCTGTGCTGACAGCTCAGAGCCTGGAGCCTGCTTTGGATTCTGTGTCTCCTTCTCTCTCTGCTCCTCCCCTGCTCACACTCTGTCTGTCTCTCTCTCAAAAATAAATAAACATTAAAAAAAAAAAACAAAACAAAACACTGACTCTCGGAGCGCCTGGGTGGCTTAGTCAGTTGAGCATCCAACTTCAGCTCAGACCATGGTCTCGCGGCTTGTGAATTCGAGCCTCACGTCGGGCTCTGTGCTGACAGCTCACAGCCTGCTTCAGTACCTCTGTCCCCCTCTCTCTCTGCTCCTCCCCCACTTGCATGCGCGCTCTCTCTCTCAAAAATAAATAAAACAGGGGCGCCCGGGGGGCTCAGTCGGTTGAGCGTCCGACTTCGGCTCAGGTCTTGATCTCGCGGTCTGTGAGTTCGAGCCCCACGTTGGGCTCTGTGCTGACAGCTTAGAGCTTGGAGCCTGTTTCAGATTCTGTGTCTCCCTCTCTCTCTCTCTCTCTCTCTCTGACCCTCCCCTGTTCATGCTCTCTATCCCAAAAATAAACGTTAAGAAAAAAAAATTTTTTTTAAATAAATAAATAAAACATATTTTAACACTTTTAAAATATTGACTTCCGGTGCACCTGTGTGGCTCAGTCAGTTAAGCATCCGACTCTTGGTTTCGGCTCAGACCATGATCTCACAGTTCATGGGATCAAGTCCCCGCTTGGGGTTCTCTCTCTCCCTCTCTCTGCCCCTCCCCTACTCTTGCACCTACTCTCTTTCTCTCTCTCAAAATAGTAAAAAAAACAAAACAAAAAAAAAAAAAAACTTAAAAAACATACTGACTTTTAAACGATGCCCACAGTCAGAATTCGTACAAGCACAGTGTATGACCCAGCAATTTCCTTCTGGGGTTCTATTAGTTATCCGTCGCTGGGTAACAGATTGCCTCAAAATCTAGTGCCTTAAAACAGCAATAAGCATCCATCAGGTCCACTTCTGTGGTCCAGAAACTTAGGAGTTGTGTCACTACATGCTTCTGGCTTGCAGTCAAGATGTCAGTTGGGGCTCAGTCATCCGAAGGCTTGCCGGCGGCCAAAAGACCCACCTGCAAGGTGGCTCGCTCACCCCAAGAGAGCGTCAGGGCTGGGTGCTGACAGGAAGCTCGCTTCTCACCACACGGACCCGGATCCCCAAGACTGCTTGAGTGTCCTCACTACACCGCCATTGCCGGCCCCCAGAGTGAGTGATCCAAGAGCACTCTGGTTTGTAATCTCACCTATGACCTCGCCTTGGAAGCCACCCTAGCCTTTCTGCAATATCCTGCCGGTCACCTAGGCCAGCCCTACTCCATAGGGGAGGGCGTGAATTCCAGGAGGCAGGAACACTGGGCTAGCCGGCAGGCTGACAACGACACAGGCCTACACCCCCCAGAAGTTCTCACCGGGACCTGAAGCGGATGTGTGCAAGGTCACTGCAGCAGTACGTGGGGAGGCAGGGGATGGGAGTGCTCTGAGCAGGGGGGTGACGTGGAGGGCACATCCCCCTCTCTGACGGAGCACTGTGCAGCAGGTAAAAGAATTAAATGTACACATGGCGGGGCGCCTGGGTGGCTCGGTCAGCAGAGCGTCCGACTCTTGGTTTCTGCTCAGGTCATGATCCCAGGGTCGTGGGATCGAGCCCCAGATGGGGCTCCGCGGTGAGTGTGAAGGCTGCTTGAGATTCTCTCTCTCTCTCCCTCTGCCCCTTCCTGCTCGCTCACTCTCTCTCTCTAAAATAAAATTTTTAAAAAATGTTCACCTGGCAACATGGATCATGCATCATAAAACATGGTGCACGGGAATTAAAATGTGGGAAAAAACATGGGGAAAAAAATGTGAACTACAGAATGAGTTCTTTTTTTTTTTTTAATTTTTTAATGTTTATTTATTTTTGAGAAAGACAGAAGACAGAGTACAGGCTGGGGAGGGGTAGAGAGAGGGAGACACAGAATCCGAAGCAGGCTCCAGGCTCCGAGCTGTCAGCACAGAGCCCGATGCAGGGCTCGAACTCACAAACCATGAGATCAGGACCTGAGCCGGAGTCCGACGCTTAACCGACTGAGCCACCCAGGCGCCCGCAGAATGAGTTCTGTTGTAGCCTCTCATTCACATCGGTGAAAGATACATGCACATAAAACAACAAAGTGCACTTGGCAAGAACACATACAAACAACAACATACATGTTAGAACGGCCGCCTGTCGGGGGGGGCGGTGGGAATGGAGAAGAGGAAGGGGCACTCCAGGGAATAAATAAATAAACAAACGTATAGGGCCTTCTGGGGACCAGTAATGCTGGAGTGCCACGAGCTGAGAACTAAAGTAACTCCTCCCCTCTGCACCTGACATCCAAACACCCTTGCGCAAGGAAACAGACCCCACCCCTACAGCTGGCCCTCCTGCAGGGACATCACCTACCACGTGGCTCCCGGCAGAGTGGCTGATTTGTTGTTTCTCAGTGGTGCTGGCTGGTTGGTTCTATTTTGCATCCAAAACCTTGTCTCCAACCCACCTTCACTCCAGAATTCCAGACTCCCTTCCCACCTACCTGGACATTCTACAGACTGAATTCATCCCCTTTCCTCCAAATCGGCCCTCCTATACCTTCTCTCTCGGAAGAGGCTCCACCATTCACCCAGCCATCCCATCTGAAAGCAATTCCATCCAGCATTCTGCCTTTCCTCTCAGGCCCACCGCTGTTGAGACCCCTGAGCTTCATAGATGGCGCCTTCCTGTCTGCAAAATGATACTTGCTTCTGTATCCGCTAAGACATGTTGAGTGGCAAGTAACAAACCGCTCAAAGCGGCTCAAGCAAAAACTAGGAAACATGGTCCTGGTTTCTATCCTCAGGCTCAGCACTGCCCACCTTAGGGAGATATCACCTCCCCATAGCTCCCAGAGAGGCTCTCCTCTCGAGGTCACGAGCTGGAGGTAGAAACTCCCGGTCTTATATCCTGTCAGTTTCACATCCTTGAGGGAAAGGTATGGTCATGTCCCCAGGCGTCATTGACTCTCCGTGGGTCATGTGATCATCCCTGAACCAAACCCCAAGGCCAGAGAAATCCTGTGATTGACAAGGCACATATCCCACCTCTGCACTGGGGGCGGAGTCATCCATGAAAGCACAAGAATGGAGGTCAGGGGATGAGAGGGGACCCCCAGGGGAATCGGGACACAGTGGCCAGATGAAGGCAAGTGAAACTGGCTGGCCGCGGGGTTGATGACCACCACTACCCTACGGCGTGTCATGCGTGTGCAGTGGGATTATGTGCCTGGCACAGAGAATGTTCTCAGTGAATGTGGCTATCACTGGCATGTGCATCAGCATCACCCTTATTAACTTTAGGGTAAGTGCATCGACAAGCAAGACGTTCCAAAAATCAGCAGCACAAGTGAACGCAAACCCTTACAATCCTTTAGCGTTCTTAGCAACTTTAGATAATGGTTTATCCATGATTTCATTTGCTCTCACCCATGATTTCACTTTGCTTCCATAAATTAAAAAGCTATTGTACGTCACAAATTTCTAACGAGTCCTTACAAATATATGTCCAACAGACAGCATCCCAGTTGCAAGTTTAAAACAGTCTGTTAAGGTTTATCAGAGTCTTTGGGGGAAGTCATATTCCAGTTTATCAGAATTCCTGCACTTCTTCCAGTTGGTTCCACAGACACAAGCCGAGGCTTTTAGCCGGGGTCTTATCTTATTGTGCAAATCTCTTCTACATTGAAGTCTTCCCACCTCAACTAAGCCGCGAGCTCCTGGGGAACTGAGAGCCTGTCTACACTCCCCCGAGGCTCCTGTAACAGTGTGTTAGGGCGAAGACTGAGCTGGCTGGCTGTCTGGCTGGCCAGCCGTCTGACTGACAGTGCAGCCTGGATCCCGGTAGCTGGCAGGATTCCCATCTGTCTGCACAGCCCACACACCCCCAGCCCCGCTGCCAACCAGGGCTTAGGCCCCAGCCATTAGAGACTCCATTTGTGCCACTAACGGGAACGTCAGCAACAGCTGCCGGCAGCAGGTGCAAAGCCCAGCAGAGCCCAGCTCCGGAGAGAAATCTTTTGCTCATTCAAGCCAGCTGTAGAGACCGCGAAGACACGGGGGAGGGGTAACAGCTCTCTCTGAAAGGCAGCACAGGACAGGGAAAGTTTGGCCCGGGCCGTTTTCATCACTGACTCAATCAGTCAGATGGGCCAGCTGCTTGGCCACCCAGTTCCCCAGAGCCGAATGCCCCTCATCATGGGGACTGGGATTGCCCCACCTGCCCCTCTCACTTCCAAGAGCCCCCCTACCCTACCTCCAAATCCAGACTTCCCTCTTTCCCCGGGAAGGGAGGGGCCAAGTGGGAAAGAAGAAAAGGGACCAGCATTTAGAGCCTCCAGCCATGCATGGACTAGCGGAACCTCCCGCACCTGGAGCCTTCAGACGTCCAGAATCTCAGCCTCCACCCCAGACCTCCTGAGTCAGCATCTGGAGTTTAACGATCTCCCCGGGGGATTCGTGTGCACATTCAAGTCTGAGAAGCACTGGTTTGGAGAATCAGGCATTCATTTAATCTCTCTCTCTCTCTCTCTCTCTCTCTCTCTCTCTATATATATATATATATATATATATATATTTTTTTTTTTTTTACTAAGCATCCATGATATGCCTGGCACTGTTATAGGCACTGGGGGTACATCAGTGACAAGAGAGAATATCCCAACTCTGGAGCTTGCTTCCTCATGGAAAGAAACAGACGATAAATAAGAGAAACACATAAAATAGTATGCCGCGGAGTGAAAACTTCCCAGGATAAAAACTAAGTGGGGAAGGGGCACCTGGGTGGCTCAGTCAGTCAAGCGTCTGACTCTTGATTTCGGCTCAGGTCACGATCTCATGGTTGTGGGATCAAGTCCCACGCCGGGCTCCACACTGAGTGTGGAGCCTGCTTGATTCTTTCTCTCCCTCTCCCTCTGCCCTTCTCCCCTGCTCAGGCTCACTCGCTCTCGGTCTCTCACTCTCTCTCAGAATAAATAAATAAACATTTAAAAAATAAGTAAATTTAAACAACAACAAAATCTCAGTGGGGAAGAGGACAGAGACCATGGGGTGGGGAGAGGGCAGGTGTGAAACAGAAGCTTCCCTGAGAGATGGCCCGGGAGAGAGGACCCCTCCGGAGGAGGTGAGGCTGAGGGGAGGGCCAGAGGCAGGAGGACCAGTAGTCCCAGCTTTCCCAGTACAGAGGGAATGCCTGGGGCACGGGACTTCCAGTTTTAAACCCAAGACAATCCTCTGCAAGTAGAGACAGTTGGTCACCCTGGAAGGAGGGCAAGGGGAACAGGGGCACCCCAGGAGCCTCGAGCCCAGAGCCTTGTCACCCGCGGTGTGGGCCTCCGCCCAGAGACATCGCCTCACTTCGGGGGCTGCTGGAAATGCAGAGTCCCAGGCACCACCTCAGACCTCATCAATCAGAATCTGCTTTGTCATCAGGGGATCCTGGTGCATATAAGCTCCTTCCCGACCTTTGTCAGGACTTTGACACTCCGAGTGAGATGGGCCACCACCACAGATGGCATGATCTCACACTTCACAGGCTCCTGGGTCGAAAAGAGATGGGGTGCAGAGGGGGCCAATGAGGAGAGGCCTGCAATAATCCCGCCGAGCAGGGGCAGCGGCAGCGGCCCCGGCTGGCTGTGATGGAGTCCGTGAAAGCTGTCGGGTTTTAGATGTAGATCTTTCCTTTTTTTAACTTTTTCTAACATTTATTTATTTTTGAGAGAGAAAGAGAGTGAGCACGAGTTGGGGAGGAGAGAGAGAGAGGGAGACACCCAACCCGAAGCAGGTTCCAGGCTCCAAGCTGTCAGCACAGTGCCGGATACGGGGCTCGAACTCACGGACTGCGAGATCGTGACCTGAGCCGAAGTCTGACACTCAACCAACTGAGCCACCCAGGCACCCCATGTTTTAGAAGTAGCTCTAAAGGGGAGCAGAGGGTGGGAACCAAGTCTCTGAGGAGGGAAGTCCATGAGACGCTTTCTACAACATGCCTTCTCTTCACCCCACCTCCCTCGTATCTCTTGCACAAATCTCCTTCCTTCCACCAACATCTCTGGGGGCCTGGTTTACAGAAGTCCCTATGCTGAGGGAAGGAGACCCAGCTGCCGAGACTAGGCATTGCAGGACCGTTTCTCTGACGAAAGAAACCCCAGGGGCACCAGGAGCCCAGGGTAAGAGCCATTCAGTCGGGCTTTGGGGCAAGATTCCCCCAAAGGACCCATCCTCACAGCAAAGCTAAATCTCAAGGAGCCTGAGTAGATGCAGGGAACAAGCACCTGAGGGCAGGGGTGGGGGGGGGGGCATTCCGGAGCACTCCCAGATGCCAGATCCCTGGAGTCACTCTGGACCTGAGTCCGGTCCTGCCATCCTCCTGCTCAGAACCCTAAGGCTCCCCATTGCCCATAGGAGCAAGCCCAGTTTCTGCAGCCTGACGTTCAATGTCGTCTTCATTCAAGCCCATACGTTTTTCAGCTTTATTTCCCAGCTTTCCCCGCTCTCCACCAGGAACATTCACTGCAGTACCAGCCCTAGAACTGGGCAAGGAAGGGGCCCTGGTCTGACCAGGTGTCTTGCCATGCCCCTCTCCTTGGAACAAGCAATCTATGGGGCCATGAAGGAGCACCCACCGGGAGCCCACATGCCCATGCCAGACTCCGGTATCCAGAACTAAAGAATTCACTGCTCCAGAAGGCCCAGCCCCCTTGCCGGACCTGAACAGGCCTCCCCCCAAGCTAGTCCCTTAAAGGTGAACAGGGCCAGGGGCTCCTGGGTGGTTCAGTCAGTGGAGCATCTGACTTCAGCTCAGGTCATGATCTCACGGTTCGTGAGTTCGAGCCCCACACCAGGCTCACTGCTATCAGCACAGAGCCCGCTTTGGATCCTCTGTCCCCCTCCTTCTCTGCCGCTCCCCCACTCACGCTCTCTCTCAGAAATGAATACACATTGAAAAAAAAAAAAAAAAAAAAAAAAAAGGTGAACCGGGTCAGTATGCCCACCCCGGGCCAGCTGTCTACGTGGGCTGTGTTGAGAGCTTGGGTGTATGTGCTGAGGTGTCGCCTGGGCACGGGATAGAGTCAGGGGAGGGATGGGACCCTCTATCTCAATCTGGTGAAAATTCCAAGGATTCTGAAAATTCTGAACAGGAACCCGCCTTCGGGCCATTATGGAGATACATGCATCCAGATAAGCAGAGACACCTATTTCATTTAACAGATCATTAGTGTGAGTTATGACTTTTTAATATTTAGACATATGGTTTGTGGCCTCCATCTGTGCTCTTGCCCTGGGCCTCACAAATGTTATGGCCAGGCCTGTGGCAGAGCTGTGACCCTGCAGTTCTCCTGGGAGTGTTCCTCCCCTCCTCCACGTTTCCTATCTGAACCTGAAATACATACAAGACCCATGTGGAGATCATCTGTTATTTTTTGCCTGCTGTCTATCCTATCCCCTTTCAGCTGGTATGTGAAGCCTTCTTTTCTAGAAGAAACCATTCTCTGTGGTTTGGTGGGACTGAGCTCCTAGGAGTTAGTGTGTTGGAACCATCAAAAAAGATTATCGGGGCGCCTGGGTGGCTCAGTCGGTTGAGCATCTGACTTGGTTTCGGCTCAGGTCATGATCTCATGGTTCGTGAGTTCGAGCCCCATGTAGGGCTCCACATTGACAGTGCAGAGCCTGCTTGGGATTCTCTCTCTCCCTCTCTCTCTCCCTCTCATAATAAATAAACTTTTTAAAGAAGGGCGGGATCGTGGGGAGATTGTCTCCTTCTGATGGCAAGACAAGCCAGCACAGAGAGAAGAAAGCATAACCAGGGCATGGTGTGGGAGGGAGACAGAGCCTAAGGATTCCTCCGTCAGCTCCTGGATCCAGCCATGCCTGATCCTAGCCCACCTTTACACTTTACAATTACCGAAGTCAATAAATTCATCTTTTTGATTAAGCTGGTTGGAGCTGGATTTCTGTTACCAACAACCGAAGGAGCCTTTACAGTGATCCTAATTCATAGAATCATAGGTGTCATAACCTGCAGAGGCCTTAGAAACCATTTGAGCGACTTCTACCCTTCCACGTGTGACATCTGAGACACAGGAAAGTCTCACTCACACAAGTGAATCGGGGCCAGAGCTGAGACTGGAACACACATCTCCTTGCTCCTAGGCCATGACCCCACGTTTCCCCTGCATGTCAACTTCCTCAGCCCCTGCAGACCAGACCTGCACCCCGCCTTCGCCTCAGTGTCCCCACGCGTCTCTGGTTCTTGTCCTGCTTCACTGGCACCAGTGGATGCTGATCCAAACGGAAACAGCGAGCCCCTTGAGGGAACAATGCCGGCCACCCTCCATCGCCTAGTCCCACTGGGCCGAGCCAACCCCCTGGAACATGGCAGGGGCTGAACGAGCCCTTGCTAACTTACCAGCCGGAGGCCTTGATGCCTGATTGGCTAACTCGAGCCCCCTTTTCCCACCAGTGTGCCCCCTCGGAGTCTACGTTTCGCGCAGGCAAGGCATTTTTACCCGCAAGCTACTTCCCGGACCATTGCCAGGAGCTTGCAACCAGAGGCAGGAAGGCTATGTCGCTTTTTTTCTCCTTTTGTTTTCAATTTTCTGCCTGCGGAGGGTTCCCCCCCCCCCTCCCTTCTTTAACAGCCAAAGTTGCTAAATTGCACATCCACAGCAACTCCTGTGAGTTTAGTCCTTAAGTGTTACATTTCTGTAACAGATACTCCACACCACTTATCTACGGGAGGGGGCTGGAGAGCCGCACTAAAATTACATTTCCATTTCGGTTCCTATGTTTTTAAGCTGTTATTTTAGCATTTCTGACTAGTTCACAGTTGACACCTACTGATGGAAAATTAAATGAAACTTGGCCAAGAACGAGCCTTCCCTCTCTTCCCCGGGCTGAGAACTAGCTCCTTTTTATAACGAGACGCAGCTGCGGAGGGCAGAAAGCCGCCCAGATTTGGAAATGCGAGATCTGCTGTACAATCCCAGCTCTGCAGTTCCCCAGCCCTCGGACCCGGGGCAAGGACTGAGGACTTGCCTTCTAGATGGAGGACTGAGCCTTCTGACCCTCATTTGCCTCATCTGTAAAATGGGAATCATACCTGCAGAAGCCAGAGTATTTCGGGGGTTTTCTACTACGTAAAAATTCCTGGCCATACACGGACGACGTAAAAACTATACCATGACGATTCTTGGCACATAGTAGGTGCTCAGTGAATGTTAGTTATTTCTTGGCCTTAGTCCTTTTTCCGTAGCCATCTGATATCTCTGAGTGATTTCATATGAGAATTACTGGATATTGGGGTGCCTGGGTGGCTCCGTCGGTTGAGCATCTGACTTCGGCTCGGGTCACGATCCCACAGTTTGTGGGTTCGAGCCCCGCATCAGGCTCCGTGCTGACAGCTCAGAACCCGTCACTTGCTTCAGATTCTGTCTCCCTGTCTCTCTCCCCTCCCCTGCTCGCGCTTTGTCTGTGTCTCTGTCTCTCGAAAATAAATAAACATTAAAAAAAAAAAAAGAATTACCGGATACCTCTCCTTCCTGGTTAACAGATCAGACCACACCCCCAAACACAGGCTACGCTGAGGCCACGGGGTCCATCTCAGTTAAACCCTTCCAGCAGCACACTATTGTTCTGGGGATCAGGCCCAAACTCCATGACACCACATGTGGGGTGAAGCCGCTCACACCTTCTTCCTCCCCTCCGGTCACATCCCCTTCTAGAGCCTTTGGCGATGCACTTTCCTCTGCCAAATAGGCCCTTTGCCTGGCTAACTCCTCTTCAAACTGCCAGAGTTTCCTACATCCCGCCTCTGGGCTCCCTCCGTGTCTTTTGCCTTCCCCTTCAGGCTGGCATCAGTGGTCTTGTCCCACTAGAGTGTGAACCAGGACGGCACGGTCTGTATCCTGTTCATCTTTTATTCTTGGTGCCAGCAAAATGCTCGGCATACAGTAGGAGCTCAGAAGATACTTCTTAAAAGTCTAAGAGGGCTAATCAACACATAAAAAAAGAAATCAGAGGAAGATTCCATATGTAAAGACAGAAATTCTCCTCTAGTTCATGTATAAATTCAACGCCGTTTCCAAACCCATATTCTAATAGGGTTTTTACGAAACCTGGGATGCTAATCCTAAAATTTGTCTAAAGAGTAAATCCATGAGAACAAACAAGAGAAGCTTGAGAGGCTGCTGTGAAAAATAGCAAGATGTGTTCTGAAGCTTTATCAATTAAAACAGTGGCTTCTGGTAGACGATTAGGCAAACTGATGGGTCAGACCCGAAGAGTCCAGATACATACCCGTGTGCACATGAGAACTGGGGGCAGGGGCGCCTGGGTGGCTCAGTCGGTTGGGCGGCGGACTTCGGCTCAGGTCATGATCTCACCGTCCGTGAGTTCGAGCCCCGCGTCGGGCTCTGTGCTGACAGCTCGGAGCCTGGAGTCTGTTTCAGATTCTGTGTCTCCCTCTCTCTCTGGCCCTCCCCCGTTCATGCTCTGTCTCTCTCTGTCTCAAAAATAAATAAACGTTAAAAAAAAAAAAATTAAAAAAAAAAAGAGAACTGGGGGCATGATAAATGTGGCATTTGATAACGTCACGGAAAGATGAGCCATTTAAAAAAACTGGAAAGTCAACAACAGTCCAATTGGGAAAAAGCAAGTTAGATCCCTTCTGGAATCAGCCAGGATGGGCAGTGCCGTGCTATGGCGATAAATTGCTCCCGAATCTCAGGGACTTAACACGGCGAAAGCTGACTTCTGGTTCCGGGTACACACACCCGTTGCACACTGGAGGGGAGGCTCTGTTGGTGGAAATCACACAGGAGCCAGGTGACTGACCAGCCGCCATCTCAAACACTGCCGTAGAAGGTCTGCACTGAGACTGGAAAGTCTTGCATTGGCCATTGGAGACTCCGTCTTGAGGTGACTCCATCACTCGGCTCACAACTCAGGTTGGAACTAATCCCATGGTCCCATCCAACCCCATGAGATAGAGAAGAAGTGAAATCCTCTCCTATGCTATGAAGTGAGCCAAGGGGCCTTGCAGTGAAGGGTGCAATGTTTACGCACAACTTTCCCCCGTCAGTCCATGCCCCTACCCCCCGAAAAAGTATTTTTATTAAAGAAAAGAAGAAGAAAATACAGAAGAAAAGATTTGTGATCTCAAAGAGGAAGATGCCTTCCTATTAAAGGCATGAAACTCAGAGGCCGTGAGAGCAAAGACCTACAGATTTAGTTGCATAAAAAATGCAAAAATGTGTTTAATGTTTATTAGCCTTTGAGAGAAAAAGACAGAACACGAGCAGGGGAGGGGAGAGAGAGAGGGAGACGCAGAATCCGAAGCAGGCTCCAGGCTCTGAGCTGTCAGCACAGAGCCTGATGCGGGCCTCAAACCCATGAACCGTGAGATCACGACCTGAGCCGAAGCCGGTCACTTAACCGACTGAACCACCCAGGTGCCCCGAAAATGAAAAATTTTTGCATGGCCAAATAATCTACAAATGGAGATAAAGGGTAAGTGACAGACCAGAGGAAGTCTTTGTACCTGCATACGTAACGGACAAAAGGTTAGTATCCACAGTATACAAAGAGTTCTTGAAAATCAATAAGAGGAATCAATATGTAGAATAAGGGTCCCATGATAGACAGTCTTGTTTAGAGGGTTTGAGGAAATAGACATGCTCATTTACTTATCGTTATAAGTATAAACTGATTTTTCTTTTTTCTCTTTTTGAGAGTGTTTTGAAAACACCTATCAACATGTTAAATGCACATATACTTAATGCAGCAATTCTAGTCCTCATACAAAATGTCTTTAGGGGCGCCTGGGTGGCTCAGTCGGTTGAGCCTCCGACTTCAGCTCAGGTCACGATTCGCGGTCCGTGAGTTCGAGCCCCGCGTCAGGCTCTGGGCTGATGGCTCGGAGCCTGGAGCCTGCTTCCGATTCTGTGTCTCCCTCTCTCTCTGCCCCGACCCATTCATGCTCTGTCTCTGTCTCAAAAATAAAACGTTAAAAAAAAAAAAAAAGACAAAATATCTGTAAATGTATGCTCACAGTGTTATCGCCTACAAAATATTATTTACAAACGTATATGGGACAGGTTGGCCAGTATGGAATTACTGGTAATGGTTTAAAAAAAATACTGCTTTTAGAAAGAAAAAAAGGACTAATATATTGCTTTTAAACAAATATGGTGCAAACATGCCACGGAATATTGTGCTGTCATTAAAGAGTGTCAGGTTGTGGGGCGCCTGGGGTGGCTCAGTCAGTTGAGCATCCGACTTCGGCTCAGGTCACGATCTCACGCACAGTTCACGAGCTTGAGCCCCACATCGGGCCCGCTGCTGTCAGTGCAGAGCCCGCTTCAGATCCTCCGTCCCTCTCTCTTTGCCCCTCCCCTGCTTGCGCTCTCCCAAAAACTCAATAAATATATATATTTTTTTAAGCGTGAAGCAGTATTAACAAATGCAGACATGAAAAGACGTCCGTGATACATTTGTTGTGTGAGGTTTGAAGTAGTCATTGATCACTCCTCCTGCCCTCTGATTCCTAACATATTTATAATGAATCGTAAGCACCAAGTAAGATCTGTTTTATTGACGATGAAGTGGGATAAGAGAGAATCCAGTGGAGGGTCCGACCACATCCCACAAACCCAGACCCGACTTTTCACAAGTGAGAAATCAATTTCAGTTTTTTAAAAAATTCCAATAATTACAGTACTCATTCTTCGGGAATCTTTACACATGGAAAGAACAGGGCTCCGGGGGCCGCTTAGCCCTAGTACGGCATCATATAACGGATGAGATGTTGCTTTTCTTGCCCATTGGGGAAAGGGCGCCATGTTCCTGGAGCTGTCCCACTGCACAGGCAGACCCTTCCCTGGAGTCCATGAGAACACTATGAACCTGCCCCAGGCTCCCCTCCCCTACTTGCCTCCTCTCTTAGGAAGCTCAGAATCTTATTTTGCCTTCAACAGCCTAACCTTCCCTCAGTCAGAGTTATAGGATTTTATTCTCTTTATTTTTTTATTTTATTTTTTTTTTAGTTTATTTATTTTAAGGGAGAAAGAGAGAGGCAGAGAGCGGGAGAGAGAGAATCCCAAGCAAGCTCAGCACTGTCAGCACAGAGTCCGGCTTGGGGCTCGATCTCACGAACCGTGAGATCACGACCTGAGCCAAAATCAAGAGTCGGATGCTTCACCAACTGAGCCACGCAGGCACCTCTAGGATTCGATTTTCCACTCCCAACTACCTCGAAACATTTGTGTCTTCCTTCTGCCTGCTGGGCTTCGATCCCGATCCCGTGGTGCCTTGTGTTTCACGGTACCTCCATGTAGCACAAGGCAAGCCTGGCCAGGAAGCCCAGCTCCTTAAGACTTGGGAAAGTTCAGTTCTTTTGCCTCGGTTGTGCAGGGTGTGCAGGGTGTGGGAGTGGTAGTCACGTATCTCTCCCGTGGAGGCATCCTGAGGATTAAATGAGATAATGCATATACTGCACCTGCACACAGAAAGCACTCCCCAGAGGTCAAAATAACCATTTTATTCCAAAATGGCTACATATGGCAATGTCATGTGTGTCTGCCTAATGGGTCTCCTGACAAAAGTGGGTAGGCTGTAAATAAATGTGACGCATGTTCTCACCCCATCCTCATATTTGGACATCTGCATAGTTTTCTGTTTGGTAGCTTGGGAGCCCGGGCACCCTTGCTGGGCCCTGAGGGAGGCGGATGGGGGGTGGGGAGCAGCCAAGGGCCAACGGAGACCTCCCGGGCAAGGAAGAGAGGAGAGAGCCTGGAAAACGGCAAAGGAAAAGGTTCTGGGCTTCGATAATGCCCAAACACATCCCAAACCCTGCTCCTCCCTCTTTTCAAGGTGGTCCCCAAAGCCTGCCCAAATCCCGCCATTCTCCAAAAGGCAGTTTACCTGGCCAGTCAGCATTTGCCATCCAACTGGTGGATGCCACCGTCCCCACGTCCCACAGCCCGGCTCTGCAAGGAGCCGGGGTCTCAGGCCCCTTGTCTTACTGTGACAGCCCCATCAGGCTTAGCTAGGTGCCTGGGACAGAGCAAAGACTTAGCAAATGTTTGCTGAAATGAGACTTCACTGAGCTCACAGTGTTCCTTGGGGGCCAGTCCTAGCACCCCACAGAGAAGTGGGATATTAATCTTATAAAGTGGCCCCACCCAGGAGGAAGTGGAGAGAGGGAGAGGGGAGGATAAACGCAGCCGTGGAGGACCCGGGACCATAGGCAGCTCAGGAGCTCCTACCCAGGACGACCGAAGGGTGCTCCCAGATGGGAAGGGGGTCGCTTAGAACTTATCTCAAAGACGCATGATGTAGCAGGCTCGCGGCTTGGACTTAGATTGCATGTTTATTTGGGGTGGCTTGGAG
Source organism: Panthera tigris (assembly GCF_018350195.1). Lineage (NCBI taxonomy): Eukaryota > Metazoa > Chordata > Mammalia > Carnivora > Felidae > Panthera > Panthera tigris. The sequence goes on from NC_056665.1 coordinate 35,981,447, forward strand.
GGCAATTGATAGAAACAGAGTCGGGTGGGCCTGGAGTCCCCAACCCTTCCCCCAGCCACCCAGGCTCACCCACCTGAAACAAACCCCCTCCTGGCTAAACGGAAAAGCAATCTTTCCCTGGCAGGGACCCCCACTTCATTCCCGACAACGAGCATCAGCCCACGAGGGCAAACCGGGCATCGTCTTGGCCCCATCCGTGCAGGGTGACCTTGGCAAACCCACTTAACCCCCTGGGCTTCAATTTCCCTGGCCATAAATTGAGCTCAACCTCTATGCCCCACTTCTCTACCTCCTAAGCAAAGCCTGAGAAGCCTGCAGCGCCCCCTCCTTGGAGACAGCCACATGAACGGGAGCAATTTAAAACTGGAGCCCAAATCTGAGGTCCCAGGGACCCGGGACTGCGCGGTCCCCTTGTGCTGTGCAGGCTGCAGCTGGGGATTACAGGGCCACCTCCAGAGGCCGCCTCCGGTGGCACTGCCTGCCCAAAAGGCCCCACTCTTGTCAGAATATTAACACTCTGGATGCATTTGTGTGTTCCTCATGATTGCGACCACGGTTCCAAAAGGATTATACAGCATCCATATTTATGAGACAAGCCCAGACAAAGACGACCACATTTTAAAAGATGCAATTATCTCTAAAAAGTTCAGCTTTATTTTCATGCTAATGAATACAATATTTTTAAGCAAACCTAATTGGTTTGCCTGGGCTCCCATAAAAGCTCTCAACTCATTAGAGCTCCGAGGTCCCCTTCAAAAGGGGCTTTAGAGGGAGATGGGGGGGGCGGGGGGCTAAGCAGGGGCTGGAGCCCAGGCGTGTTCTCAGAACTTTTCCTCATGCCTGCTGCTGTCCCCTGGCCCCCTCCCCTTCCCAAGCCGTCAGGATGGGTGACTGGTGAGGCCTTTCAGGAAAGGCCACCCTGAGAGTCTGTGCCCTGGGAATGGGGGAGCATCGGGGGAAACTGAGGACTGGGCGGAATGTCTTCCCTTCTCTCTGCAGAGAACGTGAGGCTGTGTCCCCTCCATCTACCCCCATGGCCTCCCAACACTCATACAACACTGTCACAAAACGTCTGCCTCCCTGGTGGATGCTGGAATCCTACCCAGAAACGGGATCTTCCAGCAGGCCACCAGCCAGGGCTTTGGGGAGGCCCCCCCCCCACCCTGGTCCCAGGTACCCCTGTGCTCTAACACCTGGCCATTTGCTTTGACATCACCAGCTTTCGGATTTCACCCTCTATGTTTGAGGTGTTTCCCATCTATTTTTTTCATTACTTGCCTCTGTAAGGTACATGTCACCAATGAGAAAACTGAGGCCCAAAGGCGCAAAGTGAGTTTGTGTCAGCCTGCAGGTCCCACGTGTTCTCCAGGACAAGCTGGACACAGGGCTTTCTGTGAGCAGGGGCTATCCTCCTTCCTGTCTGAGTCTGTGTCCTGCTTGCCTCCTGTCTCAGCCACCTCCCTGCAGTCTGAGCTGGGTCTTTTCCATACGTGCCCAGATCCCCCCTTTCCCCCCAACTCTTGGCCCCTGGGCACTGGGTACAGCTGTGTGGCCTGTGCACTGTGCAGTACCAGGGGGTGATGTCGTCTACGAATGGCACTCCCTGGAGTTGTACAGCATTATGCCCCACTCAGCATCCTTACCCCTACTGGCTTCCTGCAGGGCCACTGGGGGATCTTGGACTTGTAAATTGCACAGGAGAGATTCACGGGCCCCTTAACCACCTCCCTCCCGGAAGCTGAAATCCAGGTGCCTGGTGAAAAGACAGTGGTGTTCAGGAAATGACCAGCAGGCTCAAAGAGGGGCCAAGAGGAGTGTTGGAGCAGAGCAGAAGCAATGGAAAATGTGGCCAAGGCTAAGCTCCAGCCTGGAGGTGAGGAGAGGAGGGAACCGGGCCCGGCACAGCCACTGAGTGGCTTTGTGCCTCCATTTCCCCATCTGGAAGTGGGGAGGTGCAGCCTGCTAATCTCTGAGGTCCCATCCAGTGCGGATGTCTTTTGATTCTACTGCAGATTTCCCCAGACGGGGAAAGAAACAACGACCTAACACTAGGCCAGGGGCACCTGGGTGGGTCCGTTGGTTGAGCATCCAACTTTGGCCTCGGGTCATGATCTTGCAGTTCATGAGTTCGAGCCCGGCATCGGGCTCTCTGCCGTCAGGGCAAAGCCTGCTTCAGATCCTCTGTCCCCTCTCTCTCTGCCCCAATCTCACTCATGCCCATGTACGTGCTCTCTCTCTCTCTCTCTCTTTGAAAAAATAAACATGAAAGAAAGAAAGAAAGAAAGAAAGAAAGAAAGAAAGAAAGAAAGAAAGAAAGAAAGAAAAAGAAAGAAAGAAAGAAAGAAAGAGCTAGAATCCAGTTGAAAAGGCAGAACAAGGGCCTTATAAATTTGCCATGTGGGGCATGATTCCATACACCCATCCCCATTCCTGGGGGGTGACAGGCTTTTAGAGTCAGGCTCCAGGGTCTTAGGAAGAAGGTTCAGGGGCCAGCAGAGCAAGCAGGAAACGCATATAGAGAAAGTAATTGACTGAACCTTAAAACCTAAGCCAGCCGACCAGAGAGGACGGGAAAATCATTCCAGAAAGGGCTCTGTGACCCAGCGACAAGAGGTACTTGGAAGTGACGGTGGCCAGGAAAGCCGGCCAGCTGCTGAGAAGGGGAGAACAGAAGCGAGGCCTCAGTGGGGGTCTGTGGTTTACAAAGCACCATAGCCATGATCTCTTGCCATCCTCAGGACCACCTGAGGAGGAAACGACTGCGTTTCTTATGCTACCGAGGAGTAAAGGAAGCCTCAACAGAGGGTTGTCTGTCTGGAGACATCTGGGCTGGGGCCAGAGTGGGCCCAGGACCTCCGCCCCCTGATACCCAATTTGGTTTTCATTTTCATTGAACTACCATGAGGCTGGATTTGCAGGGCCTTGGAGAACAAGATCGAGACTAGGGGTGGTAGCTTATGGGCAATAGGGAGCCCCCCAAAGGTCTCTGAGCAGAGGAATAACCCGGAATGAGCGTAAAAGGCTGGAGGCCTGCTTAGGAGGAATATGGTTTCAGATTTAGTGAAAAGGTCAATCCAAGGCCCTCTGAGGTTTCGTCTTGGAGAAGCTGAGTTAGAGTTCTCCACTGGCCCTCAGGGGGTCCCCGGGGGCATGCCCCGAGGGCTGTGGGAACTGAACTCCGGCCCAGGGATGTGGCTGCAGGGACCCAACCTAAGCTCAGAGCCAAACCCCCAGCCCCTAGTCTTTACTCCCGCCTAATTGGCTCAGATTTATCAAAGTAATTTTTAAGGGGGAATTTTATATGAAGGTAATTACGCTCAGCTGAGCTAATTTTATTAAACAATGCTGCCTTAATGACAAACAAATCTGTTATTAATTTGTAACCAAGCAGCTATTTCATTCAATTTGCAGCATCAGTAATGAGCCCTGTGGCCGGAACAGCCCAGAAGCACCCCTTTCTGAGGAAGGCAGCGTGGCCAGGAGTCCAGCACCCTGGACCGGGCCCCAGCGCTGGCAGGGACATGTATGGGACTCCGACGGCACCCTCTCTCTCTCTGGGCTGTGTCTCTCTGTGAGATGAGAGGTTGGGGCGGTGCCCTGGGGGACTGCCCCCTGAGCAGCTCCGGGGACTAAGAGTCTGGCTGGCCTTTCAGTACTTCCTGTGTTTTCTTCCTTAAAGAAGAAATGGGGAGAATAGGGTCGCAGGGTCACCATGAGGGCTAACGAGCATGTGCAAAGCCAGTGCTCAGGCACATAGGAAGCGTTATATGAACACTTCTTATTTTTCTTAATATTCCCAGAATCCGGAATGTGGGCTGGGGACGGTGGGCAGCCCACCGCCGTGGTTTAGAGTGTCTGCCTCCCCTGATCATTATCACCCCCTTGATTCTGGGTTTCCCTGGAACCGCCTTTCTAGGTGGAAAGAGACCAGAGAATGAGGCTCTAACTTCAATGCTGCCCTTGGGTGACCCTGGGGACTATGCTGGCCTCTCTAGCTCTGCAGTGTGGGGTTGGCCACACTGTCCTGCCGAGCGGCCAGGCCGTCCTAGGGAACACACAGGATCACCAGGGGCCCCTGGAATATCCAGCGTGAGTCAGGATAACCTGGAGAGCTCGCAGTAAAATGCTGGTTCCCCAAGAGACGCCCCAGCACAGGTCTGTGCACTTCGGGCTCTCCGTTGAGAAACCCTGAACCTCTGATGTCACTTGCCGGTCTGCAGGGCACTCTACACCCCCTGCCTTCTGTGGTCTCACCGGCCACGTCCGGCTGAGGAAAGCACGGTTTCTCGAAGGAAAGTACCTCGCACGGTTGATGAGTGGGAGGCATTGCCGGACGCCAGATCCCTCAGTCCCTTGTCCTTAAGGATGCTCAGGCTGGGGCTGGGGCAAGACGGTCCGTGCACCTTGCAGTCACCTGGGGGCCATGTTGACATGATGCCTCTGAGTCCGCCCAACTGTAGGGACCCGCTGTCCTGGCTGCAGAGAAGCACAAACCACTTGAGAGGCCACCTTTCAGCGGGTGGCTATTAACATACCAACCATGCACCGGCACAGAGACAGCTGTCCTCCAGGGTCAAGAGCCCCCGGGCCCGTCGCAGTGCCCGGCTTTCTGCCATTAGGGGGAGGGCTATTGTGTCTCCGGGAGGCCTTTATGAAATCCCAGCCTATAAAGGTACATGCTCCATTCAGCCCCTTGGCAAGGCCTGAGTTTTGTCCAGAAAGTTTTTCCTGACGTCGATTCCCCAGGTTTGCTGAGCCAGCTCCTCACAGCCGCCCCCCCTGTACCCATCCAGCGAAGGAGCGGGAATTCTGGCCAAGAGGACTGGCTGAGGTAGAAAGAACAACAGAAATGCCCACCAGACCCTGCCACATCTAAAACCAAGAAGCAAACCCTGAGGAAGCAGGGGCGTTTCACCTCAGCTGGGCCCACCCTCGGGAAGGAGGCTAACAAATAGCACTGGCCAGCCCCCCAAAGGGCCCGGCAGGGAGGGTGGGGAACTTCCTGCCACACCATGCTTGGGCAGACACCCACCGCGTTCCTGGGCCCGCTCTCTACAATACCCTCTTTCCCTCTTCTTCCTAAGTCCACGTGCTATAGGCACCCACCATCTTGACTTCTTTGCTTCCACCCATCCTTTGGGCCGACCTCAATTCCCGCCTCCCCCTCCCAGAACCTTCATGCACTTCTCAGCACTTCCCCTCCCCCCCCCCCCAGTCGGGCCTCCGATGGCCAACGAAATGGAACTGGAAGTTTCGGATCTCTTCTAGGCAAAGGCAGTCAGGAGGTGACGGGTGTCCTCCTTTTGTAACAAGTAACTAAAACCCTAACGGTGAATTAAGAGCTCTTTCTATCTCGGGGAACAAGAAATCTCAAAACAGGCAACCCTCTGTCATCTTCGTGGTTGCAAGACCATCATATGACCACATTCATCATCTTGGCTGTGTAACAGATGAGCCCAAAACTTGGTGGCTTAAAACAACAATAAACAGTTATGAGCTCACACGGTTTCTGTAGATTAGAAATTCTGGAGCAGCCTGGTGGCAGAGGGTGGGCACAGGAAGAAGGGGTTCTGGCTTGAGGTCTCCATGAGGTGGCAGTCAACATGTCAGCCAGGGCTGCAGCCATCCAAAAAGCCTTGGCTGGGGGCACCTGGGTGGCTCAGTCGGTTAAGCATCCGACTTCGGCTCATGTCATGATCTCACGGTTCCTGAGTTCAAGCCCCGCATCAGGCTCTGTGCTGATGGCTCAGAGCCTGGAGCCTGCTTCATATTCAGCCTCCCTTTCTCTCTGCCCCTCCCCTGCTCACCCTCTGTCTCTCTCTCTCTCTCTCTCTCTCTCTCCCTCTCTCTCTCTCTCAAAAATAAATAGACATTTAAAAACAATTTTTAAGGCTTGGCTGGAGGTAGAGTGAGCTCCCAGGGTAACTCCCTTACACTTCTGGCAAGTAGTGCTGGCTGGTGTTAGGAGCCCTCCGCTGTTCGCCCCACCGGGGTCCAGCCACAGGGTGCTTCAGTGTCCCCATAACATGGCAGCTGGCTTCCCCCCAGGGTGAGCAATCCCTGAGAACAGAGCTAACGCATCCATGCCTATCTCTGAAAGACACCTTCACTTCTGTCACATCCTCTTCCTTAGAATCGGGCCACAGTCAAAGAAAGAATAGAAGCCCCACCTTTGGAAGGGAGGAAGGTCAAAGAGTTGGTGGACTTATTTTCCAACACCACCCCCAATAGTGTCCCCACTGGAAGACACGGAAGGAAGCGTAAAAGGAGGGAAAAATCGGACACCGAGACAGTGGGTAATCCACACATAGGAAACCTGGTCGCGGTCCTAAGTGCTTTTCGTACCATCAACCTGAAATGCACCGGTTCCAGGGTCTGCTCTGAGGAAGGTGTCTGCTCGCTCCGACGTGAGCTTTGTCCCCTGGGGCGGCATGGTTTCAGAGTCAGGGACCTGACATGGAGTTCCTGATCAGCCCCATCTGGCCCTGAACCATTCAGTTGCCGGTGCAACCCTGAGCAAGGTCAGTCACCCCCTCTGGGCCTCCATTTCCGGCTCTGGAGAACAGGAATACCCACTTCACAGGCTCCAAGGACCAACTGCGTGCTTTGTAATCTATTAAGCGTCAGGCCCCTGTGCGTTCTGCCTCTTGCCATTTGCCCCGGGTTTGGGGTGAGGCCAAACCCACCAGAGGCTTCTTGTCCTCTCTTTCTTCCTGTCTAATTTCCAACACACGGTGCTCAGGCAAAAAAGAGGAGAACTGGGCACGGAGGCCAAGTCCCCAGCATAGAAACAGCGGTGCCATTGTAAACGTCTCCAGCAATGACACCCCACCCAGCAGAGGCAGCCTCGTTCCCGGCCCCCGCTTAACAACGCGCAGCCTGATTTAATATGAGCAGCTGATCTCATTGCTTCCATAGCAAGTTTAATTTGCTGGGAAAGCGAGTTGGTGAAGTTCTAATAATGCAGAGCCGCAAATAATACCAAAGAGAGTTTGCATTATGATAACTTTCCAATTAAAATGGATTAATGGAGGAGAAACGGCAGCAGGAGTGTCTAGACGACATATTACTAAATCCTTGGAGAGGGAGATGGAAGGGTTGGGGGGGGACAAGGGGAAGCGAAGGAAACAGGGAACGTCACGAGTTGGAGGCCCGGGGGTGCCATGTGCGGGAGGTACCGGGCACGGGCTCCTTATCGCCGGTGCCCCACCTGCTAGAGAGCACACACTTGCCGTCGCTTGGGAGAATCCATCTTGTAGGACCCAAAGGCCTTCGGTCTCTGGGCCTCTTTTATTAAAATGCAAAGAGTAGCTTCAGTCTCCCCAGATGGCCTGCGTCGGGGATCCACCTGCAGCCACCTGAGAGCACCGTGTGTAATAAGGAAAGGCCCTGGCTGAGAGTCGGGGACACACACGGACGGGGACACCTGTGCTGCACGTGTCTGGGCTCCACTGCAGGCCTCAAGACAGTCCCCCCGTGTCTACACCAGCGACCCTGACCCCTGACCCCTGCCCAGCGACCCAGGTGAGTCCACTCCGAACCTCTCTCCTGGGAACCTGAACTTGACACCCGGGAGACCCAGGGCACGCGTGGAACTGACGCTGGGGCTCGTTTGTGCAGGCACTTCTCCAGGAGAAAAGCCACACATCGCTGCTCGAGACTGAGCATCGAGACATCGCCGCTCGGTAGAGCAGCCGGGGCTCCCGCCCTCCCGAGCCAAGCCTGTCAAGTCTCCCGCCATTCTGTGACGTGCCCCAGGATCCGTGTCCTTCCCCTTTGCTTAAGCTAACTGGTTATCTTCTGTTGCCTGCAAACAAAAGAGGTTTAACAAATATATCACTTCTTGTCTGTGGGACCGAGGGAAAGTCACTTCACTCCTCTGAGCCCGTTTTCTAGAAGATGGGGAGGCACGCGTACCTACCTTGCGAGGTTGGTGGCTTCCCGCATTGGTAAAATGACGCGTTAGGGATAGTTCTCCATTTAGGTCTCTCTGACTTCTGGAGTTGGGAGATTTTATAAGTGGGTCCTTGAGGGCCGGGGGAAGAGGTTAGCTGGACCACCGATCTATTTTATCAGCATCACTACACCTGCCAGTGAGCATCTCAACACCAGACTGAGGCTCCTCCCGGAAATCCCTAATGATCCCCCTCTGCCTGGGAAGGCTCTGTCTTGCAAAGCACATGAGCCTGTGAGTCAGGCCCTCCTGGGTGAAGGGCTGGCCACGTGCTGCCCCCTGCAGGCAGCTCATCAAATAGGCGAAGGAAAAGCCCACGCGAGCAGACACAGTCGTCACCCCCATTTTATCTCGTTCTCCCAGGTCCCTCGCTATCTGCAGATGGATATGAAACTACCACTGAAAACAAAGGAGTCTGGGGATAAGGGAACATATGAGACAGGAAATGACTAGGGAAAAAAGGTCACCGCTTCCTTCATATTCATCAACACTCCACCTCATCCCACCTACACACACACACACACACACACACACACACACACACACGCAGAACTGAGTCCAGGGCAGCCTTGATGGGAAGGGAGAGGAGTTATATTCATTGCACACCAGTTGTGAATCATGCAGTATATTCTCCATCAACTCATTATTGTCATGATCTTTCAGACAGGAAACACCAATCCCCATTCTACAGATAATGAAACTAAGGGTCAGAGTAGTTCACTTGCCCAAGGTCAAGCAGTTCATAGAAGTATAAAGTCGGTTTGAGTCCAAAGACCTCCCTCTTCATCAGTGTTCTTCAACTTTTTTTATTTATTTTTTTTAGAAGTAGAAACTGTGCTCCCAGATCATGAGAGCCCGTGCCCAGCGTATAAAAGAAATAATAAGGGGCACGTGGGTGGCTCAATCGGTTGAGCGTCTGACTCTTGATTTCAGCTCAGGTCATGATCCCAGGGTCATGGGATCAAGCCCTGTGTCAGGCTCTGTGCTGAGCAAGAAGCCTGCTTAAGATCCTCTCTCCCTCTGCCCCTCTCCCCTGCTTGCTCGCTCTCTCTCTAAAATAAAATTTAGGGGCGCCTGGGTGGCTCAGTCGGTTGAGTGTCCAACTTCGGCTCAGGTCACGATCTCACGGTCCGTGAGTTCGAGCCCCATGTTGGGCTCTGGGCTGGGCTCTGTGCTGACAGCTCGGAGCCTGGAGCCTGCTTCGATTCTGTGTCTCCCTCTCTCTGACCCTCCCCCGTTCATGCTCTGTCTCTCTCTGTCTCAAAAATAAATAAACATTTAAAAAATTTAAATATAATTTAAAAAAATAAGAAAATTTAAAACAAGTAAAATTTTTAAAATTTAAAAAATAACAAAAGCTCTCTCTGGTTGAGCGGGGTGGTGGTTGTATAGAAGGAGGGAACAGCTTGTCCAGCCCTGCTCACCCAGCCTCACTGTGAGCCCTCCCCTGTGCTGAAGCAGGTCCTTGGGCACAGACGCCGGGGATCCTGTCCAGTTTGGGGTGAGAATTGCTGCTTCCCTCCCAGGCGGGTTTTGTTAGAGGCCCTAGATCAAACTAACAACGTTTTCCAATCCACTGAAAAGAAAGAGCTCCAGCTTCAGGGATTTAGGCTGAAATTCTTTTTTTTTTTTTTTTTTAATTTATTTATTTTTTAATTTTTTTAATGTTTATTTTTTTTAATTTTTTTTCACGTTTTTATTTATTTTTAAGACAGAGAAAGACAGAGCACGAGCAGGGGAGGGGCAGAGAAAGAGGGAGACACAGAATCGGAAGCAGGCTCCAGGCTCCAAGCTGTCAGCGCAGAGCCTGACGCGGGGCTTGAACTCACAGACCTCGAGATCATGACCTGAGCCGAAGTCGGACGCTCAACCGACTGAACCACCCAGGTGCCCCTAGGCTGAAATTCTTGTTCTAAATACTTAGTAGCTGTCCAAGTCTCTCCACTCGTCTGAGTTTTCCCAAGATGCTGTAGCCCAGCGCCGTCCAATAGAAATATAATTCGAGGGGTGCACGCATGGCTCAGTCAGTTAAGCGTCTGACTTCAGCTCAGCTCATGATCTCATAGTTCATGACTTCGAGCCCCACATGGGTCTCTGTGCTGACAGCTCAGAGCCTGAAGCCTGCTTCGGATTCTGTCTCCCTCTTCTCTGCTCTTCTTCCACTCACACTCTGTCTCTCTCTCTCTCTCTCTCTCTCTCAAAAATAAATAAACATTAAAAAATATATATATATAATTCAATCCAAACATGTAATTTTGAATTTTCTAGTGGCCACATTAAAGAAAAGGTGAAAAGGTAAAATCAATACTAATATTTTTATTAAATCCAATATATTCAAAACATTATTATGTCAACATGTAATCAATATAAGAATTTATTGAGCGCCTAGGTGCACCCAACTTCAGCCTAGGTCATGATCTCGCAGTTTGTGAGTTCGAGCCCCGCGTCAGGCTCTGCGCTGATAGCTTGGAGCCTGGAGCCTGCTTCCGATTCTGTGACTCCCTTTCTCTCTCTGCCCTTCCCCCACTCGCACTCTGCCTCTCTGTCTCTCAAAAAATAAACATTAAAAAGAAATTATTGAGCTATTTCAAATCCTTTCTTCTTTTTGAAGCTGATTTATTTTGAGAGACAGAGAAGTCAAGCTGGGAAGAGGCAGAGAGAGAATCTTTTTTTTTTAATGTTTATTTATTTTTGAGGGGGTGGGGAGGGGCAAAGAGAGAATGAGACACAGAATCCGAAGCCGGCTCCAGGCTCTGAGCTGTCAGTACAGAGCCCAATGCGGGGCTCAAACAGCCTTTTCTGAACAGAGTCTTTAAAATTCCGTGCATACTTTAAACATTCAGAACATCTCAATGCAGACTTCAAATTTACTTTGGCAATCCTTGATCTTTATTTAGATTTCATACAATTTATAGTTGAAGAAGTAAATTCACATAGCCAAGTTGTTCCAAACATGCTTAAAAGTTTTCCAATAACTGGATTGACTAACAGTTTTTAAATAGAAATCAAAGTTAAATAAAGTTGGTTTGGCTGGCAAGAAACAGAGACCCTCTCAAAATATCTTCCTATAATGGTCTGGGAGTGGGAAGGCTTCAGAAAGCCGTCATGAGGACACGAGGACAGGAGTTCAAGTCCAGCCAAGACTCAGGGGCCTCTGCTGAGCTTAGGGGCAGAGCCGGGCAGGCCTCATTGAGCGGTGTTTCTGATGCCGGGACAGCCACAGGTCCTCTGAGGCCTCCGATCCCTTCTCCAGGAACCTCTAGGGCTTCCTTCCCGCGCCTCAGTTTCCCCAGCAAGTACTGCTATCACCATAAACCTTCCTGTCCACAGTACCTGGAGAATATTGTAGATATTCTTTTAGAATATCTCTTATTCTCGTGGTTCGGGAGATCAAACCCCACATCGGGCTCTCTGCTCTCAGTGCAGAGCCTGCTTTGGATCCTCTGTGCCCCTCTCTCTCTGCCCCTCCCCCACCTGTGCTTGCTCTCTCTCAAAAATAAATAAACATTAAAAAAAACACATTTAAAACATTTACCATTTTAACCATTTTCAAGAGTACAGTTCTGTGGCATTCAGGATATTCACGTTGCGTTACCACGCCCGTCATCCGTCTCCGGAATTTTTCCATCTTCCCCAACTGAAACTCTGTACCCAGTAAACACTAGCTCCCCAGTCCCCCTCCCATGAGCCCCTGGCAACCACCATTCTACTTCCTGTTTCTGTGACTAAGTATTCCAGGGCCCTCCTTCAGGCAAAAGCCTACAGTATTTGTATGACTCGATGACTGACTTATTTCACTTAATATAAGGTCCTCCGGGGGCGCCTGGGTGGCTCCCCCAGTTAAATGTTTAGACACTTGATTTCAACTCGGGTCGTGATCTCACAGTTTTTGAGTTCGAGCCCTGCGGCCAGTTGTTGCACTGTCAGCGCAGTCTGCTTGGGATTCTCTCTCCCTCCCTCTCCCTCTCTCTCTCCCAAAATAAATAAATAAACATTAAGAAAAGAAAAGAAAAAAGGAGCGGGGGTAGATTTTAAATATATATTATATATCATATATATACACTATATACACTATACACTATACACAATATACACTATACAATATACACTATATACAGTGTTTATTATATTATATATTATATACTATATACAGTGTATATAGTATATATAATATATACTATATATTATATATTTAGTATCTAATATATAATATATAATTTATAATTTATATAATTTATATTATATATTATATATACACTAATATACATTATATATCATATATACTATATACACTGTATATAGTATATACTATATAGTATAATATATACTATTATATTATAGTATATAATAGTATATATTATACTATATAGTATATACTATATACTATATTATAGTATACTATACTATATACTATATTATAGTATACTATACTATATACTATATTATAGTATATACTATATATAATATATAATATATACAGTGAATATAGGATATATATTATATACTGTATACAGTGTATATAGGATATGTATTATATACTATATATTATATATTTAGTATATAATATATAATTTATAATTTATATAATTTATATTATACATTATATGTACACTAATATACATTATATATCATATATATACTATATACACTGTATATATATAGTATATCATATATATACTATATACACCGTACCATTTTCCACACTGTATATAGTATATATATGATATACTATATATTATATATTTAGTATATAATATATAATATATATAATTTATAATTTATATAATTTATATTATATATTACATATATATATACATACACTAAAACCTTGGATTGCAAGTAACTTGTTCTGTGAGTGTTTCTAATAAATTTTAACTTGATAAATGAGCGATGTCTTGCAATATGAGTAGTACATGACACCAAATGTCACATGATCACAACTGAACCAATGGTTCTTGAAATTTACTTTGATGTACAGTGCTTTGGGTTACAAGCATTCTTCCGGAATGAATTATGCTCACAAACCAAGGTTTACTATACACACACACACACACACACACACACATACACATACACACACATATATATAAATATACACACACACGTGTGCATATATATACATATATACACACATGTGCATATATATACATATACACGCACATATATACATATATATACACTCATATATACATGTACACACATACACACACATATATATATACACACATATATATATTCCTCCAGGTTCATCCATGATGCAGCATGTGTCTGAATTTCCCTCCTTTCAGAGGCTGAATAATATTTCGTTGTATGTATATACTACACTTTGTTTATCCATTTACCCATCAATGGGCACTTGGGTTGCTTTCATTTTTGGCTCCTGTGAATAGTGCTTCTATAAACATGGGTATACAAGTATACAAATATCTCTTGGAGACCTGCTTTCACTATTTTGGGGTATATACCCAGAGTGAAATTGCGTATGGTAATTGTATGTTTAATTTTTTGAGGAATCGCCGTACCATTTTCCACAGCAGCTGCACCATTTCACATTCCCACCAGCAATGCGTAAGGGTTCAAATTTCCCCACATCCTTGCCAACACTTGTTATTTTCTGAGTTGCTGGGTTTTTTTTTTTTTTATACTAGCCATCCTAATGAGTATGTAGTGGTATCCCATTGTAGTTTTGATTTGCATTTCCCTACTGATGAGTGATGTTGAGTATCTTTTCACGTGTTTATTAGATGTTTGTGTATCCTCTTGGAACAAATGTCTATTCAAGTCCTGTGCCAATTTTTTTTATTTTGAGAGAGAGAGAGAGAGAGAGAGAGAGAGAGAGCATGTGAGTGCACACACACGAGCAGGGGAGGAGCAGAGGGAGACAGAGAGAGAGAGAGAGAGAGAGAGAGAGAGGGAGAGGGAGAATCCCAAGCAGGCTCCACACTCAGCGCAGAGCCCAATGCAGGATCCATTTCCACAACCCTGGGATCCTGACCTGAGCCCAAATCAAGAGACGCACACCCAACCGACTGAGCCACCCAGGTGCCCCCAGTGCCCATTTTTAAATCAGGTTGCTGCTGAGTTGTCAAAGCGCTTTATATATTCTGGATATCAATCCTTATCAGGTATATAACATGAGCCTGGCGTCACTCACCAGCTAAATGTTTTGGCACAGAGAGGCAGAGGGGCTCAGGGCTGGAGGGGGCGTGGAGGGTAGCATGGGTCTGGTCTCTCCTCTTGCACCACATCAGGACTACTGTAAATATTTCTGCATTATTTTATTACATTCTGAGCCCACCTTTTGGTTTTCCATTTCCCTTAGACCCTGTGGAAAATTAACTCTATTAAATCAATATATGATTCGGCTTTTTTAGTTTTTTTCTTTCTCTCTCCTTCTATTTCCCCTTTCTCCTAACTACCTCATTGTCCAGGGGCGGCCACACAGCATTTTAGGTAGCTGAACTGGGATTCGTTTTCATCTAGACCACGTATACTATTGATTAGCTAGGGGCAAGTAACACCACCTCTCTGGGACTCGGTTTCCTCATTTGTAAACTGAGCAATGAATGCGAGGTACTTTACACACTGCAGAGCAAGGGGTTATTATTCTCATGATTATAGTTCCAGCAATTTGTCACTGCTTTAAAGCCACACGGGCTGGGGAAAGACGTGACAAGTCGCAGAAAGTCACGGAGTTTCCTTCTGTGAACCAGGATGCTCTAGAGCAGTGACACGCGTGGGCAGAGACGGAAAGTTTCACTCCCTCCAGAGCCACGTTCTCTTTGCCTCCCCGACCTCTGACTCCCTCGAAGTTCCTGCAGGTGATCAAGTCCTATCTGCCTATTTTACAGGGGGTGGGGGGTGGGGGTGGGGAACCAAGGCCTACAAAGAGAATGTGCATGGTCCTACAAGCATCAGTCAGTGATGGAGCCAGTCCTCCCACCCAGAGGACTGTTCGGGGCACCCCTGTGCCTCTTCAGAGGTTTTCAACCAGAGTGCCAAGACCACTCAATGGTGAAAGCGTGGTCTTTTCAACACATGATACTGGGAGAACCAGATATCCACATTGACAAAAAAAAAATGAACTTGAAGCTTTACCTTACACTATATACAAAAATTAAAATAGACTAAAGACCTAAATGTAAAATCTAAAACCTTGAAACTCTTGGGGGCACCTGGGTGGCTCAGCTGGTTAAGCGTCTGACTCTTGATTTCAGCTCAGGTCACTATCTCAGGGTTCATGAGTTCGGGCCCCACATCGGGCTGTGTGCTGACATCGCACAGCCCGCTTGCGATTCTCTCTCTCTCCCCGTCTCTGCCCCTCCCCAGCTCAAGCTCGCTCTCTCGCTCTCTCTCTCAAAATAGATAAATAAATAAACTTTAAGAAAATAAAATAATAAAATAAACCTATGAAACTCTTAGAAGAAAATAGAAGAAAAAAGCTTCAAGACCTTGGATCTGGCAAAGAGTTCTTATGCATGACACCAAAAGTACAGGCAATGAGAGAAAAAATAGATACGGTGGGTGTCACCAAATTAAAGACTCTTGTGCACTGTCAACAGAGTGAGAAGGCAACCCACAGAATGGAAGACAATTTGCAAATCATATGCCTCATAAGTATCCGGGATATATAAAGAACTCTCACGACACAGCAGCAAAAAGACGGAGTCCAATTAATAAAAGGTCAAAGGATTTGAACGGACGTTTCTCCAAAAAAGATATACAAATGGCCAACAAGCACATGAAGAGACATTCAACACGATTGGCTGTTAAGGAAATGCAAATCAAAACCACAATGAGATACCATTTCACACCCACTAGGATGGCTATGATCACAAATCTAACTAGTGTGGGGATTAAGGAGTGCACTTGTCATGGTGAGCACCGAGTGACGTACAGAACTATTGCATCACTATATTGTGCACCTGAAACTACCAGAACAATGCTTAATATATATATATACTAATAAAAATATGTATATTTAATATACATATATATTATATTATGTATATATTTAATATACATATATATTATATTATGTATACATTTAATATACATATATATTATATTATGTATACATTTAATATACATATATATTATATTATGTATACATTTAATATACATATATATTATATATGTATATAATATATATACATATATACACATATATATGTATATAATATATATATACATATATACACATATATATGTATATAATATATATATACTAATAAAAATAAAAATATATATGTAAATATATACTAAAAAATATAAAAGTTAAACATACAGGGGCGCCCGGGTGGCTCAGTCAGTTGAGCATCCAACTTGAGCTCAGGTCATGATCTCGTAGTTCCTGAGTTCGAGCCCCGCGTCGGGCTCTATGCTGACGGCTTGTCAACGCAGAGCCTGCTTCGGATCCTCTGTTCCTCTCTCTCTCTGCCCCTCCCCTGCCTGCGCTTTCTCAAAACTAAAATAATAAAATAAAATGGTAAGAATACTTAAACACAAAATTTATATACGATCCAACAAGTCAGCTCTTAGGTATACACCCAAGATAAATGAAAACACAGTAACTTGTACACAAACGTTCATAGCAGCACCGTTCCTAACAGCTAGAAGGTGGAAACACCCCAAAGGTCCCTCAGCAGATGAATTTATAAACAAATTGCCGTGCAGCCATACGAAAGACTATGATTCCGCCACCAAAAGGAGTGAAGTATTGATGATTACACCTTGGATGAACCTCAGAAACGTCACAGCGAGTGAAAGAAGCCAGACGCGAAAAGGCACGTATTATATGATTCCTTTTACACGAAAGGCCCGGGACAGGCAAATCCATAGAGACAGAGAGCAGACTAGAGATCGCTGGGCCGGGGGAGGAAGCAACGGGGAGTGTGATTACTTACTGGGCAGAGGGTGTTCTGCAGGGGGTGGGAGGGGATAGACAAACGTCCAAGTACAGAGGTGGGAGGCGCACGACATTGTGAATGCACTAACTGCCACTGAGATGTACACGTTAAAACAGATAAGCGTGAGTGGAATTTCATCTCAATTTTTTAAATGGACCTAGAAATAGCTAGGCTAAGACAGAGACAGGGACCTGGAGAGAGGGATTGAGAGGGAAGAGCCGGAGCAGTCGGGGAAAAGCTGCAGGCCATTACACGAAATTTATTAGTTCTGTTCGGTCAGTGGGTTATACCAGCTAAATTTAATATGGATCTCTATATAAAGAAAATGCCTTATTCTACATAATGAATATTTAATCATGCACGGGTCGGGCAATTTCACAGAAGTAATTAAAAGCAGTCTTTTGTTTATTGCCCAAAAATGATAGCGACCCGCTGACCGGAGCTACAGACACAGTGACATATTGAAAACGTTACCTACTGACATATGTTATTAAAGAGGAATTAAGGGTCGCTTTCTTCCTCTCCCCTTAGAAGCTAATCATTCCTAAGCCCTCCTGTCCGCTCGCATGCAGGGCGCCGCTCCAAGGGGAGGCCATCTCCCAGATGAGGCTGGAGGTCTAGGCCAGCACCCCCTTGATCAACTGCAACCTTCCCCCCGCAAATCCAGAAATTGAAACAGATGAGATGGATATTGAGACCTCGGCAAGGAAATACGGCATGACGTGTGTTCTCTGTGGAAAGTTCTCCCCACTGTCCTCCCACATCGGGCCAGCTGCAAATTCCTGACAACTCCACTCCTGTGACTCTAGTCGTGACGCTCCGTTTCCTCCTCTGTCACTATTACTTCCCCGTTCAGCTCCCCACTGCCCTGCAGTCCTGTTCCCCGGGTTCCAATCTACCGATGACTGACTCCTCCCGGAATTATGGATCAAGGCCCTGCTTCGCTCGTACGCCTTCCGCGGCTCCCACCGTCTGTACTCCTTCTCCCCGTGGCATTCGAGGCATCCATTGCCTGCCACCAGCTGAGCATTCTGCATCAGCGTTCTTGCTTGCCCAGGGAAAACAACCATGGCTGACTTAAGCCAGAAAGAACCTAATAGGAGGACATTGGGGATCTCACAGAATCGATGGGAAGCATAGGGAGGTTGGCCAACAAAGAACAGAGGTAGAGTCACGGATGCCAGGGGCGATCCAGCCGGGACGCCACTGCTGGCACTGCCCCAACGGGCCACTTGCCACCATCCAACGGCCCTACATCCTCTCAATGTCCCCACCTTCTCCCATCAGCCTCCAGACACCCAGTCCTAGGCCAGAGTGTCCAACAGACAGAGCCTGGTCTTCTTCTGCGGCCGTGTCACCACCATCCAGGAAGAAGGGAGTCTGGCCCACTCTGCTTCCACAGGGAGAGGCCAGGCCCTCGGTTTCGAGACACACTGCCTGCCTCACAGCTAAACCAACATTGCCTCCATGCCCTATGCCCTCCCGGTGCTCTCCCATCCCTCCAGCTCTGCTCTTACCTTCTCCCCCTTCAGAATGTCTCCCCCTCACCTCTTCATAGCCAGTGGATCATCCTTCAAATTACCCAGTCAAATGCCACCTCCTCTGGGAAGGCTTCCTTGATTGCCCCTAACACCCCCCAATCTGGATATGATGCCGTCTGAGCCTCTCTCTGCCATGTATTAGAGCTTGTCATGCTCCTGGGTGGCCCTCCCCTATGAGACCATGTGTTTCTAGAAGGCAGGACTCATGACTTCTCTTATCCTCAGGGCCAAGCACAGAGCCAGCCTGGTGTGCACAAAGAAGGCTTAAATGGACAGAAACGGGTCTGTAGAAGGAAGGTCTGCCTTGGGCCATGCGCCTGCGTCTACCTTCTGGCCCCTCAGAGATCAACCCTAAATAGTAATGAAACTAGCTGGGTATCTTCCCTTTACACCCCTACCCAAGATTTTTGGCTTCCTTGGCCCATGAGCATCATTGGAGAGCCTCCTTACATTCAGATTCTTGCGCCCTGCCTTCAGAGATGCTGAGTCCCTCCCCTAGAACTTGGATGCAAATGGCCCACGAATCGCAGTTCAGAAACTCCACTGGATCGCCTTGACTCTGTCCACTTTCCAGGGCCCCTCCCCACCCGCATGCACCCCTGGCTGCATAGCTGCTCCCCAGTCTTCCACAAGGACGGACACAGAGCCAGCTCCACAAACACGTAACCTGTGCTGTCACTTACAAGCTTGCACTTAAAATGACTCCGTGCTTGGTGAATGCTCACTGTCAGCGTCATGAAATCCTTTACAATTTTCAAACAGGGGTCCTGCTTGTTGCTTTCACGCTGGGCCCCGCAAATTAAGCAGCCACTCTGAGGGGACAGTGTCAGATACACTCGCTTACACCTCCAAGAGGGGTGCTCTTGCCCCATCATGAAGAGAAAACAGGAAAAAGGCAATGTTGAAACTGAGTGCAAAGGAATTTGGGATGAGTCAGCTTCTGATCACCCTGAAATCACAGCCCATGGGTGACCACCCAAGACGAAGGCTGGGCCGGACAGCAGGGCTCTTCATGACACAGCAGTATAAATTGCCTCTATTCACTGGAATGAAATTCATAACACCATCAGTGTCTCTCCTGGCTCACCTAACAGCCTGTTCTAAATCAGCGAGTTACAGGGGTACCCGGGGGGCTCAGTTGGTTAAGCGTTTGACTCCTGATTTCGACTCAGGTCACGATCTCATGGTTTCTAAGTTCAAGCCCCACATCGGGCTCTGCACTGACCGCACAGAGCCCACTTGGGATCCTCTCTCTCCCTCTCTTTCAAAATAAATAAATAAACTTTAAAAATAAATGAATAAATAAATGAGTCACCTCACCCAAGATTTGTGCTACATCAGTGACAACAACACCACAACAGCCTCTGTGGGGGAATTTGTACTTGACCGTGAATTCTTTATATACATATTTTTTCTACTGATGTATAATTTACATGTAATAAAATGCACAGATTGTACATGTACAGTTTGAGGCATGTTGCCATCTGGATGAATTTTAACATATATTCACTTGTGTAACCACCACTCCAATCAAGATATAGAATATTCCGCTACTCTAGAAAGTTCTTTCCTGCCCTTCCTTCCTAGTCATCCCTCATCACCACCACTGGCCCCAGCGACCTTTGTTCTGATTCATGAACTATAGGTTCATCACGTTGGATCTGGTATCGCGTAAAATGCAATCATTGAGTACATACTCTTTTCTGTTGGCTTCTTTCATTGAGCAAAATTTCGGTCAGACTCATGCTTGTTGTTGCTTGCATCGGTTCGTTCCTTTTTGTTCTAGATGGTATCCCATTGCACGGGTGTGTTCCAATTAGTTAGCCCTCCCTCTGGTCGATGGCAGTCGGGGTTGCTCCCAGTTGGGACCATTATGAATAAAGCTGCCATGAATATTTCTGTCCAAGCCTTTTGGTAAGCAAATGTTTTCTTTCCTCTTGGGTAAATACCTGGGAATGAAATTGCTGAGTCATGAGGTTTGTGTCTGTTTTACTTGATAAATAACGCCAACCTGTTTTCCAAAGTGGCGGCACCGTTTTATTCTCAGACCACGGCAAAGGATGTGAGTTTCAGTTCATCCGCGTGCCCTCCAACACTCGGGCTGCCGACTTTTTGATCATTCGTGCAATCATTTTTTCTATTTATTTATTTACTTACTTACTGAGAGAGAGAGTGCACACGTGTGCATGTGAGCAGGGGAGGGGCAGAAAGAAAGGAAAAAAGAATCTCAGGCAGGCCCCATGCTCAGCGGAGAGCCAGAAGCAGGGCTCGATCCCAGGATCCTGGGATCATGACCTGAGCTGAAATTAGGTTGGGCACTCAACTGACTAAGCCACCAAGGCTCCCCTCTTTCAACCATTTTAATTGACATTTCTCTGGTTTGCAATGATGTTGCACACTTTTTCATGTGCTTAGTGGGCATTCATATATCTTCCTTTGTGAAATTTCTGTTCAGGTCCTTCACCCACTGGTTTTTAATAAGACTGTCTGTCATTTTATTATGGAGTTATAGGTGTTCTTTATATACTCTGGATATGGACTCCTTGTCAAATGTAGGCAAGTACGTAATTTGTCCCTGTCTGTCACTTGCCTTTTCATTTTCTTAATAATGTCTTTTGAAAAACGGAAGTGTTTAATTTTTATGGAGTCCAAAGTATCCATTTCTTTTCTGGTTAGTAATTTGGGGGGGCGGGGGGCTAAACTGTCTTTATCCCAAGGTTGTGAGTATCTTTTTCCTCACATTTTCCTCTAGAAGCACCATAGTTTTAGATGTTGCATTCAGGTCTATGATCCATCTTAAAATTAAGTTTTGTAGGGGCGCCTGGGTGGCTCAGTCGGTTAAGCGGCCGGCCGACTTCGGCTCAGGTCATGATCTCGCAGTTTGTGAGTTCGAACCCCGCGTCGGGCTCTGTGCTGACAGCTCAGAGCCTGGAGCCTGTTTCAGATTCTGCGTCTCCCTCTCTCTGACCCTCCCCCGTTCATGCTCTGTCTCTCTCTGTCTCAAAAATAAATAAACGTTTAAAAAAAAATTTTTTTTAATTTAAAAAAAAATAAGTTTTGTATATGATATGAGCTAGGAGGTCAAGCTGTATTTTTCTCCCCTAAGATGTCCACTTGCACCAGCATCATTTACGGAAAAGACTAATCCCTGACCTATTGAATTACCCTAGTGCCTCTAAAAATCAATGCATTATATATACACATGGGTCTATTTCTGGACTCTGTTCTGTTTGATGTATTTGGTCGGCCTCACACCAATGTTACACTGTTTCGATGCCTGTATCTTTATTTACTGTCAGCCTTTTGAGTCCCGCTCTCTCTGACACCTTTTCCCCTTCTCTTCCCACCAGTACACACTCCCCTGGCACATTCAATTCAAGAGGCATTTTCCCCGGAAAGCCAAGGCGGTTAAGAACTATTGGCTGTCCCCCAACACTCAATTCCTCCTGTTCCTAGAGAAGTAGAACCCCGTACCTGCAACTTCCAAAGTGTGTCCTTAACGGGAGACGGTGCAAATTTCTTCTTCTTTCTGCTGACTGGAATACAGAGATAATGACTGGAGCCGCCGGGTGGATTATAAAGCAATCTTAGAAATCAAGGCCAGGAAAGCAAAACGACAAGATAGAAGGAGCTTGATTGAGCCTCTGGCACCAAGGAGTGCCAGCCCTGAACCACACGCTTGCATCTTTTCCGTGGGAGAAAAAATAAACTTCGTTCCTCTATAAGCCACTGATATTTTGAGTTTGGTCACTCACAGGAAAGCCTGCTTGTAATGGACACCGAAAGATACAATGTTTATCCAGAATGTGCGCATCAGGGGCGCCTGGGTGGCTCAGTTGGTTGGGCGCCTGATTCTTGATGTCAGCTCGGGGCATGACCTCACAATTCGTGGGACTGAACCCCGGGTTGGGCTCTGCGCTGACAGCGTGGAGCCTGCTTGGGAGTCTCTCCCCCTCTCCCTCTCTGCTCCTCCCCCGCTCACTCTCTCTCTCTCAAAATAAATAAATTTTTAAAAAAAAGCACGTGTGTACTATGCTATGTCAGATTCACTATTTCATTTAAAGTCGTATTACAACCCCAGGAGGCAGAGATGATTATCCTCAAACAGATGGAGGAATTCAGGCTCAGAGAGGTTGAGTGACTTATCCATAGTCACACACCTAGTAAGAAATGGAGTTTGGAATTCAAAACCAGAACTGACCAGATCGAACCCAGGCTCATTCCATGAGCCCCTCTTGTGTACTCAAGACCCCAGGCTACCTTTTCTTTTTTTTTTTTTTTTTTTTAACGTTTATTTATTTTTGAGACAGAGAGAGACAGAGCATGAACGGGGGAGGGGCAGAGAGAGAGGGAGACACAGAATCGGAAGCAGGCTCCAGGCTCTGAGCCATCGGCCCAGAGCCCGACACGGGGCTCGAACTCACGGACTGTGAGATCGTGACCTGAGCTGAAGTCGGACGCTTAACCGACTGAGCCACCCAGGCGCCCCTGGGCTACCTTTTCATCTGAACCAGCCAGAGTGCTCTCCCCCACCCTGCTTAGCCCATCACCTGCATTGTCAATTTCCCTATCCCATTTCCTCCAGGACCCAGAATATCAGCTCCCCGAGGCCAGGACCCATCTTAGGAGGCTTCCTTCCCCCAGCTGCAGCCACTAAGGATTTAATAAAGACTTGCTACATGATTGATGACTTAAAAACCTGTGAAGATGAAAGAAGGCTGGAGCCAGGGCTGGCCGACCACACGAGCGCCCCTGGGGCACACTCACCTCGCTTGCACCTTGCCCACCCTCACGCTTTCTTTTTTGATGTGTCTCTTATTACATTGAGAGACCAAAAGAGAAACGCACAATTGCCTTTTATCAACCAACATAAATGAGTACAGATTCCAAACTTCATTTCAAAGATCTTTATGGCGATATCACCTGCTGACCAATTAAATCTAACACGATACCTTGGAGCCAGAGTGGGTCAGGCAAGGGGGAAAAGCCAGGAGTCTGAGGACAGAATTGCTTTGAAGGTGAAAAGGAGGCTTACCCTGCCTGGGTGTCCCTGTTTTGGGTATAAATAGAAAGGCAGGAATGGTGCTCAGGCCCAAAATGGAAGGTGGAAATGAAATGTCTCCACCAGAGGCACTGTGATCAGTAGGGGGGGTCTGTCTGACCTTCTGGAGATGGCTTCTAGGGCACCTGGGGCTTAGTCACCCAAGCTGCACAGGGAAAAACGGGATCTGTGACTGACACTGACCATCCAAAGGTCAGGCTAGGATCAATAGCCTCCAGATCTCTCAATGCATTTGAGCTATGGTGGCTGGGATAGGACTTTGCTGGGCCTCAGTTTCCTCTTGTTCAAAGTTACCATTGAACATAAAAGATCAGATATAATTTTATCCCCAAAAAACCCATGTCTTTGGTGTTACGTATGGGCTCCACTGCAACACTAGACCCGGGAAAATCGCTTTACAGCCCCGTGCCTTAGTTTCCTTCCCTGTAAAATGGGGGAATAACACCAGGTTGCAGGAGTATTTTAAGAATCAAAGGAAATCATGGGCAGAAAGCAGCTTCATTCCCTGGGCTTTCTGGTCTTAATCAGGTCCCATCTGTTTTTTCCCCCAAAGGAAGTTGCAAGGGCTTGTGTCCTGTATAACCAAAGAGGCTGAAGAGTATGGAACCGCGAAGCTCTGTGCAAACCCAGTAGTTTGTCCAGCCACGGCCAGATCTGCCATGTAACTGTGTAACAATTAGCACCCCCCAAGCTCCACGCCTGGAAGGCCACACCAGCCATGTCAGGAGCGAGTTGAGGGCCACGAGCTCTCTTCACGGGTTTGCTCCAATCCCAGAAGCTTGCGTCTTGGGCACTGGCGAGGCCCCATCTCTGCAGCTCCGGGCTCTGGGTGGGCCTGGGTCCCGTGCATCTTAGCGGAGGGTGGTACCCAGCTACCCGAGGCCTTCATGAGTGAAACCCACCTTCGCACACCGGGGGGCGATGTTTTCTGTGTTCTTTCCGGTTCCTTCCAGGTGACAGCACATCACAGGCCTTTGGGGCCAAGCAACACATTGGCAGTGTGTACATGCTTTACGATCAGCAAAGTACGTGGTCACTCACGACCTCCTCACGAACACCTGACCAACAGACCCACAGGGATAGCTAACCTGATTGTTCGCAGGTCGCAAGTGGGGCCCGGGGAAGGTGAGCAGCTTGTCCGAAGCTGAACGACTGGAAATAGCACAACTGTGGTTCTCTTTCACATACGCCCACATGCACACAGGCAGCTTTATTCCACTACCTCATCGTGTCCTCCAAGAAACGTCTCCAATGGGCCCAGGATCTTCTCCTGGATGGTAACACAAAGCTCAGTGCTCGTGATGTGCGAAGCATTCAGGAGATTTGGTCCCAGAATGGTCCGGGATAGTTTTGTTTGTATGTCTGTGTGTGTGTGTGTGTGTGTGTGTTTTGAGGGGCAGGGGCGGCTGGGGACGCTGATATTTGTTAGACTGGCATCCAAATCTCAGCTCCTCAGTCAAGCTGTGGGGCCAAGAGAGCACAGGCTGCCATGAGGATTCATGGAAACGACGTGATAAGGGCGCACAGCAAGTGCCCAGTGGATGTCATTCCTTCCCCTACTCCCATTCCATCCTGAAGTGATCTGCCTCTCCTCAGTCCCTGGGACCCAGTTCAAGGCCTTGCAAGAGGCTTCCTTCTCAGACCACCCCCGTCTCCCTTGATCCCTTTCTCTCCAGAGTTGCGATTGCATGCCTGGTCTGCAGCGCATGGCCTGGGTGTTCCTTACTTCCCAAGTGTGTTTGGGAGATTCTGGGTCCTCCCTCTGGACCAGGTTCTGAGGGGACTCCAGGCCAAGTCCTAAGATCACTCCCCATGGCACCTGGGACTGCCTTTGTCCCCAAGGTGTTGACACATCCGAGCACCGGGGAGCACAGCAACCCAGGCACCTGGAGCCCAGGTAGAATCTACACTTTCATTCATTCAGAGCCTTGGAGCCCAGGGGGCCTTCAGATGGGGAGCAGCGGGGCATCAAGGCGGCACTAGCTGGGGCACCGTGGACCATTCTGCCCACAACTCTCCTAGCAGCCGGGCCGAACAGATTGAGGTCTGTGAACAAAGAAAGGTGCCAGCTACGTGAGACAGGAAGGGACTTGAATGTGTGACCAGAGTGCTCCGGGCAGAAGGGTTAGCACTCCCACACAGCAGGGCCTGCCCAAGCTCAGTTGTCCTCAGGGTGAATGTGAAAGGATCAACTCGGTTATCTCAGAGGCTCTTTCTGCACCAATCTGCTCTCATGACGGGTACCCCACACCCTGCCAGGGGCCAAGCACACTCAGGCTCCGTCCTGGTATGCCAGCCCTTCATCCCTGTGCCACAGACCCCCCCTATGCCCAAACCTGTCATTAACACCTGCCATGCCCCAGCCCCATCCACCTTCTGTCCCGCTGCAGAAATTCTGCAACAGCCCAAAATCCGGGAAACAAATCAGGTCACAAAAGAGGGGGACACCCTCCGTGTCACATTTTACAATTAATAAGGAGGCAGACTGCTTGAGAACAGGGGCTGTGGCTGTTGTCCTTTACCCCTGAATCCCTAGCATCAACCACAGGCCTGTCACATCACAGGTGCTCCATAAATATGTGTTGAATGAATGGGTCAATAGCAACCTTGGTCACTGAACCAAAACGCGCAAGGCTAGGCTGGGAAGGGGGAGAAGAACTTCTCAGGGCCCTTCCATTCAAACTTTTAACACCAAGTCTGCTCTGTCCCCAAACCTTTTTTTTTTTAATGCTTATTTATTTTTGAGACAGAGAGAGACAGAGCGCGAGTGGGAGAGGGACAGAAAGAGAGGGAGACACAGAATCTGAAGCAGGCTCCAGGCTCTGAGCTGTCAGCACAGACCTCGATGCGGGGCTCAAACCCACGAACTGCGAGATCGTGACCTGAGCCGAGGTCGGACGCTCAACTGACTGAGCCACCCAGGCGCCCCAACCCAAACCTCGAGATGAGTTTCAAACCTGTCGATGCCCCAGCCTGGCTCCCTCATACCCCCACAGGGGTCTGTGGCCTCAGACACAGAAGGATGCTCACCCAGTGCCCAAATTCAACCCCAAACAAGTGGTGAGACTCGCATGATTGCACACACCGCATATTTTCTCAACTGTCTGGGGCTAAATATAAAACAATGAAGATGAAAGGGGGAGGGAAGGAGACTTACTGCAAAGAGAAATCAGAGAGGAACCAGCCATCCGCTTGTGTTTAGCCATAAGCAGGGTAATCACAAAGGAAATTAAAAGCGAGTTTCCTTGAAGCAGAAGGAAGGGGAAAAAAAACCTATAATTGGTTCCCTCTGCTCTGAAGTCCCAGCCCCTGCCCTCCATCTGTACCCAGAGGTCAGGGGACTGATCTACCCAAACTCTTCCAGGCAGTCTTGAAATGCAAATGCATGCACACACACACACACACACACACACACACACACACACACACAATCCATCATGTGAGATTTAAAATGCACAAAGCTTGGGGGCCTGGGTGGCTCAGTCGGTTAAGCATTCGACTTCGGCTGAGGTCATGATCTCACGGTTTGTGGGCTCAAGCCCCGCGTCATACTCAGTCTCTCAAAAATGAAAAAAACATTTAAAAAAAATTTTAAATGGGGCGCCTGGGTGGCTCAGTCGGTTGAGCGACCGACTTTGGCTCAGGTCATGATCTCACAGTTCGTGAGTTCAAGCCCCGCGTTGGGCTCTGTGCTGACAGCTCAGAGCCTGGAGCCTGCTTCGAATTCTGTGTCTCCCTCTCTCTCTGCCCCTCCCCCACTCATGCCCTGTCTCTCCCTGTCTCAGAAATAAATAAACATTAAAAAATTTTTTTTAATTTTTTTAATAAAAAAATTAATCAATTAAATAAAATAAAATGCACAAAGCTTTAATACTTAGAGGCCGACGCTAGGGCCCATCCCCACGTATTCCCTCCTGCTCTCTTGCAGGACAGGAAGGGTGGAGTGGACAGCTATGGCACCAGAAATGTGCCTCACTCACTTCACTTCCCTGCTTCGCAGGGAGCAGCCGTCCTGGAGGGCCTCAGCTACGGGTCTGTAGCAGGAAAATGCCCATAGTCTCTGGTCTAGCACGTGGACCCCAGAAGGCAGACAGAGCTTGAAGATGCCTCTCTGAGATGGGGTTTGGCCCATCAGCAACCAGCAGCGTTTACTGAGTCTGAACCTGGTGGAATCAGATGGTGATCTGATATAGTGTATATATATGATCAGATCTCCACGTGAGGAGAAAGTGGGTCCGAGGGAGGGAAGGAGACAGGGAGGGAGGAGAAGAGGGAGAGAGGGGGCAACAGAGCTGCTGCTGGGGCTCCCGTGGGCTTCCGGCCTTTGTGAAGCCATCCTGTCTTTGTGCCCCCTCTGCTCCTCCGGTCAAGTCACTTTTTGCTTAAGCCGGTTTGACTAGACTTCTGTTCTTTGCAAGCAAAAGGGCCTCAGCCAATACCCATCCCTGGCTTACCAACTGCAGGGGAAGGAAGAGCGGGCTTGGGGGCCTCCTAGAGGCCACGTGGAGGTAGGGAGGCCACATGGAGCCCCCTGGGCTGTGCATCGGCTTTCCAGCTGTGTTCTTAGGAGCTGTATGGGGCCTGGAGAGGACCCCGGGGGCCAACCCAGTTTCTCTTCCAGCTTGGTTTGAACAAAGTGCCCATGGCTTGACTTCTTTTGAAACCTATCAGCACAGCCCGGCACAAAGCACCGGCCAGGAGGGGAGCCTAGATGCTTCCTCACGGTTCCACTCCCTCACTCATTCTACTTGAACGAACAGAGGGAAATCCCAGCCGCTTAGCCATGTTGCACATCTCCAGGATGGTGGGGCCAGAGCATGGACTGGGGAGGGCGTCCCTGTTAGGCCCTGGCTGATAGGCAGGGGGACAAAATTCGGAGACTTTGTACGTGGAAACCCAGGTGCGGCAGAAGCCTGCACATCGCCCTCAGGACACAGAGGTGAAGGAAGATAAAAGTCCTTGCACGGAGATCCCTGTTGGATACCACAGGGGCCCTAACATCCCCGCAGAGGGGACACTGTGGGCACGCGAAGTCTGGCTATTCTTTGTCCAACAGGGAACTTTCAGAGACCTGCTAATTAAGTACCCCTTTCACAGGAGACTGGAAGTCCTAGGAAGAAAAGACTGGTCTACGGCCACCCAGCGAGCACCACGTCATCTGACTCCTGGGGATAATTTTCCCCTAAAGAATCAGCTGGGTCCTTCCCTGAGGCTAGGTCGCCAAGCCAAGTGTCCAGACTCAAGTCCCTTCCTGCAAAGGCTTGCAGGGCACTTTCAGCCCCTTTCCTCCAGTGTCGGGAATCCATGGTGCGATGCCCGAGCCTGGTCGAGGACTTGCCAGCCAGTCTGTCCCAGCGGGCATGGAACGGTAGAAAGAGCCCTAGAGGGGAGGGGAGTGTCCGAAAGCTGTCTTGACTTGACTTCTCTATGTGGCCTCAGAGACGCCACTTAACTCCTGGTTCTCATCTGTCCTGCCAGCTTCTCCGTCCAGAAGGATCAAACATGATAGAGTCTGGGGCCAGGATGGCCACACAGCTGTCAGGGACAGGTGATGTTCCCGCTACCCCAGCAAAGCCTCCAACATTGCCTGCCTGATGAGACATTCCTGACACCGCATGATATCTCTTAAGGAAAATATGTAAAGCAGGTACTTTGCACAGTACCTGGTTCAGAAGCTGTATATCAGCATTCACAGCACCCCGATCTCATTTTTATGGGGGGTGGGGGATCAGGAGCCCTCTTAAAGCTTCCCAAGGTGATCTCATTTTTATGGGGGGTGGGGGATCAGGAGCCCTCTTAAAGCTTCCCAAGGTGGGATCCCATGCTGCCATGGACCCATAACACATGGCTGTGGTACCTCCAGACTATTATCAAGACTTCAAAAAGTGTGATAGAAGATATTTCAGAGGTCAATTTGCTTTGCTTTGGACTAGAATGTTCTTTCAGCATACAAAGTAGTAACACCCATTTTCTCATGGTAGCCAGAAGCTCTGTCTGGTAACAAGATGTTTCTGATTAACATAACAACGCATCCTAATTGTTATATGATAAAGGAGGTTCGCCTGACAGAAAGGCCTTTTTTCAAAAGTTACAAAGTACAAGCAATTTCACGTTTAGATGTTTCTGCTAAGAAATAATTATGAAGGAGCCAAGATGGAGGAACAGTGCGGGAGTTTTTTGTGCGTTTCGCATCCATGAAATACAGCCAGACCAACACTAAACCATCCTGCACGCCTAGAAAACCGATCTGAGGATTGACACAACAATCGGCACAACCTGAACCACAGAATTCAGCAGGCACACGGCGCGGAGAAGTGAACTGGGGGAGAGAGAAGCCGCGGAGGGCAGGGAGCCACTTTTGTGGGTGGAGAGAGGACAGAGACGGGGTGGGGGGGGCGGGAGAATACGGGAAAATGCCCCCCCCCCGCAAAGCAACTGGAGAGACAGTGGAAAAGTGGAAAGAGCCGCAGGGATTGAACTAAAAAGGGAGAAAGGAGAGGGTTTAAATTCCATTAAGACTCTAAACAGGGGGAGCACAAAGTCTGCAACTCCACAGCTCCATACCTGGCGGTGCTCTGGTGGGAAGGGCGAATCCCCAGGGGCAGAGTGGGGTCCAGGAGGTTCTTGGGCCACACGGGGAGAATCGGTTCCACTGCTGGAAGGACATTTGGTAGAGACTGTTGAGGCCCTCTGGTCCCAGCAGACCCCAGAGAACGGCCACATTCGCTGGTGCTGGAACAAGGTCGTTAAGGGTGAAGCCTGGTGCCAGATGTGTGTTGTGATTTTCCATAATCCCTGAAATGCTACTGCTACACTATCTCGCGAACTTTTTCTGGGGCGGGCTGGCACCTGGCCGCAGTCTCAGGGCACCGGCAGCAGCAGGGTCCAGCAAGTGTTCCTGGGTGCAGCCAACATTCAGCCATTGCTCATTCCGCCATTGCTCAGTGAGACCCTCCCTCAGAGGGGCGGAACAGGTCAAAGCCACAGTCCTTCGGAAGTAAGGGGCCGGGGAAAACAAGCACATCTGAGACAAAACTCGGGAGAGAGGTACTGCCTGGGGCCTGGTCACGGAGAGCGGAAAAGCGGGGAGTGGACGACAGCTGAAGACAGAGGACGGGTGCGCAATTGCTGATCGGGGAGAACAGACTGGGGGGCTGGGTGGTGCCATTTTCACCAGTCCCGCGCATGCGCCTACGCACCGACGAGCGCCACAACACTCCACCCCCCGTAGGCTTGCAGCGCCATCTAGTGGAGAGCGGAGCCATTACACTGAGCCCCGCCCAACTGGGCCAACCTCTCCAAGAATACAAGTCTCTCTGCCTGCTTAGTTTACAGACTACAAAGCACTTCATAGTTTGACTTCTAGGGGGAAACGAAGTAATTTCAGTCACACTTCAGTCTGTTTGCCAGTCCATCTATTCAATTTTCTTTCTTTTTTTTCTTTTTTCTTTTTTCTCTTTTTCATTTCTTTTCTTTTTATTGAATACAGAAAGAAAAAAATCATTACCTTCAATTTTTATTAAAATATTTTCTTTATTTTTTTTCTACTCTATTTTTTACTTTTGTGTAAATTGTTTCAAATTCTAATTTACTTCCATCATTTCATTTTAGTCTACTTCAGTGTATTCATCTTTTCAAATTTTAAAATGATTTCCCTTTTTTTCTTTTCTTTTCCCTTTTTTCTCTAATCTATCAACCCTTTTCAACACCCAAACCAAAACACACCTAGGATCTAGCATCACTTATTCAATTTGTGTGTGTGTGTGTTTAATTTTTTAATTTTAATATTTTTTATTTTAATTTTTTTATTTAAAATTTTTTACCTCATTAATTCCTTTTCGCCCTTCAAAATGACAAAACAAAGGAATTCACCCCAAAAGAAAGAGCAGGAAGAAATGGCAGCCAACAACTTAACCAACACAGATACAAGCAAGATGTCTGAACCAGAATTTAGAATCATGATAATAAGAATACTAGCTGGATTTGAAAATAGATTAGAATCCTTTTCTGCAGAGATAAAAGAAGTAAAATCTAGTCAGGATGAAATAAAAAATGCTATAACTGAGCTGCAATCTCAAATGGAGGCCATGGTGGCAAGGACGGATGAGGCAGAACAGAGAATCAGCAATATAGAAGACAAATTTATGCAGAATAATGAAGCAGAAAAAAAGAGGGAAATTAAGGCAAAAGAGCACGATTTAAGAGTTAGAGAAATCAGTGACTCATTAAAAAAGAACAACATCAGAATCATAGGGGTCCCAGAAGAGGAAGAGAGAGAAATAGGGGTAGAAGTGTCATGTGAGGAAATCATAGTGGAAAACTTCCTAACCTAGGGATAGACACAGACATCAAAATCCAGGAAGCACAGAGGACTCCCATTAGATTCAACAAAAACCGACCCTCAACAAGGCATATCATAGTCAAATTCACAAAATACTCTGGCAAGGAGAAAATCATGAAAGCAGCAAGGGAAAAAAAGTCCTTAACCTACAAGGGAAGCCAGATCAGGTTTGCAGCAGACCTATCCACAGAAACTTGGCAAGCCAGAAAGATGTGGCAGGATATATTCAATGTGCTGAATCAGAAACATATGCAGCCAAGAATTCTTTATCCAGCAAGGCTGTCATTCAAAACAGAAGGAGAGATAAAAAGTTTCCCAGAAAAACAAAAATTAAAGGAGTTTGTGACCACTAAACCAGCCCTGCAAGAAATTTTAAGGGGGACTTTCTGAGGGGAGAAAAGATGAAAAAAACAAATAAATGAAGGGCAAAAGCAACAAAGACTAGAAAGGACCAGAGAACACCACCAGAAACTCCAACTCTACAAGCATCATAATGGCAGTAAGTTCATCTTTCAGTACTCACTCTAAACATCAATGGACTCAATGCTCCAATCAAAAGACATAGGCTAACAGAATGGATAAGAAAACAAGACCCATCTATATGCTGTTTACAAGAGACCCACTTTAGACCTAAAGACACCTACAGATCGAAAATAAGGGGATGGAGAACCATCTATCATGCTAATGGTCAACAAAAGAAAGCTGGAGTAGCCATACTTATATCAGACAATCTAGACTTTAAAATAAAGACTGCATCAAGAGATGAAGAAAGGCATTATATCACAATTAAGGGGTCTATCCACCAGGAAGACCCAACAATTATAAACATTTATGCTCCAAATGTGGAGGCACCCAAATATATAGATACTCAACCTGTCTCCGGAGGCAAGGGAAATTAAAGCAAAAATGAACTATTGGGACCTCATCAAAATAAAAAGCTTCTGCACAGTGAAGGAAACAATCAGCAAAACTAAAAGACAACCAACAAAATGGGAGAAGATATTTGCAAACGACATATCAGATAAAGGGTTAGTATCCAAAATCTATAAAGAACTTATCAAACTCAACACCCAAAAAACAAATAATCCAGTGAAGAAATGGGCAAAAGACATGAATAGACACTTCTCCAAAGAAGACATCCAGATGGCCAACCAACGCATGAAAAAAATGCTCAACATCACTCATCATCAGGGAAATACAAATCAATGAGATACCACCTCACACCTGTCAGAATGGCTAACATTAACAACTCAGGCAACAACAGATGTTGGCAAGGATGTGGAGAAAGAGGATCTCTTTTGTGCTGCTGGTGGGAATGCAAACTGGTGCAGCCACTCTGGAAAACAGTATGGAGGTTCCTCAAAAAATTAAAAATAGAACTACCCTACAACCCAGCAAGTGCACTACTAGGTATTTATCCAAGGGATACAGGTATGTTGTTTCGAAGGGGCGCATGCACCCCAATGTTTATAGCAGCACTATCAACAATAGCCAAAGTATGGAAAGAGCCCAAATGTCCGTCGATGGATGAATGGATAAAGATGTGGTATATACATACAATGGAGTATTACTCGGCGATCAAAAAGAATGAAATCTTGCCATTTGCAACTACGTAGATGGAACTGGAGGCTATTATGCTAAGTGAAATTAGTCAGTCAAAAAGACAAATATGACTTCACTCATATGAGGACTTTAAGAGACAAAACAGATGAACATAAGGGAAGGGAAACAAAAATAAAAATAGGGAGGGGGACAAAACAGAAGAGACTCATAAATATGGAGAACAAACAGAGGGTTACTGGAACACAAACAGGGGTTGTGGGAGGGGGGATGGGCTAAATGGGTAAGGGGCACTAAGGAATCTACTCCTGAAATCATTGTTACACTATATGCTAACTAATTTGGATATAAATTAAAAAAATAAAATTAAAATAAAAAGAATAATTATGAATACATGCAATGATTTACAATGGATCTATTAATACATTGTGTACAAAAAATACATTTTTTAATTTTTTTCAATGTTTATTTATTTTGAGAGAGACAAACAGAGCATGAACAGAGGAGGGGCAGAGAAAAGGGGAGACACAGAATCCGAAGCAGGCTCCAGGCTCTGAGCTGTCAGCACAGAGCCCGACGCAGGACTCAAACCCACACACCGTGAGATCATGACCTGAGTAAAGTCAGACGCTCAATCGACTGAGCCACCAGGCACCCCCCCAAAATCTTTTTAAGTCCAACAGTCAAAGTGGGGCTCCAGCTCACCTGATGTGGGACTCAAACTCACGAACTGTGAGATCATGACCCGAGCCAAAGTTAGACGCTTAATGACTGAGCTACTCAGGTGCCCATAACAATGAGTCACTTTCGATGTCACTCTGGAGTAACTGTTTTCTAACATTGGTTAGTATAGCCTGTCTTTTTAATGTACAAAATTGGAATCATGGCACGTTATTGTTTTGTAAGCTTTTCCCTGGGGTCAACAATATGCAAATACTGTATCTCTCAATGTTTCAAAATGTTCTTCTGCAAGGTGGATTCTTAGTGACTGCATATGACCCCATCGGATGAATGCACCATAATATTAGCCCCGCTTGGGGTGAGCTCTTCCCTCGCTTGCGGTGAGCTGGAGCCCCACTTTGGGTAAAACACGAGCCCCTCTTGAGCCCTGCTTCTCTCTCTCTCTCTCTCTCTGCCTCTCGCTCCCTTGCGAGAAAGAAAGAAAGAAAGAAAGAAAGAAGAAAGAAAGAAAGAAAGAAAGAAAGAAAGAAAGAAAAGGAGGAGTTTGTTTTCTGCACTTTTCAAGTTTTCTACAAATAATATGTACAACTGGAGGGAAAGATAATAAATGCCATTTGGGGAATTTCTGCAAGAATAAAGCCTCTAAGAGGCTTTTATTGAAAGTTGAAAGTTCAAGAAGGAGACCCCAAGAACAGGCAGGAGTAGCAAGCACCCTCCCGGACTTGTAGCAACTGGCTTACAAAGCTCTCCTAGCTCCCTCTGTCAAAATGTCAAGCTGACACGCCAAGTGTTGGTGAGGATGCGGATTCGTGGTCTCTCTTGGCCACTGCAGCGGGAATGTAAATTTGTACAACCACCGTGTAAAAACCTTTGACTTTGATCTCTGAGAGCTGAACGTCCACATGCCTGAAACTAACAGCCAACGCGTGTTCGTCAGTAGACATTGCAAAAGTAACAGTAACAGCCCCTTTCACAGTAGCAGAACCCGGGAAACACCCAGGGCTGTCCATCAATAGGATAACCTGTGGTGTATTCCCACAAGGCACAGTGGCCGTATCGATGTCATTGGCGTTTCAGTTCAAGAAGCTGGAGAAAGTTCTGGAGCTGGATACAAGTGATGATAATACGACGATATGGATGTACTTAATGCCACTGGAACGTGCGCTGAAAAGATGGTCAAAGTGCTACATTTTATGCTGTGTGTATTTTACCACAATAAAAAGCGAATTACAGTGAACTCAGTAGGCAGGGATGATAATATTAAGAAAGAAGTTTCCAAAGATGACACACAACATGATGCCTCCTTTATAAAGTTAAAAACAACCAAAATTAAAAATACACTTTTTGAGAAGGGAAATAAATGCACTACAAGTGTATAATGAGAAAAACAAGAGACTATGAACACAGAATTCAGGATGATGGTCACGTGGACTGGGGAAGAGTCACCTCATGGCTTGATGTGTGCTATAATTCAGGTCCTGTGTTTTGTTGGGTGGTGGAGTCATAGGTGCTTATTACATTACAAGAAAGAAAAAAAGGGACACCTGGGTGGCTCAGTCAGTTAAGCATCCAACTTCGGCTCAAGTCATGATCTCACGGTTCATATATAAAATAAATTCATATAAAAAATAAAATAAAAAAAAAATAAAATTAAAAAAAAAAAAAAAAAAGAAGGAAGGAGGGAAGGGAAGGCAAGGGAAGGCAAGGGAAGGCAAGGGAAGGGAAGGCAAGGCAAGGGAAGGCAAGGCAAGGGAAGGGAAGGGAAGGGAAGGGAAGGGAAGGGAAGGGAGTTGGAGGAGGAGAGGGATGGATGGAGGAGAAATAAAGGGGGAAAATAGGGGGTCGTGTATGTATCTATGGTGAAAGTATGTCATGAAACAAGGATTTTAGTTAATCCAATTCTGGTCACCTGGGATCCTTTTAAAAGTGCTAAACCAGGGGCGCCTGGGTGGCGCAGTCGGTTGGGCGTCCAACTTCAGCCAGGTCACGATCTCGCACTCCGTGAGTTCGAGCCCTGCGTCAGGCTCTGGGCTGATGGCTCAGAGCCTGGAGCCTGTTTCCGATTCTGTGTCTCCCTCTCTCTCTGCCCCTCCCCCGTTCATGCTCTGTCTCTCTCTGTCCCAAAAATAAATAAATGTTGAAAAAAAAAATTAAAAAAAAAAAAGTGCTAAACCAGAAGCACCTGGGTGGCTCAGTTGGTTGAGTGACTTTGGCTCAGGTCAGGTCATGATCTCGTGGTTTGTGCAGTTGAGCATCGGACTCTCTCTCTCTCTCTCTCTCTCACTTTCTCAAAAATTAAAAAAAAAAAGTTCTAAACTGAACAATAAAATTTTTTACCGATGGATAGACACGTCAAATACCATTTGTAAAAACCAAATGTATGATTAACACAACATTTAGGATAGTAGTCGCTCTGGGGTGCGGAGGGGGATATGCTTGAACTTCCCTCCCTGATCCTGGCACTCGACTTCTTCAACTCAGTCAAGAATACACGATTGTTCATTTTATTATTATTCCTAAGGCATACAGATAGTTTATATACACTCTTTTGTATGTGTGATTTACTTCAAAATTAAAAAGTGAAGAAGAAAGGGCGCATAAATTAATGAAATGGAAGACAACGGAACAATAGAAAGAATGTCTAGTTCTCTAAAAACACTAATAAATAATCAAAGCTCTGGAAAGATTGATTTAAAAAATAGAGAAGGCACATGTACCCAGGATGCAAAAGAGGATATTCCTATAGATACAGTAGAGATTTTTAAACTCTTAAGAGAATACTCTGACCACGTCTATTCCAGTAAATTTTAAAATAGACAAAATAGGGGCGCCTGGGTGGCTCCGTCGGTTAAGCGTCCCACTTGGGCTCAGGTCACGATCTCACGGTTCGTGGGTTCGAGCCCCGCATCGGG
Organism: Panthera tigris; assembly: GCF_018350195.1. Taxonomy (NCBI): domain Eukaryota; kingdom Metazoa; phylum Chordata; class Mammalia; order Carnivora; family Felidae; genus Panthera; species Panthera tigris. The sequence goes on from NC_056665.1 coordinate 36,018,407, forward strand.
CTCTATGCTGACAGCTCAGAGCCTGGAGCCTGCTTCTCAGATTCTGGGTTTTCCTCTTTCTCTCTCTCTCTCTCTCTCTGCCCCTCCCCTGCTCATGCTCTGTCTCTTTCTCTCTAAAAAATAAATAACCATTAAAAACTTTAAAGAAAAAAAAAACAAGACAAAATAAGGAAAGCTCTAGAAAAACGTGTAAATGTTGAAATGAGACTTTCTCCATCTCCTCTTCAGCTGAAGCTCCAGAAACTGAGAGCAAGACACAGTTGCCAAACACTTCCCGATTCCGAAACAAGATGCCAAACCACCTGGCCTGCACAGGGCAGGCTAAGGTTTTGTAAAACCAGTTCTGCCAGCACTGGCCTCCACCCAAGTCTGGCTGCTAAAAGAGTACAGATTGGAGAGGCCTAGAAGAAAAAAGGATGCCATCGGAGGGGACTGTGCAGGCAGGTGCTCCCTCTTCACCTCAAACCAAACAGGAGGGGCTTGAGGAGGACCACCCAGGGGGCTTGGGATGTTCACAGCCAGCTGCCTTGCAGCAGAGGGAGCATATGGGGGGGGAGGGGGGGCATGCCTTAGGGAATGGCACTCTACTGACAGTGGGCAAGAAAGCAAGCACTCACCAAAGGCAAGGGGGGAAGGGGATGAGGGAGAAAGGAGTCTAACATCTGGGGGACAGGACCAGACAGAGAGGGTCTGTCAGAGAGGACCAGATGGCCAGGAATCAAGACATCACCACACCACAGGCTTAACAAATGGAGGTCCCAGTGCAGTGGACGGGCCTCGGAGAAATCCACAACATTACAGGTAGAGAAAGAGCCAGCTGTAGGCTTCCACAACCCTAGAGAGCACCGACCCCCTCCTAGTGCATCTGTCTTTCAAGACCGTGCCCTGTCCCTTACAACCCCTGCCCCAGACAGTCCTGTGTATTGAATACGGTTACCTGTCTACCTGTCTATCTATCCATCCTGGCCACACGATGCTTATCCTGGAAATGCAAGGAAGATTTAATTTCAAAAAAGTGACCAATGTGATTCGTCACGTTAACAGGTAAAATGAAGAAAAACTGTGTGAAAAAAAAAGTTGATAACATTCAAACCTATGCCCATTTTTTTTTCCATTTTATTTATTTTAGAGAGAGAGAATGCAAGCCGGGGAGAGGGTCAGAGGGAGAGAGAGACAGAGAATCCCAAGCAGGCTCCATGCCTAGCATGGAGCCTGATGCAGGGCTCGATCTCACAACCCTGGGATCATGACTTGAGCCAAAATCAAGAGACACCCAACTGACTGAACCACCCAGGTGCCCCTAAACCTATTTCTATTTTAATTCAAAGTTTCAACTTAAAAACGAACAAAAGCTCTAAGAGGTTAGGGAGAGTAGGACCTTCCTTAATAAAGTGTATTCTTGAAAGATAAGCAGCAGACGTTCTCAGTGATAAAACATCAGATGTGTTTTCTTTAAAGAAAAAAATGTTTTAAATGTTGCAATATATTAAAATTTAAAACTTCTCTCTGACAACAGTTTTTAAAAATGGAATGGAAAAGACAAGTTACAGGTTGAAAAAAAGATACTTTAAACAACAAAGGATCAGTATCCATAATATATAAAGAACTTCAACAAATCAGTAAGAAAAAGACAACCCAATGGAATTGGGCAAAGCATATGAACAGACAATTCACAGAAGAAAACAGGGTGGTGAACAACCACATTAAAAAAGCTTAATCTCGGAGCGCCTGGGTGGCTCAGTCGGTTAAGCGTCCGACTTCGGCTCAGGTCATGATCTCACAGTTCGTGTGTTCGAGCCCCACGTCGGGCTCTGTTCTGACAGCTCAGAGCCTGGAGTCCATTTCAGATTCTGTGTCTCCTCTCTCTCTCTCTGCCCCTCCCCTGTTCATGCTCTGTCTCTGTCTCAAAAATAAAAAGTAAACAGTAAAAAAAAAAATTAAAAAAAAAAAAAGCTTAATCTCACCAGCACTCAGGAAAACAAATGGAAACAACGAGGATTCCATTTCATGCTGATCAGATTGGCACAATCTTGCAAGTCTGAAAATACTCATAAACAAAGGGAACTTCTTTGCTTTCTGAGAGGAGGGTGTGTTGTTGGTACAATCTCTTTGAGGAAGAATTCAAGACTATCTAGTAGATTTGAAGATGGCCAAATCTCACAATAGAGCAAAACCAGTTCAGTTCGAAGGAACCCACTCTGAAAAGAGTGTCAGGTGCACAGGGAGACAGGTACAAAAATGTCCATTGCAGTCCTATTTGTGATAGGGAAAAAGTGGAAATAAAAAGAGTTGGGAGAACAGAGATCTAAAGCTGGGGTTTATTCAGCCAGTGAAATATCATACAGCAGTTCAAACGTACCAGATATATATATATGCTATCTCACATTTGTTTACTATGCTTTATATATCCCACCTCCTTGATGTATATAGTATTTATTCATTCCTTTCCATCTGCCTTGACAATTCCCTGCCATCGTGTTTGCCCAGATGAGGCAGTAGACACCTAAGTGGCCTTCCTTCTCCACACTGCCCCCCCCCCCCGCCAAGGAGCCATCCAGAAGCCAAAGGCATATTTCTGAGAGGCAGACCTGAAATTGTCACTTGACTGCTGACATGCTCGATTGACTGTGGCCTACAATCGCTTCTGGGCCTTTTGGCTAAGATCGAGTGCAATGACTGTGGCCTATAAAACCCAAATGCCTTAGCTGAGCTCACCAAAGATTCAGATTTCATCCCGTCAATCCTTCCAATGCAGGCTCACCAGATTGTTCAGGGCTCATCAGACGTAGCAGTTTTTCAGCCGCCATGCCTTGGTCATAGGACTTGCTCCCTCTGTCTGGTGTGAGCTTTCTTTCACTCAGTCCCGTCTCACCCACATCGATCCACCTGGCAAAGTGGATCAGCGTGCAAGTGTCCATGCTCCAAGCCCTGCTCAAGAATCTCCGTGAAGAGTTTCCCAAGTGCCCCACACACCCACGATCCCCATTCCGCACTGCTTTGTCGTCTGTAAAAAAAATCCCTCTGGCCACCCCTCAGGCACAAGACCGGGTTCCCTCCTCTGTGGGAACCAAGACGAGTAATCTCCCACTCAGAGCCAAAGCCCACCCCTGAGCAACATCACTGATCTTCCTTCCAGCTTCCCATGTAGGCTGGTGCACATGGAAAGCCCTGGAAGGGTGTGAGGGGCCAGCCTCCGGCCTGGATGTCGGCCATGGCCGTTTCCCTATTTCCTTCCTCTGCATCCCTGCACCGAGTTCACATTCTGGGACCAGCACGGAAGCCTCGCCAGTTGAGCCCAAACATCCAGGGGCTCGCGGGGATCATCATGGGAGAACTTCATCAGGTGAGAACCCCACCTGACCCCACCCCAGGAGGATCCCGCCCCACCGATGCTCAAAGCCAAAGTCCCATGTCTTCCTCCACTTTACCATGCACGGGGCCCAGAGAACCAACCCAGAAGGAGGAGAAGGAGGCTGGGTTGCAGAGGAAGGAGGACAGCCGGGAGAGCAAGGTTGGATGCAGCCAGGGAGGAAGGAGGAGCGTCAAATACTACCGAATGTTCTCGTAGGCAGGTTTGTCTGAAAGACAGCGCAGGGCCCAGCCTCGGGGACAATGCGTGGGAAGTAGCATTGTCACCCCGCCCCTGCCCAAGTGGTGTCAGGGCTGTGGCCTTGTAAATCGTTCTACAAATCTTTACGATGACACCTTTTTATGGAAGGCTGAGCCTATGAAGTGGAAGTCTCTCTGCCCGGTTAGCACCCTGATGGGTTTGGGCGTGTGTATCTGCGGGGCCGGGGCAGCTGGGTGCCAGAACTGCGCTGCGAAACAGAAGGAAAGGCATTTGGGCATCCAGGGGACGGAGGGGGAGAGAAGCAGAAACGGAAAGGAGAGGGAGAAAGCGGTAAGCGTGGGAAGGTTGGGCGAGGAGGCAAGTCAGAGTTTAAAAATAGGAAAGACCGCCTGTCTTTCTGTGATTCTGAACCCGTGTGATTCTGAACCCCGGCCGGGTGACGCTCAGGGTGGCCCCTCCCTGGGTGGATGGGAGAGCCCACCACGTTCCCGGATCTTCTTGCGCGCGGCTCTCTCTCGGGAGCGGAAATGGAGCCATGGGGTCACGTGGGGTAAAAGAATGCGAGGGTCCCTGGATCTGCACCTTGAGAGCATGGGATCCCTCGGGGATCAGTGGCGTTCTTCGGAGAGGGGGAGGGGCTTCCAAAGAGGGATTTAAGGTGTTCTGATCTAGAACTTGAGCCCCTTCAGCTGACATCTGGATCACTCTTGTTAATTGCATGGCATCCAGTACACTTAAAACAAAACAAAACAAAACAAAACCTGCTCACCTTTTCAAAGTACACACAAGCCCTCCAGCACAAATGGATTAAGTGTGCACGTCCCCCACAGTGCAGAGCGCGACTTGGGGCTCGATTTCCTAACCATGAGATCACGCCCCGAGCCAAAACCAAGAATCGGGCGCTCAACCTACTGAGCCACCGGGCGCCCCCTGCTTTTCTCACTTAACAAGTATTCTGGATATTTTTCAATAGCAACACGGTGTGGTATTTAACACCCTTTCATTACACCTGGCCACGGACCACAGTCAGTTACAGAGGCCACAGAGGTAACCCAGGAAAAAGTCCATTTACAGATGGGGCAGTGAAGGCCCAGAGAGGGAAAGCAACTTTCTCAAGACCACACAGCTAATGGGTGCAGAGCCAAGGTTTACTTTTTCCACCCTCAGGTTTTGGCTTTTTCCTCAGAGTATCGCAGCTGCTTGCGAGTTTAGGCTGGAGTCAATTTGGGTTTGAGGGTAATTCATTAAAACATGTCCTGGGAGTCAGAACAGGAGTCAAGGAGGCCTTGTTTTCTAGGTGACTCTCCCAGGGCTATGAGCTCCAAGCAAACACATGCCTGAATGTTTACCACCACATTTAAGACCCGAGTAGAAAAGTTATAAACGGGCTTTTTCTCTCTGCAGATAAGAGAACCACAGGATGTCGGGTCTGCAAGAGACAGGCTAGTGAGATGTTTCCCTGCCCAGGCTTTCTACAGCCTAGGAATCTGAATTCTCTACCAGGTACCTTTGGAGCTCCATAGGCAGGGAAGACGTGTATCTTTATAACTTTTTCGATAACATGGTATGTATTTTTAAATTGTGCTTACTTCTTTCATCAGAGAAAAACAACAGTAGGCATTAAATGTTTTGCAAAATTCTAGTTTATGTTAACCCATCCAGAATCCACTTCTCGGGGCTCCTGGGTGGCTCAGTTGGTTAAGCGTCCAACCCTTGACTTCCGCTCAGGTCATGATCTCATGGTTCGTGGGCTCAAGCCTCACATCGGGCTCTGTGCTGACAGCTCAGAGCCTGGAGCCTGCTTCGGATTCTATGTCTCCCTCTCTCTCTGCCCCTCCCCTGCTTAAAAAAAAAAAAAGCCAAATTGCTATCAATAAGCTCCAGCCTATAGATCTGTGCTTGTATCAAAGCTCTCACATTTAAAAAAAAAATTAATAAATAAACAAAAAGCTCATAGATACAGAGAACAGATTGGTGGTTACTAGAGGCAGGGCACAGGAGGCAGGGAGCAAAGTGGGTAAGGAGAGTCGAAGGTTCCAACTTCCTGCTAGAAAATAAATAAGTCCTGGGGATGTCACATGCAACATGGTGACCATAGTTAATAACACTGGATTGCATATTTGGAAGTTGCTAAGAGAGTAAATCTTAAAAGTTCTCATCATAAAAAAAATTCTATAACCATGTATGGTGACGGATGTTCACCAGACTTACTGTGATCGTTTTGTAATATATACAAAGAGTAAATCACATTACACACCGGAAACTAATAGAATGTATGTCAATTACACCTCAATTAAAAAAAAAAAAAAAGCTCTAATTTGAAAGACGAAATTAAAAGAGCTTCATTTAGGGGCACTGGGTGGCTCAGTCGGTTAAGCATCCTCAGGATCTCATCAGTGGGTTTGAGCCCCACGTCAGGCTCCGTGGTGATGATGCAGAGCCTGCTTGGGATTCCCTCTCTCTCTTTTCCTCTCTCTCTGCCCCTCCCCCACATACACGCTCGCTCACTCTCTCTCTCTCTCTCTCCAAAATAAATAAATAAACTTTCAAAAATAAAGTGCTTCATTTCGAGTGCAAACTGAGACTCAGTACAGTCAGGGGCACTGCATAACCCACACCATAAATTGAGGCAGCAACTGTATCTCATTACTCTTTGTCTCAATCATGTCGCAGTTGGGTGCACACACCCACACACACCCACAAAACACTGGCAGCGTGTTGCTGGGTCCCGCGTCGATCACTCACCCCTGCCTCCCCAGCAGGAGCAGGTGCCCCCACAGCCCTGAATCCGTCCCACTAATCCGCACTGGCCACATTATCTTAGAATCCCTCCCTTCCCATCTGTCTCCTCAGCTATGCTCTGGGCTCCCTGAAGGCAAGGACGAGGCGGGCCCGTCTCTGGGTTCTGGGCTGGACCCCACCGCACACAGAGCAGGTGCTCTATAAATAAATATTTAGATGATTTTAAAGCCAAATCGCGTAGCATTGTGGCGTTGGAGTGAAGAGTGGAGAGAAAGACAGGAGAGAAGGGACCTGGGGAATGAAGCAAGACCCGTGCTCCTCTCCTCAGAGACACTGTTTGTTATTTGTGGGGCGTCTGTCTCTCCATCAGGGAATAAGAAACTTGACTTTGCAGGGTTGTGGGGAAGAAGAGCGACGATGAATGTGCACTGCCTGGCACATAGTAGGTGCTAAACAAAAGGCTGCCGTGCGGCGCCTGAGTGTCTCAGTGGCTTGAGCATCCAACTCTTGGATTTTGATTCAGGTCGTGATCTCCCCGTCGTGAGGTCGAGCCCCACATCAGGCTCTGCTTGGGATTCCCTCTCTCTCTCTCTCTCTCTCTCCCTCTGCCCCTCTACCCCAACCCTGCTATGAGATGAAATGAAATGAAATGAAAAAACTTAGAAGTCTGCTTGTGACTAAAATGATGACCCCAGCACAAAGATGACATTTGATGCAGAGCTTGGGCCAAAGGCGAGTGTTCCGAGCAGGGCCAACAAAGGGTTACCAGACGGACATTAGCCAAAAGTTCAAGATCTTTTCCTAAAAGTCAGGGAGTGGAGAGACTTCACAGGCATTTAATGCTTTCATATGCCTTGACTGTAATCAATTGTCATGCCAACGTGGGCAGTGAGTGCTTTGTGCCCAGGTCTATAGGAGGGAAGGAGGAAACGTTGGTGTGGACAGCTCACCCAAGCTCTCAGGGGCGGGTACCGGGGGAATTGCTAGAACCTGGGGCAGGAAGTATTTCTGGGCTCCCAGTACTCTCCTTAGTCTCTTTAAAGCAAATCAAGTCCTGGAAGCAGCTCAGAACTCACCCTCTTTGGGGCCCAGTCCCCGTGCCTTTGTGTAACAGCAAACACGGCTCGTTCCATTCCAGGCTGGCCTCGTTCAAGCTGAGGAGGGCAGGGCGGTTGCTCGGCAAGCGGGCCTCCTCACCTCCCAAAGAACGTGACCCTGTCTCTCCTCCAGGCCTGGAACCTTGCTCACCCTGGGGTCACCTTGGAGTCCTTGACCCTTGGTGACCCCTCCCTCCCCGCGGCACATGGAATGAACAACTTTGAGGGGCTCCGATGTTGGAGAGAGGGACCTTGCCAAGAGCGACCCTGAAGCAGGAGAAAGGACATACCCGGGTGTGGACATCCCAGCTGCCTATTCACGGGCAGTGTGGGGCTGGGTCCAACGGCTTCACCCCACTGTGCCCCAGTTTCCTGCAAAATGGGGATAACGGCGTCCACCTCAATCCTCCCTGATTACCACGAGAGTCTACAGGATGACAATGTGCGGAAAGTGCCTGGCCAATAGCGAGAGCTCAGTGAATGTCCGCGTCCTATTCTGTCCACCAGAGCAAGGGCCTTTGCCATTTCTGTACGCCACCAGTATGAGCCTCGCCCTCTTCTGTGCGTTGGTCTGCTTTTCACACTCAACCTCACACAAGTAGAAAGCCGGCAGCGCGTGGAAAGCTTTTATTTCTTTGTTCAGTCAATAGTTCTTGAGCGTTCCCTGTGTACCAGGTACTGTTGTGAGTGCTGCCTTTACAGCAGTGAGCCAACCAGCCCTCACCCTCACGGAGAACATTCCAGTGGGGGAAACAGTCCCTGAATAAGAGATAGAGTGTGATATCATTGCACATCGTCAAGAAAAAGAAGCCAAGGCATGGGGTAGACTAGAGACACGGGGTGCCTGTTGCATTTAGTGGGAACAGTAGAAGGGAACTCACCCCCAGAGTCACAAAGCTTAAGCTTCAAGGCTTTCTTCGTGGCCAAGTCCCTTCTTGTTCCCTTTTGAAATTCTTCCCTACTAGCTTTTGTATCCACACTCAGGGATTCTTTTTCCCTAAAGAGTACTCTCAAAAATTAAAGAAGCTCCAGGCCCCACAAAATCTGGTTCCGGGGGCGCCTGGGTGGCTCAGTCGGTTGGGCGGCCAACTTCAGCTCAGGTCATGATCTCACGGTCCGTGAGGGCTGTGAGTTGGAGCCCCACGTCGGGCTCTGTGCTGACAGCTCAGAGCCTGGAGCCTGTTTCAGATTCTGTGTCTCCCTCTTTCTGACCCTCCCCTGTTCATGCTCTGTCTCTCTCTGTCTCAAAAATAAATAAATGTTAAAAAAAATTTAAAAAAAAAAAAATTCTGGTTCCAGGCCTGGTGACCAAGAAGGGCCTCTCCAAGAAGGTGATATTTGAGCATAGACCTGAAGAAATAGAAAGTGACCGTTAAAATTAGCAAAACAAAATTCTTGCCCCTGCGGAAGCCCGCGATTCTAGAAGGCCCGGGTCTGTCTGCTTTGCGGAGTTGAAAGGCTGCATTTGAAATTCCATCTCAAGCCTGCTCTCCAACACAAGTGGAGCCTTGAGAGTTTCTGTCTCCCTGGACCCTCCCTCCCCGCAGACTGTTGGCCTAAGCCAGTCCTGAGTGTGAGTTAGAGACGGTGGGAGAGCCCAGGGCAAAAAGGAGGCCCGGGTCGGCCCTGGGCCCTGGGGAGCGGGAGGACCTGGAGGCCGGTAGGAGGAAGGAACCCTGACAGACAATGTCAAGTGCCGACGAGAAGCACCTGGAATCCTCGTGCACTTCTGGTGGGAATGCATCCGGGCGCAGCCACTCCAGAGAGAGAAGCAGTTTCTTACAAAGCTAAACACATACTTAACACAGGACTCAGCAATCGCCCTCCCTGGTATTTACTCTAAGGAAATGAAACCTTACGTTCAAACAAAAACCTGTACACGGATGTTCATAGGAGCTTTATTCATAATAGCCCAAAACTGGAAAAAAGCCAACCGCAGCCCCCACGTCCGACAGCAGGGGAACGGGTGGACAGCGTGAGGTCTGTCCCTGCGGTGGATTACTCCTTGGCATTACAAAGACACAAAGGACGGATACACCCAACAGCGCGCATGAATCTCACAGGCATTACGCTAACTTCTGGAAGAAACCAGACACAACAGCGTTCATCTGTAGGATTCCGTGATGTGACATTCTTAAAAAAAATTTTTTTTAATGTTTTTTTAAATTTATGTTTGAGAGAGAGAGACCGAGTACGAGTGGGGGAAGGGCAGAGAGAGAGGGAGACACAGAATCGGAAGCAGGCTCCAGGCTCCGAGCTGTCAGCACAGAGCCCGACGCGGGGCTCGAACTCACAAACTTGAGATCATGACCTGAGCCGAAGTCGACCGCTTAACTGACTGAGCCACCCAGACGCCCCATATGACATTCTAGCTCTAGGAACTGAGGGCATATGACTACGAAGGGGCGGGAGAGAACTTTCTGGGGAGCCTGACATGAATCCTGAATGTGACGGATAAACAGTCAAAACTCACTTAATTGCATATGAATTACTCATTACAATGGGCACATTTTACTACATATGTTACAGCCTCGTTAAGTTAGAGCCTAATAAGGTTGAAATGAAAGTTACATCACACCGTGTTGTCCAAGGGCAAGACCCTCCTTGAGCTCAGCCACCCCATCCCCCCCTTCACGTTACACATCAGGACACTGAGGCCCAGAATGCTTGGAAGGCTCACCCGAGGTCACCCAGCCAGCTTCACGATGACCAACCCCATCGACAGAGTGGGAGTGCAAACCCAGGTGCTTTGCTCTCAAAACCCAGTCCTCCCCTCCTCCCCACATACCCTGCTGGAGACCCTTCCAGAACCCCAGGGCCTGGAGCTGGAGGAAAGGACGGTGTGGGGCTCCTGGGACATTTCATTGTGGGTGCAGCCACTGGGAGGCGCTTTCCTCCCTGGCAGGGCATACAGGTGGGCAAGGGGGGCAGGTGGGGAGACAGCCCTGGCTTCACTCGGAAAGATCTGGTTTCCCCTGGATGCTTTTTCCAGCACGGCCTGCCAGGGGAGATTAAGATCGCAGGGAGCAACATGATGCCGCTGAAGCGGGAGATTAGTGGGTTCCAGGGTATTTGTCTCCCTGAGAAAGGCGGTTTGTTTGGGATCTGACTCCAAGCCACGGGATGAAGCCATGCCAGGTCCTGCTGGAGCTGACAGGAGGAGAGAGATGGCCCCTCAGGCAGGGAGAGGGAGGGAGGCCAGACCTAACAAGACTGGGGCTTTCTGAATCCTGCAAGGACCATGGCGGGGCCTCTGGGGTCCCACGTAAGCCTCCATTTCAGCCGAGGCCGGGCTGCATTATAGACAGGGCCCTGGTTTGCTGAGAACCCCGCTGGCCTTCACCCCGCACAGCCAGCCGGGGATGGGAGGAACCCGATTCGTTTGCTCCAGAGTGGACCCAGAGGGTAGGGGGCAGGAGGGGAGTGGCCAATAGCATGAAGGCTGGCAGAAGTTAAAACAAAGTAAAACGCACTGGTGTCTGGGTGGCTCAGTCGGTTAAGCGTCCGACTCTTAATCTTGGCTCAGGTCATGATCTCAGTTTGTGAGTTCGAGCCCCACGTCGGGCTCTGCGCTGACAGTGCAGAGGCTGCTTGGGATTCTCTCTCTCTCTCTCTCTCTCTCTCTGTCAAAAACGTACGACATGAAACCTTACTGAGGTCCTCACTGTCTGCAACCAAGACCCTTCAGTAAGGTTCCTGCTGCTGCCTGAGCCACTTTGGCCACGAAGACCAAAGGGAAAGACCTAGCCTGGGGTTTGGGTGGGTTCCAGGGAAGAGATAAGGGAAACAGCTAAAAGGAAAAGTAGATGTCGCAGAGGCCAAAGTCTGGAGTCAAACTGGGTGGTGATGGTTTGCAGGAATTTGCGTCTCAGAGGCCTTGGGTTCCCTGGGGACTGAAATGAGAATTTCCGGCTGTGTCATTCAGGTTTTCAGGGGCTGGGGACTCTGGCTGCCGTCTGAGTTATACATGTTTATGCCAGATACAGTGGGGGGGGGGGGGGGGAGGATGTGACATGTCTCCTGCCCTCAAAGGGCACTTGGTGTCATTCAGCAGGTAAGACCAGCTCCCAGCAAGCTCTGGGGGGTGCAGTCAGAGAGAGCACGATGGGGGCAGGGCGAGCCTAGAGCAAGAGCAAAGAAGAGGGAGGGACAGAGGGAGAGAGGGAGGTGGACTTTCCCCCCCCCCCCAACCTGGAGACCCTAACGTAAGAAAGCCCTCTGAAGGAGACACATGCCCGGGGACATGTGGAGAGGGCCCAGTAGGGAAACTGGCCTGAGCACAGAGGGGCGAAGGCACGGAGCACCAAGAGGATGGGGCAGTGGAAGCATGGAGGGGGACCCCCGGGGGAGCAGGTTGGCCGAAGTGTCATCCCTCACCCTGCTGGCCATGGCAGGACCTTGGCTTGAGGCTTACAGTCTAGGAAAGGAAACACCTATTAAACAATCACACAAATAGATACAGCGTCTTAAATAATGATACCATGTAAATAACACTTTTTCCAAGCGATCTTTCCAAGCTAGCTTAGTCAGGGCAGGGACGTCTGGGATCAGAGCAGAACGCTGAGCCGAAGTATGTGGACGCGGGAGGCGGAGAGACGCGGAGCAGAAGGAACAGCCTGTGCGCACGCCTCCAGGCAGGACAGAAGGGGGGGCTCCTGCCGGGAATCAAATCGGAATCCAACGGAGTTCCTCCCTGCACCTCCCCCACTGAACTGCGCACCGGCAGGGGGCAGGCTCTGTGTGTGTGTGTGTGTATGTGTGTGTGTGTGTGTGTGTGTGTGTGTGTTCCGGAAGTCACAGACTCCCCTGGCTGCTAATTTGCTCCCCAGCTCATCCCTTTCGGCAACTTCTACTGCTCACTTCAGGGCACCATTTCAGATCACCTCAGTCGCATTTGTCAGCCCAGCTGGCCCCACGGTCCCCCTCCCCCGCTCCACACCAGCTGAGCTGTTTTGTGAAGGTGCATCCCTGCCTGCGTCCTCCTCCCTTTTTCCCTTCCACGTCTTGTCCCAGCCCTTCCTGCCTAGGAGGCGAGATGCCCACAGGAACCCCCTTGGTACAACACTAATGCAGCACGACAGGAACACCCGGTGGGCAACCCTGGGCCAAAGGGGGAGAAGTTTCTTCGCCAGCACGCCGTTCTGAGACTCAGCTCATGGGACACGACAAAGGCAACGCCGCTTTGCATGCAACCACACGTGCACAGACTGGGCTTTGCAGACAACTGGGTCTCAGACCCACCCCCGCCCTCATCTCAGCCGCCACATCCCTGACTTGACCACGTTTTGAATACTCAGTCTGGTCGAATTCTATAAATAGCCGGTCAGCATGTTTACGGAGAGTGTGTTGACCTTTACTTTCCAATGGCAGGGACAATGTGATCCGTTGCTTACTCAGTGTTTGGACGTTGCTTGCTCAAAGGTTAAGGGAACGGTCCACCAAAGCCATCGAGCCACTCCAAGGCAGCTCGAGGGCCTGGTAGAGCCCAGAACCTCGACGCTTAGATGCTAAGAGCCTGGACTCCCAACCAAATCGTGCCACAGGGTACTACGTGACCCTACACAAGTCCCAGGCCTCTTTGCCTCTTCCCTGTGAACCAAGGAAGGATGGACATTCTCCAAGGTCCTTCGAGCTCAGGTCAGAGGATCATGTTCCCTCCAGGGCCCAGAGAAAATTGAGTTCAGGTTCTACACGACAGACCCCCAGTTCACATTCTCCCTGCAGATCACTTTTTATAGAACACACATATCTTTTCCGGCCATGCTTTTTGACTGGGATTTACGGAGGGGTGGGGGGTGGGTCTCCAGAATGCGATGCAGCATGTTTCTTAACCAAACAGGCTATGGGAAAAGAATCAAGACACATTCCAAGTACAATTAGTAGAAGGTCCACATCAAAGTTGTGTTTTGAACGACCTGGAAGCAGCAGTGACGGAGGTGGATCCTCTCGTCTGTCAATGGCACTGAGAGAGACCAGATTCCTGATGCTGGGGCAACTGCTTGCTACTTACTGTCTGTATCAATTCTGGGGCGACCAGGAAGCAAAGCTTGAACATCTTGCACCCGCCATGATTGTTTCTGACCTATAGAAGCATTTTACTGTATTTTATAGTTAGATTCTAGGAAATTGGTTGGGATTGGGGATGACAGGTAAAAATAAAATCCCCCCCCCCCACTTTAAAGAGATGGAAAGAACATAAACAAAAGGAAAGGAAAGGAGGAAAGATGTTCCCAGAAGCATTTGCACAGAACAGCTCATTTTGAGAGATAAATTACTGACATTGAGCAGGAGATATTGTGAGATCTTCCCAATTTGCATGGTAGTAGGTATTCCGGGGGAAACGCAGTGTATATTAAAGCCTTGCAAATATATTTGGTGTTTATTATGCAAATCGGAGGTTAGTCTTTAGCTCACATAATCATCTACATCAGTGTCTTGACAGACATTCTTTTTTTTTTTCCTTTTTTTTTGTCTTGAGAGACCTTCTCAAGTCCTGCGGATTTGCAAAACCATTCTCCATTGTGAGATGGCCCCGGGCATTGCAAAATGCCTATCAGCCCTGGGTCCTCACAGGCTCCTCAATGCCAGCAGCACCCCTGTCAACTGTGACTGCCAGAAATACACCCCCCCACCAACATTTTTTTTTAATTTTTATTTAACGTTTATTCATTTTTGAGAGACAGAGAGAGACAGAGCGTGAACAGGGGAGGGGCAGAGACAGAGGGAGACACAGAATCTGAAACAGGCTCCAGGCTCCGAGCTGTCAGCACAGAGCCCAACGCGGGGCTTGAACTCACAAACTGCGAGATCCTGACCTGAGCCGAAGTCAGACGCTCAACCGACTGAGCCACCCAGGCGCCCCTTCCCCTCCCCCCCGCCCCCCCGGCAACATTTGAGTGTCCTCTGGGACTTTCCTACCTTCACGGTGAAATTATCTGAAAGGACACAGTCACCACATGCACTAGGGTGGGTGAGGAAAGGTGTTTGGGGATGGGCATCTATTATCCATCAAAGGTTTCAAGGACCCCACCATTCGCATACCATAACATTCACCCTTGTAAAGTATATAATATAATACAGTGGTTATTAGTATATTCGCGAAGTTGTGCAGACATCACCACTAATTCCAGAACGTCTTTGTCACTCCGAAAAGAAGCCTTGTACCCATTAACAGTCACTCGCTCCCATTCGCCCCTCCCCCCAAGCCCTGGAAGGCACTAATCCCCCTTCCCCCTCTATGGAACTGCCGATTCTGGACATCCCATTTAAATGGAATCGTACCCCTTATGGCCTCTCGTGTCTGGCTTTTTCACTTAAAACAATGTTTTCAAGGTTCACCTATATTGTAGCACGTGATTCCATTGAATGGCTGAATAATATCTCATTCTTTGGATATACCATGGATACTCATATACCATGGATCTCATACTATGGATATATCTACCAGTTGATTCATCAGTTGATGGGACAGTTGAATAATGGCTATTTCTGACTACTATGAATACTGCTGCTATGAATATTTGTGCATCATTTTCTGTGTGGACATATGTTTCCAATTTCCTTGGGTATATACCAAGTTGTGGCTGGGTCACATGATAACTCTATGCTTAAATTTTTCAGGAACTGTCTCAGTTTTTTGGGTTTTTTTAAGTGATTACACTCTTTTAAAATCCACCAGCAACATATGAGGGTTCCGGTTTCTCCACATCCTTCCCAACACCTATCATCAGTCTTTTTGATAATAGCTGCCCTAGTAAGTGGGAGGCTGTATCTCCTTGGGGGTTTTGTTTACATTTCCCCAGTGACGAATGATGTAAGACATCTTCCCATGTGCTTATTGGCGACTTGTATATGTTATTTGGGAAATGTCTGTTGAAGTCTTTGGCTCATTTGTAATTGGGTCACTTGCCTTTTTGTTGTTGAATTGTAAGAGCTCTTTACATATTCCAGATACAGGCCCCTTATCAGAAGTGTGATTGAAGATCTCTCTCCCAGTCTGTGGGTTGCCTTGGAGTTTTCTTGATGATGCCTTTTGAAGTGCCAGGGGTTTTAATTTTTGATGAAATCCAAAGTATCAGTTTTTCTTCAGTTGCTGTATGCCATAGGCCTTCGAACCAGCTACACCAGTAACCCCACCTGAGAGCAAGGCCCAAGAATGAAGGCTGCTATGATTTGAATGGGGGCAACGTCCTTCCCGCTTCAAAGTCTCTTGCCGAGATTCCATAAAGAGGGTTTAATTTCTCTAGATAAACTCTGTCCCTGCCCAAGTAAAATGTCCTCAGAAGGGGCAGCACCAACCCGAGTAGTCATTCACACCTTAGGGGAAACTACCCTACCAGCCCTTGGTCTAAGAGCAAACCCAGCTGGGGTTGTGGGGACCCTGAACCCTGGGAGGGGCCACGTGGGTAAAGGGACACCAGAGGGCGAGCTGGACACTGAGGAAGGCCAAGGTCACCTCTTTGCAGAGGGAAGTCACCTCAAGCCGTGTCCTCCATGGGCCTTAGCTAGGAGCCTACCCATTTCCTACCTGAGGCCACACTTGGGTTTCACAGCAAAGGGCCCTGCTAAAACGTACACATGCCTGCAGGATGGGAACACATTCCCGGATGGCTGATGGCAGACTGAGAAAGACCCCACACCTCTCTCCTGCAGCCCCTCCAGTTGGAGAAATCGAGGCCCGCTTAGGGCTTCACCATCCCCCTGCTCCCCACCGACCAACAGTGAGCACGTTGGCCTGAAGGAGATTCACAGGCCTCTGGCAACAAGCGGGGCCCGTGGGACACAAACAGTTTGCTCTGGCAGAAGAGGCACAGATAGGTCAATGTCCCAGAAGGTGAGCCCTTTGAAGGAGGGGAGCCAGAGCAGGGCAAGGACACCACGCCTGGGAGGGTAGGGGCCTCACCTCTTTGGGACTACCCCACCAATCAACAGGTCTTTTTTTTAGAAAGTTGTTTTTTTTTTTTGTTTTTTTTTTAACGTTTATTTATTTCGAGAGAGAGAGAGAGAGAGAGAGAGAGAGAGAGCACGTGCAGGGAAGGGGCAGAGAGAGGGAGAGAGAGAGAATCCAATGCTGGCTCCACACTGTCAGCACCGAGCCCCGTGCAGGGCTCTACCTCACAAACCGTGAGATCATGACCTGAGCCGAAATCAAGAGTCCGATGCTTAACTGGCTGAGCCACCCAGGCGCCCCTACGTGTACATTTCTTAGCAGGGTATCTGGCACTCGAAGAAACACTCAAGGAAAGGCATCCGTTACTGTCATTAAGACCTATCGATTTGGGGCGCCTGGGTGGCTCAGTCGGTTAAGCGTCCGACTTCAGCTCAGGTCACGATCTCGTGGCCCGTGAGTTCGAGCCCCGCGTCGGGCTCTGGGCTGATGGCCCGGAGCCTGGAGCCTGCTTCCGACTCTGTGTCTCCCTCTCTCTCTGCCCCTCCCCCGTTCATGCTCTGTCTCTCTCTGTCTCAAAAATGGATAAACGTTAAAAAAAAAAAAAATTAAAAAAAAAAAAAAAAGACCTATCGATTTGCGGCGCCGGGGTGGCTCCGTTAAGCAAGGCCGGCTCTTGATTTCAGCTCAGGTCAGGCTCTCCTGGTTCGTGGGATGGAGCCCCGCCTCAGGCTCCACACTGACAGCGAGTCATGAAGCTGTTGAATTTCTCTTCCATGAGGACACTGAGGTTGCAAGAGGTTAAGTGACTGGCCCGTGATCGCGAGCTATGCAAGAGCTGAGCAGGCTTTCAAACCCAAGGGCACCAACTCCAAAGTCAGTGTTCCTAATGGCCATACTTCCTGGTTTCTGGAGGCCGCTGTGGTTCTCAGCTCTCTGGTGGATCCCGGCCTGAGGGGACGGGGGAGTCCTGGCCTTAGCCCGCCTCATCAGGCTGAGTTTCTCTGTGGAGCCTTCAGAACCTGGATCCGTTTCCCAAGGGGAGCCGAGTTCTCCTCCGGTGTCACAGCGCCCCCTGCTGCTCACCCACTCTCTTCCGCGAGATCATTTACTGCCAAAGGGCTGCCCGTGAACAGAGACTCTGGGGCTTCTCCAAATGGGAGCCCCACTCACTAACACCCTGTCCTCTTAAAGGTCCTCCTGGGGTCTGGAGCAAAAGCAGAGAGGAAAAAGTAAGCGTGTTTATTTCTGGGCGCTGAGGCCAGCCCAGGGGCCCCAAATCCCTGTATCTTGCCACTCTTCTGCAGGCAAGAGGAACTCTGGGACTTTATATCGCACACTGGAGGTCAACGACCCCACTCCAGCTCTTCACAGTCCTGGAGACGTGTGTAAACCGAGTCTCAGTTCCCTCACCTGCCAACAGGTGACAGAAGTGCCTACCTTCCTGTTGGGGTACGCCTAGAGTCCAGCGTTTGGCCAGTACCCCATACTGAGCTCCTTCCCTTCCTGGGCCTCTGTTTCCTCGTCTGCTGATGTTTCTTGGGCACCTGGCCTTCACCCTGCATTACCTCACTCACTCATCACAATAATACATGGGGTGGAATAAGGCAATCGAGGCTCAGAGGAGTCAAGCAAGTTGCCCAAAGTCACACAGCCTTCCAGTGCCAGATGCCCTATGTACTATGAAATGTGCAGAGTTTGCACAGGGCTGGGGAGATGTGGTAGAGGAAAGAATCAGAACAATCGGTAATTAGAAGAATAATGCCACAGTGGGAAGACTTCTGGGCTTGCATCCATCTTGGCCGACTTCCTGGAGGAGGTGGGGGCCGAGCCAAATCTCACAATATTACAGGGTCCAGTGGTCAGAATGACTGGTGGAAAAGGACCTGGCTGTCCTCCATCTGCCCATCTGGAAAGGAGGATTTCCCAACTTCACAGGAACTTTGAGAGAACAGGCATGAAGGGACTGTCACATTAATGAACACATTTACTGGGTGCCTATACTGGGTGTCTATACGGACCAGGCATAGTGCTAAGTGCTTTATGTTTTTTTAACCCTCCAAGAGCCCTGGGGGGTAGGAACCATTAACATGGCCCCTTTACATTCAAAGAAATTGGGCTTTCAGAGAGACTGAGTGGCTTTCCCAAGGCCTCACAACAACTTAGAGGAGAAGGCAGGATTCGAACCCAGGCAGCCTGACTCAGAGCCCTGTGCCACACGCCTAAGCCACAGAGCTCCGCTTCCTGGGGAAGAAAGCCCTTAGCAGCCATCCTCATTTTCCTGCTGTCTCCGCATGGACCGTCTTCCTAGATATTCCTCCTGGTGACTTTGCTCTCTGCTGAGGCAAAACAAGAAGAAGAAAGCCTTCCCTTCTCCCCGTGTCCCGGCATCCAGAAGGTATCAGTTGGAGGACGCTCCCAGAATAAATGGCTCTTGCTTAGGGAAGGACAGATTATCTATGTCTCTGGCGCCCCCTCCTGCCCTAAAGGAGAACTTCACGGGACTGCAGCCATTGGGGAGCACGCCCCGTGCAGGCTGCAAAAGGGGGTCAGGAGCAGCGCTTCCCAAGCCATCTTTGAAGAAGGACCAGGTTTTATTTACTTATTTTTTTTTTTACCTTCCAATCTGTCATGGACCGATACTTTTTGTAAACTGCAATAAAAAAATGAATCCGGGGGAAAAAATGAAATGCTGCTTAAACAACGCAGCGATGTCGAATTGCTCTAAAAAGTTTCCGAGTGTTGCTCTCAAATTCTCAGCAAGAATTTCCTGTGCCTGTCTTCAGGTAACAAGGGTCTGTGAGCCAGCATGGGTCCAGGGCTACAGTTCGAGTAGCACCCGTCCGCAGGGCCACTGACCCAAAGGCTGGCCCAAGATCAATGGCCAGAAAAGAGGAATCCATTCCCCGAGGCACTGCCTCAGCAGACAGCAAGGATTCCGGCGCCATTCTGAGACTCGGGGCCTGTGGCTCATTCGGGGGACAGCTCTGCACCTGCCGTTGGAAAAGAAGAAGAACTTAAGCCTGACAGAACCCCAGGGACAGTGCCCCAAAGACGGGTTCCAGAAGCCAGGCCCTGGGCTCTGCCCTCCCCATCTGTAAGACAGATGGGCAGGAAGGCGAGGACGCTTCCACGGAGGTCTCTGGAAACAACCCTATCCTCCAACAAGCTGGGAGGTTGGGGGACGCCTTAACCCGATGTGAGACCAGGGTGGCGGATGCCCTGGTTTCTAGTCCAAACTGGATGGCCATATCACCTCACCACTCTGAGCTTCCTCTTCCACAAATATTAAAAAAAAAAAAAGGGGGGGGGGATCGGATCGTCGCCGAGGTCCCTTCTAAATCTAACATGTTGTGTGTATCCTAGAAGATGTACTTATTGCCTGCACTCAGCGGGGGCGGGGGGAGGGGGCCGCAAAGCGAACGCACAGCCAGGAGGAGACCCCCAGACCCCGTGGAATGGAAACAGGCATTAGTTTTGCACTGCAGGCTGCTGCACCCACCCCCATCCCCCCCCCCTCCGTGTCACCCCCCGGGGCTTCTTGAGGACAAGGAGAATCCAGGGCCTGGGAGACCAGACAAGGCTTCTGGGCCAGGGCGCGCACAGGGGTACCTTAGAGGGCAGAGGTGTGACAGGTCAGCTGGGCAGAGGCATTTGCCGGAACTGAAGGAGCGCTTGGGGGAAGTGTAAACAGCTCTTTCCACGTTAGCGGCCACACACACGGCCGCACTCCTCTGGTCCCACCGTCTTGGGCGGGAGGTGGGGGGGGGGGCGGAGGGGGGGTCTCCAGCCTCTAAGTAAAGCAACCCCGAGCCCTTGAACGAAAGCAAACAGCTGCGGAGCAAGGAGCGAGCTTCCCACCCATTCCCAGCCAAGGTGAACAGGCTGCGAGTTTGTTGACAGAGAAAAAAGTCATCAATTTTTCATTACCCAGTGAAGGCAACAGAATGTCTCAGGATGCCAACAGTTTCCAGGCAACAGAGACAAACCAAATACACAGTCCCCTCGTCTAAAAAGATGTTTCCTTCACAAGCAGTCGGCTCGGATGGGGAGCGGGAGACGGCGAGAGGCAAAGGCAGGTGAGATCGCTTGGCAGACACAAGGACTGATCCAGACGCTGGTGGCTTGTGGCTGTCTACAGTGACCCTATTAGCAGATCTTGTCAGACTATGACTCAAGGCTGAGCCTGACTTTTGGAAGAATTCAGGCACGAGGTGTCAGAGCAAGACCCAAGAGATCAGCTGGAGTAGTTGATTCATCCCTTTATGCGAAAGAAACATTTTTGAGCATTCTTAGGGCCTGTGCTCTGGCCGGGGGCCCGGTCTCGCTGCGGAGATGTGTATGTAGACCACTCGCTCTCACCTTACGGATGAGAAAACCGAGAGCCAGAGAGAGGCAATGGCTGCCCCGGGATCACACAACCAGCTAGAGGCCAAGCTGTACTTGAACCCCCAGCTGACGGTCTCTGCGGCTGTGCCGTGGTCCCCAGCGTGCCCAGGGCCGGGCACTTGGAAGGAGGCCCAAGGGGCTGGCACGGATACAGCCTCGTCCAGAACCAACACAGGAAGCTTTCTATACTTGATCTTAGCCAAAAGGCCGAGAAGCGATCAGGAAGCTTTCTAGAGACCTCTAGCAAAAGCCTTGAGGTATTGAATCTAAAAACTAAAAGGAGATCATCAGAACCTCTTATGGTGCGTGCATTACTGTTATTTTTAACTCTCAAGGTGATTCTAACCAAAACGGGAAGGATGGCCCTTTCTGGAGCACTTTGTCAGGCCTGTAGCTCCCAGGGTGGCTCTCTGTGTTTGCGTTGACATTTCCCAGTGAATGTCAATGAAGACTCAAGAATAAGTCAACACGGGTCCTCACAATAAATGCCAAAGCTTGTTAGCAGAGTAAACCGTGTGCTTAGCCTGTCTTAAAAGAATCTTTGCTGAGTAAACAGAAGGAAGGCTTTCCTTGGGAGTAAACAGAGCAAGGAGCTGGGCGCGCCCGGAGGGCCGGGAGGTGAGTCCACAGGCCCAGGCTGTAGACACTTCTTCTCAGGGCGGGAGGTCATGGGGCTTGTCTATCGTCACACAGCCAGTTCAGGCAGAACAGGGCTCTCCACCCAACAGTCTCTGATCTCGCCAGGAGCCACATCTCTTGGTGGGGAGGCGGAAACCAAGACTCTGAAAGAAGAACCTAGGGATGGATCTCATTTCCTCTGAGGTGTCAGAGACCTAATGTCTTAACCTTCCCAGGACCGTTTTTATATTTCAACATGACCGAAGGAAATGAGGCTCTGACCGTTGGGACGTCAGACAGCCGTGCGAAAAAGGTTTGGGGTCCAAATAGGCTACCAACCTTCTGTCTCTAATTTAGTCAACACTGATTCGATATTACCCTTAGTGGCAGTGGACAAGGAAATGAACCTTAATAGCTTCTGATCTTTTGCCCACAACTTACCACTTCCTTGAGGGCCTTATTTACATGAGCTTCTCATTTTCCCAAGTAAAGGCTCATTACGGTCTGAAGTCTTTGACCCATAAACTTGTTCGTCTCAAAAACCCAAGTGCAGCCACTGACTTAAAACCATCTCTAAAATCTTTGGGCCATAAAAAAAAAAAACAAAAACAAAACCCTGAAATATTCCACTTTTCGTTTAATTTGTGGATTCTTGGTTCTTTCTTCAGAAGGATATGAGAGCACAGATCAAAGTACAAATATGCAGTGAATCATTAAAGGAGCCACGAAAAAAAATTTTTTTAATCAGTATCAAGAAAACATTACCCATCTGGGGGCAATTTCACTTGCTGAGATTAGACACCCAACTAACACCGTTTCTCAGCAGGGGAGGCAAGTGTAGTTAAGCCACGAGCTCTGGTTAGTGCAGAAGAGGCAGGGCTACCGATTCCTCAGAGGATACAAACTTTCTCTCGCCCCTAAATTTTAAAAGAATTTTCACACGAGACCTTATAACAACACAGCCTCCACAAGCCTTGTGGCAAAAACAGAAGTGGTTTTGATGCGGCTGTTTCTTCCAACAACCTTGGTGGGAAGCCAAGAGCACACCAGATAGCCCGGCCGCCTAGTAACGACCTTCTTGTTTTTAGACAAGAAGTGAACTTGAGCATGCTAAGAGGAAAAGTCAAATGTGCTAAGTAAATAACACAGGAGTCACCACCGTATTAAATAAAGTGCGCTTGTTTCTTCTCTTGGCTGAGTCACGGGCGGGCAGGCAAACATCCCTTTCCTTCCCAAGGTGTAGACCAACTCATTCAACCCCTGGGCCAACAGCTGGCCACCCCAGCCTGCCTGATTCACACACCCCCACCCAGCCCAGGTGAGCTCTGGTAAGCAAAGGCCAACTTACGTAAGGAGCCAATCCTACGATTGGCCACTGTGGGGCAGCACTGAGCCAGTATCCGGAAAACAACCTTCCATCAATTCCCTTTTGAAAGCGAAGGCGTCCAGCGTATCTGCAATAATTCTACCAATCTACTAAATCCGTTAATCCTGAAAATTCCATATTGGCTGTTTCCATAAATGTTTAAGGGTATAAAAGCAGCCCCTCCAATAGTAGAAATGTTTTCTGTGATTCTCTTTTTAACTGTTTACGTGTCGATCCATCGCGTGGAACAGCAAAGAAATGCTAACATTTTTTGAACAGGAACTGTGCTGAGTGTTTTACTTGTACCGGATCATGTAATTCTACGAGAACTCTATGAGGTAGGTGTCATCATTTTCCCTCTCACGTAAATGCAGAAACTGAGGCAACCAGAGTTTAGACAATGAGCCTAAAGTCACACAGCCCTATTCGGTGGCAGAGTGGGATTTGAGTTAATCCAGGTAGGGTGACATAGAGCATTTAGCCCTACCCCTTTAAAGACCTGGGGTATTTAGCTACAAGAGGTATTTAAAGCACACTCCTCACGGAAGCAGACATTGTAATCCCCACCCCAGCCTCTGTCTAACGGCCAGCAAAGTTTTTCCTCATTTTCCTTATTTTGAGATAAAACTGTCTCACGATTGGTCAGACTTCTTCCCTCCAGACCTAGATAAGTTCGGCTTTTCTCTATCTTGAAGTCCCTTCATTGTGGCTCCCCAACCACCACCCTCCTTCTCAAAACAACAGCCCTGTGGCAGGAACAGGTCGTTACTCCTAAGTTACGAATGAATCCCATCCTTTTCCTGCTGGTTAACAGCAAGTGCTGGAATCTCTTGACACAAGTTTCACAAGAGAGGAGTTGCTTTAATGGACTAACTAACTAAAACCTACTAAAAGTAATACATGGTTGTGGCTTTTAAAAATCCAAGCGACATGAGGGGCGCCTGGGTAGCTCAGTTGGTTGAGCATCCGACTTCAGCTCGGGTCATGATCTCATGGCTCTGAGTTTGAGCCCCGCATCGGGCTGTGTGCTGACAGCTCAGAGCCTGGAGACTGCTTCAGATTCTGTGCCCCCGCCTCTCTGCCCCTAACCCACTCACATTCTGTCTCTGCCTCTCTCAAAAATAAAATCAACGTTAAAAAAATAATAATAATCTAAGCGATATGGAATGGATAAACTGAAACGGAAAAATCTTACTCCTATCCTCTCCAACCCTTCTCCTCAGAGGTGATCATTTACCTTTTTACCTGTTTCTTTTTTTTTTTAATTAATGTTTATTTCCTTTTGAGAGAAAGAAAACAGTTGCACAAAGGAGATGCAGAGAGAGAGAGAGAGAGAGAGAGAGAGAGACAGAGGATCCAAAGCAGGCTTTACACTGACAGCACAGAGCCCGATTCGGGGCTTGAACTTACAAATCACAAGATCATGACTTGAACTGAAGTCAGACACTCAATGACTGAGCCTCAGGCACCCCCACCTTTTGCTTGTTTCTTTTGAACACTTCCAGAAATTTTCCTTACATATATAAACACATGCATGTGAATCTTTTAGGATCATGCTATGTATACTGGTCTTCAACTTTTTCTTTTTTTCAAGTTTATTTATTTGAGTGGGGCGGGGTGCAGAAAGTTAGAGAATCCCAAGCAGGCTCCGAGCTGTGAGTGTGGAGCCTGACGAGGCGCTTGATCCCATGACTGTGAGATCATGACCTGGGCAGAAATCAAGAATTTGATGCTTAACTGACTGAGCCACCCAGGCACGCCTTGCTTTTTTCACTTAACAAGCTATTCTGGGTATCTTTCAATAACAGCATTCCTGTTAATTGCCACATGAAAGCCTCCTCTCATGCAATTTTCTTCTCTTACAAAAATGCTTCATTGAAATTGCACATATATTTTTGGATGGATTTCTACAAGTGACATTCCTGGATAAAAGGCAAGAGCACTTTTAATTCTGAGACATAGAACCCAACCACAGTCCCTAAAAAGTCGTGATCATTTACACTCCAACCAACAGTCCATTTTCCACGTGTCGTCAACGTGGTTTATTATCCAACTGTTAAACCTTCCTTCAATGTTTGAAAAGTTATTAATTCAGTCATTCTTTCAGACAGTGCTTATTATGCACCTTGTACTTGTCAGGCACCGCGGGAGGAGCTGTGTTTGCCCTAAACCAGGCATTCCCAACGCTAATCAGACTCTTAAGGAGAGCTTGTGAAAATGCAGATTTCCACCCCCCCACCTCCCCCCCACCCCGCCTCCCCGGAGGTCTCGGTTCCTTGGCCTGCGGAAGGGCCCAGAAAGCTGGGTAAGTTGTTGCTCTCTGTTTCATTCGGATGTTGTGTTTTGTTCTGTTTTGTTTAACAGCTTCCCAGGTGACTCAGCGGGATGATAAGCAGCCAAGTGCAGAGCAAATCTTCTCACTTCTTTCTCTGGGCGAAAACGCTTTCTGGAAATGAAGATGCTGGGAACAGTCAGCACCCACTTCCCTAAAGTAGAACAGGGAAGTAACTGAGGTGATAATTAACTAGGGGTGTCCAAACGCAGACACCTGTTGTCGCGCCCCACGCCCCAAAAAGCCAGTCCTGGGGGTCATTATTCCCAGTTTACAAATATGCCCCATCCCATTCCTGCTGGTTAACGAAAGTGCTGCAATATCCCGACAGAGAGGTTTCACAACAGACTAGTTGCTTTAATTTACTAACGAGCGCCCCAGACAGCGACATCGCCACTAAACCAGGCTTAAAAGCTAGTGCCAGCGGGACTAATATTAATGGGCATGCGCAAAAGGCTCGGAGGCTCCGCGCGTGCCCCCTGGCGGTCAATAGTCCTCGGTGCAATTGAAAAGTTCGGCTTCCCTCGGCCACACTCGGTCTTTAGCCCCGCCTCTCGTCCCGCCCTTGCTCCCAGCACCGACGTTGATTGGCGAGCGGCAGACTATAAAAGCTTGAAGGGAGGGCGGGGAGGAGTCTCAGGCACCTGCGCGGGTTGAGGATCTTGTGGGTGAAGCAGAGGTGAGCAGAGACGCCTTCATCCAGCCGCCTGCCCTCCTTTTCCAACCTCCTGCATCATTGCCTTCATCCTAGGCGACGTGGACGTGACAGGGAAGGTAACATGTCACTTTGTCCAGAAGGCAGTTTGCGGGCTCGAGGGAGCCACACCTTTGCGTCTGCTGCCCCACCGGCTGAGAATTGCCGGCTCAGCACTGGCTGGGGCCTCACCTGGGGGGACCTCCAGACGCCCCTGCCTTCTGTTGGCGGAGCCGGTCCCGTGGGTTTAGGATTAAGGAATGCATGAGGCCAGACCTGGTTGAGCGTCTCGGCCTTCAGAAGGTTCCCACCTTAGGGCCTGAATACCCTCACCTGTACCTGGTAACCTGGAAGGTGCGCCCAAGTGGGAATTGAATGAATGAATGAATGAATGAATGAATGAATGAATGAAACTTGCGATGGGGGGCAGGCCTGGTTTTGTGCCCTTGCACGGCCTGCTACACTGGAAAGAGCATTTGCTGGCCCAGAGCCTTGGATTCCAGCTCCGGCTGTCGCATTCGCTGCCGCTGAGCAAGTTCCTCCCACCCTCTGGGCCCCGACTTCCTCCCGTGTAAAAGGAAAGGGTGGGACAGTGTGATGAATGCATATTGAACACCAACGATGAGCCAGACGTTGTGATAAGTATGGGGGATACAGGTGAGCCACAGCCCTGCTCCCCAAGCTTACTGTATGGGGGAGGATGATACTGAACAACCTGTCATAAACACGTAATTACACATCTACTATTAAGAGACGGTAAGACAGAGAACTTTCAGAAGAGGATTTTATACAGCCTGGGTGGGCTTCCTAAGGCTTGACAGAATTAACTGGGGTAGGTAGTCACTGGCCCTGGCGAGAGCGGGGAATAGCAAATACAAAGATATAGAAGGTGAACCACACACTTTTTCCCCCTTTTAATTGGATGTGATAATAACCCTCAAAGTATACAAGCCAGAGGAGTGGAAGCTTTGGTGAGTTAAATTGAGTAGAAGTTGGAGGGTTCTTTGGAAGCCCATAACTATCTTGAGCAATCTTGTGAAAATAAGGGATGGCCCCTGACCCTGCGTCCTCATAGGAGTGTTCCGGAAGGTTGTTGAATCAGACCTGAACAGTCCAGGTTTCATGGTGCTGTGTAGAATCTGTGCTTTGACTTTGAGAGGCATCAGGCTGCTTCAGAAGAACGAAAACAACAACAACGCTGTCTTGAAAGCGGCCCACGTCTACCTCAAGCTGAATTATCCAGGCTGGTTTGCACGGATAAGAAGACGGAGAGGTGGCTTATACAGTGACAGAAGAAAAAAAAAAAAGGGCTCATCACTGTACGTTATAAAGGCACATGTGTGGAGGGGACACTGTGTCGGAGTAGAAGAAATGCTGGAGACCACTGAGGTGGTGAGCCTGGCTTTGTCTTAACCTTAGCTACGCGAACCTGGCAGGCACTCAAACTCTCTGAGCCAACAGTCTGATAGATGAACAGGGCGAATGAAGTTCTCCTGCTGAGGTCAAGGTCAGAATGGGAAAACAGGTGAAAGTTATTTCTAAACTACAAAGCTCGACCCAACCAAACCAGGAACCGCCTGGCTCGCGTTGTCCCCTCAGAATTTTACTGTAGATCCTCCCTCAAAGTATGGGGAGAAAGGATTTGGCAGCTTTTATTTGCATTTGTAGCGATATACCAAGTTGTTTTGTTGCAGACGTATTTTGAATTCTTTCATTTTAATTAGAGCGTTTCTCTTTTCCAAAAGGTGGTTTTAGAATTTCATGTGTGGTTCTCTCATCATTTTTAGAAGAAAGAAGAAAAAACAAAACAAAACAGGGTAAAACAGTTGACAGGAGGTTTGGATTTTTTTTTTATGCCATTGTGTAACACATCCAGTGACAATATGGATTTTTGTAAAAACTGTTGTTCTTAGATGGTTTGTCGGGAAGCAAGTCTGTTCCTAAAATTCTCTTACCCCTAATCCTGGCCCCCTTGCTAATCCCAGCCATGGACCTGGGTGTGCTTTCAGTGGTCACAGGAGAGATGTGAACAGAACCTGAGAAACAATGGAGCTTTTTTTTGTTTTTAACATTTATTTATTTTTGAGACAGAGACAGAGCATGAATGGGGGAGGGTCAGAGAGAGAGGGAGACACAGAATCTGAAACAGGCTCCAGGCTCTGAGCAGTCAGCACAGAGCCCGACGCAGGGCTCGAACTCACGGACCGCGAGATCATGACCTGGACTGAAGTCGGCCGCTTAACCGACTGAGTCACCCAGGCGCCCCAACAATGGAGTTTTTTTTTTTTTTTTAATTTTTTTTTTTTTAACATTTATTTATTTTTGAGACAGAGAGAGACAGAGCATGAACGGGGGAGGGTCAGAGAGAGGGAGACACAGAATCTGAAACAGGCTCCAGGCTCTGAGCTGTCCGCACAGAGCTGGACGTGGGGCTCGAACTCACGGACCGCGAGATCATGACCTGAGCCGAAGTCGGCCGCTTAACCGACTGAGCCACCCAGGCGCCCCCAATGGAGCTTTTTAAACAAAGTAGCAAGTATGCTTGGTGAACAATCAGAAGTGGGAACCCAGTTATGAGAAACCAAAGCTGCTGCCTGATTGCAAAGGACTGGCAGGAGGGGGTTTGAAGAGCGCAAGGCTTAGGCTTGCTGGACCTGGGGATTCTGAGACCCAGGGTTGCCAGCTGTGTTCTTTGTACCTTATGCAGAAGGGAAATAGTGCCAGCATACGGGCAAGCATTGATGGGCATGTTCCCTTTCTCTGTTCATTCCCCAATATAGACTAGAGACTGTTCCCATTTTGCCAAGAAGAAATTCAGGGTCAGGAGAACTAAAAGGGGAGTGGAATTGGGCCGACTTTTTAATTCAATATCAAGTGAATAAAAAGATAGCATTTCTACAGGCCTATGTGAGTCTCCTAGCTTGATCATCTTTGGGAAAGGTTTTAGCTCTATTTAGATTTTTACTACCTTAAAAGATTTCTTTTTGAAAGCTGGGTCCACCCATGAGGCCATGTTAACACTTGAGTCTTGGGGGTGCCTGGGTGGCTCAGTCGGTTAGGCGTCCAGCTCTTGGTTTTGGCTCAGGCCGAGTCAGGCTCTGTGCTGACTGTGGAGCCTGCTTGGGATTCTCTGTCTCTCTCTCTCTCAAATAAATAAACGTTAAAAAAAAAAAAAAAACACTTGAGTATTACTATAGTGAACATTTGTGATTGTACCGTTTGGTTCAGATAACTGAACTTGATGTTTATAATATCACGATTTACCACTTTTCTGTTCTAGGTGCTGTTTTCCTTTATCTTCTTAAGTGTTCTCTTTAACCCACTGAAAATATTTCCTTGGCTACATGAAGTGTCGGTATTCCCTCCTGACACCTGAGTGCTCACCAAAGGCAAGGAATTCCTATTCTCTCAGAACTCTCCAGAACCCAGTGAAGTAGACACTATCATTACAGATGAGGAAATTGATGCAGGAGGGGAGAAAGGAGTGACAGCCCGGGGAGCGATGCAAAGAGTAGGCTTTGCAGTCGGGGCCTGGTTTGAATCCTTCCACTTACTAGTCTTTACCTCCCGCTAACCTCTGGCTTCCACTTGACCCATCTGTGACTCGGGGCTTTCCCTTGGGATTGTTGTGCAGAAAGCCATGACGTGATGACGTGCCTGAGATCAGTGCGGCCTTGGCTGTTGGCTGACAGATGAGGTTAGGGGGGAGAACTAGGCACCGAACGTAGACGTCGATCAGTTTTCATGTAAGCTCTATGCCCAAGGTGGGGTTTGAACTCATGACCCCCAAAACAAGAGTTGCACGCTCCACCTGAGCTGGCAGGAGCCCCACCATCATTTTTGTTTTACGACTTATTCCTCACTGGTCTGCAAATGACTCATTTCTAATACATGAAAACTCGCGAAAGTTGAATGACATCTATGTGCTACTGTTCTGAGGGTCCTAAAGTGAGCGTCCCTGCCTGATCTCTTGTAGATGTCCCAGCTTTTATTTTAGACCTTTAGGAAAAGGGTGGGGTGTTATACGCAGTTTGCTGGGATTTGTTTTCAACCCAACCTTATACCATTAAGGATTTCTCTATACCCATAGTTCATTTTCAAAGCTAACTTAGGATCATTTATTTTCTAGTTGATGGACCTTTTGAAGGAGTGTTGCCATTTTAAAGTACTGCTGATTCCCATTGCGTATTCTCTCTTAGGTAATACCTGGAAGCGGAGTTGTGGGTTGTAGGTGTTTTACAAGGCACACCAGCCATTTACCCAAGTGGTTGTAAGACTGACACACGTCGTCTCATACGATGGACTGAGGACAGTCAGGGATTTAAGTCCAGCTTTTCATCAACTCCTGATCTCATCAGGTGTTAAATGGAGACAAAAAAAGGGCCACGATGTTCCATGTGCCTGGCACTTAATAGATGCTCTGAAGACAAAATCAGGTTTCATAAACCCAAGTCTTCGGGTCCCCTGGTATTTTGAAGTGAACCAGTCTCCACACCAGTGTTCAGCCACCCTTGGAGGTCCCCCAAACCTGTTAGTCAAACACTGGTTTGAATTTTGGTTTTAGCCTCTTTGTGTAAATACGTGGGGACTCAAACCTGAATTCTTCCCACTCCTTCAGTACTACTGAACTAAACCCAAAGTTTTAATAGTACTCTGGCTCAGCACAGCACAAATACTTGTAGCCAAGAATATATTTGGGATTTTCAAGAGGTCTTGATTACACCATCAGTGACTCTTCTTCCCATCAAGGGGACAAACCCTGCAATCATGAACTCACGCATGTGGCCCCGACAAGGCATCTGCTCTGATCTTGTCTTCTCCCACCTCCCCACACAGTTCTCGGTGCAACAATACTAGATGCATTTTTGGTACAGCATCCAGCTTGTGTGCTATTTCCCACCACGAGATGCTAGCCGGGGTAAACACCCAGCTGGTGTCATACCAGAAGGCTGATCATCCCGACAAAGCACATCCCCAAACGACTGGCAGAACCAACAGCAACAAAGAGTTCAGCTTTTTATTGAATAGATGGCAGAAGAGATTTAGTCAAAAAGACCAAAGCCCATGTCATCATCAGACTCCTCTGACTCTTCTTTCTTTGCTTCCACTTTCTTCTCCTCAGCTAAAAAACAAAAACAGTCGATCACACACCTCAATATTTTACACTCCAAAGACCCCCAGGCCCTTCAGCTTACATGGTCAAAAATACCCTAGACTTCCTCCCAACTATTCCCCTGGGTTTAGGATTTCTATACATCATTGATTCTTAGCAAACTAAAAAGTATCATAGGTGGGGCACCTGGGTGACTCAGTTGTGGTTGAGCCTCTGACTTCAGCTCAGGTCATGATCTCGTGGTCTATGAGTTCGAGCCCCACATTGGGCTCTGTTATGACACTCAGAGCCTGGAGCCTGTTTCAGATTCTGTGTCTCCCTCCCTCTGCGCCTCCCCTCCCACTCATGTTCTGTCTCTCTCTCTCTCTCTCAAAAATAAACACTAAAAAAAATTTGTTTTTAAGTATTGTAGGCAAGATAGCTCTTCATCTCCACACTCCTCCCTCCCATACCCCCCCCCCAAAAAAAGTTTTCTACCTGGGGCAGCAGTGGTGGAAGGAGCAGGACCGCCTGCTGGTGCAGCACCAGCTGCTGGAGCGGGTCCACCAGCTCCTACATTGCAGATGAGGCTCCCGATGTTGACGTTGGCCAGGGCCTGTAACACGGTACACATACAGGTGACACTCAGTTCTGTCCTTTTGTTATAGTACCTACCCCACAAAAGGTACCCCATTTCAACTTACAGCAATAATTTCCCAACACTATATTGCTCTTCCTTCCTCCTTTGCTGCAGTCTGACAGTGACATTTTGTCTGCCGCTGAGATTCCCTAAGACTTACTTTAGATAGGGCCACGCATATTAAAAATTAGTCACAAAAAAATGACTCAAGCTTTGAATGTTACAGTTGCAATGCAGTACCTTAAGTAGCAAGATAGAATAACTGAATCCTTTCAATAGATGAGAAAACTGGTCCCAAAATGCTGGCTTAAGTTGTTGGCAAAAAACGCAAGCTTCCTTAAACACTCAAACCAGGATTCTTTCCATAGTTCCAGGTCTCCTCTCAACACTGATTTCAATTTTTCAGACTGCTAGTCCAGGGACTTTTTATTAAAGAGGAGTACCTTTCTTAAAAGCCTAATGCTTTCAATCCTTCAAAACTCTTTGGAGGACATAACCTGAAGAGATAGAAGCTAATAGCCTCTTGCCAGAGATTAAGTAACATATACAATGGAAGGTAGCCAGTGCCAAGCTCCTGGGGATAGGAATCCTGTCTTCATCAGTCTTTTAATATCCTAACAAACAGTAAATGGTCAATGACAGGCCACCAAGCCCAATTTCCACGAAACCAGATCATGCTGGAAGGATTTGCTTGAAGCAGTGTGGGTGGTATTATCTCCTGAGTGACCCTTTTAAGCAGTCATCTGGCTGGTATCTCGTGTAGTTTTTGGTCATGGTTTCAGAACAGAAGGAAAGAGAAACCAGACTGAGATCAAGAAAGAAAAGGCAAGACAAACTTTAGACACTAGATGTGGAACTATGAAGAAGTTGTCACTTCAAAAAGATCCAGTGGAATACGGCATCTTCCAGCATTTTTCATGTCCTATGAATACGTGAGTTGTGGAAGGTAATCTGTTCACCTTCCACAAGTCTGCTTCTCGAAGTCACTTTGAGGCCATCACCTTACCTTTGCAAACAAGCCCGGCCAGAAAGGCTCAACATTTACACCCGCTGCTTTAATGAGGGCGTTGATCTTATCCTCCTAAAAAAAAAGTAAAACAGAAAAATCCATCAGGAAGTGTAACTTTCCTAAATGTCTCCAAAATACTGCGATTGGAAGTAAATCACTCAAAACGTGTGTACAAAAAACCGTGCGTAACCACTTCAAATATTCCATCCGTATTTCATGTATGCTTATCTAAACCCATCACGTCTAACACAAGTCTTGCACTCTTAAGATTATCACGAGCAAAAGAAATGCATCCTGCTCCCGTGTGCCAGGCACCTGGCTGCCATTTCACAGGCCGGGACCTGCCTAAGTCACGCAGCTATTTTAAGTTACGAGTCAGGCCGCGGGGTGGCCCAACAAGGCCTACTAAGAGGACCGCAGGAATTCAAGGCCATCCCACCAAACAGGGATAAAGTGCCCTCGGTGCGGGTGAGGATGCCCCCACGCCGAGAAAGCTTCGCTAAAGAAAGCTTCCCAAGGCCGGAGCGCGCAGCCCAAGTGAAATCCAGTCCCTCGGGGGCCAGCACGTGGCCAAGGTCCCCGGCGGCCGGGCACGCGGGCCCGCCCGCTACCGAGCGTCCGCCCCGCCGCCGGGGTGCTGACGGCCGCGGCTCCGGCCGGAAGGGCTTGGCAGGGACGCCTGGCACGTAGAGGGGAAAAGGCTGCCCGCAAGCACACCCCGCCGCCGGCCCAGGCCCGCACTCACCGTGACCGTCACCTCGTCGTCGTGCAGGATGAGGGCCGAGTAGATGCAGGCGAGCTCCGAGACGGAGGCCATGATGCGGGCGAGTGCTGAGCGGACGCTGCCGAGCGCGGTGCTAGTCGCCGGGTGAAGTGAGAGGCTCACCCCAACGCGGCCTTAGCTTCCTCGGAAGAACCGAGCACCTTAGCGGCAGCTGAGGAAAGGGAGTCCCGCGCCTGCGCACGGTGTCTTATACTGGTCACGCGGACCAATCGGCGCCCGCGCCTGGCGGAAGAGGCGGAGCGAGAAGCTCCTGCGACGACCACCAGGGCGCCTGCGCACAAAGCGTCACTGGCTTGTTAGCGAGTTCAAAAAGTTGGTGGGTCCGCGCTTGTAGTGGCGTCTTCTCTTGGTTCAGCTGAAACGCAGGGCTCATGAACAGTAAAAATATTTTTAGGAAAAAGTTATCTAGGTAAATGGACGTCACTCCCACGTACTGTATCCCATGTAACAGTATTTAGGCATTTAATGACGTCGGCAGCCTCCCCCAGCTGGCTGTGACCACTTGGAGCGCAGGAGCTAAATTTCAGCCCGGAGGACTCGCTTGCTTAGCGCGGCGTCTCGGATAAAATAAGTGATTTAAGAGGAAGAGAGAAGCTTGTTAGGAGAGCAGTAGCATTTGAGCGCCTATGTCCCAGGGATTGAGCCACACTCTACAAGGATTCATTTAATCCCGACACAGCCTAAGAGGTAAGCAACTATTGTTTTAAGTACAGAAGATCTGTTAAGAATTTAGGGAAACTTTCCACTTCAATTTCTTTTTCTTTTTTTCTTTTCTTTTCTTTCTTTCTTTTTTTTTTTTTTTTTTATAACTCAGGCATCCTGTGTTAGGGTGGAAATTGTCTAAAACTTGCCCTTAAAATGTTCAAGACATCTTGATGCACCTGCTGCCTGTGTGGGTGCTGAATTGCCATCGTGTATCTTTTGAAGCTTAATAAAATTGGTATTGGATTCTATATTTAGTTTAAATTTTTTTTGAGGTATAATTGACATAACATTTTTATTTCAGGTGTATACCATAATTGATGTTTGTATATGTTGCAAGATGGTAAAAAGAAGTCTAGTTAATAGTTTAACATCCATCACCATACACAGTTACCACTTTTAAGGTCTACTCTTAGCAACTTTTAAGGAGGAAATAATATATTAATAACGATAGTCACCACGTTGTACATTACATCTAGTGACTTAAAACTGAAGGTTTGTAACTTTTGACCCCTTTCACCCATTCCATCCCTCCCTCTGGCAACCATCAATCTGTTCTCTGGATATATGAGTTTGGTTTGTTTATTTTTGTTTGTTGTGGGATCCCACATATAAGTGAGATCATACAGTAGTCTTTCTCTGACTTATTTTACACAGTATAATGCCCTCAAGGCCCACCCATTTGTCTCAGATGGCAAGATATTATACTTTTTTACAGGTGAGTAATATTCCTCTGTGGGTGACATTTACTTTATCCGTTCACTTTGGTTGTTTCCATGTCTTGGCTATTGTAAATAATGCTGCTATGAACACGGGGATGAATATATCTTTTGGAATTAGTGTTTTTGTTATCTTCTGATAAGTACCCAAGAGTGGAATTGCTGGATCCTATGGTAGTAATACTTTTAATCTGGGGGTGGGGGGGGCACCTCTATGCTGTTTTCCAAGGTGCTTGCACCAATTTATAGTCCCACCGATTGTGCACAGATGTTCCCTTTTCTTCACATCCTTATGACCACTTAGTATTCTTGTCTTCTTGATGATAGCCATTCTAACAGGTGTGAGGTGATATCTTACTGTGGTTTTAATTTGCATTTCCCCGATGATTGGTATTGTTGAGTATCTTTTCATGTGCTTTTTTGGCCATTGCATGCCTTTGAAAAATGTCTATTCAGATCTTTAGCCTATTTTTAATGGGATTTTTCTTTATATGGAGTTGTATGAGTTCAATGTTTATTTGTTTTTGAGAAAGAGAGAACCAGAGTACGAGCGGGGCAGGGGCAGAGAGAGAGGGAGACACAGAATCCGAAGCAGGCTCCAGGCTCTGAGCTGTCAGCACAAAGCCCGACGCAGGGCTAGAACTCACCACGAGATCATGACTTGAGCTGAAGTTGGACGCTTAACCGACCGAGCCATCCGGGCATCACTATAAATTTTTCTCCTATTCAGTAGGTTGCCTTTTCAGTTTGTTGATGATTTCCTTTGCTGTGCAGAAGTTTTTAGTTTGATGTAGTCCCACTTGTTTACTTTAGCTTTTTTGCCTTGGCTTTTCGAGTCAGATGCAAAAAAATCATTGCCAAGATCAGTGTCAGGTGGTTTACTGCCTATGTTTTCTTCTAGGAGTTTTATGTTGCAGGCAAGTCTTTAACCCATTTTGAATTAATTTTTGTGTAAAGTTTAAGCTAGTGGTCCATGTTCATTCTTTTGCATGTGGCTGTCCAGTTTTCCCAACACCATTCATTAAGGAGACTGTCCTTTCCTGAGTGTATATTCTTTTGTCATAAATTAATTGAGCATATATGAATGGCTTTATTTCTGTACCATTGATCTGTGTGCCTGTTTTAATGTCAACGTCTGTTTGGTAACTGTAGTTTTATGGTTTGAAATCAGGGAGCATGAAGTCTCCAGCTTTATTCTTTCTCAAGATTGCTTTGGCGATTCAGGGTCTGTTGTAGTTCCATACGAATTTGGGGATTGTTCTATCTCTGTGAAAAATGCCATTGGAATTTCAATGGAGATTGTTTTGAATCTGTAGATTGCTTTGAGTAGTATGCACGTTTTGATAATATGAATTTAACAGTTTAACAATTCTTCTGATTCATGACCACAAAATATCCTTCTTTTCTTTTTTTATTTTGAGAGAGAGAGAGAGAGAGAGAGAGAGACCGACCCAAGCAGGCTCCATGCTCAGCACGGAGCATGATGGGCTCGATCCATGACCCTGGGACCATGACCCAAGCTGAAATCAAGAACCAGGCACTCAATCTACTGAGCCACCCAAGTGCCCCCAAAATATCTATTTATTTGTGCCATCTTTCATTTCTTTTCATCAGGATCTTAACTTCTTTATTTTTGATGTTTTTTAAATTTTCGATACTTTGAATTGTCTAA
This sequence comes from Panthera tigris, assembly GCF_018350195.1. NCBI lineage: Eukaryota > Metazoa > Chordata > Mammalia > Carnivora > Felidae > Panthera > Panthera tigris. Next base: position 36,054,721 of record NC_056665.1, read on the forward strand.
AACGTGTACATATTGTTTTACTACATGATATGAAACCTAAATGTAATTCCTCCTATCAAAAATGATTATCTTTACATTTTCCATCAACTATTTCCCTCTCGGAATTCACGCAGTTTCCTAGAAAGGTGGTGTAGTCAATGTCATTATTTCATAATCATCCCTGACCAAACATCTCCATTGGAATCCCCCAGTTTAGGGGGCACCTGGGTGGCTCAGTTAAGCGTGCAACTTCGGCTCAGATCATGATTTCGCGGTTCCTGAATTCGAGCCCCATGTTGGGTTCAGTGCTGACAGCTCAGAGCCTGGAGCTTGCTTTGGATTCTGTGTCTCCCTCCCTCACTCTCAGCCCTTCCCTGCTTGTGATGCCTCTCTCTCTCAAAAATAAATATTAAAAAAAAAATTTTTTAAGGGAATCCCTCAGTTTAGGGACCCACTTGGATCACTCTTAGCCACAAATATGAACATATCTTAATATCCCAAACTTTTAAAAGAGCTTAAAAAATATCAAGCTTTCTGAAAATAAAAGTTATTATGAGTTTTCATCCAAATCTGAGAAGCACTTATAGTGGAATTGGGTGGAAAAGGAATACATTTTAAAGCTATTGAAAAATTCAAACAAAAAAGAAAAATTCAAACCTTTCCAAAGTCAGAATGGATCAGTCCAAAACACAGTCACACCCCACCCCTCCACCCCATCTCCAGTGTACTTCAAAAAAAAAAACAAAACAAAACACAACTGATCTGGTAAATATGATACATCAACACAAAGTAAAACAAATATCACTTTGTTGAACTATATTAATTAGAAACCTTTTAAATCAATATTTTGTATCCCCTAATTGTTTTATAATTGTAGCAGCAAAACCTGAATGTTAGAGTATATAAAAGGTAAATTATAAGTTCTTCTCACTTGTAAATGTAAACACAAAAATCCAAAATAAAATGTGAATGTCAATTATGTCAGTAAAGCTGGAAAAAAAATTAAGGATTAATGAACTGAGTGCAGTACTGTGTATGAAAATATGGTATATCATGACTAAACAGGATAGCTCAACATAAAATCTATTAAAAATAATTCATTAACGAGTTAAAAGAGGAAGATCTGTATGAAGTTCTTATAGATTCAAAAAAACCACTTGATAAAATTAAGTAACTATTCACCTTGACTCTTAGAAAATGGGAAGAGAAGGTAACTTCCTTAGTCTGATAAGGTGTCTACTAAAAATCTATGGCAAACATCATACTTTTTTTTTGCTTTTTTTTTTTCCTTTGAGAGACTGAGAGAGAGAGCACAAGTGGGGGAGGAGCACAGAGAGGGAGACAGAGGTTCTGAAGCGGGCTCTGTGCTGACAGCAGAGAGCCTGACGCAGGGCTCAAACTCCTAAACTGTGAGATCATGACCTGAGCTGAAGTCGGATGCTCAACCAACTGAGCACCAAGATGCCCCACAAACATCATACCCAATGGTGAAACTTTAAAACCTACTCTTTAAAATCAGGCACAAATAAGGATATCTCCTTTCTCTACTTCTGCTTCAATTACTATTTTAGAGTTTAGCTATCTCCTAAATAAGACAAGAAAGGAAAAGATTATTAAATTGGAGAGTTATAAACTCTCTTTATTCATAGGTAATATGATTATTTATCCATTTATTTATCCATAGGCAAAACAACGTAATAAGTAGTTCAGTAAGGTAGCTAGATTCAAGATTAATACACAAAAGATAGCAGCATTTCTGTGATCTGCCAAACTCAATTACAAAATGTAGTATTAAAAAAATACACCTTATGCAATAGCAACAAAAATCATTTTGTTTCTAGGAGTAAATCTAATAAGATATGCATGACCATTATTTAAAATTTTCTTAAGTTTATTTATTTTGAGAGAGACGGAGTGAGAGTGGGGAAGGGGCAGATCGAGAGAGAGAGAGAGAGAGAGAGAGAGAGAGAGAGAATCCCAACTAGGCTCTGCACCCTCAGCACAGAGCCCAGTGCTGAGCTCAGTGTCACCAACCATGAGATCGTGACCTGAGCCAAAGTCAAGAGTCGGATGCCCACTGACTGAGCCACTCAGGCGCCCCTTAAAAATTACAAAACTTTGGGGCGCCTGGGTGGCGCAGTCAGTTAAGCATCCGACTTCAGCCAGGTCACGATCTCGCGGTCCGTGAGTTCGAGCCCCGCGTCAGGCTCTGGGCTGATGGCTCAGAGCCTGGAGCCTGTTTCCGATTCTGTGTCTCCCTCTCTCTCTGCCCCTCCCCCGTTCATGCTCTGTCTCTCTCTGTCCCAAAAATAAATAAAAAACGTTGAAAAAAAAATTAAAAAAAAAAATTACAAAACTTTATGGAACATCAAAGGCAACCTAAATGGAGTGATATACCATATTCACAGATGGAAAGATTTTTAAATGGGTAATTCTCTCCAAATTGTATAATTTCAGTCAATATTCCATTAGGGGTTTTGGTGAAATTTGACAAGTTGACCTTAAATTTTCATGGAAGGATCAAGGACCAATAATAATGAAGACAGTTTTCTAAAATATAACAGATATTTATATTTTATATAAATATATATATTTATATATATTTATATAAAATATAAAATATGTTATGTGTTACTGACATAACAAATAGACAAATAGACCAATATAACAGAGAATCCAAAAATGCACTCTCATACGTATGGGACCCTGGTAAGTCAGAGGTACGGCTTTATAGATGGGGAGGGGGTGGACAGAGGGAAGAGTACCTTTTCAAAAAACATAGTACTGGGACAATTGGTTTTCTATCCACATGGAAATGGGGAAACAATTTTTTTAATTTTGTCCTTATCATACATAATATGAAAAGGAAAAGTCTAAAATTTTAGAGGAAAATGGGAGTTTATTATTATTAAGTGTATATGAAAGGTTTCTTAAGGCACAGAACATAAAGGAAAAGATTCATATATTTGATTGCATTAAAATTGAAAATAAGCCAAAGAAACCATAACCAAACGTCTGAAAAATTATCATACTTAAGAGCCTGAGGGAACATAATGACTAAATGTGATACGGTTTCCTAGATGGGATCCTGGAAAAGACAAAAGTCATTAGATAAAAACTAAAGAATTCTAAATAAAATATGGACTTTAGTTAATAACAGTATATCAGTATTGGTTTACTAATTGTAACAAATATATTGATATGTTAAAAGGAGAAACTGGCCTGAGGTATGTGGAACTCTCTATGCTCAAAATATTTTGATAAAACTAAAATAATTCTAAAAATTAACTTTATTTTTTATTTTTATTTTTTTAAATTTACATCCAAATTAGTTAGCATATAGTGCAACAGTGATTTCAGGAGTAGATTCCTTAATGCCCCTTGCCCATTTAGCCCATCCCCCCTCCCACAACCCTTCCAGTAACCCTCTGTTTGTTCTCCATAGTTAAGTCTCTTATGTTTTGTTCCCCTCCCTGCTTTTATATTTGCTTCCCTTCCCTTATGTTCATCTGTTTTGTCTCTTAAAGTCCTCATATGAGTGAAGTCATATATTTGTCTTTCTCTAATTTTGCTTAGCATGATACCCTCTAGTTCCATCCATGTAGTTGCAAATGGCAAGATTTCATTCTTTTTGATTGCCAAGTAATACTCCATCATATGTATGCACCACATCTTATTTATCTATTCATCCATTGATGGGCATTTGGGCTCTTTCCATACTTTGTCTATTGTCAATAGTGCTGCTATAAACACGGGGGTGCACGTGTCCCTTCGAAACAGCACACCTGTATCCCTTGGATAAATGCCTAGTAGTGCAATTGCTGGGTCGTAGGGTAGTTCTATTTTTAGTTTTTTGAGGAACCTCCGTACTGTTTTCCAGAGTGGCTGCACCAGCTTGCATTCCCAAAAATTAACTTTATTTTTAAAAACACCTTGATGAGGCCCCGGTAGTTCATTTTTGCTTTTGTTTCCCTTGACTCTGGAGACATGACTGTTTAGAAGTTGCTGTGGCTGAGGTTAAAGAGGTTGCTGCCTGTTTTCTCCTCTAGGATTTTGATGGTTTCCTGTCTCACGTTAGGTCTCTTATCTATTTTGAATTTACTTTTGTGTATGGTGTAAGAGAGTTGTCCAGTTTCATCATATTGCATGTCACTGTCCAGTTTTCCTAACACCATTTGCTGAAGAGATTGTCTTTTTTCCATTAGATATTCTTCCCTGCTTTGTTGAAGATAAGTTGGCCACATATTTGTGGGTCCATTTCTGTGTTCTCTATTTTGTTCCATTGATCTATGTGTCTGTTTTTGTGACAGTACCACACTGTCTTGATGACTACAGCTTTGTAATACAGCTTGAAGTTCAGATTTATAATGCCTCCAGCTTTGGTTTTGTTTTGCAACATTACTTTGGCTAATCGGGGTCTTTTCTGGTTCCATACAAGTTTTAGAATTGTTTGTTCTAGCACTCTGAAAAATGCTGGTGTTATTTTGATATGGATTGCACTGAATGTGTAGATTGTTTTGGGTAGTATACACATTTTAACAATATTCTTCCAGTCCATGAACATGGAATGCTTTTTCATGTCTTTGTGTCCTCTTCAGTTTCTTTCATAAGCATTCTATAGTTTTCAGCGTACAGATTTTTTTTTTTACCTCTTTGGTTAGGTTTATTCCTGGGTATCTTAAGGTTTTTGTTACAGTTGTAAATGGGACTGATTCCTTGATTTCTCTTTCTGCTGCTTCATTATTGATGCATAGAAATGCAACAGATTTCTGTGTGTTGATTTTATATACTGTGACTTTGCTGAATTGATTTGAAGGGGCACATGCATCCCAATGTTTACGGTAGCACTATCAAGAATAGCCAGATTATGGAAAGAGCCTAAATGTCCATCAACTGATGAATGGATAAAGAAGATATGGTATATAGAAGACACACACACACACACACACACACACACACACACACACACAGTGGACTATTACTTGGCGATCAAAAAGAATGAAATCTTGCCATATGCAACAACATGGATGGAACTAGAATGTATTATGCTAAATGAAATAAGTCAAACAGAGAAAGACAAATATTGTATGATTTCACTCATATGTGGAATTTAAGGAACAAAACAGAAGAACATAGGGTAAGGGAAGGAAAAGATAAGAATAGAGAGGGAGGCAAACCATAAGAGACTCTTAACTATAGAGAAAAAACTGAGGGTTGCTGGAAGGAAGGTGGGGGATGGATGGGCTAAATGGATGATGGGCATTAAGGAGGGCCCTTATGAGGAGCACTGGTTGTTGTACATAAGTGATGAATCACTAAATTATATTCCTGAAACCAATACTACACTATATGGTAACTAATTTGAATTCAAATAAAAATAAAATCACCATAACCAAAATGGAAAAAATGTCAGATTAGGAGAAGATATAAGGCCCAAAGTACCCAAAGGCTGTATTTAAAGTCATAGAAATCAGTAAGAAAGTACAAAACTTTCCTGTTTTGCAAAACATCAAAAATTATCAATTAAGGGGTACCTGGCTTAGTTGGTAGAGCATGCAACTCTTGATCTTGGGGTCCTGAGTTCAGACTCCACAGTGGGCATAGAACTTCAAACAAAATAAAATTTTCATCTAAAAGTATCTAGGGCTAAGGAATTTTTATTTAAACTTTAAAGATGAGACACAGTCATTAACAAACTGGTTAAGCGCTTTGATGCCAGGCTCAGGCTTGGGTTTAAATATGATCTCCACCATTTATGCTGTTGGGGTCCTTGAGCAAGTCATTAATCCTCTCGATCTGTTTCTTCACCTGTACAATATCGATAACACCTGGTCAGGATGTCAGCTACTGAGCACCCAGTTAACCAGTTAGTCTTCATAAAGGTTGAGAGCAAGACATCAGTTGCCCATACGTTCCCTTTATTATGTGTAGTTGTGGATTCAACATCATACTTTTACTTTAAACAAATTCTATCCCTCATCCCCCTATCATAGTACAAACATCCTGTTAAGATGTATTTTCAAAAGACTAAGCGGGGGGGCACCTGAGTGACTCAGTCGGTTAAGCGTCCACTCTTGGTTTCAGCTCAGGTCATGATTGCAGGGTTCATGAGTTGGAGCCCTGCCTCAGGCTCTGCGCTTGGCAGCATGGAGCCTGCTTGGGATTCTCTCTCTCCCTGTCTCTCAAAATAAATAAATAAACATAAAAGAAAAAAAAAAAAGGCTAAGCAGTATGCCAATTTAAAAAAATAAAAATAAGAAATGGAAAGGTTAAATCCAGTAACATCTACTGAAATACGATTAAACTTTAGTGCTCTGGAGCATTCTAGAAACACAGCTATGACATTGCACACCACTATTAGTGACAAATAAGTGGGTTTTGTGGGTTAATATTACACTTTCACTATTAATTTAAAAAAATAGATTAAACTAGCATTGTGGTAAAAAAAAAAAAATCAACCTCCAAAGAAATCCTAATTTAATCAGGGAAAAATGTATGTTTGCCTAGGTAAGAATGTCGATTTCACCATGTTTTTCAGTGTTACTTTTTCTAATTTATGTTGTCTCCAAGCCATGTTTTTTAGTTAAGTGTCTAGAAGAGCATATTTAATACGTGGATATTACAGTTGTCACACAAAAAAGACATTATCAATTTAATGTCAAATTACTTTATATTTTCTACTGCTGTTTCATTTTTACAATTCCAAGAATTCTGTTCATTTTTTTCTATTGAAATGTATTTGACATGTAATATTATGTAAACTTAGAGCGTATAACACCATGTGTATAATTTGATGGATTTGTATATTGGAATATGATTACCATTTTGGCAATAATTAGCATCTCTGTCACATGACATAATTATCGTTTCTTTATAGTACTTAGAATAATTAAATTCTAGTGTCTTAGGGTGTCTGGTGTTTGTAATACAATATAATTGTCTGTAGTCAGTGTACTGTGTGTTAGATCCCTAGGACTTATTTACTACAGTGTTTTAAGTGTGTACCCTTCAGAGCGTCTGTCTTGTGTCCCCAGCCCCATCCGTTGATAGCCACCATTTTATTCTCTATTTTTACAAGTTTGGCTTTTTAAAATTCCACGTGTAAGTGATATCATACAGTATTTGCCTTTGGCTTGCCTCACTTAGTATAATGTGTTCAAGGTCCATCCATGTGGCAAATGGCAGGATGTCCTCCTTTCTCGTGGCTAATATTCCAGCGTGTGTCTGTATATACCACATTTTTTAATCCATTCCTCTACTGATGGGCACCTCAGCTGTGTCCTTATCTTGGCTGTTGTAAATAGTGCTGCAGCGAACATAGGGGTGCAGATGTCTTTTCAAGTTAGTGTTTGATTTTCTTCAGGTAAATACATAGAAGTCTGAATCCTATGGTAGTTCTAATTTTAATTTTTTGGGGAACCTCCATCTGTGTCCGTAGTGCCTGGACCACTTTCCATTCCTACCAACGGTGCACAAGGCTTCCCTTCTTTCCACATCCTTGCTAGCACTTGTTATTCTTGTCTTCTTGACGATGGCTGTTCCAACAGCTGTGAGGCGATATCTCACTGCTGTTTCTTTTGCATTTCCCTGATGATTAGTGATGTTGAGCATCTTTTCGTATACCTGGTGGCAATCTGTATGTCTTCTTTGGAAAAATGTCCATTTAGTTATTCTTCCCAGTTTTAAATCAGATTGTTTTTCTCTTTTTTTTTTTTTTATTTTTTTTTTTAACATTTATTTATTTTTGAGACAGAGACAGAGCACGAACGGGGGAGGGGCAGAGAGAGAGGGAGACACAGAATCCGAAGCAGGCTCCAGGCTCTGAGCCATCAGCCCAGAGCCTGACGCAGGGCTCGAACTCACGGACCGCGAGATCGTGACCTGAGCTGAAGTCGGACGCTCAACCGACTGAGCCACCCAGGCGCCCCTGTTTTTCTCTTACTGAGTTGTATGAATTCTCTATATATTTTGGATATTAACCCTTCATCTGATGTACGGTTTGCAAAAATTTTCTTCCATTTTTTGGGAAATGGTTGCCTTTTGTATTGTTATGTTGTTGTTGTTCAAAAGTTTTTTTTACTTATTTTGAGAGAAAGATTGAGAGCAAGCAAAGGAGGGGCAGAGAGAAAGGGAGACAGAATCCCAAGCAGGCTCCACACTGTCAGTGCAGAGCCTGATGCAGGGCTCAAACTCATGAACCGTGAGATCATGACCTGAGCCAATATCAAGAGTTAGACGTTTAACTGACTCAGCCACCCAGACACCCACGTTATTCATTAAGTTTGATGTAATCCCTTCTGTTGATTTTTGCTTTTGTTGTTTGGTATCATATCCAAAAATCATTGCCAAAACCAGTCTCAAGGAGCTTCTTCCCTAGGAGGAGGTTTATAGTATCAGTTCTTAAGGTCAAGTCTGTAATCTATTTTGCATGAATTTTTGTGAGTGGTGTAAGATAGGTGTCCAGTTTCATTGTTCTGCATCTGTTTATCCAGTTTTCTCAACATTTGTTGAAGAGACTGTCTCTTCCCCATTTGGTGCTATTAGCCACCTTGTCAAATGTTAGTTTAAATGTATATTGTTAAATGTATAAGCAAAGGTTAATTTTGGGCTCTCCATTCTGTTTGTCAGTGTATCTGTTTTGTGCCAGTACCATACTGTTTTTAATACTATAGTTTGGTAGTATAGTTGAAATCAGGAAGTGCAATACCTCTAGTTTTGTTCATTAGCTATTTGGAGTCTTTTGTGGTTCTGTACAAACTTTACAGTTGTTTTTTGTTTTGTTTTGTTTTGTTTTCTGTTTCTGTGAAGAATGCCATTAGTATTTGATGGGGATTCTGTGGAATCTGCGGATTGTTTTGAGTTGTATAGACTTTTTAACAATATTAATTCTTCCAATACATGAACACGGGCTGTCTTTCCATTTGTTTGTGTCTTTTTAGATTTTTTTTTCAGAAGTCTTATAGTTTTTGTTGTACAAAACTTCTCACCTCCTAGGTTAAATTTATTCCTAAGTATTTTATTGTTTATGATGCTATTGTGAATAGGAAAGATTTCTTTTTTTGTGATCTTTATTATACTTTACTTTTTTTCTTTTTAAATTTTTTTTTAACGTTTATTTATTTTTGAGACAGAGAGAGACAGAGCGTGAACGGGGGAGGGTCAGAGAGAGGGAGACACAGAATCTGAAACAGGCTCCAGGCTCCGAGCTGTCAGCACAGAGCCCGACGCGGGGCTTGAACTCACGGACTGTGAGATCATGACCTGAGCCGAAGTCGGCTGCTCAACCGACTGAGCCACCCAGGCGCCCCTAAATTTTTATGTTTATTTTTGAGAGAGAGAGAAAGACACAGAGCACGAGCAGAGAAGGGTCAGAGAGAGGGGGGGCACAAAGAATCCGAAGCAGGCTCCGGGCTCTGAGCTGTCAGCACAGAGCCTGACACGGGGCTTGAACTCACGAACCATGAGATCATGACCCGAGCCGAAGTCGCCCACTTAACCGACTGAGTCACCCAGACGCCCCGATTATACTTTTCTTTTAAGACTTAATTGTTTTATTGAAACATAATTGACAATTAGTTTCAAGTGTACAACATATTGATTCCACAGTTCTGTGCATTACTCATTGCTCATCATGATAAGTGTAATAACCACACATTATTACAGTATCATTGATGATATTCCCTTTGCTGCACTTTTCATTTCTATGGCTTACTTATCTTACAACTGGAAGTTTGTACTTCCAGTCCTCTTTATTTTTCCATCCCTCTACTCGCCTCCCTTCTAACAATGGCCAGTTTGTTCTCTGTACTTAAGAGTCTGTTTGTTTTGTTTTTTAGATTCCAAATAAAAGTGAAACCATGTGGTATTTGTCTTTCTCTGTCTGACTTATTTCACTTAGCATAATATCCTCTAGGTCCATCCAGGTTTTTGCAGATGGCAATATCTGATTCTTTTTTATGGCCAAGTAACATTCTGTGTGTGTGTGTGTGTGTGTGTGTGTGTGTGTGTGTGTGTGTGTGTATGCCACATCTTCTTTATTCATCCACTGATGGACACTTCAGTTGCTTCCATATCTTGGCTATTGTACATAATGCAGTAAGGAACATAGAAGGGCATATATCTTTTGAATTAGTGTTTTCATTTTGGTGGGTAAATACCCAGTAGTGGAATTACTGGATCATTTGGTATTTCTGTTTTTAATTTCTTGAGGAACTGCCATATTGTTTTCCACAGTAGCTGCACCAATTTACGTTGTCACCAACAGTGCACAATGTTCTGTTTTCACCACAGAACCCTCACCAACGCTTGTTATTTCTTGTCTTTTGGGTACTGGACATTGTAACAGGTGTGAGGTGATGTATCATTGTGGTTTTGATTTGTATCTCCCTGATGATTAGTGATGTTGAATATCTTTTCATGTGTCTGTCGGTGATCTGTAGGTCTTCTTTAGAAAAATGTCTACTCAGGTGGTCTGCTCATTTTTAATTGGATTATTTGTATTTTTTTGGTGTTGAGCTGTATGAGTTCTTTACATATTAACCCCTTATTGGAGGTATCATTTGCAAATATCTTCTCCCATTCACTAGGGAGAAAACCTTGTTTTGTTGATGGGTTTCTTTCACTATGCAAAAGCTTTTTATTTTGATGTAGTCCCAAGAGTTTATTTTTCCTTTTGTTTCCCCTGCCTGAGAAAACAGATCCATATATATGGTGCTGAAGCCAAATTCCATGACTTTACTCCTTATGTTTTCTTTTAGATTTTTATGGCTTCAGGTCTCACATTTAGGTCTTTAATCCATTCTGTTTATTTTTCTGTATGATGTAATAAAGTGGTCCAGTTTCATTCTTTTGCATATAGCTGTCCAGTTTTCCCAATACCATTTCTTGAAACAACTGTCTTTTCCTCATTTTATATTCTTGCCTCTTTTGTCATAGATAAAACGACTGTTTAAGTGTGGATTTATTTCTGGGCTCTCTGTCCTGTTCCACTGAACTATGTGTCTGTATTTATGTCAGTACTATATTGTTTTGATTACTACAGCTTTGTAGTATATCTTAAAATTTGGAATTGTGATACCTCCAGCTTTGTTCTTCTTTCTCAAGATTGCTTTGGCTATTTGAGGTCTTTTGTGATTCCATGCAAATTTTAGGATTATTTGTTTTGGTTCTGTGGAAAATGCTATTAGTGTTTTGATAGGGATAGCACTGAATCTGTAGATTGCTTTAGGTAGTATGGACATTTAACAACATTCATTCTTCTAATCCATGAACATGGTATATCTTTCCACTTGTGTCATCTTCAGTTTCTTCCATCAGTGTTTTATAGGTTTTGAAGGACAAGTTCTTCACCTCATTGATGAAGCTTTTTCCTAATAATTTATTGTTCAAGGTACTGTTTCCTCATTGATTTTCTGCCTGGGTGATCTAGCCATTGATGTAAGTGGGGTGTCAAAGTCCCCTATTATTATTGTATTACTGTTAATTTCTCCCCTTGTGTCTATTAATTGTTCCTGTGTTGGGTGCATAGGATTGATCCTTTTATTATTATGTAGTGTTCTTTGTTGCTTGCTATAGTCATTGCTTTTCTTTTTTCTGTGAATATTTGAGATTTTTAAATTTTTTTATTAGAGAGCATGAGCAGGGAGAAAGAGGTGGGGGGGAGGGAGGGAGGGAGGAAAGGAAGAGAGAGAGAGAGAATGAATGAGTGAATATCTCAAGCAGGCTCCACACTCAGCACAGAGCCCGACGTGGGGCTCAGTCCCACGACCCTGGGATCACAACCAACTGGGCGACCCAGGCGCCCCTATTATTTTTTCTTCTCAGATTTTTATTTAAATTGTACGTAGTTAACATAAAGTGCAATATTGGTTTCAGGAGTAGAATTAAGTGATTCATCACTTACATACAACACCCAGTGCTCATCATAACAAGTGCCCTCCTTAATACCTGTCACCCATCTAGTCCATACCCTGGCTATCTCCCTCCCTCAGTCCTCAGGTTGTTCTCTATCCTTAAGAGTCTCTGGTTTGTTTCATTCCCTCTTTTTCCCCCCTCCTGTATATTTATCTGTTTTGTTTCTTAAGTTCCACATATGGGTGAAATCATATGGTATTTGTCTTTCTCTGACTGACTTTGCTTAGCATAACACACTCTAGCTCCATCCAGGTTGTTGCAGATGGCAAGATTTCTTTCTTTTTGATGGCTGAGTTGTTCACACACTCTTCTGTGTGTGTGTGTGTGTGTGTGTGTGTGTGTGTGTGTGTGTGTATGCTACATCTTTATCCATTCATCAGTCGTTGGACATTAGGGCTGTCTCCATAGTTTGGCTATTGTTGATAATGCTGCTGTAAGCATTGAGGTGCATGAAACCCTTCAAATCTGTACCTTTGTATCCTTTGGATAGATACCTAGTAGTGTAATTGCTGGGTTGTAGGATGGTTCTATTTTTAACTTTTAGAGGAACCTCCATATTGTTTTCCAGAGTGGCTGCACCAGTTTGCATTCCCACCAGAGTGCAAGAGGGTTCCCCATTCTTAGCACCCTCACCAACACCTGTTGTTTCTTGTGTTGTTAATGTTAGCTATTCTGAGAGGCGTGAGGTGGTAACTCATTGTGGTTTTGATTTGTATTTCCCTGATGGTGAGTGATGTTGAGCATCTTTTCACGTGTCTGTTAGCCATCTGGATGTCTTCTTTGGAAAAGTGTGTATTCATGTCTTCTATCCACTTCTTAACTGGGTTATTTGTTTTTTGGGTGTTGAGTTTTATTAAGTTCTTTATAAGTTTTGGATACTAACCCTGTATCACATATGTCATTTGCAAATATCTTCTCCCATTCTGTAGGCTACCTTTTAGTTTTGTTGATTGTTTCCTTTGCTGTGCAGGTTTTCATCTTGATGAAGTCTCAGTAGTTCATTTTTGTTCTTGTTTCCCTTGCCTCTGGCGACATGTCTTGTAAAAAGTTGTTGCAGCCAAAGTCAGAGGAGTTACTGCCTGTGTTCTCTAAGAGATGGCTTGCTGTTTCACATTTAGGTCTTTCATCCATTTTGAATTTATTTTTGTGGATGGTGTAAGAAAGTGGTCCAGTTTCATTCTTCTGCATGTTGCTGTCCAGTTTCCCGAAGACCATTTGTTGAAGAGACCGTCTTTTTTTCCACTGGATATTTTTTCTGTTTTGTCAAAGATTAGTTGACCCTACAGGTGTGGGTCCATTTCTGGGTTTTGTGTTCTGTTCCATTGATCTACTTGTCTGTTTTTGTGCCAGTACCATACTGTTTTAATGAGTACAGCTTTATAAGAGCCTGAAATCTGGAATCATGATGCCTCCTGGTTTGTTTTTCTTTTTCAGGATTGCTTTGGCTATTTGGAGTCTTTTGTGTTTTCATACAAATTTTAGGATTATTTGTTCTAGCTCTGTGAAAAATGCTAGTGGTATTTTGATGGGGATTACATTAAATGTTTAGATTGCTTTGGGTAGTATAGACATTTTAATAATGTTTGTTCTTCTAATTCATGAGCATGGAATGCTTTTCCATTTATTGGTGTCCTCTTTAATTACTTTCATAAGTGTTATATAACTTTTAGGGTATAGATCTTTTACCTCTTTCATTAGATTTATTCCTGGGTATCCAATTGTTTTTGGTGCAATTACAAATGGGATCAATTCCTTGACTTCTTTTTCTGCTGTTTCATCATTGGTGTATAGAAATGCAACAGATTTCTGTACATTGATTTTATATCCTGCAACTGTGCTAAATTCCTGTATTAGTTCTAGCAATTTTTTGCTGGAGTCTTTCAGGCTTTCTACATAGAGTATCATGTCATCTGCAGATAGTGAAAGTTTGACTTCTTCCTTGCTGATTTGGATGCCTTTTATTTCTTTTTGTTATGTGACTGCTGAGGCTAAGACTTCCAATACTATGTTAAATAGTAATGGTAAGAGTGGACATCCTTGTCTTGTTCTTGACCATGGGGGAAAGGCTCTCTGTTTTTCCTTATTGAGGATGATATTAACTGTGAGTCTTTCATATATGGCCTTTTAGGTGTTGGGGTATGTTCTATCTATCCCTGCTTTGTTAGGGTTTTTGTCAAGAATGGATACTGTATTTTGTCAGTTGCTTTTTCTGCATCTATTGCGAGGATCATATGGTTTTTAATCCTTTCACTTATTAATGTGGTGTATCACATTAATTGATTTTCAAATATGGAACCAACCCTGCAGCCCACGAATAAATCCTACTTGATTGTGGTGAATAATTCTTTTAATGTACTGTTGAATTCGATTTCATAGTATCTTAATGAGAATGTTTGTATCCGTGTTCATCGGGGATATTGGCCTGTAATTCTCCTTTTTAGTAGGGTCTTTGGTTTTGGAATCAAGGTGATGCTGACCTCATAGAATGAGTTTGGAAGTTTTCCTTCCATTTTTGTTTTGTGGGACAGTTTGAGAAGAATAGGTGTTAACTCTTATTTAAATGTCTGGTAGAATTCTCCTGGAAGCCATCTGGTCCTGGACTTTTTTTTGTTGGGAGATTTTTGATTACTGTTTGAATTTCTTTGTTGGTTATGGGTCTGTCCAAATTTTCTGTTTCTTCCTGTTTCAGTTTCATAGTTTGGAATTTATCCATTTCTTCAAGATTGCACAGTTTGTTGGCATATAATTTTTCATAATATTCTCTTATAATTGCCTGTATTTCTGTGGTGTTGGTTGTGATCTCTCTTCTTTCATTCATGATTTTATTTGGGTCCTTTCTCTTTTCCTTTGGATAGGTCTAGCTAGGGGCTTATCAATTTTATCCTTTCAAAGAACCAGCTCATAGTTTTGTTGATCTGTTCCACTGGGGTTTTTTTGTTTGTTTCTGTATCATTTATTTCTGCTCTAATCTCTGTTATTTCCCTTCTTCTGCTGGCTTTAGGCTTTATTTGCTGTTCCTTTTCTAGCTCCTTTAGGTGTAAGGTTAGGTTGTATATTTGAGACCTTCCTTGCTTTTTGAGGTAGGCCTGTGTTGCAATATACTTCCCTCTTAGGACTGCCTTTGCTGTGTCCCAGAGGTTTTGGACTATTAAGTTTTCATTTTCATTTGCTTCCATGCACTTTTTTATTTCCTCATTAATTTCCTGGTTATTAGGATGTTCTTTAATCTCCAAGTATTTGTGGTCTTTCCAAATCTTCCCTCGGAGTTCACTTCAAGTTTCATAGCGTTGTGATCTGAAAATAAGCATGATATAATCTCAGTCTTTTTGTACTTGTTGAGGGCTGATTTGTGACCCAGTATGTGATCTGTTCTGGAGAATGCTCCATGTGCACTCAAAAAGAATGTGTATTCTGATGCTTTAGGATGCATTGTTCTGAATATATCTGTTAAGTCCCCATCTGGTCCAGTGTGTCATTCAAAGCCATTGTTTCCTTGTTGACTTTCTGCTTAGATGATCTGTCCATTTCTGTGAGTGTGTTGTTAACGTTCTGTGTTAGTACTGTATGAGTGTCTGTAATACTACGGTATTATTGTCAATGAGTTTCTTTATGTTTGTGATTGATTTATATATTTGGATGCTTTCAAGTTGAGGGCATAAATATTTACGATTGTTAGATCTTGATGGATAGACTCTTTAATTATGACGCAGTGCCCTTCTTTATCTCTTGTTTCAGTCTTTGGTTTAAAATCTAGTTTGTCTGGGGCGCCTGGGTGGCGCAGTCGGTTAAGCATCCGACTTCAGCCAGGTCACGATCTCGCGGTCTGTGGGTTCGAGCCCCGCGTCGGGCTCTGGGCTGATGGCTCAGAGCCTGGAGCCTGTTTCCGATTCTGTGTCTCCCTCTCTCTCTGCCCCTCCCCCGTTCATGCTCTGTCTCTCTCTGTCCCAAAAATAAATAAAAAACGTTGAAAAAAAAAAAATTTAAAAAAATAAAAAATAAAAAAATAAAATCTAGTTTGTCTAACATAAGTATGGCTGCTCCAACTTTCTTTTGGCATCCATTAGCATGATAGATGGTTCTCCATCCCTTCACTTTCAATCTGCCTATGTCTTCAGGTCTAAAATGAGTCTCCTGTAGATAGCATATAGATGGGTCTTGTTTTGTTATCCATTCTGATACCCTATGTCTTGTCTTTTGATTGGAGCATTTAGTCCATTTACATTCAGGGTGATTATTGAAAGATACGAGGTTAGTGCCATTGTGTTACCTATAAAGTCGGTGTTTCTGGTAATGTTCTCTGTTCTAGTCTTTGTTCCTTTTGGGTTTTTTCCCCCACTCACAGAGTCCCCCTTAATATTTCTTGCAGGGCTGGTTTAGTAGTCATGAACTCCTTTAGTTTTTCTTTGTCTGAGAAACTCTTTATCTCTCTTATTCTGAATGACATCCTTGCTGGTAAAGTATTCTTGGCTGCGTATTGGGGTTCACCTTGTTAGGGACTCTCTTTTGCTTCCTGGACCTAGATGTTTGTTTCCTTCCCCAGAGCGGGGAAGTTTTCAGCTGTTGTTTCTTCAAATGAGTTTTCTGCCTTCACTCTCTCTCTTCTCCTTCTGGCAGTCTGTAATGTGAATGCTATTATACTTGACGATGTCACAGATGCCTTTTGTCAGGTCCAGTGAGCATCTTTATGACCATTATTTTGATTTTTTTATAAAGCATATTATGTGTATTTCATTTAGCTCTTCTTCTGTGGTTTGTCTTACTCTTCGGTATGTATTCCCCTGTCTCCTCATTTTGCCTAGCTGTTTTTTTTTATGTATTGGTCAGTCAGCAATATCTCCTGGCTTGAAAATAGTGGCCTTGTGTAGAAGCGGTCCTGTGGTGCCCTGTAGTGCAGACACCCCTGGTCACCAGAACCAAAGAGGATACGTCTTTGTGGGCGTTGTGTGCCTTCTTGTTGGGGCTAAGCTGTGATCGCCCTCAGCCCTGCCAGTTGCACTTACCTGCTTTGCCTGCTGGGGGCATCCGGGGAGTTTACTCCCCCACTGTTGACAGGCGTCTGCAGCAGCAATGGGTTTCATTAGTGGACAGGGCCGGCAGTCGGTCCAGCTGTCTGGACTTAGCCTCTGCCACAGCTGTAGGGCTTGCTCCGTCCACAGTCAGCTAAGAGGCTCAGCTGCAGGAACTGTGGGCACGTTGGTGTGTGGGCTTATTTCCACCGTGCCTCAGGGCAGGAGTCACTCTGGAGTGACTCCTGTGAGGCAGGCAGTTGCATTTGGGCAGGTCTGCAGGAGAACGCCAGGGTGGGGCGTGCGATGCTGGCAAAGTAGGTTGGAGAGTTTAGCGCTGGCTCCTGCAAGTATCAGCTATCTAAGCTGAAGAAGAAGAGAAATGGTGGCCACCAGCACTTTTGTCCCTGGAGAACTCTCCTTCCTGCAGATCCCTGCCTCTTCAACACACCTTCTAAATTTAGTCAGTTTATCTCCTTCGTGTAAACCCCAGGGGCTTTTCAGACTGCTGGTTTTGTGCTGTGTCTCTAGCCGAGTTATTTAGTGTATTGGCACTTTAAGGGCTGTGACTGTTTCCTGTCACCTGTCTCCTGAATTTTAAAGCTCCTGGGAGGAAGGCCCATTGGTTTCCAAAATCAGAGGTCATAAGGACTCCTCTTCCCCATTCTGGGTCCCCAGTGCCAGGGGTGCCTGGTGTGGGATCCTCTTCTCCATGCTTGTGATGTCCCTCCTGTTTGTGTCTAGTTACACCAGGAGGCTGGTTCCCAGCCATGTCTCCACCCCCTGCACTTGTTTATGATTAGCTGTGGAAGGTCTGTTCTGTCAGTCTTCAGGTCATTTTCAGAATTGGTCGTATAGATGTAGCTGTTGTTTCAGTGTGTCCGTGGGACAGGGTGAGCTCAGGATCCTCCCACTCTGCCACCTTCCCAAAACTCTCTCAGGAGGTTTATTTTTTTGTCCAGATGTTTCACACATAGTGTATAGAAATGAAACTGATTTTGGTATGTTAGTTTTGTATTCTGCAACGTTATTGAAATAATTGATTAGCTCCAACAGTTTTTTGGTTGAGTCTTGGGATTTTCAATATACAGAATCATATCATTTAAAAATAGTGACTGGGTGGCTCAGTCGGTTAAGGGTCCGACTTCGGCCCAGGTCATGATCTCGCCATCTTGAGTTTGAGCCCCACGTTGGGCTCTGTGCTGACAGCTCAGAGCCTGGAGCCTGTTTCAGGTTCTGTGTCTCCCCCTCCGCCCCTCCTCCACTCACGCTCTGTCTCTCTCCAAAATAAATAACAAAAAATAAAAAAAAAATAAAAATAGTGACAGTTTTACTTCTTTCTTCTCAATTTGGATGGATTTTAGTTCTTTTTCTAGCCTAATTGCTAGGACTTCCAGTACTGCATTAGAAAACAGTGTTGAGAGTAGACATTCTAGGGGCGCCTGGGTGGCTCAGTTAAGTGTCTGACTTCGGCTCAGGTCATGATCTCACAGTTGGTGGGTTCGAGCCTTGCCTCCGGCTCTGTGCTGACCGCTCAGAGCCTGGAGCCCGCTTCAGATTCTGTGTTTCCCTCTCTCTCTGCCCCTCCCCTGCTTGTGCTCTGTCTCTGCCTCTCAAAAATAAGTAAAAATGTTTTTAAAAATTTTTAAAAATAAAAGAGTGTTGAGAGTAGAGATTCTAGTCTTGTTTCTGATCTGAGAGGAAAAGCTTTCATTATTTTTCTTTCTGTGTTGAGTGTGTTATCTATAGGTTTGATGTGTATAGCCCTTAGTATGTTCCTTCTATATCCCATGTACCAAGGGTTTTTATCATGAAAGCATGTTGTATTTTGTCAAATGGTTTTTCTGCATCTATTAAGATGATCACGTGATTTTTATCTTTCATTGTGTTAATGTGATAAACCACGCGTAGTGATTGGTGTGTATTGCATCAGAGATAAATCGCACTTGGTCGTGGTGTATAACTCTTTTTATGTGTTCTTGAATTCAGTTTGCTAATATTTTGTTGAGAATGTTTGCATTTATATTCATCAGGGATACCGATGTTCAGTTTTCTTGTGGTGTCCTTATCTCACTTCGGTATCTGGCCTTGTTGAATGAGTCTGGAAGTATCTCTGCCTCCTCAATTGTTTGCAAGAGTTTGAAAAAGATTGCTGTTAATTATTCTTTGAAGGTTTGGTAGAACTTGCCTGTGAAACCATCTGGTCCTGGAGTTTTCTATGTTGTGAAGTTTTGGTTACTGATTCAATCTCTTTGCCCATTATTCATCTTTTAAGATAGTCTGTTTCTTTCTGACTCAGGGGTGGTGGGTTGTGTGTTTCTTGAAATTTATCCATTTCTTCTAGGGTAATTGACATAACAGTTGTTCATTGTAGTCTCTTCTGGTCCTATGTGTAGTACAGTTGTAATGTGTCCTTTTTCATTTCTTATTTGAATCTTTTTTTTTTTTTTCTTATTCTGGCTAAAGGTCTGTCAGTTTTGTTTACCTTTTCAAAGAACCAGCTTTTAGTTTTGTTGATCCTTTCTGTTGTTTTTCTGGTCTCTGTTTTATTTATTTACACTCTGATATTTATGATTTCCTTCCTTCTGATAACTTTGAGTTCGTTTTTCCGAGTTCTTTGGGGGAAAAGTTTATTTGTGATTTTTCTGATTCCGTCACATATGTATTTATTGCTATAAACTTTCCTCTCAGATCTGCTTTTATTACATCCCATGAGATTTGATATGCTGTATTTCCATTTTCCCTTGTTCCAAGGTAATTTTTATTTCCCTTTTGATTTCTTCTTTGGCCAATTGGGTTGTTCAGAGCATGTTGTTAGTTTCACATATTTGTAAATCTTCCTTCCAGTCTCCTTTTGTTGTCGATTGCTAGTTTCATACCATAGTGGTCAGAAAAGATAATTTAAGTGGTTTCAGTCTTCTTAAATTTGCTGAGACTTGTTTTGTGCCCCGTTATGTGGAAAACATTCCATGTGCACTCAAAAGGAATACGTGTTCTGCCCCTGTTGGATAGAATGTTCTGTATACATCTGTTATTTTTGTTTAAGAGTATAGTTGTTTTCTTTCCTTGTCAATTTTCTGTCTGGATGGTTTATTGCTGACAGTGGGGTACCAAAGTCCTCTAGTATGGTTGTCTATTTCTCCCTTTACATCTGTTAGTATTTGCTTAATAGATTGTGGTGACCCAGTGTTGGGTGTGTATATAGTTACTATTGTGAGATCTTCCTGATGTATTAACCCTTTTATCATCATAAAATGATCTTCTCTGTCTCTTTTTATTGTTTGTAGGCTACATATCTGTTTTGTCTGGTCTAAGTATAGCTAGCTATTCCTGCTTTCATTTGGTTTCCATTTGCATGGAATATCCTCTTCCATCCTTTCCCTCTGAGCCTCTGTGTGTCTATAAAGTTGAAATGAGCAGGGCACCTGGGTGGCTCAGTCACTTGAGCATCCAACTTCAGCTCAGGTC
Source organism: Panthera tigris (assembly GCF_018350195.1). NCBI lineage: Eukaryota > Metazoa > Chordata > Mammalia > Carnivora > Felidae > Panthera > Panthera tigris. The sequence continues at coordinate 36,075,087 of NC_056665.1, forward strand.
ATGATCTCACAGTATGTGGGTTTGAGCCCTGCGTCAGGCTCTGTGTCTTCCTCCCCACTCATGCTGTCTCTTTCAAAATTAAATAGACATTTTAAAAAAATGTTTTTTAAGTTGAAATGAGCTTCCTATAGGCAGCATATGGTTCGGTCTTGTTTTTAATCAAGCTAGTGTGCCTTTGATTGATGGATTCAGTCCATTTCTACTGAGCGATTATTGATCTTAAGGACTTACTACTGCCATCTTCTATTTAGCCTTCTGGTTGTTTGGTATCTCCTGTTCCTTTTTCCCTTTCTTTTTACCTTCATAACATGGTGGCTTTGCATGGTGATTTGTTCAGTTTCCCTTTTTTTTTTGTTTTGTTTTGTGACTCTATTCTAGATTTTTGCTTTGTGGTTACCTTGTGGCTTACATAAAACATCCAAGGAGTCCTTTTTATGCTGATAGCACCATATTTCCATATAAAGTTTCCACCTTTTTACTCCTCCCTTTATATTTTTGATGTCAGTTTACCTTTTTTGCTGTATATTCTTTGAGGAATTCTAGTGGTTGTAGTTTTTTTATTGCTTTTTTTGTTAAGCCTTTGTAATTAAGTGGTTAACCTATCATTCTAATACAGTTTTCCAATTCTGTTTTTTCACCTTTGACTAGAGTATAGTGCAATTTCATTTGCTTTTATGTCGCTAATTAGCGTCTTTCCATCTCAGCTTGGAGAATTCCTTCCAGCATTTCTTGAAAGACAGGTGTAATGGTGCTAAACTCTCTCAGTTTTTGTCAGGGAAAGCCTTTATTTCTCCTTCATATCTGAAGCATATCTGCCAGATAAAGTGTTCTGGGCGAGCAGCTTTTATTTTTCAGCATTTCGAATAGGTAATTCCATACCCTCCTGGTCTGTACGATGTGTGCTGTGAAATCTGATAGGGTAATGGAGGTTCCTTTGTAGGTTACCTTCATTTTTCCCGGGCTGCCTTTAAGACTTAACAGGTTCAATATAATGTCTAGGAGAGCATCTTATTGCATTGAGATAATAGAGTGTTCTGTTAGCTTTTTGGACTTGCCCAGTTCCTTCCCCAGGTTTGAGAAATTCTGTTACTATTTCTCTAAATATACTCTCTGCTCCCTTTTCCCTTTCTACTCCTCTTGGTGGACCAGTTATTCTTACATTTGTTTTTCTCATCATATATGATAGTTCTTGTAGGGTTTCTTCATTTTTAAAATCTTAGTTCTCCTGAGTCATTTCTAAATTTCTATCTTTCAGGTCAGTAATTCTTTCTTCCATCTGATCTGCCCTGTTCCCTAAGCTGTCTAATGCACTTCTTCATCTTACTCATTGAATTTGTCAGCTCCAGAAATTGTGTGGGACTTTCTAAAAATTTCAAACTCCTTTGTAAAAAAACATCTTCTGTTTAATAATTTTATTCCTAAATTGAAGCATATTCCCATTTTCTTGTAAGCTCATCAAATCTTTGTAACAACTATTTTGAATTATTTGTTAAATCATAACATTTTGCACCTTTGTGTTGCTGGAGAATTTTGTGTGTGTGCAGTACCATAGTATTGCATTTGAAATTGCACACACTTTTCTTTGTTGTTTATTTTGTTACAGTTGTAAGATTGGCAATTACAGACCTTTCTTTTGTTTCCCAGAAGGTGGTGCAATAGCTCAAGTTTTTGGTTTCTTCTTAACCTGAGCTGGTTCTGGGGCTGCACTCAGGAATGCATGTAAAAAAAAAGCCAATGTAGAAGCTTGTAGGAGGTGAGGGGAAGTATAGGCTTAGCACTGGATTTTGTGATTGCCTACAGACGGGTAGGGAGATCCTGGAATGAGGGTACTCCCAGAGGTCCATGTGCGAACCTCCTGCTGAAATCCCAAAGCAGACAGCAAGGAATGTTCCTTCGGTGTCCTTTGATATTTTTGTCTGTCTGTTCCCTTTTCCCTCTCCCCAGTCAGGGAGTTCCCTCTTCAAAGTTGTGTTGCTAGAGAGAAATGGGTCCTTGAGCAGGAGAAATACATCCCCCGCCCCACCCCTTTGAAGCTGTTCCTTTGTGTGCTTTAAAACAGGTAGCACCAGGGTGCCTGGGTGACTCAGGCAGCTAACTGAGAGTCTGACTTGAGATTTTGGCTCAGGTCATGGTCTCATGGTTAGTAGGATTGAGCCCCGGGTCTGGCTGACAACTCAGAGCCTGTTTGGAATCCCCCCTCCCCACCTCTGTTCATGCAGTCTCTCTCAGAATGGATAAACATTAGAAACTTCTAGTGCTTGGGAGTATGTGGTAAATGTCCCACAACTTTGTTTCTGTTTCTCAGTTTTTTCAATTCTTTTGGCATATCTAAATGTCAGAAAGTGGATATATACATACAAAATTCAAAACAACTTCCTAAGATGGTTTTAGTATTGGCCAGTCACTGACATCTTTATTTTGAAAGTTTGAATTCCCAAATATGTCTAAAGTGCATTCTTGCAGCTAAGCTATAGCAGCATTTGTTTATAAACCCTTAAGAAGTATTCAGACAAGAGCTGGAAAAGTCACAATAAAAAAGTGTGATCTAAATATATTTTTCCTTAATCACCTAGGACAAAACACTTGTGTGAATTAGTTTATAAGTATACAAGAAATATACAAAATAATAGCATTATTAAAAAGTTCATATGGCAAGGCATATAATATAAAAAGTGTGCTGAATCCTAGATATCTTTGGAACCTTCGGGGGAATCTCTGATCTGCACCAGCGTCTGATGTATCTGAGGTCTGCGGTATTCAACAAAGCTGCAGTTCTACAGGGTGACTCTGAAGACTGCTGGCTCTGCTTGGAGAAATCACCAACACAAATGAAAATGTCCTCTCGTTACTGAAACCGGTAGGTCAAGGTTTCTTGCGCCTAAAATGTGAAAACCAGCATTTAGTATTGAGTTTTGCGATCAGTGATACATCCATAGCAATTAGATCTCCTAGGAAGACTTTACAAGAAGTCTTTTATCATGGGAAAGTTCAGATCCTGAGATAGCAAGTAACAGTTATAAACTGTGAGTCTCCAGTATTAAGTTTAAAAAGCAGGACTTCCCGCCTTTATCCTATTGTGGTACTTTTCCAACCTGCCTGAGGAATGAACACCTGTGTTAAAAATGGACACACAGACATGTATAGGTAGACATATGAAAAGAAAGGGTTTTACTAACATGGAAAAAGAATGGGGTATGCATTTAACAGAAGGAAAAGTGTGATTCCTTCCCCTACCGTAAATTCGGCCACCCCGTTTTATTTTACTGAACACTTAACCACTATAAAGAGACCAAGAGGCATGTTCAGAAAGAATGAATTACAGAAATTGCTGTCATCCCTGACTAAAGCCTCCAGCCTCCCCTCCTTATGGGTGATCTCAGTTCAGCCTCCGAGAGCTTTATGAGCATTAGCAAAGTACGAATAAGAGTGAGCAATCTTCCATCACCTCCTGTTACTGCTCTTCCCAAGCCTTCTGAGGTTCTCCGCACCGACTGTGGCAGTCTGCCAAAGCACCCAGATATTCCAAGGGGTAAACAGAAACCACATAATGTCCTCTTAAAGTGGACGGTAGGGAGAAGGGAGAAGCCACACAGAAAGGCCCAGTTAGTCAGGACTCACTTGGGTTGTGCGTGATGCTGATATCCGGGTCCCAGCTGAGATCCTGCTCTCATCTCCACAGCCACAGAACACTGATAGGAAAATTACAGAAGAGGAAAAGATCAGCTCCTCTGTGCAGTCTATAAAACAGTTCTGCTCAGATGGGTTCAGCCAAGGTGACACCCCACATTGCTTTCTAGTGCAGCACAGACAGCTATGTTAAAATACCAGGTATCTGCAGTTTATTTGACTTAAGCCACAAAGATGGTGAGCTGGAAGTGTCCGTAGACATCATCTGGGTAATTTCCTCAGTTTAGGTGAGGAAGAAATGGCCTCCTGACACCACCTGCCCTTCCCATGCTCTTTCCAGGGGAGCCTCTCATCAGGAGTAACAGTTCCACAGGGAAGTTGTGCTTGTGTGAAGATTCCCACCAATTTGATGTGAATTCTTGTCACTCTGCTGTGACGCTCTCTGACCTGATTCTCGGGCCCTATTCCTCTACACTGAAAACAAGGATGCTGAACCAGAGAGCTCCAGTGAGAGCTGATCCAAACCAGCATGAGTCCCTTGGCAGGTTTGCTAGGAACAGAACTACAGGCTGCACTGGCAGTGTGAGAGCCGACCTCAGCTGCTTCCAAGAGCCAGAAAAACAATAAGCAGGGGGGTTAAAAATAGGTTACCCCTTATTTTTATTAAGCAAATATTTACCCCTACCCTTGTTTCTACATCGGTCCATTCAGACTCCGTACCATCTGGTTGGGCAGGTGCTGCCGAGGAAGATCTTCGTTTTCGCCTACAGAAAAAAGGGGAAACAATATGCAACAATTATTTTGTGTCCAGGAACAGGAACAATGTTAAAAATAGGGAAATATCACTACACTCCTTCAGATAATGAATGATACATTTCATAGGATGTTGTGTTCTGCAAGAATAAGCAAGCTAAGAAAACAATAGCCCTTGATGGTCACTCACCCAGTTGGCGATTCTTGTTTTAAAGTCTCAATATCGGTAAACTGAACAGATTGTCCACCACCTCTTGTTTTGTAAACATCACCCTGAAGTCAAGAGAAAAGGTCACCATTACACTTTGATATCCCAAGTGATAAATGTTTCAAACTGAACTTGAGATTCTCCATAAACCAATAAAGTCCCATCCACAAAACCAGATGGTGTTTCTGACTGCTGGGTCTGTACTATTAAAATACTTCAGAAATTATCTCTCACTAAACAAAAGTCCAATGCAGTATAATCAGTAACATTCTTCAGAATATTCCTTTTTGTTCTATAAAAACCACACCAAGGATCAAGAAATCTACCAGAAATTTCTAAATGTTCAAAGGCATTTATACTTTCCTCTGGGTATACCCCACCCCTCATTTCCAAATGACAGTACAGTCGTGTTTGTAACTCTGGTTATACTAAGAATCATCATCTGAATTAAATTTGATATGAAAAACGTTTTTTCCCAGTTGCCTTTTACTCCCCAATTATTCATTGACTCTGCAATCAAAGGAAAATTTTTCTACAGGAAGGGAAGGGAAAGGGCTCTGGGTAGCTCAATAATAAGAAATTTTGCTAGGTCACATTTTAATGTGGGCTTTTTATCTAGAACTGACAAATGGTACAAGTTCTTTGGGCTTACTTTTAAAGTAGTGGTTATAACTATATTAATTACAGTATATAGTAGGATCCTCTAACAGAGGATCCGGAGAATCTGAGCCTCATTCAGTACAGAGCAGCTGATTTAATTGTAGTTTAGCAGATTCATAGCCTGAGCCGTTTTCTAACGAACAAACACAAAGGTCAAAAAGGTCGTATCAACACCCATTTATCTTCGTTGACACCACCTGTGTGTCATCAAAGGAATAGAAGATTAAGTGGTTTTTTGTGAAGTTGACATTTTGTATGTTTTTCGTCCTGTGTAAATTTGTTTTTACCTTGATTAGTTTAGTTTCAATCTCCCCATCGGAGGCTAGTTCCTGGTGGGTCAGCATATACTTCTCACACTTAGCTAGTGCCTTTTCATTTGCAACAGACACTGTGATGGCATGAGGGACATGTGGCTGCATGACTGTTTCAGTTTGCACGTTAGAGGCAGGCTTATGATCTACCCATCTGTCTCCTGCAGAGCGTGATCGTCTGTGTCGGAGACGAATTGGTGGTGCGTTCTGATCAGGTTGAAAGAGGAATCAAGAAACAAGCATAACCCAGAATTAATTTAAGGGTATTATTAGAAGTGCAGCAGGTTTGGCTACATTAGCTGATGATCATATCAAAACAAACGCACAAACATTTTCAAAAGCTCCATATGTTACTCAAATGATTTAAATGTTCTCTTTGTATTTAAACACCAAACCCACAAACATCTCTTAAAACCATCTTGTGTGTTCTACGTTCTGCCAGGGAGCTTCCGTTTCAACAAAACAAAATGGAAGGAAAAATTCTGATAATGCTACTAGGCTTTCCTGTGTAGGTGGTATATTCAAGACCATTCATTTTACATTCTTGATCAAAACTGTTACCTGTGCCTGTCGTTGTGAGGTAATCTGTTAGGTCCACAACTGTGTTAAAGGCTCCAAATAAGGTCAATAAAAGCCTTAAACATGTCACAGGCCTCTAAACAAAAGAGAAAACACTCCTCCTACAAAGACGGACAAAAAATGAAAGCTAATGGCCTGTATGTACAAAATGCTAAAGAACATAAGGTATAATAAGAATTCTATGTATAAAATGATCAAGAGAATGTAAAAGAACTACTTCTGAGTACTTTCTGAGACTTTAAAAGTTCAAATAGAACTTCATGAAAAGTTCAAACACAGTGATGGCTAAAACATACCAACTATTTTTCCTCAAACATTTCATGAAGGTTCTAAGAACCAAACTAAAAATACAGTATCAAATTAGTCTCCATCAATCACACAGTAAAAAACTAGTTGCTGCCAGTCAACTATCATGTAAATTTGGGGAAGTTAAATTTAGCACATTCAGTCTAAGAAAAGGTATCTCACACACAGGACATAGTTCCAAAGATACCCACTGCTTCAAACATCTCCTTTTTGTATAACTAAAAGCAAATGAAACAGTCTGTTACAGGCCAAATCCTTCAAAGCTGGTCGCCTATGAAGATCCCAAGTTGGAAATGCCTGTCTGGGGCGCCTGGGTGACTCGGTTGACTTGATTTTGGCTCAGGTCATGATCTCACAGTTTGTGAGATCGAGCCCCATGTCGGGCTCTGCTCTGATAGCAGGAAGCCTGCTTGGGTTTCTCTCTCTCGCTCTCGCTCTCGCTCTCCTCTCTCTACCCCTCCCTTCCTCTCTCTCACACGCACACGCAAATAAACATTAAAAAAAATAAAATGCCTGTCTGGAGAACTGCAGCGTTTCCCCTAATAAGCACAAGCAACAGCAGAAGCACTGGTGAGAAATGATGCTGCTACAGAACGTGGGCAGTCAGTTTGCCATGCAAGATGCCCAAGCCTCCAAGCAACTAGGAAACCTTCCATTCTTAAAGTGGCCTCAGGCTCTCTCCCAGTCTGTTTCAGTTTGCACGTCGTTACCATTTAGCAAAGGTGATAGTTTTCCTGAACACATTTGGCAGTAAATACATTATGAAACAAGCTTCAGAAAGATAGTTCTTACAATCTACTGTCATTTGTCTACTCGAAGATATTTAAAATTTCTTCCTCAAATTTCACTTTAGTAGTGTAAATTCAGTCCACCTGACTTAATTTTTGGCCAATAAACCTAGATGTGTAGATACTAGCCTAAACTTTGCTGCACTTCTAAAGAGATTTGATTTCAAGTGAGAAGTTAAAGGATCGCTAGTAAATCCTCTTAAGTATCTCAGAGCCAAATTGGATAACACGTTAATGCTGACCAGGCATAAGCAGGCCTTGAATAGTGTTCAGTCTATAAACTTTCATGAAAAATAAAGGGGATTTATTAGACTTGATCAGAAACTCTATCACCATAATTTTCTCCCTAAAATGGTTTAAAGCAAAATCTGCAAAGTAAAAAACTCCGACTTTAGAACACATCTGTGCAGGGTCTTGGTAAATACCTTGCAATTAATTCTTCACTATTCCTGAATAATCAGGAGTGCAGGTGATCTAAATGAAGCTTATCTGTACCTAAATTATACAAGAAAAGCTAAAGCAAATACTATTAACTTGTTAAAAGAAAAATTCTAAAAGCCATATTGAAATTTTACTAAATATAAATTCACAATATTAGCTTGGCCCATTTATTCAGATTCAAAGTAAAAAGTTTATCTTAATCCTTAAGAAAATTTAAACATGAATGACTTTAAACACCCTTGACTGAGGCCAAGCCCTTGTAAATTGAGATCAAGTTCTTCAGATTAAAAGCAACTACTGGACATGCAGACCTTCAGTCGTTACACAACAGACCTGGAGTATTCAAAAACATTGAGTGTCATGAAAATCAAAAAAAGATATAGAATAACCACTTGCAGGGCATTCACTTTGTTAGGCTCATGGATTAAAAATAGAGGATATTTATTCAATTAATGTGAACTTTGTTGGGTTTGGTAAAGACTGTTTATACAGGACAGTCCTTATTAGGGATGAAGCACCACAAAGTGTATGACTGACTTTCAAAAGTTTGAGGAAAACAAGATTGCATATCTGTATAGATAATCACTGGTAAATCCAGGTAAGGGGGAAGGAAGCCACTGTACCATTCTTTCAGCTTTTGAGTTTGAAATTTTTCAAAATAGAAAACATTTTGAGAAAACATTTTTAAAAACAAAAGGTCAAAAGTGGCAAAAAATTTGAGGAAAGGAAACCAAAAGGAAAAACCAATGGAAACCGCCCTCAGCACTCGCACCCCGGTCTGGAGTGCTTAGGAGCAAATGCGGAGGAAAACACGATTACTCCGGGCCAGCCCCGTTGACCTGTGTTCCTTGGCATGGCTGCTGTTACCACATACGTTACAGCTTTTTCAGATTGAAGAGCTAGGCCTCAATTTCAGGGTGATTTCTCCAAGTAATTAACAGAAAAATTAGACCTTATTTATACTGGAGCTCACCCGTCTTCCGTTGAGCTTTCTGAATCAAGTCACACACAAAAATAATAATAATAAAATAAAATAATTAAAAAACAAAAAAGCAAAAAACCAAAAGCAAAAAAAGCAACCGCCACACAAAAGCCCCCAAGATGACGCTCTGTGGCTACGATACTTGAAGAGAATGCTGGCACTAACCCTGCAGCAGCGGTCCTCTTCTGTTTCTACCTCATTTCTGAATGTGGGAACCACCTCCCTGCCTTCGGTCCAGTACAGCCCTCGCCTTCTGTCTGACACGACACAAGTTTTACTTTGTCCTGGCTCCTGCTGCCTACGCCTTGCAACAGATGTGACATTGAGAGGTGTGTTGTACGGAGGAATTTTCTGCTCCCACTCCGAAATACAGGAAGCTACAGAAATGCTGCTGCAAGAGTTAGAGCGCCTATGGAGCTGCGGCTGGCTCAGGAGTTGTTGGCCGTTGGAAATCTGAGCGATATAGTTACTAGAAAGCTAAAAAAACGGAAGAGAAGTTAATGAGCGAGACAAACACTGAGAGAAACAGTTCACTGCTTTTCTATAATTTTAGCGCACGAAGACAACTCTAGACTTAGTTTTACTGAGTTAAAAAAATTTTTAGACCGAATGCGCTACATTGGCGTTGATGGCTAAATTTAGAGATATTTATGCAGAGAAGTTGGCGAAACACAGTAAGTAATATAAACGACAAGTGCTCATCATAGAAAGTCACCTAATCTGAACAGATTTTCCCCAGTGCGGGTTACTCCACAACCACATAACTTACAGGTACTGGTGACGGAGAGACGGCTCTCTGGGTCACTTTCTCCCGGTCCCGCTCCCGCGAAGGTCTCTCTGGCTTTTCAGCTTTGGGCTCAGTAACAATAGCCTTCAGTTGTTTCAGTTTTTCATCTTTGACCCAGAGTTTATTTTGCATCTCCAGCTGCTTGGCTGCCACCCGACGCTCCTAGGTTGGCGACAGCGACACACATCGAATTCAGTTACACCACACAGGCGCAGCGCGTCACCCGGACGCATCGTTTGCCAAGAACGACAGTCCTCCCGTCCCTCCCGCGCTCGCCAGGCCAGGTCACTGGTCAGGAGCTGGAAGGGCGGGCAGCGGCTGCTGGAGCCGCCGTCACCACCACGGACACCCTCCCCCGGGGACGCGAGTGCGGAACGCTGGGAGCGACACTCACGCATTCCTTCTCCCACTTCATTGTCGTTTCTGTCACCATGCCTTGCAGCCTGGCTTCCAGTCTGCGTTTGTCAGAAAACTGCCGCTGCAGCTTCTGGTTCTGAGCTTCGAGTTCCTGCTGCAGGGTGCGCTTGTCTTCCTCATAGATGGTCGTCGTTTTCTCTAAAATCTCAATCTGGGGAAGCAGGCCATTCTGTTCAGCATGTGGCACATAAACACCGCACGTAGCTGTGAAATAAGCTCGCAGAATTTGCTCATGTGGGCACAGTTGTGGGAGGAAAAATCAGGGAGAAAACAGTTTCCTTTAAACTCTCACCTGAATTCCTACCTCCATTCCTAGAAGCGAGAACTTTTAAACAAGTTTCTCACAGAAAAGATGTTTTAACCGACTTCGTGTGAAAATAAGTTTCCCCTGAGAGTAAGACCTGAATTCTCTTTTAGGCTGTTCTCAGACCAGAGAACACTGTGTTGGTTGAGATGGGCTTCTCTGGAATGAATGGGCACCCCTAAATGACACTCAGTTAATGAGAGCAAACATGCTTCACCAGAAGTCAAAAAGCAAGCTACGAGCAGAGCCGAACTCTAGAGAGCCCTCTGGAAAACTCACCTGTTTGGTCCAAGAACATTCCCATCGATCGTTAAAGTCTAACTCATAAAATTAAAGAGTATTATTACCCCTTGAATGCTTTTCATTCCCATTTCCTGTCTTTGGGGTGAGGCGAGGACGAGTAAGAACGCAGTGGTGAGAGGCTCTACAGCAGAACAGCTAAGGCAGAGAGAGCGGTGCTCAACGGCCAGCACGTACGCCCATAAATGATGCCGGCACAAACCTTGTATTCTAAAGTTTTGTTTTTCTTCTCCAGCCGTTCTATTTCCAACTTCTGTCCTGAGATCACCTTTTCTTTTTCATTTAGTTTTCCTTGAATGTAGTTTTCTTTATTTAAAACAGCATTGTCAAATTCTTGCAACAGGGCTTTGAAAGTAATAGCTGAAACAAAAGCATGCAGGCCAAGTTTACTCCAATTCCAAGATGACCGGTGGAATCAACTTTTACTAGTCGGTACTTTGTAAAATGTAGCTAGTCAGCAAATCATGAGGGTTAGTCCATAAAGAGTGTGAGGGGCACCTGGGTGGCTCAGTTGCTTTAAGCATCCAACTCTTGACTTCCACTCAAGTCATGATCCCAGGGTTGTGGGAACGAGCCCTGAGGCAGGTTCCACACTGAGCACGCAGCCTGCTTAAGACTCTCTCCCCTCCCCACCAGCCCCCCCTCTCTCCCTCTCTCTCTAAATTAAAAAAAAAAAAAAAAGAAAAAGAAATCTCTGAGAGAGACATTCCTAAAGGCTGTTTTTCACTGGAAAACACTGGGTCTTTCATTTTGCACTATGACATTCCCTTGTCAACCCTTATAGGTTAAGTCATTTGCTTCAAAACAAGTGCAAAAACTGGATTTAGGATCAGTTGTGGGACTTGACAAGTTACTTAATTTTTCTGAGCACATTTCCTCATTTCAAGACAGGGATATAAATATCACTCATCTCACACCTTTCTTATGAAGATTTAAATGAACCGACGATGATAAAAATTGTTGATCTGTTTCCGAGCACTTAACTACATACCAGGCTGTTCGCTGTTCTGCATGATTTTCATAAATCATCTCATCCCCACGACACCCTCCTAGATAAAACAACTAAAATCTCCATTGTGCAGACATGGAGAGTAAGAAATACATGATGAAGTAATTCGCCCAAAGACAGTTATTAAGATGTAATACATGTGGGGCGCCTGGGTGGCTCAGTCAGTTGAGCATCCGACTCCGGCTCAGGTCATGATCATGATCTCACGTCACGGTTCATGAGTTCAAGCCCCACATCAGGCTCTGTGCTGACAGCTCAGAGCCTGGAGCCTGCTTCACATCCCACTCTCTCTTTGCCCCTCCCCCATTTGCATGCTCTCTCTTTCTCTCTCTCTCACAAAAAATAAAACTAAAAAATTTTATATATAAAAAAAGATGTAATATATGTGAAGTGCCTTGCAAGTAAGTAACTAGTAAGAACTAAAAACAAAGTAGCTATTACTCCACTCTTCTGTGTCCATCAGTGTAAATTTTAAAAAGGGACCGTATACACACCCACCCACCTCTTTATTTTGTTTTATGATCTGTGGGAAGGTTCCGTGTCAATCTAATTAACCAATGCCTTGAGTACTAAGATCCTTAAAGATCTGCCCCACCAGAGAACTCCGATTCACTGCATATTTCTGGAGTTGAAATGATCGCAGACCACTTTTGGCCCTTACATTGTTTGTGAAACTCCTCGATCATCATCTGCCGTAGGTGATGTCGTTTCTCTAATGCTTCAATCAGCCTGGGAAGAGTCTGCTCATCGTTGATATCCAAAAGTTCACAGGATGGCAAAGGTGGAAAACTCTGTAAAACTACTTCTGTAACCAGTGGTTCTGTGTTGAATTATAAAAAAATTACAAGAAGTTACACAGGAGAGAAAGAGCTTATTTAACCAAGTTTAACACTGTGATTAGAACCCCCAACCCCCGGTTCAATTAACCATGCACTTAGAGTTGTCACAATCATACTTCCTTTAAAATGAATTACAAAAAAGGAAGAGTGGGGGGAAAAAGTTACAGTATGTAGCAAAAGAAATTTCATTTATACTCTGGTTCAGAAATTCCCCCCCCCTTCGTTCTTGGGAGGAAGGGAAGTAAACTGTTCTCTCATGTAAAATAGATCTGAAGAGAGACTGACAAACGTGCACATGATGTAACACCGAATCATACCGTCTCCGACTGGACCTCCCCGAGCCTGGTTTCTGTATCTCCTTCCAGGAGTTAAACCACAGATTGCCTTGTCTACTGGTCTTGCCACTTCAACCTCTTGGGTCACTTCTGCAAATCTCATGACTTGCTAAGATACAAGACAGATGGGAGGTTTTTAAATTTTTTTTTTAAATAAACATATCCAAGCCTTTCTTCAGAAATTACTTAATGAAATAATAGATTGGTCATTAGTTCCGTAACTAATGGTTCTGTATCAATTTTAAAAATATTTAGAATGTCATTCTTCACATCCAAATAGTTGTTTTCTCCATAGAAACTCTGAGACTTTATAGGATAAATACGTTAAAATTACCAAGCTTTCTTCATAATCTTCAGCCTTTGGATTCACACACACGATCATGCGTACTTTACCTTCCCCATCAAAGTAGTTCTTGAACAGATGGGTTAACTTTGAATCTCGGTATGGAACCATCTGTAAATAAATTCAAATCCAAATATATAAGGCCAAACAGTGCATACAAACAAAGCTACAGAATTGATGAAAGGCTGTTGCTTACTTTGTTAGTTCCATACATTTGATTTTCTCTCAAGACTTCCATACATGTTCTTAGTGTCATTAATGACTGGTTAATGTTTCCTGACAGAAAAATAGAGACAGAAGACATTTGAAAACAGTAAAGTAGCTAGAGTGTGGTCTGTTTGCCTATAAAATCCCTACTTCATAGAAATATATGGAGGGGTGCCTGGGTGGCTCAGTTGGCTGAGCATCCGAGTTCGGCTTAGGTCATGATCTCATGGTTCGGGGGTTCGAGCCCATCATCCACCTTTGTGCTGACAGAGCTCAGAGCCGGGAGCCTGCTTCAGATTCCCTGTCTCCCTCTCTCTGCACGCCCCCCCCCCCCCAAAATAAACACTGGTGCACATGGGTGGCTCAGTTGGTTGAGCATCAGACTTCAGCTCAGGTCATGATCTCTCAGTCCCTGAGTTCGAGCCCCACATCAGGCTCTGTGCTGACAGCTCGGAGCCTGGAGTCTGCTTCAGATTGTGTCTCCCTGTCTCTCTCTGCCCCTCCCCCGCTCTCGCTCTCTCAAGAATAAACATTTTAGAAAAAAATAAAAAAAAAATAAACACTGAAAAAAACCCAGAGATACTATAGGAAATTACAAATAACAGGTTATAGTGGCTAATTTAAAGATCACTCCCATATGGCCTGGCAGGAACATTCTATAATAGCGGTGTTTCGGGAGAGGTTAAATCCCATCCCTCAAGAATTCTAGTAAAAGGAATGCAACGTTACACTTCCTGGCCCATAAAGTTTCTTCCAAATCTTAAATTCCGTGAGAGAGTGTATTAGATGCAGATGTTTAATATCCTCTATTAACATATTCTCTGCAGCATGACAATTTCAGGCTGTAGTTGGCTCCATCAGCACTGAAGTGTCCCCTGCACCCGGAGGGCCTCGTGTTTCTAACGATCATGGGTCTTAGGGTTCAGCTAACTGCATCCCTTCCACATCCAGACAAGGATTCCTTGGGCAGCATAATGTTACTTCTGACCACTCTGTTTGGATTTCTGAGCCAAGGCGAGTCTGACAGATTAAGCCTCCCATAATGCAGGAGATCCCATTTGCAGAGACTCCCCCTTCCCACATACGTAGCAATTTGTTTATTTTAGAACCTTGATTAGGGTCAGCTAACTCCCACCGTGCTCTCATCCTTGGCCACCTCTCAAAACAGAGCTCGTCTGTGCCTCCATAATGTCCCATGGTTCATGATTCCTCTTCCTTGACCCCAACTCCCAGTGTCCTTCCCGCTCCCGTTGTGTTCTCTGGAACCCAAATTCCTGTTACTAGACTTCCCCACCTCCTCACACCTCTCGCAGAGGGCTCCATCCGTCTCTCCCTAATTGCCAGGGGTTCTGAACCCAGGGTCCATGTTATCCATGGGCACATTTGGGGGAGTCTGCAAACTTGGGTGGGAAATAAATTACACCTTTATTTTGTACTGACTTCTGAAATTTAGCAGTTCCTTTCAATTACGAGCATAGGCCAAAAAGTAGTATTAGTGATACCTGTGATTTTTGTCAGTAGAAACCACAGGTAATTTTATAGCACATTACAGTTTATTGCTGATCTCAAGATATTTATGTTCATTACTGCTTTGAAATTATGTAGTTTTAAGACCTCCTGGTGGATCTTTAATTTAGGCATTAATAAGGAAGCATGTAAATTACTGTAATGACAAATGCTTTAAGAATACTGTTAAAAACACATTTTAATCTAATCGGTTTCCTTTGTGATCCTATGTATTTTATATTATTCATTCAGAAATCTGTGAAGCGTCCATGGGCTTCACCCTGCAGCCACGGCGCAAAGCCCTGCAGCGCTTTAACTACAGACGGGCAGTGCCGCTTCCCCCCGCAGCCTAAGTAAAAGTTGCTTGTTTTCTAAAGCCTGACATTGTATAAGGACGGTGAGCAGAGGGAGGCCAGCAAGATTTGTCCTAGTCCCTAGCTGCCATGCCTTCAGTGTTCCCCCTACACGCCCGGGTCATTTCTGACAAGCTGCCAGAGGCCCCACCTCCCTCGGCACATTGTTCTCTCTTTAGCACGGGAGCCGCGCAGCTATGACGGGCCCTGAAACCTTATCATTCAGAACCGCACCACCTCTTGAAACCTGGGCCCCAACCACCATCTCCCGTTCTTCTCATGCTCACGGCCTAATTTTAGTCACACCTGTTCCTCATCCTAGTAACTCTGGTAGTCCTTTCTGGCTTTTTCCCCAAAGCATCAGAACCCTCCAGTTTCTACTTTCTTGCGTTGAGACAAACCTCTTTTCCCATCAAGGTTAATCCTTTGTCATACCCTGGATCCCAGATTCTCTATCTACATATACATAATGTGGATTTTTTTGTCACCTCACCTGGCTACCACTTTCTCTCTCCTTCCAGGCTCTTTAAATCATTTACCTCAAGTGTTTGTTCCTCCAGGCTCTGCCCTCAGCCTGTTCCCTTCTGTCCTCCAAGAGTAATCTCATCTCCCCTATTGCTTCCGTCATATTGGCAAAACCTAAAGCTGTAAACCTCCAGCCAGCTCTCCTTCCAAATGTGTGCACCTCTACATCCAGTTACTAGGCACTTCACCGGAATAAGCTACCCGTGTCCAACACAAACTCGAACCGCCCACACCTGCACCTCAGACTGCTTTCTCCTCAGTCAAGATCTTGGATCTGCCCTTGCCTCTCCCTGCCTCTCCACATCCAGGTGGCCTTCCTAACTAGCTCACTTTTGTCCAACCCTTGCCTCTGGGTCACATGATTGCGTGTGTGAATTACTGCAAAAGGCTCCCGACTGCTGTTCTTACCTCTGGACCTGCCTCGGTACATTAATTCTCTACACAGGAAAACAATCTTTCTAAAAGACTAATTCCTCATTGACTTTAAGGACCCTGTATAACAGCAGAAAGACACAAGCTTTGAGAATCCACCCGGGCTCCAGTGGTGGGAAAATTTATCTCTCCCAGCCCACTTCCTCATCTGAAAAATGGGTATGATACAGTCCTGAAAAGTCAGAATCAAGAAATCAAGCCCATGCATAGTAGATACTATGATACACACTAGTCCTTTAATAATAGGTAACCACCACTATTCCTTCAGGACAAAATTCAGACTTTTTAGTATGACATACAAGGGTCCTTGTGACCTCGCCTTGCTCTGCCACCCCAGTTGTCATAGGTCATCAGCCCACACCATTTCAGTGACCTTGACTCTGCCATTTCCCCCCCAAACTTGCCCTCACACACACACCCAGATTGGATGAGTGTTCAGATACCAGCACACAGTAGGTACTCCATAAATGCTATTATATGTAAAACGTAACATGAATAGCTACACTAATGAGAGACTAAAAACACCAACAACAAAACACAGATTCCCTTTCAATTTGTTTTTGTGTTCAAAGATTTTTCCCATCTCCAGAAGCCAATTTTCACCAGAATGAATGTTGGAATAACTGTTAAATCACTTAAGTTTAAGGGCCTAGTACTTATATTACTGGCAATAGATACAATATGAATGTAACTTGTTTTATATTCATTTTAATCACTTTTTTTCGTTTTTTTTTTTTAAGATTATTTATTTACCTTGAGAGAGCGCAAGTGAGCGAACCAGGTGGGGAGGGGCAGAGAGGCACAGAAACCCAAGCAGGCTCCACACTGTCAGCACACAAACCGACGTGGGGCTCAATCTCACGAACCATAGGATCACAACCTGAGCCGAGATCAAGAGTTGGATGCTTGACCCACTGAGCCACCCCAGCGCCCCGCTTATCTTGATTCTTAAAACAAGTCAGTGTATGGTCATATATTGATACCAAACCGGCATAACTAAAGAAACAGCACTGACCCCTAACTTTAGCCTCTAAACTATCAAATTACCACCTATCAATAAGCAGATGACAGACTGACACTGCAAGTTCTGGAAAGTCGTAGCAATCACAGGAGTACTATGCTCTGCTCACCAGCTTCCCGTAATCTGTTCCCTTCTGCCTTCGTCCGATTAGTTCTTTCACTTCCAGCAAGATCTACCAGGGACAACTGGCTTATCGTGATTTGTTCCTTTTCCTGAAAGGAAGATCATAACGCCAATAACACAAGGTACAACTGGTTTATGGTGTTCTTTAATTACATTCCTGTCAACGAATTATTAAGTCTTACGAATATAACATTTGCACAATACAAATGGTAGGGCCAAAGGATACATGTTCTGGGGGAAGAGTCCGCTAAAAGCATATGGGCTAAATGAATACATTGGTGAAGGGGACAAGGACTTGCCCATCGTCTGGTGTCTGCATTATACCATGAGCTTCACGAAAGCAGGGACTGCCTCTCAACCAGTGTTGTTCCCTCCGGCATCTCACCTAGCACCTAGCATGCAGCAGGAGCTCAGTCCGCATCTGCTAAGTCTAGAAAAGACCTAATTTTTCTATAACCGGATATTTGACAATTTTATAATCAAACACTTTCATAATACTGTAATTGTAGAATAAGAAATGAAAAGAGGTACATAACTGATATTACTAGATGTGATTCAAAGGAAAACAAGTGTATTTGAAGGCTTGACTTACAAGCATTTTCTAACTAACATTTACGAGTGCTGTCAGTCAGTTCTTAGGCACTGGCCTAAGAACTCTACATGCACTCCCTGCTCTAATCCTCACAACACTATAAAGAGTTTATAACCAGTCAGACAGCTAGTAAATTAACAGGAATCAAAATTCGAATCCTGGTGGTCTGCAATACCCTGCTGTAGTCATGCCATGAGGAGACCTTCTCAGTTTCAAATGGAATTACACTTTAATAGCTTAAAGTTATTAAATGATTTCTACTCAGGCCCAAATGCTTTTACTAATTGATGTAAGCCTTGTAGCATGACAGGCCCAATAGTAACGAGTGATCAGCAGACGGGAGCCCTACTGGCCTATCAGCCAAAAGAAGAACAATTTAGAATTGTCATCTCCTGAACCATACCTACCCTGGGAAGTTAACTGCTGACATTTCGAAACCATTAACTGAATTCCCACATACAAAATGAGTCTTCAGAGATAAAATAATGATCCGTACCTACTTCTTACTTTATCTCCTCTATTAAAGAGATTTATAAAGATTTGTAAACCTTTTTCACAGCAGAATTCCAGGTTCTCAGATTCAATAGCCAGTTTCCCAAAACTACACTCTCTAGTGCAACAATTTTTAAACGTCATCACCTACCTATAATAATTCTAGAGCAGTCTTCATTGCGGCGAAACTTTCCTGTTTTAACTCTAGTTCCAAAAACTAAAGCTTCAGTTAAAACAAGAAAAACTCCACACGCTACACATTTACCTGTAAGACATTGTCTCCATCTGCATCCAAGGGAGCCTGCACTAATTTAATGTTGAACACGCTATGGGAACGGCTGGACTCACGATTCAAATGTGTGTTAGCAATACGTCTCTTTTTCTGGCCTGTGATGACAGAGACATCACTGATTAAACCTGAATTCGATCACTACAGTACTAAAAATTTAACTGCTGTTAAATTATAGTAGCAACTCTCAGGAGTATACTTATTGTTTCAGATTTTCTGAATGTTAGCGTGATTTCTAACCTCTCCAGAAAACTTCAAAAGCCTCCTCAGTAGATTTCACTTCTACTTCTGTACATCCTGCAACGTACATGTTATGGTTCTTATCTTCACGAAGCAATTTGGATTGTGGTGGTCTATGAGAAAGAAGAAAACATTAGTCTCCTAAATTATGGGATACTAATATCTCTCAGTTTAAGACTAGGACTAAAATGCCAGGTGACATGACATCGATTCTTATAAGGGAATAAGCCTAGGCAAGAGCTCCGAAAAACATTGAACTTGGGTAAGTGTAAGGATGTATAGTCAAGATTAGTTACATAACAGGAGAACAGGAACCTACACTGTTTTAGAAGCTTTGCTATAATTTGTTCTAGTAAAGCACACAAAACACTTCCTAAACGAGTAGAGATCAAAATAGTAAGACGGCAACATCACATGCACAGGTTAAGCATCAGAATCTAGCGGGCATTTCCCTAATTGTAAAAGAGAGAGCCGGTCCCGACATCAGAGTCCGCAGAAGACAGATTCAGGAAGAGTTTGGTTTATACCAGGAGTGGCAGTCCTTTCAGAGTGGCTGCTCGAGTTCCGGTCTGTACGGTAGGATAAGGATAGGAAGGGCGCCACCTGCTCGGCCTGCCTCATGCACGGTGGGGGCACAAGCGAGTGCCGGCCACCACTGCTCAGTGAATGGCAGGCTGCTGGGAAGCAGGGAGGGGCTTAGAGGCAGCAGGCAGCCCAGTGCCAAGGACACACCAGCTCCGTGCAGACTCGCCACAGATGCCAGCCGCTAGTACAACCACACCCTTCTCCTTAAGAAAAGAGTCAGCATGGTCACATACACAAACTCTGTGCTCCTCATGGGCGTGCTGCAGCTGTTCCACCTACCGAAGGAAGAGGGTGTGAGCTACGTGACAGTCACAGGATCGGCTCCTCAAAACCCTCCACTTGTAATGTTTCTTCATCGTATGTAAAAACACTTCAAAGTTAACCAGCTTGGAAGAGCAGGCTAAACACCACCCTCGCAAATTAAATCCGAATTCAGGGCCAAATACGCACCCGGTGGGTTCATTCAAGGAGTTACCAGAATGGTTGTTAAAAGGCGTGCAAGGCACATGTGTCAGCCTTACTTTCGTAAAACTAAATAAAACCAAGATAGGCTTCTTTGAAAATGATCGCATTTAGAACCCACCAACAAAGAACCTTGGCACGTGAGCAAAAAGGCAAGGGATCGGGAGCAACGAATGACATCACAAAAGTTTAGGAAAATGGGTAAACGTGACCGATACTCTGAAACAAATGGGAAAGTAAGTAATCTGTACATTGTTTAATGTAATTTATTAAACTCTTTCAGTCTGATGGTTTTCTAAATATCCAGCTGTTTCTCCAATAATGTTCAATTAGACACACACACACACACACACACACACACACAGGTCTACATACTATTTATGTTCTGAGAGGCTCTAACAAAGACAGCATTGAAGATAAACATTTAGCTTGAGAACAAAACCATCAACTCAAGAGCAAGATACTAATGTTAAATGAGACTCCAGAGTCTGCTCTGGCACAGGCGCGGATTGGGATGCCAGGCTGGAGTTGTTCTTCAGTCTGAGCAGGCCAAGACCCAAGGAAATCTAAGGAGTTGTCTTTTAACTCTGGCAGAGTGACGATACAGATCACTTCCTATGTATGAATCAGTGATAGAAGACCTGTATTAGTTGTATAGACAATAGCTTTGGGCTCCTCCCTGCAGAGGTCACCGACCACAGATGGTTAATGTGGCTACAAACTCCCCACACTAAGTATTCGGTGCTTGAAAGGTGACCGCAGGTAACCCTCACCCTTAGGACACTTCCTTATGTGATCATGATCCTTCTCAAGATAATAGCCCCGAGGCCAAGAGTTTTCAAAAGTAATGTCTAAGGTGAGTATTCAGGTCTCTCTTCTCCTTAGACACCTTAACCCCCTGGTGCCCTGACACAGCTGCAGATCCAGTCAAGAATAAAACTACGCACCGAACGCCAACCGTACGATACACAAGTTACCTTTCATTTTGAAAACAAAAGCACGATTACCATTTATCACTGAGGAAACTAAAGCTCACTGAGGTCGAGTGGCTTCCCCAAGGTGAAGCAGCTAAGATGGGACTCTCTCCACTACTTACTTAGGCTTTATGGGATCAAACGGCACCTCTTCCAACAGATCATATATGTAATTGTTATATATTTCAATATACGAGACAAATACACCATAGACACTGTCTTCATCGACCTCTTCTGCTTTGCAAAATTCTTGTACATTTATCATATCTGCAAACTCTGGGTCTACTTGTCGTCTGAAAAAAGAAAAGGGCCAAAAAATCTGCTTACTCTTTGTGAGTCAGAATCAAAAGTAAAGATCCCAAGAGGAAACTGAGAGAGAGAACGTAAGCGGCCTGTCACCGCAAACAGCAGTGCGTAAAGCAGTCTGTCCATGCTCCTGGTCAGCCGACAGCACCGCCGTGTCCTCCCGCATACACACGGCACCGACTTTTATACCCTCTCCACCAAGAGCGGCACCTTCTCTAAACAGTAATTCAAGAACACTGTGCTCAAAACCAAAGAGGACATCTGAGCAAATAGACTTAATTAAGAACATTCCTCAACTTTGATCTCACTGCAGTCAACCGTCAGACCAACCACCCTTCACTTTCACCATCCCGGGTGCCTGAGGAAACCACCAGACAGGGTTCCCCTCAGGCCAGTGTCACATACAAATGTAATTACTTACTTGCCAGAGGGGGTCTTTGGATTGGGCATGGCTTCCCTTTTCTGCCGTTCTAACAAGGCGTCAACTTCACACTGTATATCCATGCTATTCCTGTCATTAGATTTAAAAACCTGAAGTGGAGGGTAAAATCAGACCATGATTTTTAGATTTGACTTAAATAGTAAGAGACCTAGTTCAGAAATAAGAAACATTTACTATGTAAGGTTTCAGAATGTACCCAGTTTATTAGGAGTTCTCCCTTAACACTACATCCACAGGTATCTCCGTCTCTATGCCCTCAGGTGAACTAGTCACAACACAAAAGAATTACACTTACATATCGTTTAGCTTGAAATGTGCCTATACTGTTAAAGATCATGTCCAAACAACGAGGAAGCAGACCTCCTTCCCCTGGAGAGCCAGTCATTGTGTGAGTTTTTCCACTTCCTGTCACACCATATGTAAAAAGGAGACCTACAATGTAGCAAGTCACATCGAGTTATATATTAAGTCAAGTCCTCCGCTCTTTTTCCTTCTTTCATAGCATTAAAAAACACGTAAAATTAACCAGCTCAAAAAAACAGGGTTTATACCACCCTTAATGTTTTATACCACATTTAACAAATTAAATGTGAGTTCAAGACCAACCATAATCAAATACATAAGTATCAAAAGAGTTTTGTGAGGCAGACAGAAAGGAAAACGCAGTGAAAACTCCAGTACCCATACCATTTTTGCCATGAATGAGGTCATCTACCAAGGGATTAGCCACAACATCAAAGAGCTCCTTCTGGGTGGTATGAGTGCCAAATACTTGTTTAAATGAATACTGCGTCTGTGGAGAAGGGAGAAATAAAAAGCATATGAATGGCATTTCACTCTAAGCTAGAAATACATCTGTTTTAATGTATTCAGATGTTGCTTTAAGGTGTAGACACAAAGAAAAACCATGAAGTCTTTAAATTCTTAAAGACTTTAAAGTCTTTAAGGAACCCTTAAAAAAGGCATGATGTACCTCAATCACACCACTTATAAATGATAAAGATTTACAGTTACAACTACTGAAGAGAATGTAGAAGTCTTAAGCCCACTAACACATCACAGACCACGGCAGATTTTAGACGACAAAGAGCAAAAATGACCATGACTCAGTTATGAACTTGTGAAAATCATCGGGCATCATTACTCCACACACTAGTTTGCTCTTTTAAAATGACACAGCAGTCAGGGCGCCTGGGTGGCTCAGTCGGTTAAGCGGCCAACTTCAGCTCAGGTCATGATCTCACCATTCACCGGTTCGAGCCCCACATCGGACTCTATGCCTGCAGCCTGCTTCAGATAGTGTGTCTCTCTGCCCCTCCCCTGCTCACACACACACTCTCTCTCTCTCAAAAATAAATTTAAAAACATTAAGAAAAAAATTTTTAAATGGCACAGCAGCATAAAACCAAGTGTCTTATTGTACTGTTTTAAAACCAGAAATGAACTATAAATTAAATTTCCTGAGTTCTTCTATGAAATTTTAAATAAATCGTGACCTTGAAAAAATCAACACTTCAATTATCAAATCTCTATCAAAATAGGATTATTATAAAGTTATAATCATAGTACCAAAAATATTACCAAACTCCTACCTGGAAAATTAGGTTGGGGAATATAAGTATATTTTAATGTCAATTAAATTGTCCTAACTGGGCAGGGGCTGGAGTTCTATTATTTCCATTTTTGTTATTTTTTAGTTTTTTTGTATTACAGACCTTGCGGTTTTGTCTGTGACCTTCTTGCAGGTTTTACTTCATGAACGTCAGTGCTAGGTTATTTGTTGTATGAGCATTTGCTGGAATTTATTACGGAGTATAGCATTGTCAAGTGGGACCCCTTTCCTGTTTCATACCCTTTTCCTTAAATTCAGCCTGCACAGATATCACTATCACAACCCTTACGTTTTTTAAAGTAGCAGTTTCGTCCCCCCAAGAGGAGACACGTACCGATTAGTACTCAAATATATAATAAGACAGCAGCTGGCCCTGAGCAGTGGCCAGGCACTGCCTTCGCATGGCAGTGACTCGTCTCACTCTCACCTGTGATTACATACTGTGAATTATGTTCATTTTACAGCTCGTTATAGATCACACACACAGCCTACTTCAGCTAGGCTAACTCTTCACTTTGCAGAAGTTTTTATTCTAATCCTGTAGATCAGCTGTAGAGTTCATAAGAGGTATAAAGAATCAGACCAGGAAGGACACACCTCAGGTAGTACCAGCAGGTTAGTTAGATGACCTCCAAGTCCCTGTGAACAAACCCCTCCTTTCCAGCAAAGAAAAGCAAGGCCCAGGGCAGGCACCTGCCCAAGCCTACAGCGCTGACTGGTTGCAGCCATTTTCAGTCCAGCACCCTTTCCAATTTTCGGCCTTGCCTTCTGTCACAGGCAATGAGAGCTACTAATCCCCACCAAACTTTTTGTCCACTTATACATGCTTGAAAGTAAGTCCAATTAAAGAAGTGAAGTTCTTCATAGTAAGTCAACTCTCAACTATCTGACATCTTCGAAAACCCAGTCCTCCATGAAGCCTTTCCAGACCATTCGTGCTTCATCCATATTCACTGAATGGGGCACAGGACAGAGAAGGTGCATATCCTTGAAGCTTACACGATAGCAGGGGAAAGAGACAAAAAACAAACCTCTAGATGCAGTAAGTGCTACCAAGGAAGCACATAAAGGGCAGAGCGGGAGAGAAGGGGCTAAGGTGTAAGGGTGCTACTTCCGATAAGGTCGTCTGGACAGTCTCTCTGAGGCGGCGATTTTTAAGCTGAAATCCAAAGATGAGGAGCCATCCATGCTAAGAGCCAAGAGAAAGAAAAGTCCAGGCGAAGAGAACAAGCCTGAAGCAGGATCTGGGCTTATCCAAGGAACTCAGAGGATCGGATGAGTACTAAGAGAGGAGGGTGGAGAAGCAGGAGGCAAATTAAGCAGGGTTTTGCCCATTTAAAGACATTCTGCCTTGAAAGATTTTAAACAGGAAAAAGGTCAGATCGGATTTATGCTTTAAAAGATCTCTCTGGCGGCTTTTAGAAAATGGACTGGAGAATAAGATTCAGAGTGGGAGCGAGCAGTCCAGTTAGATTTCAGAGTAGGGTCAGCAAACCAATGGACCTCTGAGAACTGCTTGTTTCCTATCTAGGAGGAGATAATTCCAGAAATGGAGAGTAAGTTTAGAAACTTCTGTAGCCACCTGACACGGCTGCAGCATCCCCGCACGTGATCAGGAGGCTCATCTCGTTGAACAGATTGTAAGCTCAGCTCTCGATGGTCTCACTCAGATGGCAAAGCTGCACAAAAGGATCAGTCACGATGCACTGAAGATTTTAAAAAGCTGTTCCTTCAGCACCGATCATTTGAGAAGTCCTAGTCTTG
Organism: Panthera tigris; assembly: GCF_018350195.1. NCBI lineage: Eukaryota > Metazoa > Chordata > Mammalia > Carnivora > Felidae > Panthera > Panthera tigris. The sequence goes on from NC_056665.1 coordinate 36,100,001, forward strand.
GTGATTCATAACAGGGCTGAGACAAGGGTGGCGGCAGTGGAGATAGAAACAAAAGGACACTTTCACATTGGAGAAGGGATAGAATCTACTGATGCATGAGATACAAGGGGAAGAGACAGCGGTACCATTTATTTGGGAGAGAAGACAAGGGAGGAAGTGATTTAGAGGGGACGTGTAAAATTTCAGGTGCCTCCGTGACATCCAGATAGTGGACGTTTGACTTTAGAGCTGACAGGTTTCGACTGGAGATCAACTCCAGAATTATTGTGACATAACCAACATTTAAAGCCATGAGAAAGGGTAGAGGAGAGAGTCCTGGGTGAGGGCACCTCAGTACTGAGAGGTTGGAAAAGGAAGAGGAACCTGCAGAGAGTGGCCAGCGAGAGCCGAGAACACAGAGACTTGGACGGGGAGACGGCAGAGGGCTTCAGGAAGGAGGGGACTGCTGAGAAATACGTTATGAGGACCAGAGGCGTCTGTCAAAATGTTAGCGGCCCAGAGACCACTGGTGGGCTTCTGACGGTTTCACAAGAGCAGCGTGCACACGAGTGAGACAGCTCGACAGTAGAGACAACAGCCCAAATAAACGTTTTCTTCTGCATTCCCACAGTCCCTCTCTTTCAGCACACCTGTCTGTCTCCTCTCGATACGAAGGTTACCTGTTTTCTATCCGTGCCCCCAGTTAAGTTGTTAGCTCCGTAAAGGCAAAGATTGTGTCTTACCCATAAAATCTTCTGCCCTGCAGCTTTAGTGCAAGATGTTTGAACTGCATTCAACTCACTTTGCTCAAGATTTTACTAAAAATAACACTTCTCAAGAGGTCGAAACAAAAACACAATGCCTATTGCTATTTTATTTTTAAATGTTTATTTTATTTATTTTGAGAGAGAGAGAGAGAGAGAGAGAGAGAGAGCGCGAGCGAGAGCACGAGCAGGGGAGGAGCAGAGAATCCCAAGCAGGGTCTGAACTATTAGCATGGAACCTGATGCAGGGCTTGAACCCATAAACTGTGAGATCATGACCTGAGCCAAAACCAAAAGTCAGACGCTTAACCACTGAGCTATCCAGGTGCCCCCCGCCATTGCTACCTTAATCTGCTTATGAAATTGAATATGTGTGTGTGTATAGCCACCTAGCACAATCATTCTGCATTAAACGATCCCTGACGTGCTCTAAAAAACAATATCCAGTACAAGAAATTACATTATAAAGGCAATCCTCTACCTCAAGGATACCAAACGTATGCCTAGCCACACTTTATATATGGTGGTTATAGGGAAGTAAACAAGTTTTTCAAAAAAGTAGAAACGTGAATTTTGTTAAATGGAAAAAAATGAAAAAGCCCTGCAGGAAAAATCGAGTAAATCATATCAAGTAAAAATAGCTTGGGTCCAATGGCAATTACCTCCTTATAGTCTCCATTTCGGTTGAGTCTGTAACCCTCAGGAGTATGAAGTTGAACGGTCGTATTATTGATCACTTCTATGCAACACTCTTGATCAGGAAGGCTCAGTGGGCGCACCCTACAGTATACCTGAAAATACAGGAAGGGACTTTAAGAACAAAGGTTGACTTTTTACCTGACTTTTCATTTAAGCTTCCCATTTGTTCGTTCAACATTTGGTCTCTCGATATTAGAGATTCATATAAACTTAGAGCCATGAAAACCAAAACTTGCTACCAGAAATGGTCAGATGCACACAGATATATTAGACATTAGAGAGATTTTTAAATGCACCTACAGTTGAAGTAAATTTGGATAACAAAAGCATCAAAGTCACACAGCTTCTCTTCACTGTTGTACAGGCACAAATTTAATAAAGTTATACTATTACTAATTTTAAAAATCTCTAAAATCAACATTACACAATGAGAATTTGAAAAGCTGTTAGAATTGTTTGAAACTGAATGTCAAGCAAAACTTGACAGCTTAACACTCAGTAAATATACAAATAAAGTATAAAGTGCCACATCCTAAACACATCTTCTCAATCAGTGATAGGGTTGAGGAAAAACTATTCAGCTTGCAAAAAGCATCTAGTTCCCTCAACTTAGAACAAGAGACACATTCCTGTGCCAGTGAAGGACAGACAGAAAATATCCCAGAGCAAATCAAACTACTATTTTTTGCATTTGACTTTAAAAGCAAGGTCCCAGATCTGAAACTAGTGAAGTATGTGCAATTTTGAGAAGTTTACTAGACTGAATTTAGCTATTCTACAGCAGAGTCTTTATGAAGCATGCCATCAATTACTATTTAATGGTGGTGAAATGGGGAGGACGCTCACCGGAGCAGAAATTCCTACCTCCAGCCGAGAGTAGGAAGAATTCTCTGGGACAGCTGAAGAACATTTTTCATCATTTAATTGTTCAAATCATAATTAGTTACAGGAGTTGTGCAATTGACAACCAAAGATTTCATTTTGCTGGACTAAAGAATCCTACATGGAGACAAAATCTCAAAGCTGAGATCTCCATCCCTTCCAAACACACACAGAAGACAGAAAAGGACTGAAGAAGAAAACACACAAATTCACAGAGAGACCTTACCCCAACTGGGTCTTTAAGACTCGTTTGGGATCCTTTCTTCACTAGAAGTTTCCTGGGCGTCTTAGTCCTCCTGGTCATGGGTTAAAAAAAAATTCTGTTCAAACTAACGTACAAAAACCTCACCTATAATTCACAGGGAGACAACCTTCCTAGAGCTTATAAAGTTATCCCTTAGCAGTTTCAAAACCTCACCCCCCAAATAACTAAGAATATGCTGCATTAGAAGAATGTGACACACATAATGCAGAAGTAAAACTGGGTTTAGGAGACATTTTTGGTTCTAGATGTGCCTACTTACTGTTTGAATAGTTCTATATTTTAAGTAGTTTGCATATTTTCTTGAACAATTTTACAGAAGCATGACAAAGTTGAAAAATCTACAGATAATTGACCACACTCATCTTGAAGGCACTTACCTATGCGCACAAGCACACACAGCGCTCTGACGGCCCTTGCCAAGGCAGACTGACAAGCTATTGACTTCACCAAATTATAAAAATGCAGATGGAGGGGCACCTGGGTGGCTCAGGTCATGATCTCACAGCTTGCGGGTTCGAGCCCCGCGTTGGGCTCTGTGCTGACAGCTCAGAGCCTGGAGCCTGCTTCAGATTCTGTGTCTCCCTCTCTCTCTGCTCCTGCCCAACTCGTGCCTTCTCTCTCAAAAATTAACATTAAAAGTTTTTTTAAATAAAAATGCAGATGGACGGATCCATTTTTTCATCAAGATCAAGGTCTATACTTGTAAGGAACAACTGTTTATTGAGTTCTCCACGCTATCATCCTTTGTCCCCAAACAAATTTTAGTCTCCAAACTGCAATTTCTCTTGCTCTCTTAGAAACAAAGGAAAAAGATATTTTGACTTCAGTTCACCAATTTCTCCAGCATGCCCCTTTCCTCCACCAACCCCCACATTTATCTGTCGTGTAGATGAACACTTAACATCAAAATTAAGTGAAATTACTGGCATGGGCTACGGATTATTAAAATATTTTCTCAACATGTTCCAAGATGAAACAAGCAAATTAGTGTTTTAAGTACAAACTATTACGGTAGGTTTACTTAAACTCAACTTTTTTTTTTTTTTTTAAGATAAAGATTTTGACTTTGGCCTCAAGAGAACAAGCTGCTTTTTGCAAATGACAGCCCTCCCCTCCGCGCAGGGATTGCTGTACCCAGAGCGGTGAGTGCTCGGGGCAGCGCAGCAACGCCGGCCGACTGCGGGGGGGGGGAGTGTGGGCGTGGGCGCCCGTGGGCGGAGCGGGGCTGTCAGCGGCCCCAGACCGCGGCCGAAGAAACTGGTCTCCGTCTCAAGGCCACCGGCTAGGCTCAGAAAAGCACGCCGCGCTCCCGGGTGCCAAGGCCCTCCAAAGACCGAGGCCTCCTGGCTCCCTCAACCCCGGGGCACAGCCCGCGCGCGGGGAGTCCCCCGGCCCGCACTACCGCGGCAGAGTGCAACCCGGACGAGCGGGCGGACAGGAGGGAAAGAGCTGGGGGGCGGCGGTCCCGGAACCAGGTGGATGGCAGCCCGGCTAACGGGGACTCGGGTCGCGGCACAGACCTCCCCGCTCCCCCCGTGGGCCGACCTTTCCTACCCCCGGGAGGCCGGGGCGGGACGCCGGGCTCCGGGCGGCAGAGGGCGGGGTGGAGGCTGGAGGGCGCGCCGCGGCCGAGTCTCCGCGCCCGGGCTCCCCCTAAGCGGCCCACGCGGGGGCTCCCACTTTGGGGGGCAGCGGCCCGGGCCGCGCAGGGCTCCGTGCGGACCGCGCGGCCGGCTGCGACGGGAGACGCCGGCCCCGGCCCGGTACTCACGCTGGCTTCATGGCAGCGGGCTCCGTGCTGCCCGGAGGCGCGCGCGGGACGCCGGGCTCGATCTGGCGGGCTGGCGAGGGCGGCAGGCCGCAGGGACGGGCTACGGGAAGCGGGACTCCACGGCTCAAGCGCGGCGCTCCGAGAAGCCGGTCGACGCCGCCGCGAGCCCAGGTGAGCTCGCGCCCGGCGCATTTCAAACGAGCCAATCAGCGCCCGCCCGCGCGGAAGGGGCGGGGCCTCAGAGGAAGTGGCTGCTCTGCCGGAAGTGGCGCTCGTCTCCTAGGCGACCGCGGGAGTGAGGCGCGAGTTGTCTGCGTCTCTGGGCTGCGCTCAGATGTAATGAAGTCCATCCCCTTCCATTTTCCCACGAGGAAACTGAGGGCTTATTTTACTACAGTACAAGAAGTCCAACGGAAGGGTCAGTCCAGCGTGCATGCAGAGGTCAGCGGGGTTCCCGCACAGGAGTGTCCTATTGTGCGGTGCCCTGCACAGCCAGACTCCGCGTCTGGCTTCCATATCACCACATCATGTTGGCGTGCTCTCCCCGCTTCACGTTTCCTGGGTTCTCCCTCCCTGGTTCCTCCAGCTCTATCTTATATATACATTCTCTTATCAAATTATTTTCTCTTTTATCACATTCTTAGCAATGTTTGATCCTGAGCATTGCTAAAAAGAAAACCACTGGCCCAAGATGGAGTCCCTTATGCTATGCCAGGTCACCAAACCGGGGCTTAATATCTAACCTAAGTGTAGTTTCTACCCCTCCCATAAACGTACTCTGAACCGGTCAGTCAGGAACTTTCTGGTCCGCACCAATGAGGTAATCTGTCGCAGGGGCCCTCTCCGTCTCCCCTCTCCCCCTGCCCCCTACCAAAGGAAGATGAGATGACCTTCCAAATAAGACCCCTGCCCTCCCCGCTTAGGGATGGTGACCTGGCCTGAAATAATCCTGACTTTTCTTTTACCAGTAACTTCCTTACGCTACCCTCCTTCCTATGAAAGCCTTACATTTTGTACGGCTCCTGGGAGCATCTCTCTGCTTGCTAGATGGGATACTGCCCCATTCATGAATCGCTTAATAAAACCAACTTGATCTTTGAGATTCCTCGGGTGAATTTTTAACAGCCTATAGAGATGAATAAAGTTTGGTCCTCACTCTTGAGGAGCAATGTCCATCCACTCTTTTCTAAGATGAACTAATTCTATCCCATTTTGACATTTGTCGCTAACCTCATGACTGTCAAATCTGCATCTACATCTGTGCTCTCATGGGACTCTAGTCCCAGCTCCTCAACCAGACACCAGTTAAACGGACAAAATTTAACATCCTTGGCCCATATTATGTGACATAAAGATGGTTTTTCCTAATGCTTTTATTGCTTTGTTTGTTGTTAGAGGACAGGTTGGGACCTGTATTATTTAGGAATTAGGCGTGGCCATTTGACTACTTCTTAGTTACCCTGCAATCTGGCCTTGGCCTCAGTCTCTCCATTAGAACTCTTCTCACTGAGACCACCACCTCCTTGATGCTAAATCTAATTGACCCCTCCATGCCCTTCTCTTGGCCTCTCAACAGCACCGAAAATATTTCTCATTCCTCTCGTACTATGCCTTCATTTTCCTCTCCGAGCTCTCTAAGTGCCCCTCTTTCCCGGAACTCATTTGTGAGTTCCTTTTTTGGGTGTGCTTAAATGTCGTAGCTTAGGGTTTTGACCTGGTCACCACTAGCTGAGGACTCTCCTCAGGCACTCCCAACCACTCCTGCGGCTTCACACACGTTTGTTCTTCTGAGCTCCAGACATTCTCTGCTTGGGTGTCCCACAGGCACCTCATACCTAAGACGCCCTAATCTCTTACCCCGAACCTGCTCCCCTTCAGTGGATGGGTGATACACCATCTACCCAGCCACCCAAGCCAGAGTCCCAGGTACCATCTTGGACTTTTGCCTCTCCTTCTGTTCCAACATCCACTCACCACATCTTGACAGTTCTACCTTCCAAAGAGCCTTCACACCTCTCAAACGCTGCTCTCTATCCCCTTGGCTACTCCTATCATTTGTCTGGATGACTGCAACAGTACCCTAACAGGCTTTCCTGCTGCTGCCTTCCAAATCTGCAGCCCGTTCACCTCTAAACCACAGATCTAGTCATGTCACTCCCCTGTGTAATGCTTGTCACACTGCAGGAGCTCCCCAGCGCCGGACACCCTCACAGGGCCCTGAGGCTCTTCCTCTCCAAGCCCATTCCTTATCAGGACCCCCTGCACACACTCCCTCTGCTGACAAGCTCTCCTCCCCGCCTTATTATGCCTCCTTATTCTCGGTTCTCAGCAGACCTTCTGCCAACGACTTGCCCCCGGATGCTAGATCCCTACTGTGTACCCCAGTCTCCTCCACCCTGCCAGCAAGCTGTTGGTTTGCTCCAGAGCGCCCAACCCGGTGTGCTCACTGTTCCTCTACTAGCTTATCCCCACAGGCTCACTAGGTGGCACTGTTGCACCCTTAGTGCCGCGCCATGGAGGCCCCCTTGCAACTGTCTGGGAGGAATGGATGAATCCATCCCAGGGGAGGACCCAGTTCCATCAAGCCCCACCCCAGCTTTTCTTCGGGCCACTTTCTTCTTTCTCCCTCGCCTCTATCCGTACTAAAGCTCTCTAGCTTGTTTGCTTTAAAATATAAAATAGAATAAAAACCGTCACCTCACACCTAACACATTCTTCTCTCTCCCCTGCCTTCCTCTCCCCTCTCCCCTCCTCCCCTCCAACGGGCTCCCCATAGGCAGTAAAAGATTTGCATTTTCCCCTAGAATCAGAGATCCAGACCAGGGGGAAGGGTAAGAGATGGGGAGGGAGTAGACCCCGGAGGCTTCTACCAAAGTCAGGGTTATGGAGGTACATTCTATATCCAGCAAAATCCACCCTTCTTGGTTGTACCGTGTGCATGGATTTAACAAACACACCATCCTGTAACCACCGCCACCATCACTGCAAAACTTTCTTTGTGCTGCATTTTGGTAGTCCATCACCTTCCTCTACCCCCAGCCCTCGGCAAGCGCTTTTCTGACTTCCTCCCTTAGAGTCTTATCTGTTCCAGAATGTCTATTCTTTAGCTGGGCAAAATGCTCTGGAGTTGCACGTATCGATGCCTGTTTCCTTTTTACTGCTAAGTAGTAATCCCCTGTAGGAATGCATGACAGCTCATCCATCCGCTAGCCCGTTGGACGTTCAGGTCGCTTTCACCTTTAGGCAATTATGAATGAAACTGGTATAATTATTTGCATAAAGGTCTTTATGCAGATAGGGAGCTTCATTTCTCTTGGGTGGGATTGCTGGTCTGACGGTAAGTATAACTTTATAAGACCCTGCCAAACTGGACTGGAGGGTCCTATGCAAATCACTGGAGAGAGGGTGACCCTACACGGATGGAAACCAATATAATTAACCCAAACACCCACACGAACAGCTGTGGGAACCTTGTAACAGCCAGTGACGGGAAAGGGCTGAGGTCTAGCGTGTTTGAGGGAAGGTGGTAAAAACGAGGACAGGATGACTGTGATATACCCAAACACTCAATGCGAGGAGCTGTCTCCCTGACCCTCCCTGCTGTTCACACTCAAGAGCTTAGGCTGCATCATCTCACATCCACAGGCCATGTGACTCTCCCCAGGCCATTTGAAAATGAATGGATGTTAATGTTTTACATACTCAAAAGACAATAAAATCAGCAAACTGGGCGGGGGGGGGGGGTGTTGTAGAATTGATACAAAAAGAAACAAATGATCTGAACCATATTTCAAATGAGTAACATACACATAAAGGGGCCATAACTAAGCCAAGTAATTTAGACTATTGAGACTATATGCCCTCAGGCTCCAGACAAAAAGAACTTGAAACATATATTGGATTCTAATTAGCAAGCCTTTTTGCCGACGTGGGTTAGTAATTTTGAAATGACATTCTGTACGTTCTAAGATTGAGCAAATAATATATTGTGGATAATGGGAGCCAAGTTTCTCTCTGTTAGAGATGAGAGTCATATACATATCAAAAGGGGGAAGGATGAAAAGTACCTGGGAATTGTTTTTTAAGATTTTATTTTTAACTAATATCTACACCCAACGTGGGGCTTGAAACTACCATCCCGAGATGGATAGTCACATGCTCTACCAACTAAGCCAGCCAGATACCCCAGTACCTGGGGATTCTTCATACTACTCAATGTTTTTCCAAATCTGAAAAAAAAAAAAAAAAAAAAAAAAGAATGGTTGGACTAGTGTTTTCTTAAACTGCCTTATATTAAAAAGCACTTGGGGGGCACCTGGGTGGTTCAGTTGGTTAGCTTCCAACTTCAGCTCAGGTTATGATCTCACAGTTCATGAGTTCGAGCCCCGTGTCAGGCTCTGTGCTGACAGCTCAGAGCCTGGAACCTGCTTTGGAGTCTCTCTTTCTCTCTCTCTCTCTCTCTGCCCCTCCCCCACTCACACTGTCTCTTTCAATAAATAAACATTAAAACATTTTTTTTTTAATTACTTGGGGCTTTTGATAAAAATGTAAAACTCTAAGACTACTTTTCCCTCCCAAGGTATGCCGCATCTGTCCATTTGGGCCTGACAATGTGCATTTTGCATCATCAAACACATTTAAATATTTATTTATTTATTTATTTATTTTGAGAGAGTGAGCGAGCAAGTGCAAATGGGGAGGAGCAGAGAGAGAGAGAGAGAGAGAGAGAGAGAGAGAGAATCCCAAGCAAGCTCCACCCTGTCAGGGTAGAGCCCAACTCAGGGCTGAAACTCAAGAACCATGAGATCGTGACAGGCAAAATCAAGAGTCGGAGGCTTAGCCAACTGATCCACCCAGGTGTCCCCATCATCAAACACATTTTTGAAACGCTGGATTAAATTATCTTTGAGGTCCGTTGTTCCATGCTCTACAGGAGGCATGAATTAAGCCAATTTTAGAAATTTGTTGCCCAGAGTGAAGAGAATGGGGGTAACGACTCTCTGTTTGCCTGAAATATATTTATTACAGAGTTGAAGCATTCATACAAGTACCAAGAGCCCAGAGGAAAGCCCCTTGGACAATCTCCTGGGAAGAACATGCAGGAGAAATCCCAGAATTCTTTGAAAGCCAAGTGATCCACATACATTGTCTAGAGTTACACATTTCAGGAATAAGTGGCTTGATTTCCATCCTTCCGATAGGACCAAGTGCCTACTGGTCTGGGGGCCTTTGCCCATACACCATCTGACCTGAAACACCTACCCCACCACACACTGGCAGGGCTGGCCCCTTCCTGCCCACCAAGGCTCTCCTCAAACGTCAACTTCTCAGAATGGCCATCCAATCTCACCTGCCCTATCCCACCCATCTCTATATCTTCACCAGGCTTCTCTTCTGTATAGCACTTACCGTTACCTGAATTTATCTATCTTTCCCTACTGACAGTCACAAGATTCACTCCATGCAGGAGTGTTCATTCCATATACACCAGGCACAGAATAAACATTCATTGAATGATTTAGCAATGTACACATGTACAGGAATCGATTTCTTAAATTTTTTAAGTTTGTTAATTTATTTTGAGAGAGAGAGAGACAGCGAGTGCACAAGCAGGGGAGGGGCAGAGAGACAGAAAGAGAGAGAGAGAGAATATCCCAAGCAGGCTCCACACCATCAGCGCAGAGCCCGATGCAGGGCTTGAACTCCCAAATCGTGAGATCATGACCTGAGCCGAGATCAAGAATCAGACGCTCAGCCGACTGCACTCCCCAGGCGCCCCAGGAATCAATTGCTTATGATGAGCAAACATGTTTACAGTGTGGTAGGTGAACCATAACCAAATCAAGTGGGAAACAGGCCTTTATTATAATAAAGTTTATTTTTTTCCTCCCATACAGTTTAAGAAAACCAGACATCAGTGTAAGTTGGGGGAACAGCTGTGTTCAGAAATGGGTCTTTGCCTTTTCATCCACAATGGATTGTTGACCAGAAAATCAGAGGCCGGCGTTCAACTAATATGTTATCAAGAGTTGTTATACAGTGTGAATAGGTGTTTCATATAGCACCACGGCCAAACAAATTAGGGACACAGCAGAGCCAAATGAAGTTGTCTCTCCAAACACATCTGATCACACTGATCCACTGCCCCTTGCCTTCCTTAGAACTTCTCACGTGAGCTGAGTTCCACAACAAACACTTTAAGACGGCAGCAGGTCAGACAGGTCACTTTGTACTCAAATGGTTTCCTAAAACCTCCCACTTCTCACTCCAATCGGTGACAGATTCGTTGCTCTCTAGAAACCGAGCAATGGAAAGCAAAGCTATGATGAGCGAAGGACAATGCGGTTAGCTAAACGGCCTCATTCGAATACATTCAAGTTTCATCACCACCGTGGCATCTGGGAAATGTGGGGGGCAGTGTTTCTCATGCAGGGGGAGGAAGAAGAGGGTCATCCCATTAGGAGTCTGTCACCCCCCACAAAATCCTCTTTGAGATCGTGCGGTGGCGAGCATTGCTCCCAAGGGGAGTATGGCACATTTCCAAGGTGTATGGAGACAATAAAAACCTGAGGGCCGCCACATGAAAAGACACCTTCCCAGTGAGCTCTCCAGCCCACCCGCTGCCAACCTTTTTGCCTTTCCTTTTTGACTTTGGCTTAAGCAAACCCACATTACACTTAATACCTAATGGTAATTAATATTTTTGAACCCATTGTCTGTATCTAGAAGCTTCCAAATCAGCACATTGCAAACTGCCATCCGATTTTAATTTGTAACACTGTCCAAAAGTATAGAGTGGGACTGAGTTTGCCAAACGTATAAAAACATTATGAAACACTGGTCTTCTTTTGTTGATGTAACATTTTCTTTCCCATCATTAAGGATGACGAAAAAGTCACATCACCCAAAATTAAATAATCTGAAGGTCCTTCAAATCAATCACCTATAACTTTCAACTATTTCTGAACTAAACAAACATTTTCCTCTCCTGAAACAAAAGAGATGTTAAAGAGCTTCATGTCTTTGGCACCTGCTACAATAGGGTATTTAAACTCTGTGCCTTTTTGCAGCATAAAATTGAAGTTACAGCAAGACGAAACGGGTGCCCACAGACCCTGCTAGAGTAAAATTCCACTAGGAGTGTCAGATTATCGCCCCAAACCAAATTTTGTCATGCAGCGGGCAATTAATGTACCAAAAATTTACCAGCCCATATAATTTTATCAGTCTACCTTTCCCCAGAGGAAGTAAATAAACAGTAAAACTAATGAAATCATATTTCTTGACCACTCTCAGCCAATATAAATTTTTACTTGTCCTCAGAGGGTTGGACGATGAGCTATTCGTGAGGCCATTCAAGTTTCTGGGCCAGTTACCACAGAGGCAGTATTCTAAGTTTTGAGGGTGTTCCTGAGTCAGCAAAGAGGATCCTGCTTTGTGATGGACAGCCCCTCAAGTCATTAGCAAGTACAGATCAGGGGTTGATGGGCGTCTGCTACAGTTTTGCATCAGCATTTCTGAACTCTCTGAAAACAGCACGAAATACTAAACTTTAACTCCTAAGGCAACAGATGAGAAAATGCTCAGTGTGCTACTCTTGTGCAGAGTAGACAGCAGGGGATACATCCTTAGGTGGTGAGTTGCTGAAAATTAGGTCAACTGCAACAAAGCTGAGAGGCCCAGTGCCTTCTGGAACTCATGACGCCAGCATTTTTCCCATTTGGCCTGTGGCCCTTCTGCATTAGGGTCACCTGGGGACTTCCTCAGATTCAGGGCAAATCTCCTCCAAAAGACCTACATCTTAAACTACTAACACAGAATCCCCTGACTTGGCCTGGGAATCCGCACTGGTCGCCAACTCACCAAATGTGTCTGATTCGCAGCAAAGCTTGAGGATCACTGTAGTTGACCAACCCTTTACAAGGTCTTTGACATCCTCTGCCCAGGAACACTAAATTTTGCAGCACCTTTGAAATGCTGAAGCAATATTAAATGGATAGCATCCCCAAATAGAGCCATGCCATTGGTTTACACAGTGACAGATGAGCACAGCCAACTGGAATTAACTCAGCCAGCTCCCATGCCTCACACATTTGACCTGCACTGCATAATGCTTTGCAGCATCGAATTGGCAACGAGAAAACAGAACAAAACAGAACACAGACACCCAGCCATGTGGCCTTTAGAGAAAATCCAAATCCACGTGACATGGGAATTGGCACTTTAAGGCACAACAGACTTGTGGGAAAGAGGACTCTTCATTCATTCCCTTCACTAGGTGGGGAAAGGAAGAAGCACCCTCCCCAAAACAGGTCTCTTCATCCTGAAGTGTCTCCCCAGTCCCCAGGGCTCCCACAGACCCAGCTTCCTCTTACTCCGCCCCCTCCACACCTCCTGCTGATCTTTCTGGCACATTCTCCTCCCACCGTGGAGGTCTTGGCAGGAGCTGTGCCATGTGGGACTCAACAAATGAAGCAGCATCCGTTTTCAAAGGGTAACACTACAAGAGTAGTAAAGCTTCATCCAGCCATTTAATAGGAAGGCTTCAAACTGCCTTATTTTAAATAAATTTAAGACTTAATGAACTATTAAGGATTCGCCTGAACAAGGACTTACTTGAACCCATCTTCCCCTTTTAAAATCACAATTATAGAATAAGTGCACATTGAGAGACATTTCCCCAGTTAAACACCTTATTGACATGAACGCACTCAAAAATGCCAAGACATCAACCACCGTGAATATTTTAGACCTTGGTGAACAGGTACCACGAGGCACTTATGGTGCTTAGGAGGTTGTAGCTTAATGTTGACATCTGGCATGAAAAGCTTATGGTCTGAATCATGTTTCTTTTTTATGTAATTCTGGCTCAGGAATCCGATACAGAGCAGCTGAGAAATAAATAATGTTGCTGAGGCTGAAGATGAGGCACAGAAGTACAGCTCCAGCTATCTGAGGGAAAGACAGGGGCCTGGAGTTGGCCAGGAGCCATTCCCTCCTCAGAGTCTTGTCCAGAACAATGGCTTCCATCTGCAGGTGTGTGGCCAGGATCACACACACGTGGAACAGCTGGTGACTGTGACCTACGGCGAACACAGAAAAAGTTGCCAGGATCAGCAACAAAAAACGAACAGGGGCCCCTGGGTGGCGCAGTTGGTTAAGCTCCCAACTCTTGATTTCGGCTCAGGTCATGATCTCACAGTTTGTGAGTTCGAGCCCCACACTGGGTTCTGCGCTGACAGGGCAGAGCTTGCTGGGGATTCTCTCTCTCTCCCTCTCTCTCTGCCCCTCCTGCATATCTCTCTCTCTCTCTCAAAATAAATAACTAAACTTTTTTTTTTTTTAAAGGAATAGACTGCTGATACTGTTCCATGGTGTATAGGCTAAAAACATTATGCTGGGTAAAGAAGCTAGACACAAGGGACCACATATTGTCAGAATCCATTTATATCAAATGTCCAGGAAAGGCAAATCCACAGACCCAAAGGTTAGTGGTTTCTTCAGGCAGGGGGTAGGAATCAGGATTAATAAGACATGGGCAGGAGGGATCTTACCGGGGTGATGATCATGTTCTAAAACTCATTTGCGATGATGGGGATTCAACTTGGGGGGTTAACTAAAAATATCACTGAATTGTATCCTTGAAATCAGGGAACCATATGATACGTAAAATATGCCTCAATACATTTATTTGTTTGTTTTTTAAATGTTTGTTCATTTATTTTTTGAGACAGCATAAGCAGGGGAAGGGCAGAGAGAGAGGAAGACAGAGAATCCCAAGCAGGTTCCGCACTGACAGCACAGAGCCCCACAAGGGGACTGAAATCGCGAACCATGAAATCGTGACCTGAGCCGAAACCAAGATTCTGATGCTCAACCAACTGAGCCACCCAGGCGCCCCAACATTTTTTTTAATGCAGTGTGAGAAAAATTAAAAGGCCCGAGTATATTTTTTCAACTTGTCCACCAGTCCTGTTTTTCACATAAAGTCTGGCATCGTGTTCTCCCAAAGTTCACCTCCTCAGAACCAGCACTCATCAGCTCCAATTCTGAGGCCAACGGAGAAGCCAACCAGACTTTCTATTGGCCAGTTACAAGGTAGCCCTCTCCTTACTGCTGGTTAATCCCAGATATGAGCAGGGGCTCTTCCTCCCTGATGACCTTCAGGACCTTGGCTCACCAGCTATGTGTCCACAGAGGGGAGGACCCAGCAGAGGGGGGTGGTAGTGGGTGGGAACATGCTGAGTTGGTAGTGATGAGAAAAAGCGTCCATTGCCCAGGGCCGAGGACTGTTTGCAGGACAACCCTCAGAAATCAGAAGATGAGAAGAGAACAAAGACAGCATGTGTCATGGGCTAAGTTGTGTCTCCCTTCCCCCAGTTCCAAATGTTGAAGTCCCAATGCCCAATACCTCAGAATGTGACCATATCTGGAGACAGGATCTTTTATTAAGTTTCTATATTTATTTTGAGAGAGAGAGGGAGAGAGGTAGAGGGAGGGGCAGAGAGAGGGAGAGAGAGAAAATCCCAAGCAGGCTCCGTGCCGTTGACAGCAGTGAGCCTGATGTGGGGCTTGAACTCACAAACCACAAGATCATGACCTGACACTCAACCGACCGAGCCACCCAGGTGCCCTGTGACTGGTACGCTTCTAAGAGGAGGAAGTTAGGACCTGGGCATGAATGCACACAGAGGAAAGACCACGTGAGGAGAGACAGAGAAGACGGCCGTCTGCAAGCCAGGGAGAGAGCCAGGAGAGAGACAGACCCAGCCCCCACCTTGGTCTCAGCCTCCAAAATTATGAGAAAATGCATTTCTGTTGTTTAAGCCACTCAGTCTGTGATTCTTTGTTATGGCAGTCCTAGCAAACAGATACAACACAAGAGATAAGGATTCTCTTTCATTAAAAGAGAGAGAGAGAGAGAGAGAGAGAGAGAGAGAGATTCCCGCAATCTGGCTGGACAGGAATATGGAGGAACTTCCTACGGGCAGGGCCAGCACTAACCAGTTAGCACTCTGCCCCACGTCGGAGAGGGAATCCCACATCTGGCAGACCCCATTATTGTGGGACGGATCATTTTCCAAACCCGTTGTTAATTAACAGTTGTCATTAACATTTGTCTGTCATTAACAGTTGTCTGGCAAATGTCTGGCCAATGGAGGGGTGTCTCTGGGTTCTGTTCCCCTAGGCCCAAGAGAGTGGGATTAAAAGTGAATAAATGAAATGTTATTAAGACACCAGGGAGTTGGTAAAACAAGGCCAGGGCTATTTTTTTCCTGCAGTCCCCGGACTTCATTTACAACCACCGATACTTTGTCTAGGTGGGGCTTGGGAGGTGGACAGGGCTCCTGTAGACAAGTTCCAACTCCGTGGCCCTCTCGTCTCCCCTGCCCCCTCACCTTTTTGTTTGAAATTTACCCTCCAAGCATCTTGGTCCTTGGCATCCCTTCTGATAGGACAGAATTGAAATAAAGGAGATGAAGCTCTCTTCAGAGCCAATAAAGCAAATCTGGCCACACGTCTTAGGTGGGAGGAGATGAAAAAAATCATTGGAGAAATGGGCTTGGGGAGAACCAGGGTCCCTGCCCACCATTTAAGGATAAGGGCTGATCCTTGAACCCCCATGACAGCGTATCTAGGGAGGTCTCATCTCAAGGAGTCCTCAGCCTCACCAGAAGTGGCCCAAGGGTCCCTCCTCCAGCCAGTGCCCGACCCATTTCCCTAGACAGAGAGGAAAGGCGCTCTCCCAGCAGGTGGAAGTCCTCTGGCTCTGACAGCTCCTCTCCAGCACATCACTTCTTTAATGGCGGTGAGCTCAGGTTCCCCTGGAGAGTCACCCAGCCTCTGAGTGAGGCGCCCCGAGCTTCTGGTTTGGGATGTCCGGGGGCCTGAGAATCTGAGAATTCCCAGATAATGCTAAATGCTGATGCTCCAGGGGCCACACCTGAGAACCAAGACTCCTGGCCCCACTGCAGCTGCCTGAACGAGACGAAGACACGCTCCCCTCCTTGGCAGAGCCCCTGCCATCTATCAGTCTCGGGGCCATCTGCACTCGGTCTGTCTTGTTCCTCTCCAGGGCTGCCCTCGATGTCCATTTAATCCTGGGATTTCATCTTCGGGGTAATAACGGGACTCCCTAGGCCCCGTAGCCCATAGGAATGCCTTAGAATCCTAGATGCACCTGTTCTCCATGCTCCCATCCTACCTGGCCATTTGCTGGCTACGTACATCCTGGCCTCCATTGCCTTACAGTTTCACTTCCCTTGGCCAGCTCCTAGAGAAGCCCCTGGGGAATTGCGTCTCTCCATGCCCCTGCTTCCCCTTCGAGACCGCATGCACTGGCGTCCTGGTGGCAGGGAGACAACGGGGCTGCCGCGCACTCACCGATGTAGTCGAAGCGTCCAGGCGCCAGGCGCTCTGGCAGGTGTGCGGAGTAGAAGAAAGAGGCCAGGAGGGTCATGGCCGTGTGCTTCTGGTGGTACAAGGCGGCTTCATTCTGCGCACCGTCCCCCGAAAGCAGGAACAGCTGCAGGGATTCAGAGGAACATCAGGTCTCGAGAGGAGGCCCCCTTCCTTCTCATCACCTGAAGCCATCTCTGCACACGCGTGTGGGCACCACGGGCCAAGGCCCTCACCTCCTTGGTCTGTGACTTGGAAGGGGAACTCTCAGGGACCGTGGGAGCAGAATTCCTATTCCTTTTTTTTTTAATATTAAAAAAAATGTTTTAGGTTTATTTAGAGAGAGAGAGAGTGCAGGGGAGGGGCAGAGAGAAAGGGAGAGAGAGAATCCCAAGCAGGCTCCGCACTGTTAGCACAGAGCCCAGTGCGGGGCTCAAAGTCACAAACTGCGAGATTATGACCTGGGCCGAAATCAAGAGTCGGACACTTAACCGACTGTGGCACCTAGGTGCCCCTTAATATTTTTTTTAATGTTTATTCATTTTTGTGTGAGAGAGAGACAGAGCGCAAATAGGGGAGGGGCAGAGAGAGAAAGAGACCCAGAATCCGAAGCAGGCTCCCAGGCTCTGAGCTGTCAGCACAGAGCCCGAACCGGGGCTCGAACTCACAAACCATGAGATTATGACCTGAGCCGAAGTCAGATGCTTAACCAACTGAGCCACCCAGGCTCCCCCATAATTCTGACTGTGATCTTTTGAGAGACCCAAGGCAACTGTATTTTATTTTATTATTTCTCCCCGCAGGGCAGCTGTATTTTAATCCTCCAAATGCCCATAAAGCCTTTTGGGTTATTTAATTACCAAAGAAAAGGAAAGAAATCAAGGAAGGAAGAGAAAGGAAAAGAAAAATCCTACTAGATCTATTTGCTACTCTTTTGTCTGGGGGTAAAATGTAAGTATAGTAAAAAGGGGTCTAGTCACCCTTGAACTCACTTCTCACCAGCACATCCCCTGATTTCAAGCTCCTAATTAAGGCTTTAAAGCCTAGAAATCCCTGGAAGGCCTTTCTGAGTCATCAAAACGTGTTAATTACAGCCATTATCCTGTTTGAGAGCTAAGTATAGTTTTTGTATTATCATTATAATGACAGCAGCCATCACTTACCTAGGGCACTAAGCCAGCCTTTTATTTGCACAATTTCATCACAGCCTCAACAACTACCAAAACATCCCACTTTGCGGATAAGGAAGCTGGGCCAGAGGGTGACTTGCAAACCACTAATCAGCTGTGAAGTCAGGCTGTGGATCCAGGCAGGCTGATTCCAGAACCGGTGCTCGTCAACCTCCCCGCTCGCGCTCGCGATCAGACCTCCCCGCGCCTCCTCCGCCCCCTGTCTGACTCAGCTGGTGCTCCTAATAACGCAGACCTGTGCTATGCGATTTGGTGGCATGTGGGAACGGCTTGCTCTCTGCTCTGGTTTCCTATGGGTGTTCTGTGTCGTCGAGGAAGGAGTCAGGGGAATGGGCCGCACCCACGCCTCTGGGTCTCCCCCCACCCCAGGCTCACACAGGTGGCACCGGCTGTGGCCCTCCCCTTCGGTCCCTGACTTGCGCATCAAACTTCAAGCTGCACCTGGGAGGGAAACTCCACTCACTGGGTGCAGGCCCTCTGCCGGGCATTGCTGAGCCCTCCGATCTGCTGATTTGATTAAGCCCCTCTACCCCTCTGTGCAGGAGAGGATGTCAGCCTCATTAACAGATGAGGAAACTGAGGCTCAGAGAGATCAGGTGCATTCCCTAAGGTCACAGAGCCAGTGCGCGCTGGGATTTGAACTCAGGTCCATCCGATTTGTGAGTGCCTCTCCCCTTTCTTGTGTCCCTCCTACACCCCCTTCCTTCATGTTCTCCAATTCCCATCTATCTTGCGACCTTCACTTATCCTTTTTTCTTCGCTGCTAGTATGTTAGTTGATGATAATACAGAATAAATGCATTTAGTGGCCACTTGCCACGAGCCAGCGATCTCATGTAATCTTCCCCGCAGTCTGATGAAAGCAGGTGTTATTACCATGCCCACTTTACAGAGGGGGACATCAAGGCACAGAGATGGTACATAACTGGCCCAAAGTCTTACAGCGAGTACGTATTAGAGATTTGCCTCCAGAGCCTGCTTTCCTGGTCACCGCACTAAACCCCAGGCTGCCTCCCCTTCCCAGCCCTCCACGACTGCGTCTGAGCCCCCAGTCAGTGCTGGCCATTGATGCATCCCCTGTGGTTTGCCAGGGCCTTCATTCTCCTGCTGTGTCCTAACTACTAAGGGAGCCCCTGGGTCGTGCCTCCCACGTCCGTCCCTCACAGTGACCAGCATGGCGCTCTGAGCCCCAGGAGCTCAGGAAACAATAGATTCCCTGGTGTTGCCAACAGGCAGAGGAAAGACGAGCCGGGCCCTTACCCTGTAGAAGATGGGAAGGGAGTCCCAGGTGTAGGGATAAGCAAAGGCAAGGACGCGAAGCATCTTGCAGAGCCCGGGCTTCTGGATTTCAAGAAACCTAAAGCGGGGAAGGAAAGGGGGAAGACGTTGGACCGAAAACGGTTTCCGTGAATGACACACGTGCACGCACATGACAAATTACTGAGGGCAGGTCGTCCGCAGAAGAGAAGTCTTTTTGTACAACCTCCTCCGGAGGCCAGTGGCTCCCCCTCGATGGGCCTCTTCCACTTCTCCCAGCCCGACGGGAGTGACTCTGCCTTCGAGGAGAAAGGGTCTCAGGGGAAGCCATCTCCTGGGGCCGCATCGTGAGAGGCAACGGTGTCCAAAGAAGCCAGGGAGGAGGTATTGGGCTGGGAAGGCCCTCTGGGAGGCAAGTTGTCGAACTGCCAAAGGGCCTTTTAGAAGTCCAGCAGCAACCAGGGTGGGCAGATGTGGGGGGTGTGGGGGGCCCCCAGCCCGGGCTCCGGGGGCGAGCACGGCTGTGAAGGGGCCGATGTCAGCTGCCCCGGGTGCGTGCTGTGCCAAAGCCCTTGGTTCGGTGAAGTCTTTAATGACTTTGAGAGACTTCCGGAATACTTGGTACCACACACAGGGACGCTGGCCTGGGGAAACCGAGTAAACGTGGCCTTTCCCCCTCGTTCAGCAACACCCCGACCCGCCTCCAGTCCCAAGAGGAAGCCAACGTTAAAATGAGCGATGCTGACAGTGGCAAAGACAGGTAGGTCCTCCCGGACAGAACACGATGGGGCCTCTGCTGGCTCGGGGCCGGCAGCGCAGGGTGTGGGGACTCTGGCAGCACAAATGGCAGGCTGGACGCTGGGAGGACGTGAGAGGAGCGAGGAGAATGTCCACACAAAACCAGAGCCCTGAACTGGGGCTCAGGCGAGGGAGGGCTCACGCCCCGGGCCAGGGGGCTGTCGAGACAGGGTAGCAGGGCAGGACCCCGCTTGGGTACCACTGGGTATCAGTGGGGGGGGGGGGTGGGGGGGGCGGGGCCCTCCCTCAGTGCCCCCAGGGCTGCAGGGCGAGGCCGGAGGTCCCCACAAAGGTGGGGTGCAGAGTCAGGGCGCCAGGGCTGGTGGGGTGGCCGTCCTGGTGCAGCCAGTAAGGCAGTGGAGGCATTTGGCCCCTCTCAGCCCTTCCTGACGGTCCTGCCCCTCGTCACGCTCTCTGGCGAGAATGGAGTCTGCTCCCCACCCCTGGTCCCCAGACCCCCCAGTCCCAGCCCACAAGCCTGCCCTTTCCTCCACCAAACACAATCTGCCTCTCTGCTCAGCCTGCGCCCATCTCCCCACTCAGCCAGGTTCTTCCTGTCGCCACAGGCTGGTGCCATCACCTGTCACCTGCTGTCCCCCTGGCCGCTGTGTCGTGTCTAGCCCTCAGGAATGCCAAGCATGAGGATCCCTGCTCCAGAATAAGAGGCAGAGAAGCCCCACAGCCTCCAGCGATAGGCTCCGACTGCTCTCAAGCCCACGGCAGCATGTGTCCCCTTTCCTGACCCTGTCCTACATCAGACAAGCACATGGCGGGCGCTGGGTAGAGAAGGAAGACAAGCTCCAGGAAAAGGAGGGAAAGAAACAAGGGACAGCAACTTACGTCCCCCCGCAAACAGGAACCCCAGCCTTGGGAGTAAACCACCGACCCTGGGAGAGGGGAAGAGACACCGTGCCATGATTTCACACGCAGTTTCTGACCTGGACACCCGGGGTTCGAATCCTGCCTCTGCCCTTCATGATCATGTGACCCCGGCAGGTGAGGTAACCTCTGCGCCCCTCTGAATCCTCGTGTGTGACACAGGGCCGACAACCCTACCCCCTCACGGGCTTGTTGCAAGCATCTGATGAGATGATACTTACAAGGGAGCTTATTCACATCACAGAGGAACACTCACGAAATGGAAGCTTTTACTAAAATGTGTGTCATGGGATTCATTCTCTCCCCGTCCCCATCTTATAGCTACACCGTAAGGAAAATGGGCACAGGCAGGTTCTGGGTGATTTGCCTAGAGTCAGAGGAGCTGGTAAGAGGCAAAGCTAGGACTGAAACCCTGGGCCGTCTGGCTTCCACGTTTCACACCGCCGCCCCTCTGGCAGGCTGAGCAGGCCTCAGACCACAACCCAGCCTTCATCCTAGCCTGTACCCTCTGCCCCAGGGAGCAGCTGGGACACACGCCCACTGCCCCAACAGCCAGAGTCCATCTCAATAGCATTCACGGTCTCCTGGCAAACCCGACCGCACGCCCGCTCCCTCCTGCCCCGTGCATGGCACGGCCTATCCTTCCTGAGTTAGGAGAGGCTCGCCATTAAACGCTCTTTATGGCTCACCATAAAGCACGCTCTTTCTGTGACCACTTACACAGGAGGAAAGCTGGCTGTGGCCGGCGAGGGCCATCCCCCAAACCATGGATTTCCCGTGACTTGAGACAACATTTCGCCCGGCCTGACAAAGTGCTTTCCCGGGGGCAAACGAACCAGCCTCTCCAGCTGCAAAGCCGAGTCTACAGGGAGAAAAAAGGAGAAAAAGCAGAGCAGAAGAGAGACAGCAACAGAGAATAAAAGGCAGAAGGGCCAGCAGCCACAGACAGGGGCCTCCCACTACTAAGGTGCAGTTCCATATTTAGCCACAGGGTGTCGCTCCATCCAGAGATTCCCGGAAGGAGGGGTGGGAGCCACAGAATCCTCAGGAAAGCACCAGATGCCCCACCTGGTCTCCAAAGCCCCACCTGGTCAGACAGTCCCTACACCACAGAGTTGAGAGGCCAGTTTACAGGGAGTCAGGCCTCAGCTGCCTAGAACCAGGTTGGCAGGCAACGCTGGATTTTTTTGGCAGAAGCCTTTATCAGGAGAGGGTCGATACGATACCAGTCTGTTCTAAAACCTGATAAATCTTGTTGCAACAAAGCCAGCAGGATTTGCAAGCAAGTTCTGGAACGGGTGCCTGAAACGGGTGAGCTTTTGGAAACGTTCTATTGCAGAGGTCGTGTGCGTGTATGTGTGTGCGCTGTGGTTACAGCTGTTCTGTTGTGGGAGTGACATCACAGGAATGTGGACGTTTCCGCATGCTGGCCCCTGGCCCCGGTAGCACTGTCATCTGGCTGAGCCCTCCGACCTCCAGAGGTATCTGAGAACCACTCACTGCTGAGCCTCCTGCCTCCAGCTCTGACCTCCAAACCCTCTCCTGGGCCTTCTCTGTGCCGCTCTTGGCTGCCACAGTACCAAAGCCACAGGATGGCTCTCACGATGCAGCTCACTTTCCGTCCGGGATGAAAAGTCACCCCTCTCCCTCACAGCACTGCCCATAGGGCATTCCACTGAGCAAGTATCTGTCCAAAAAGCCGACTGCTGGGTGCCTTGGATGCGTGGATAAAAGTACCTACAGGGACTTGTAACATACAGCAAACTCTGTGGGACCAACGTGCCTTAAGGGAGTAAGGACACCTTTCTGGGCTTCTGGGTGGTCAGCAGGATGAGCAAGCGAGGTCTCCATCACCCCACTTTGCTCCAAGAGCCACATAGAGATCACGCATTCTCCCATCTCCTTTCTCAAGTGCTACCGAGGAAGAAAGCAGTTTTCTGGAATATTCATTTGAACAAGAGGCCATGATCATAGGGACCAGAAACCCAGTCAGGGGAATCCCCGGTTCTCTACGTGGAGATTTACCTTAAAGACATGCACTGTAATGGAATGAATGCCACTTAGACCGTGATACTCCGGTAAGCACGGAAATAACTAAAAACTACTCGCGAGGTTCACGGTCTACTTCCTGCCCAGGGAAGACGACGGTGGTTCTCTGCCACTCCTGGCCACGCCGTGGACTGATGGCGCAGGAGGCCAAGGTCGGGTGGGCTTGAGGGAGGGGGAAGGCAAGGAGAGAAATCTTGGAAAAGACTCCGAAGCTCCGGCATTGTAGAACACCCAAACCAGACAGGACCCAGAAACATCCTCTCAGATGCCCTTGCTTGTATAGACACTGGAGCCAGAGGCCACACGGAAAGTCTGTGAAATCGGGGCCTCCGGGGGGCCCTGGCCCTCCTCTCCACCTGCTTCTCCTGAAGTTAATAGGGGCTGAGTCACCCCCCGCCCTGGGCACAAGTCCTCTTTCTTGTTCCTCAGACACTGAAGACCAAGAAGGAAATGAAAACATGAAAGGAAAGAGGACCAGGTGAGAAGGGAGCCCAAAGGGCCCTCAGATGCGTCATCCCACCCTGTCTGTGGGCCCCCTTCTCTGTTTCTCTTCCAGCACCACCTTCCTCCTATCCCCACGGCAGCAGCTGCTACCACACCAGAAAGCCCCTCAGCTCCAAAGTGGAGTCCATGGAACTGGCCTCCTACAGAGATCACTGTCCTTCACGAGCACAGGGCCAGTCCTCAGAAGGACACGTGAGGCACCTCAGATCCTGGCAGCTGCTGAGACCCTCTCCAGCCACTCTCCTCCTTCCAGCTGTGCAGGCAACTTCCGGCGACTCCTTGCTGCCTCCCAGTACTATCCTCTCTGGCCCCCTCACCCTACCCAGGCCGTTCGCTCTGTCCAAGAGGCCCATCCCCCATCTCCAGCTAATACTCAGTCCTAGTACCATTTTGCAGAACTTTGTGTATCCAAGAAGGTGTCATCTTATATTCTCATTGTTTATGTTGCCTTCTGTAATGCTATACACTAAATTCCATTTCCTCTGGCCGTTAGAGGAAATGATGAGTCCGCCTGGCCTTTGCGGGGGTCTGCAGTCTGCTTCAACCACTGCACTGGGTGCTCTCTGAGGGTAAGGGCTGTGCCTTTCTCCTCCTGGTATTCCCAGATCTTAACATGATGCCTGGAGTAGGGCAGGCATTTAAGGAATGTTGGGTGGTTGGTTGGTTGGCCGGCTGGCTGGCTGGATGAATGGGTGAATGGATGGATGGATAGATGCATGGACAGATGGACAAGTAGGGGGTAGATGGGTAGTGGATGGATGGGTGAATGGATGGATAGATGCATGGATGGACGGACAAGTAGGAGGTAGATGGGTAGCGGATGGATGGTTGAGTGAGTGGATGGGTGGATGGATGGATGGATGGTTGGGTAGGTGGATGGGTGAATGGGTGGGCAGATGGATGGGTAGGTGGTGGTTGGGTAGGGGGAATGGTGGATAGGAAGGTGGATGGATGGATGCATGGATGGATGAATGGATAGACGGATAGATGGAATAGCGACAGATGTGCCCCAGAAGTAAACAGAGATAATCCATTTCATTGACAAGGGAGAAGCCTCCAAGCACAAGCATCAAGAGATTCCTAGCCAGCCTGCCCTGCCAAATGAGTTTGTCGAAAGGTAACAGGTATGCCACATCCAGAAGACCCATTTGTTATAAACAACCCGGGTGGATCCCTGGTTAGAAGGAAACAATCTACCCTGGTGGCTTATAGGCGATGCAGAAAGCTTAAAAAAAAGGGGGGGGGAGCAAATGTTTCGAGAATTTGCACTGGGAGTTCCTAGGAAAGCAGTCCTGGATCATGAACTCTGGGACAATTTGTTTGACACTCATGGAAACTTCCTTGCACCCTCGGCCCACAGTGCTCACCTCCCTCCAATCCTAACTACACAGCCCAGCAGGAGCTAACCAGACAGGGCTGTGACTCATCCAAGGACCAGAGCTAGGTGTGTGTGTGTGTGCATCCCCAGTCCCTTGCCTCGAGGTCATGCTTCGCGTCTCGTGGGCGGTGGCTGGCATCCTTGTTACTTTTCTGTGAGTGTTAAGCCTTGTCTCACCCGAGGCAGGGACCCACCCACTCCTCTCTGTCACCCATGCAACCGTCACAGCGCCAGTCTGGCACAGAGGCTGCACTCCAGAAAGAGGCTTCTGCGTCCCTGGCAACGGAGTCCTCGAGGAAGTGGGGAGGAGGCGAGGATAAGCCCGTGACATCGGATTCGGTTTCTTACCCCCACGGGCAGACCCGATCTCCTCACAGCTTTAGGAGGCTTCTGCACTTCCAGGAGGGAAGAGACTTTATCCCCCACTCCCACCCCCAGGCTTCTGTTATGGGACGAGCAGCCCTAATGTTGAGACGGAGCCTAGAAATGAGACTCCCTCTGACTCAAAGCAACTCCACGCTTCCCACCCGTCTCAGGACAGGCAAGTAGAAGGCAGGTTGGGGCAAGTGGGTCTGCATGCTCTTTAAGAATCTATCCTTCCGTTTTTACAGAAAACCAGCCTGTCAAGTTTGGGAAAACGGGCCTACCTTCTGTCCCACGAAACCCCAGTGTCACCCAAGGAAAGGTGTAGCCACAATCATCGCAGAGAAGCGCCCCTCCCTCCGCCCCCGTCCCTCTCCTCCTGGGGAGGGGCGAGCGGATGGCTACAATTCTCTGAGCTGGTCCAATGGGGAGACCCCAACCGGCGCCCCGGAATCGAGACCGGGGGACGGAAGATGGGGTGCAACCTGCCAGCCTCCCACGAGAGCCCCCACCGCTCCCCCACCCAGCACCCCGGCGGCATCCACACAGGGCTAACACCCCAACACCGCCATCTGAGAGGTGTCCCAAATAATTTAAGCAAGAGGAAATTGAGGCGGTTCCTTTTCACAAAGGGCTGCATAAACCAGAGCTTTTAGCCACAAAACAGTGTCTCGTGTATTCACACTCCAGTGAGCTTTCTTGAGTGAAAGGGAGAAACTAGAGAGAATCAGAGCCAGTGATCTGGGTGTGGCTCACAGCCATAGGGTTTCTCCAGGGACGCCGGGGACACTTGGGTGCCATCTGACAGCTTGACAGCTGGCACATATGTCTAGAGACGGGCCCGCTCAGTCACTGTTCGCCGACGGCCCACTGATGGGGCACCGCCTCTGGGCCAGCTGTTCCCACCACATTGCCTGTAACCCTTACCTCCATCTCACAAGGAGAGTAGTTCGGTTGGCCCCATTTTACAGATGAGCAAACTGAGGTTCAAGGAGGAGACGCAGCCTGCCCCGCAATAGGGCCAGCATGAAGCCAAGTGTGGAGTCCCCTTGAACACCCAGGCTTCGTGCCCATGAAGCGGGTCCTGCCAGCCGCGGGACGTCCGTGTGGACCTGAGCCCCCAGGCTTCCGAGAGCCCTTCCACTGAGCCTCCCCCGCCCTCTGAGGTGCAGCGGCCGGGTACCTGGAGTAGCAGGAGAGGCCGGTGCTGATGATGGTGTTCAGCACGGCCAGGGGCACGTAGTAGTCATGGAAGGTGGTGTTCACCATCACGTTGGGGATCGAATAGGCAGAGTAAGCGATGGCTGAGCCTGGGGAAGAAAAACCAGCTTTGGGCGGGAAGCCAGGATGCAGCACAGTCTGGACTCCTCGGGAAGACCAACCCCAGCATCTGGCTGAGCCCTCATTATCCCCAGGGACCATGAGCGTCCTGCCGCCATACCTTGCCTGCGCCACCGCCCCTCCCAGAACGTCCTCCCTCTCCTCCCTGCCTACCCCAATCCTACCCTGAGAACTTACTATGAGCCCAGCATGGCCCCCCCGGGGCTTTACACACGTTGACTCGCAGAACGTTTACAATCACCCTGTGACATAAATCCTGCACTCATCCTCATGTACAGATGATGAGACGGAGGCACAGAGAGGTCTAGCAACCCACCTGGGGGGCACCCAGCTAGAAAGCGGCAAAGCCAAGCTTCAGCCTGAGGCAGCTCAGTGAAAGCCCCCACTGTTAACCACATGCCGTGGCCCACGAG
This sequence comes from Panthera tigris, assembly GCF_018350195.1. NCBI lineage: Eukaryota > Metazoa > Chordata > Mammalia > Carnivora > Felidae > Panthera > Panthera tigris. The sequence goes on from NC_056665.1 coordinate 36,126,931, forward strand.
GACCCCTCCACGTGCTCAGATTTGCTCTGAGTGTGCACATCTCACCTGCCGATGACGCAGGGTGCCCCCGTGGGAAGGTGGATGTGGCAGGGAGGGAGGGCCCTTGCCGAGGCGAGGCATATCGCGCCAGTGCGCCGGGGGACTGGCCAGCTCACGGGCGGGTATGAGAGGCTAGACTTGGTGTTCCGTTGCCTTAGGTCTGGGAGTCTGTGACAGAGGGGTTACCAGGGGCCCTTGAGAGACCTGTCTGCTGCAGCTTTTACTTGAAAGAACAGGGGAGATCGCTGTCCTTTTCAAAGGGGCCAGGTGTGTCCATGGGCCTGGCCCAGAAGCCCTCTCCAGCCACCCTTACCAGGTCTCCTCTGGGAGGGGAGAAGACAGTCACGGACCTGTCAGCCCAGGGCCTCAGGGGTCAGCGCTAAGCTCACCTGTTACTCCAAAGATCTAGAGAACGGTGAAATCCCGGCTCAAGGCTGAAGCAGGCCTGGGCCACACAGGTTCACCTCTGCCTCTGACCCCATTTAACAGATGGGAGTCTGATAAAGCCAAGGGGTGTTCCCACTCGGGGAAAAGAGCCGAGATGGGATTTCAGCTGGGAACTGACTCCCGGGGCACAAACTCTTCCTCGGCCTGATACACCCGGGGGCTCCATCTGGACCAGGATGCACTTGCTTGGCGGGGGGCCAAGGTGCACACAAGCTCCGTGGGTGGGACAAGAGCAGGGGAACCTCAGACCCTGCCCCCAACCGCGGGGGGGAAACGAAATGACTTCCAATAAGAAATACACGTTTGGTCTCCTCCACTGTTCCTGGCACAGAGCTCCTAAAACCCCTGGAATGTCCTAAGCGAGGACCGCCACAAAGGTGTCTCTCGTTCTGTTAATGAGATGACTTTGGAAAGCCCCTTCGGGATGGGGCCTGGATTTCTGGAGACCAACCCTGTCACCAGAGGGTTGGAAGCCTCAGTCCCGCACCCCCGACGCCCGGGAGGGGAGAGGGGCTGGAGGTGAAATCAACGGTAACTAATGAAGTCTCCATAAAAAACCAAAGGGAGAGGTTCGGCGAGCTTCCGGGTGGGTGAACACGTGGAGATTCAGGGAGAGGGGTGTGCTCGGTGGGCGTAGAAGCTCCAGGCCCCTCCCCAGGCCCTACCCTGGGCGTCTCTTCTATCCGGCCGTCCCTGAGTTACAGTCTTTTATAACAGACCAGTAATCCAGTGCGTAAAGTGTTTCTCTGAGTTCTGTGAGCCGGGGTCACTGAAGCCTTGGGTCTATAGCCAGTCTGTCAAAGGCACAGGTAACAACCTGGGCTTGAGACAGGTGTCTGAAGGGGGTGGGGGGAAGGGGTGGTCAGTCTTATGGGACTGAGCCCTTAACCTGTGGGAACAGTATCAGAAATGAGTTGAACTATAGGGCGCCCAGCTGGTATCTGAGAATTGCTTGGTGCCATGGGGAACCGCACCCCTCCACGCATACACGCATTGTAAATGGTGCTCAGACCCCTTTAGGGGGCTTTCCAGGGAGCAGGAGTAGAGGCAGCTTTGGATTCCAGGCTAAGGAAAGGAAACATCCTCTTTGAGGCAATAGGAAGGTTTCCAAGCGAGGGATTGAGATGGCCAAAACCTAGTGAAATTGCACAGGATGACCTAGAGAGAGGAACAGCTGGAAACCAGGGAGGAAGTGGGAGCAAATGCCATCCGGGGGGGGTGGGTACTGAGGGTTTCCACACGGGCAGGAGAGGCGGCTGCAGACAAAGGGGCAGGGAGGCTGAGGTGGAATCCGTAGGCTCTCTCCATGGACTAGACCTCCCTTCTGTGTTCCCTGAACCGCTCCCCATCAGGCACTGGGCCACAGGCTGGAAAGCCAAATGCAAAGGAACAATGTCCCATCCTCAGGGAGCCATTCTGAGCAAGGAGCAGCAATGAAGACATCACTGACCAGGCTGGGGCCCAGAGCCACATGGAGGGGCTCCCGGTCCGGGGGCTTGGAGGGGGCTGTGGGTAGGGGCCACTGAGGCTGCCGGGGCCGAGCCTTGAAGGCCCTGCAGGGAGGGAAAGAGGAAGTTCTCTGGTAAGGTCCTGTGTGGGGGCACCAGACACCCAGGAACTCTTACAAAGACAGAAAGCCAGTGACGGGAAGGGAGGCAGTTCGGGGGGGGGGGGGGCGGCTGACCCCTGGGGCTTGGGTTCTAACCCTGGCTCTGCCATTGGCAAGCTGTGCGACCTGAGTAACTCACTTCACGGTGCCTCATTATTCTTACCTACAGGGTGGGTACAGCGATGGCCCCCATCCCCGGGGACCGACGTCAGGGTTAAGGACAGAATCGTGGTAATGGCTACCTTCCGATGCTTGCTCAGTGCCAGGCACTGTGGGGGGTGCTCCCCTTGGCTAAACTCGTCTCACCTTCATCCCACCCTATGAGGGAGATAGGATGCCCATTTTGTGGCCCAGAGGACTGAGGCTTAGTGAGGTTCAGAAACGTGCCCGCGAGCATATAATGATTAAGAGGCGGGGGCGGCTGGGCCACAAACTCCACCTTGTGCTGCCCCCCCTCGTGATGTGTGTCAGGGGCTCAGCACACAGCCTGCTGTGTCGTGGTTTCTCCAAAATGCCTGCTCTTATCATGGGTCTGGGGCGGGTGATCAAGGGCTCCGGAAGCCTCTAGACTAAGGAGTGTGAACTTCCTCCGGGGTCACTGGGAATCCTGAAAGGTCTTAAGTGGGCGGGGGTGCCATATTGGGAGGTGTTAGAGAAGGCTCCCAGGAAGGAAGCTGGCTGGAGTCGGGGAGAAGCAGGAAGTGGAGGGGAGGCTGTTGTCATGGTGCAGGGGGAGAGGCAGGCAGGGGGGTGTGAGTGAAGCCCACGCCGGGGAGCGATTTGAAGAACGTGGGGTAGAGACTCACTGAACGGCGTGGACAGGATAGTGGAGTTGCACGGGCAGGGGCCTGAGAGGGAGGGGACTCGAGGGCTGTGTACGGATTCGGACTTGGAAGACCGGGTGGGGGTGCGACCACCAGCCAGGTGAGTCACTGCAGGAGGGGAGCAGGTGTGCCCAGGGGGTGTTGCGGGGTGGGGGGGGGGATGAGGGCCGGACACGGTGTGGACCTCAGGTGGGCGGTAAACCAGAGATGGCTTTGGGAGTGCCCGGTCCAGAGGTGTTGGGGGATGGCGTGGGCACGAGGGAGATCACCCTAAAGCGGGACCCCGCAGCAGCAGAGGCCCAAGGACTGATGGGGAGCTTGCCCGCTGACGGCAGAGCAGAGGAGGGGAGCCAGCAAAGGAGGGTGGGAACATGGAGAGGCCGAAGGAGAACGGGGGAGTGATGGGATGGGGGCCAGAGAAAGGGGAGTGGTTTGGGGCACACGGCGGGGCTCCCCCCCCCCTGCATCAGAGGCTGGGAGAGCTCTCGGAAGAGCGGCCCATGAGGCCGCGGGGACCCGGCAGCCGGGAGGAGGCGGCGCCCTGGCCTAGGACAGCAGATTGCTTAGCTTGCCCAGATCTTGCAGGCCGACTGTTAAAACACGGCCAGCTCCACAAGCGTGCAATTAAACAAGCACGTTCGCAGAAGTAACGACTTCCAGTTAGTGCGTCTACCTAGAGTCTCTGCACAGACAAACTTACTGCCTGATGGTACACGACCGTGTGTCTCTCCCCGCCCGCGTTCAGGGACGTCTGGCTCCAAGTTAGCCGCGATGGGAGTCGTTTACGCCGCACGAGTCGGCCAACACCACAGAGCAGGGCCCTTGTCCCCAGACGATCGGTCGTTAGCATTTGCCAGCACACCCTTGGCCCGGCTGCTTACCGGACACTCACCGGGAACCCGGATGGGGCCCCGGCGTCCCCGTGACTCTTCCGCAAGCCCGGCAACGCCTTCCGGTGGCCCCAGCTCCCAGAGGAAGGGGCGAGGAGCTCGGCCCCGGGCAGAGGAGGAGAGCGCGGGCCCCCACGTACCCAGGCTGAAGAGGTTGACGGCACCGTAGTCCAGGAAGTAGCAGATGTGCCGGGCGTTCTTGGACATGGAGTTGAAGGTATGCGCACAGCTGGACGCAAGCGGGTACACGCAGCTGGTGCCCATGTACACAAACAGAGGCCAGGAGTAGCTGTCATTCCAGATGTCTGTCATGTACAAGGCGGTCACAAACCTCCACGTGAAGAACCTGGAACACAGCGCGGCCCACTTGACCTCTGCGGCGGGGGGGGGGGGGCTCCCCTCGTACCCCCCACCCCTCCCCGGACTCTCCGTTGCCCTGGGACAACTGAACCCCGTGTGTTCTCACCTCGGTGAAACACCAGGCGGGACGGAGGGTGAGTGGGATCCTTTTGGGGTTGGAAGTGGGCAGGAGGGGCAAGAGGAGAGCATTTAGGTTCGTCTAGTCCGGTCTTCGCCCGGCCTTGTAAGCACAGAATCTCTCTTACAGCATCTTGCCCGAGTCCTTCACTGAGCTGACACCTGTCTCCCCTGAATCTCTCCATTGGGTCAGCCCTGGTTCCCCCTCAACGGGACCGCGGGAGAACAGCCTATCCCATACCCGAGGCAGTCTTCGTAACCCTCCCCCACCTCTTTGAACGTCACATTAAATAACCTCATGACACTCAGCCACTCCCCATAGGAGTGGTCGGCCTTGTCACCATCCCTGTGGTTTGTCTATGTCCCTTTGCAGGAAGGCTCTTCAAAGAGAAGCATCCTCCCGGGGTGGCGGGGGTGAGGGTGGGGGGTGCTTGAAAGTCTAGAAGCTGCCAGGACTTTTTTCTCCCTCCTCTCCATGCTATTTCCTCACTGCCACTGCAGCCCCCATTCTGAGTGGCCTGGTCCCATGCTGAGGCTCAGCTGAGCCTGGGTCTCTGGGCCCCACCTGTACACAGAGACACGGCACAGCTCTGCCTCCCGTCTGCCTCACCCGCGACCCGGGCAAGGGGGGCCCTGCCTGCAGAGTTGCCCTCCGCCACAAACCACTCCTTCTAGAAAGCCCGCCCCTCTGCCTACTGGCTCTCCCACAGAGGGAGACAACAAAGCATCTTCTGGCTATACTGGCCATCTTTCTCCTCCTGTCCCAGCAAACACAGGCCTTCAGCCATGTGCTGGTCTCAAAACCTGTCTTATCACCTCAAGATGACTCCCCGGCCCCACTTGCCCAGGGCGTCTCTCAAACCCTCCCCGCTCCGCATCACTCAGTGGTGACCGCCTCTCGGGGGGCCTGGCAGTGGCAAGATGTCGTACGCAGCGGGGGGGCCTCAGCCAGAGTGGCTCAGCTTTAGGACCGCCAAGAAGTCGCCCCACAGGGATCTGAGCACCGGAGCTTAAGACGCACAAACAAGGATGGTCAGGCCAGCGCCCCTGGCGGCACAAACTTTAAAACAGCCGAAATCACCCGTGGTCCCTCCAAGCAGCCAGAGAGGTTTGTGGCCAGATGGGGATTGGAGGGAAGAAAGCCAGGGCCGAGCAGCAGCAGGGAAAGCCTGGGGGCTGGGGGGGCTCACATCACCGGGGGGGGGGGGGAGGGCTCTGAGAGGACCCACAAGAAGCAGGTGACCCGGCACCTCCAGGGAGAACAAGGGGCGGGGGAAGAGACCACCACCATCCCCATCTGCAAATTCTAATTTATTAGCATTTAAAGTATTTTTTTTTAATGTTTTAAGTGTTTATTTTTTGAGAGAGAGAGGGTGAGCAAGGGAGGGGCAGAGAGAGAGGGAGACACAGAATCCGAAGCAGGCTCCAGGCTCCGAGCTGTCAGCACAGAGCCTGACGCGGGGCTCGAACTCACGGACTGCGAGATCATGACCTGAGCTGAAGTCGGATGCTTAACCGACTGAGCCACCCAGGCGCCCCTAATGTTTTAAATGTTTATTTATTTTTTGAGAGAGGGATAGAGGGTGAGTGAGGGAGGGGCAGAGAGAGAGGGAGACACAGAATCTGAAGCAGGCTCCAGCCTCCGAGCTGTTAGCACATAGCCCGACGGTGGGGCTCGAACCCACGAACCACGAGATCATGACCTGAGCCGAAGTCGGCCGCTCAACCGACTGAGCCACCCAGGCGCCCCTGGAGCTCGTGACATTTTAACCAGGCACTGGAGCAGGGGAAGACTGGGGAGCCACCAGGAGCCCCCTGAATCCTACCAGAGTCCGTGTACTAAAGCTCGCCCAGCTGTAGGCCCCAGCAACTCCCAGCTCCACGCCCATGTGCCATGGGGGCGTCCCCCCAACATCCCAGCATGGAATCTCAGCCTTCCCAACCCACCCTGGGCTTTAACGAAGCCCCAGTCCCCGGGGCTCCCGAATGAGACGGCCGGTCAAGGGGGCTGGAAGGTACCAGAAGGGCAGCAAGTGAGTCCAGATGTTGAGGGTCTCATTGGTCATTTGGAAAAGGCTGAGGACGCAGGCCGTGGCGGAACTCTGTGGATGCCGGTAGCCAAAGAGGATGCCCTGCTCATGGAACACCTGCAGGGGGCGGAGAGAGAGGGGCACCGAGGTGAGGTGAGAGGGCGGCGAGAAAGTCTCAGGAGGGGCAGCTTTGGTAGCACCTAGTGTCCTCTCGGGCTGCGCGCTTGAACCCTGAAGCCTGGACCACTCGACCCCAAGTCCTTGAGCTGTCAAGCTGCTTCCCTCTCCCCGCTCCTCTCCTCCTTCCCGTAAGTTCTAAAATCCTTCCAGATTTCCAGAAGCCCGCAGCGGCTGGAGGAGAGACGTTAAGAGCCGGACTCCCCTTGGGAGCCCAGCCCGTCTCTGCATTCCCAGGCGCACTTACTCTTGTCATGAATATTGGCTGGTTTTGCACCCTCTGCCTGGGGCCTACAGCCCGGTCTTTGGGTACCTTCCCGGTCGGAGGACGTATATGCTGTCTGCCTGAGCCGACATGCCCTGGATGTCAGGGGCTGGTGAGAAGATCTCTGCAGAAGATCCCCGCTCAGTGCCAGGATATATTCACCAAGGCGCTTCATAAAGGCCTTTTGATGATGAAGACGGTGATGGCATTAGCCTGGGACGCGGGCAGAGGGGAGGCTGCCACAGCTGGGCCTGCGCAAGGCCCCCCCCTCCCCCATTGTGCCGCACCTGGCAAGTCTCTTGGTCACCACCCCCCAGGGGAGAGAGTTGGGCTGGTCAGCTCACATATGGGGGTCAACCCGCCCGGAGAGCTCCATTAGAGCCATTAAAAAGGGTAACTGTACGGGGCGCCCGGGTGGCTCCGTCGGTTAAGCGTCCGACTTCAGCTCAGGTCATGATCTCGCGGTTCATGAGTTCGAGCCCTGCGTCGGGCTCTGTGCTGACAGCTGGAGCCTGGAGCCTGCTTCGGATTCTGTGTCTCCCTCTCTCTCTGCCCCTCCCCCGCTCACGCTCGCTCACTCACTCCCCCTCAAAAATGAACACTAAAAAAAAAAATTTTTTTTAAGTACAAAATAGGTAACATGTACTATATCTCGAGGTTCTGAGTCAAGTGGAGAAAGTCAGGGGTTATTAGGATAAAGAGTCAAACCTGGGCCCCATGACCTTGAGCCAGCCACGCCTCTCAGGGCTTCAGCATCCTCACCTATAAAACAGGGAGTACATTCCCTTCCTAGTTCAGTTCTGGGTTAAACTGGTCAACCAGGGGGAGGGGGACCCATGAAGTTGGTTCATGGTCCAGTGGAAAAATACTATTTGAATTAGGTTTGGGTTTTAGCTGATTAAAGCGATTTGTTCCGGTTTCTGATTCACCGTTCAATTCTGCTGACGTCCCCGGTTTGCAGTGGACAGGCATCAGTCCCGGGCAGCAGAAATCCTGGCTCGCAGCTACGCACCACCCCCCCCCCCCCCCCCCCCCCCCGCCCAGGGCTGCTGACAAGGAGGCAGGTGGGCCCATGGACTTCAGCTCTGTACCCGTGAGAGGAGGGTGGCCGTGCCCGATGGGCATACGACAGCCCTGCAGCGGAAACTGGGGGTCTATTGTCCGTCTCACATTACAGTCTTCCCTTAAAAAAAAATTTTTTTAGAGGGCGCCTGGGTGGCTCAGTCGGTTAAGTGTCTGACTTTGGCTCAGATTCATGATCTCACAGTTCGTGAGTTCGAGCCCCGTGTCGGGCTCCGTGCAGACAGCTCGGATCCTGGAGCCTGCTTCGGATTCTGTTGTCTCCCTCTCTCTCTGCCCCTCCCCTGCTCCTGCTCTGCCTCGTCCTCTCAAATATAACATAAAACATAAAAAAAAATTTTTTCAAGTTTTTTTTTTTTTTTGAAGGCATTGGCCTCTTATGAAAATGTAAAAATTCCAGAAAGGAGCCATTGTTATTGATGATTCACTCCTTCACATGAATGAGTTTAGCAGATCTGTGCAGGAGGAGATCTCATGACGAGGGGCTCGCAGAGTGCTGGGCATGTGGGGGGCGGGGTGGTGGCACACAGGGCGGGGTTGGAGGACAGTCTGGACACAGGGCCCACAGGTGGGCAGTGGACGGACAGGAGGGGAGGGGGAGACCACCTACATCTTGCCCTGGGTGATTCGGGACGTGACTACTGTTCTCTCTTTGGATCAGAAGACGCTGACATAGTCCAAAGCCAGAGGGGAACAGACGGGCTGGGAAATTCACACTCTGGACAACCGGACCACACTTAGGAATCTTGCCCCAGACCTGGCGGGGTTACTTTACCACCAACGCCAGGATTGGTCCTATATTTAAAGAATCTCCTCTGACCTGCTATCCTGACCCCAGATAGGGATGGGAGGCCCACTAACCATGCTCTAGGGGCAGGATTTATTTTTTTTTTTAATTGTTTTAAATGCTTATTCTTGAGAGAGAGACCGAGACAGAGCGTGAGCGGGGGAGGGGCAGAGAGAGAGGGAGACACAGAATCCGAAGCGGGCTCCAGGCTCCGAGCTGTCAGCACAGAGCCCCACACGGGGCTTGAACTCACGAACTGTGGGACCATGACCTGAACTGAAGTCAGATGCTTAATCCACTGAGCCACCCAGGCGCCCCTATAGGGGCAGGATTTAAAGCAGCCCCTCCAAAAAAAAAGAATAAAGACTGGATAAAAGAGAGGGAGTCCCTCAGCCCTAGAACAGTGATGTTCTGACCTGCCCCTACCCTCCTCAACTTGAACCTCAGTTTATTAGGCCAAAATGCTAGACGCACTCTTGCCCCGAGGCCCTCTGAACACGGGAAAGGAGCGGCATTCTCTCCATCTTCCCGCCCTGGCCTCAGCAAAGTGCTCTGCACAGAGTAGATCTTAAAAGAAGACACGCGACATAAATCTAAACAACCAATGGGACATTTGAAAACAATTTTGTATTCACACCCAGTCTAACCCCACAAGGCAAATTGCAATCATTGCCTTAGTGCTCCAGAGCTGGGTCTCATTTCCAAACAGCCCTAGGTTAGCAGGTGCTGGCTAATTTGCACGGCAGGATTGATTTGTAGGAATCCACCCTGCATCCCTAGTTGTGGGCTAGGCAATTTCATGTGAAATGAAATCAAATTGTGTGTGCAACCTATTATTTAGAAGTGAGAGCCCCCAGGTACCCGGGGTGGAAGGACAAATCAGCGGGTTTTCCTCTTAGTGCCTGCCAAGGCTTGGCTTCCCGGAAAGACCCTGTGCACCTGCCAGTTGAGCCCGAAATTCCACTGTGACGATTTTAAACCCTTGGTTTTTCTAGCTATTAAACTGCAAATCACCTGGGGAAAATAATCCAACATTCCGGCTAGCGGTAAATAAGGGTGGATTCTGACAGCCGGCCAAGAGGGCCAGGCGCTGTCGGTGTGGCAACCTACATTTCCCGTCCAAATCTCAGGGAGTCCTCATGACCTTGGGAGGGAGAGCCTTTCATTGTCCCCATTTCACAGAAAAGGAAACTAAGGCCCGGGGAGCTTAAGACATTTTCCCAAGCTCCCAGGAGTAGGGGGAGCAGATCTGAAAGCTGCATGCAGACCTCAGACTTCCCTTCCTTGGCCTCTTACACCTTCATTGCTGCTGCGCAGAAGGACTCTTGTAGGAGACGAAGCGCTCATCTTTAGGCCTGTGTTGGGATTTGGACTGTCAGGTGCTTCTCTGAGCCTGTTTCTTCTTCTTCAGGGTTATAGGCTGTATCGTGTCCCCCACAAAACTCACATGTGGAGGCCCTAACCCCCCAGTAACTCAGATGTGACCGTATTTGGAGACAGGATTTTTTTATTTTGAGAGAGAGACTGAGCGTGAGCAGGGGAGGGGCAGAGAGAGAGGGAGACACAGAATCCGCAGCAGGCTCCAGGCTCCGAGCTGTCAGCATGGAGCCCGACGCGGGGCTCGAACCCACGAGACCGTGAGATCATGGCCTGAGCCAAAACCAAGAGTCGGACACTCAACCGACTGAGCCACCCAGTCGCCGCTGGAGACAGGAATGATTCAAATGAGGCTATTAGGGTGGTCCTGGTCCAATCTGACTGGCGTCCCTCAGAAGAAGAGGAGACGGTAGGGGCGTGTGCAGAGGAACCACCACGTGAAGGGGCACCTGCAAGCCAAGGAGAGAGGCCCCAAGAGAACCAGCCCCGCCAGCACCTTGACCTTGGACTTCCAGCCTCCAGAACTGTGAACTTCTGTTTGTCCAGCCAGTCTGTGGCACTTTGCCACGGCAGCCCGAGCTGGCCAAGACTGGCAGGGACACCGGGTGACAGTGTCCCTAAGTCAGCGCCCCTCAAACGCTCTTGTGCAGGTGTCGGCAGATCGCCTGGGGTTCTTACGGCGAATTCGGTGGGACTGGGGGAGAACGTGCACTTCTCGCAAGGTCCCGGGGCATGCCGCTGGTGACGCTGCCTCTGGTCACAGCCCGTCCCCCGCCTCCGCATCCGACGGTCACCTCCCTGCCCAGAATCCAATTCATTGCAAAAGGGGGACAAGGTGCGCCTGAACACATGGGCATTAAAAGCCAGAGCGGGAGAGAGAGACCAGTGAGGAGTTCAGTGAGGTGTTTGTGGGCGGAAGGCACGGAGATTATGGAGAAGGAAAAGGGAAGGCCGCTAGCTGATGCATCAGTTATAACCTGCCATTTAGTGAGCGCCTGCAGGACTGAGCTGGACGCTAAGCCACTGGCTCGTGCAGGACGGGCCGTGCTGAGCCCTGGCAAGAGACAGCACTTAGGATCTCAATTAAAATACCATAAAACCGCTTATACACAAGTCACATGCAATTACGAGAACCACAAATACATTGAAGTGACAGCCAACCGTTGTTGGCATTAAGCGATTACAATTACAGGTGAATGTAATTTAGGACACTGGGGTCGCGTTTTTAAAAACAGAAGTGTCCAGTGGTGAGTCCAGTCGAAGGATGCTTTTTGTAAATGCACCACAATAGTCATAGACAATGAAGCCGGAGCGCCTGGGTGGCTCAGTTGGTTAAGCATCCGACTCTTGATTTTGGCTCAGGTCATGATCTCATGGTCATGGGATCGAGCCCCGTGTTGGGCTCTGTGCTGACAGCGTGGAGCCTGCTTGGGATTCTCTCTCTCTGCCCCCCTCCTTCTCTCTCTTTCTCTCTCTCTCTCTCAAAATCAATAAACATTATATTAAAAAAAAAAGAAAATGAAGCTAAATTTCTTTTGGCTGAACACAAAAGATGTATAAAAAGTCAACAAATTACCTATCACCATCTAGGACAGAGGCTCCCAAGGACATTAGTGATTTAACGGACAGGAACGTGAAAAAGGACACATACGATGTCTTAAAAAAATAAATATTGCTCAATGCAGGTTGGGCGTACCGGGGTGAAAGGTCCCCTTGAATGGCCAGCACCATACACAGCACTGACCTACGGAAGAAGCAAGGAAGTTGAGACAATGGAACATTCCACTGGTTTCACATTTGTTGTAAAAAGTAAGTCTTTGATTTAAGAACTAGGAAAACAATTTTCAATTTTGGGCACTGACTGAAAAACCTGCCATGGGCTTGGTGTGGTAACATGACTGGAAAGTCTACGGCAGGCAGAATAATGCGCCCCCCCCCCCCCCGCCCAAAGATGTCCACACCCTAATCCCAGAAACTGTGACTACGTAAGGTGACACGGCAAAAGGGAAATTAAGGTCACAGATGGAATTAAAGTTGCAAATCAGCTAGCTTTAAAATAGGGAGATTGTCTGGATTATCCAGGTGAGTCCCGTGTGATCACAGGGTCCTTAAAGGAAGGAAGGAGGAGGCGGCAGAAGAAAGGGAGATGTGGCCGTGGAAGAATGGTCAGAGATGCTACCTGCCTGCTCTGAAGGTGCAGGAAGGGGCCAGGAGCCAAGGACACACGTGGTCTCCAGAAGCTGGAACAGGCAAGGAAACAGACTCTCCCCTAGAGCCTCTACCAACACCATGAGTTTAGCCTAGTGAGACCCATGTCAGACTTCTAACCTCCACAACTGTAAGACAATAAATTCATCCTCTTTTTGAAAGCCACCCAATCTGTGGTAATATGTTGTGGCAACAAGAGGAAACGAACATAAGGTCAGAATTTGACCAAAACTCCAAAAGCAATCCTAGAGCTGGAAATAAATGGCCACCCACGGTCTCAGTTTCTTCCGAGGGGGACTGAGGACTTCCTTTGGAACAGTTCAAAGATGATGAGTGGCGTTCTCTGAATCTTCTCCAGCATGGGACATCTTGCGGAAACACTCATCAAAGGTGACCATAAACTACTCTCATTCACACAATGAGAATGCCAAATAAATGCCATTAAACTCCTAGATTTAATCTAGGCAAGATGCAAGGTGATGGAAAGAAATCAATGAAACAGAGGGTCCTCAAATACAGAGCAAGCCCCATCTTTGGGACGAAATGGCATTAATGCGAGTCTGAGCTCTTCACAGGTATTCATTATGGGATGTTGTTAGCAAAAGCTTACAAAAATATTGGGGTTTGGGGCGCCTGGGTGGCTCAGTCGGTTAAGCATCCGACTCTTGATCTCAACTCAGGTCTTGATCTCAGGGTGGTGAGTTCAAGGCCCACGTTGGGCTCTACACTGGGTGTGAGGCCTACTTCAAAAGACAAAAAAAATCGGGGCGCCTGGGTGGCTCAGTCGGTTAAGCGGCCGACTTCGGCTCAGGTCATGATCTCGTGGTCTGTGAGTTCGAGCCCCGCATCGGGCTCTGTGCTGACAGCTTGGAGCCTGGAGCCTGCTTCTGTTTCTGTGTCTTCCTCTCTCTCTGGCCCTCCCCCGTTTGCGCTCTGTCTCTCTCTGCCTTTCAAAAATGAATAAATGTTAAAAAAATTAAAAAAGAAAATCAAGGTTTGGCTATTTCACTTCTAATGGGACTCAAAGTACATATTTATTATCATAGATACGTAGAGGATTTTCCTAAGCCAAAGGAGCCACATGTGAAATATGTAACAAAAATGACATTTAAACACAACAAAACTCAAAAAAAGAAACAAAACTCAAAAAAAGAAACAAAACGTCCATGGACAATGAAAGAGAAGATTCGCATACAAATAAGCAGGAAATTAACTTCCATGCAGATTACTTTTCTGAACATTATACAGTATAATTTTGACTAAGCAAAATATTGCTATTTGAAGTTTTCTTTGTAACTTCTTTCTTGAAAAAAAAATCAAATTTAAGTACTGTATGGGTCTATATATTGTTTTAAAAGAGAATAAAGAGAGCCGTATAAAAAGGGTAGTGTATATTAAATTTAAATATTTAATAATTTTTCTTCTTAACTTTAATTATTATATGCAATTTCATTATGCTTGAACTTGATATGTAGAATTTATAGTTCACTTCTGATTCTAAAAAGGCTTTAAGAATGCATACATATGCATATATATGCAATATATATGTACATATATATTTTTTTTCTTTTTTTTTTTTTAAGGAGGCTTCATACCCAGTGCAGAGCCCAACGCAGGACTTAAACCCATGACCCTGAGATCACGACCTGAGCTGAGATCAAGAGTCTGACATTTAACTGACTGAGCCACCCAGGCACCCCAAGAACATTTTTTGATAATTCCAGTTACTATACTTGAGCAGAACTGAGCAGAAACTCACCAGAATTTTCTCCCACATGAAATTAATTAAAAAGAAAAAAAAAAAAAACAAAGACTCAGTGACTCAAGAACAATGGTGTAATTTGGAATCATTGTTAATAGAGCACTAATTATATGATAATGTTGATTATAGCAAGATAACCCACAATTTTGCCGAAATAAAGACAAAAAATAAATCTTATGGACTAAACGTACTAATTTATAAATTGCATATGGTTTTTAAACATTTTTTTAATGTTTATTTATTTTTGAGAGAGAGAGAGACAGAGCGTGAGGTCGGGAGGGGCAGAGAGAGAGAGGGAGACACAGAATCCGCAGCAGGCTCCAGGCTCTGAGCCATCAGCACAGAGCCTGACGAGGGGTTCGAATTTATGAACTGCAAAATCGTTATCTGAGCCAAAGTCAGACGCTTAACTGGCTTGTATTACCAAATTGTACATGTTTTTATTTTATTACTCATCCAAACATCACTAATGCATCAACGTAACATCCAGATATGTACAACAATAATTAAGTTTAGTTGTCTTTGATATTTTGCTGACTTTCACTGTACGAAAATTAGAGCTCTACATATACTCTTTTGGGATTATGACGGGATATTTGTCAAGAGAGAACAGAACCATTCCGCCTAACTGTTTGCCAGCTCCATATGTAACTTTCACATTCAGACATGCGGTCTGTGGTCGCTATGGTTCTCCTGATTCAGACCCAGCGCACGTTAGGAGCAGAGCCTGTTTTATGGGATCATCATGAGGAGACTGTAAGATACAGACCGTCAACCCCATTTTACAGAGGAGGAAACTGAAGTTCAACGAGAGGAGTTTCCAAGGCCATAATTCATAGCAGAAGCAAGAGGCAATCGCTAGTTTGTTCGCTCGCAAAGCCCATCACACTTCGCTGCATCCGCCCTAGTGAAACCAGCGATTGCTATAGTCGGTGGAATTGCTAAGTGTTATCAAAGTTTTCAGGAGCAAGAGGTCACTGGGCCCAGAGTAACGGAGGAAGAACCTGGAAGAATGGTTGGAGACCCTCCGGTTTGGGACGAACGATGGTCAGTTAGATGTCACGAAAGATCCTTCTGACTAGAACAATTAAAGTGCTGGATGAAGTCTGCATCGAAAGCCGGATAAGCGTATCAGCAAAATGGCACAAAAGAAAGAGCATCGCAAAGCCCCCAGGCGCCCCGTGCGGTAAGCTGCCTTCAGCATCAGAGTTTCTGCTGCCAGACCCTGCAAATAAGAGATGAACCCTAAGGCCCATCAAAGGCAGACTTGCCAGGAAGGCTAGGACTCTAAAGGCAAGGGAATGTGAAATAAACCCCACCAGGCAGAAAGAAATAATAAGGAAGCTGTCTCCCTGAAACAATCTCTCCCCAGAATTGAGAACGACCAGCTAGATTGCATACAGGCTTCTGATCCAAATCCACACTGACCTCTATGGTCCAAGAAATCTCAAGTGGAGAAATTAAAGTGGTTACAAATAAATAGAGGTGGAAGGTGTGCGGCTCCCTCCCATCAGTAACAAAAGCAAATGCAAATCCTCTCTGGGGAGTTTCTGCTTCAATGCAAGCAGGCACAAGCAAACGACACTAGGTGTCAGACATGGCAAGAACTATAGATGCTAGACAGCTCAAGGAGCAGATATTGAAATATAAAATAAGTGTGTTCAATATGTTTAAAGGAATGACTTAATAATATGAACGAAAAACAAACAGACTGGGAAAGGACCCAAGATAACATTTGGAGGTTAAGAAACATTGAAGTAAAAAGTCATTGAAGGGATAAATAGCAGACTAGATCTAGCCGAAGAGAAAATTAGTCAACTGAAAACAGATTCCAAGAAAGCAGTCCAGAGAGATTAAGGGGTAGAAACTATGAAAAACTGGGGCACCTGAGTGGCTCAGTTAGTTAAGTGTCCAACTCCGGCTCAGGTCATGATCGTGCTGTCCCAAGTTCAAGCCCCGCATCGGGCTCTGACAGCTGACAGCTCAGAGCCCGGAACCTGCTTCAGATTCTGTGTCTCCTTCTCTCCCTGCCCCTCCCCCACCCTCTCCCTCCCTCTCTCTCTCTCTCTTTCTCTCTCTCTCTCAAAAAGTGAATAAACATTAAATTTTTTAAAAAACCAAATAAGAGACACGGTATATTTCTCCAAAGGAGAAAAATACAACGGTTTTGTTGTGATCTATGAAGACAAACTGATAAGCTTCTAGAATGTTTTTGATGTTGCCGGTCCTGAGATCCAAGAAGTTAGGTATGGCAGAGACAGCTGGCCAAATATTCCGTGTGTTTTCTGACCTTTCTCAGCCTTTTTGGCAGTTAGGTCGGGGCCATGAGACTATCTCTGGTTAATGTTACATCTACCCAGAGTGCCTTCTGGTGGTGGATACTATGATGCACTTAGGAGTGAACCCTTCCCTCCTTCAGAGCTGAGCGACTTGTCCCTCTATGGGAACTGCTATTGGCCAAAGGCCACCCCAGTGACCACGTTATACTCCCTGCCCAGAGGCAGCACGCATCCACTGATGATGATACGAAATCCTAGCCTCCTTTTCTCATTTGGGACAAGTCTGAAGGACCAACCCCATTCCAGAACATTCTGTGTGATCAACTGAGGCCTGGCCCTTCCTGCCTAGCCCAACGTTTCATATTACCATAGCTACAGTAACCATTAAATGAATCAATATAGAGCATATTAACTGTGAAACAAGTGGAGGAGAAAATCAAAAGTTAAAAGGAAGAAAGAAATAAGGATGTAAAACTCAATGCAAAGAAAGCAAGAAAGGAAATAGAGACAATAACTAGAAACCACATAAGATGATCAAAATGAATGGAAATACATCAATAATCCTTATAAATATAAACAGACTAAACTATCCAGTGAAATGACAAATATTATCAAACTTGGTAAAATCCAACTATGTGCCATTTACACAAGATACAGTTAAAATATAAGGGCAGAGAGGGATTAAAAGTCAAAGGAAGGAAAGAAATAAACCAGACAAATAACAAAAACAACAAAGCTGGGTCGTTATTTGACTATGAGAGATTCTAAGACAGAAAACAGAACTAGACAGAAAGAGCATCACTACAAAATAATAAGAAATTTACTTCACTAGGAAGATATTATATAAATCTGGATGTACCTAAAAAACATAGGCTCAAAATCTATAAAGCAAAAATTGACTGGGGATGCGTAGGTGGTCAGCTAGTTAAGCGTCCAACTCTTGATTTGGGCTCAGGTCTTCATCTCAGGGTCATGAGTTCGAGTCCTGCCTTGGGCTCCACACTGGGTGTGAACCCTACTTAAAAAAAAAAAAAACAAATGACTTGTCCACAGGAGTAATTCACAAATCTGCCACCACGGTGGAAGATTTTAACATATCTCAACTATGACTAGATCAAGCAGAACAAAATTAGTAATAATATAAAAATATTGGATATTACAGGACATATATGCAATACTGCCCCCAACAACTGAAGATTATGCATTATTTTCAAGTACATTTAGAAGATTTATGAAAATTGATCATGTGCCAGGCCATAATGTATTCTGAACAAATTTCAAAAATGGGAATGATACAGAGGACATTCTCAGGCCACAATCAATTAAATTAAATCGATAACAAAAACTCCCAACTTTTGGGAATTAAAAAAAAAATACACATAGACTTCTAAGCAATTACACATTACATAAGAAATCAAAACAGAAATTGGATATGAATTCAAACAGGGGCACCTGAGCGGCTCAGTCGGTTGAGGGTTCGACTTCAGCTCAGGTTGTGATCTCACGGTTCGTGAGTTCGAGCGCCACATCGGGGGCTGTCAGCCTGTCAGTGCAGACAGAGCCTGCTTTGGACTTTCTGTCCCCCTTTCTCTGACCCTACCCTTGCTTGCTCTCGCTCAAAAATAAATAAACATTAAAAAAAATCTTGGGGTGCCTGGGTGGCTCAGTCGGTTAAGCGTCCGACTTCGGCTCAGGTCACGATCTCGCGGTCCGGGGGTTCGAGCCCCGCGTCGGGTTCTGGGCTGATGGCTCAGAGCCTGGAGCCTGCTTCCGATTCTGTGTTTCCCTCTCTCTCTGCCCCTCCCCAGTTCATGCTGTGTCTCTCTCTGTCTGAAAAATAAATAAACGTTAAAAAAAAAAAATTAAAAAAAAAAATTAAAAAAAAAATCTTAAAAAAAAAAGAGGAAAGGAATTCAAACAGCATATGTGGGCTGCAGTTAAAGCCATACTTAAAGGAGATAATACGTACTCAGTTGTTTACATTAGAAGGCAGAGTGATTCACTTAAAAAGTTAGAGCAGGCACAACAAAAGGAACCCAAAACGGAAAGAAAATCGTAAAAAATAACGGACATTAGAGATATAAAATACATAACAGAGCGGCTCCGCTGAGCCACCAATCCACCTTTTTTCAGGTAGAATTTAATATTCTCAATTATTTTTTTTTTATTTAAAAATTTTTTAATGTTTTTATTTATTTTTGAGACAGAGAGAGGCAGAGCATGAGCAGGGGAGGGGCAGAGAGAGAGGGAGACACAGAATCTGAAGCAGGCTCCAGGCTCCGAGCTGTCAGCACAGAGCCCGACGCGGGGCCCGAACTCACGGACTGTGAGATCATGACCTGAGCCGAAGCCAGACGCTTAACCGACTGAGCCACCCAGGTGCCCCAATATTCTCAATTATTGAAAACCAGAAAGAAAAGAGACAAACTGACCAGATTCATTCAGAGGAGAAAAAAAAAAAAAAAAAAGAAACAAAACCACAACTGTGTCAAAAAACACAGAAAAGGCATTTCATGAGATCCAATATCCTTTCATGACAAGAAGACGCTCAACAAAATAGGGATAAAACTTCTTCAACCCAGCAAAGGCCACCTATGAGAAACTCACAGCTCACATACCTCATGGTAGGAAATGAAATACTTTCCCCTTACAATCGGGAGCAAGACAAGGACGTTTGCTCTCATCACTTCTATGCAGTGTCAATCATAGTGGAGGTTCTAGCTAGGTCAACTGGACAAGGAAAAGAAAAAAAGGCATCTAAATAGGAAAGGAAGATGCAAAACTATATTTGCAGATGATATAATCTTACATATAGGAAATCCGAAAGGATCCACTAAAAAATTATTAGAACTAATACATGAGTTCAGCGAGGCTGAAGGATCTATCGATATACCAAACTCAGTTTTATTTTTATATACTAGCAACGAACAATCTGAAAGAGAATTTAAGGGAATAATTCCATGTGCAACAATATCAAAAACGATAAAATGCTTTGGAATAAAGTTAACAAATTCTGGTTTTGTTTTTATGATTTTTTTAACGTTTATTTATTTTTGAGAGAGAGGGAGGGAGCGTGTGGAAGAGGGGGGCAGGGATAGAAAGAGGGGGAGGCAAAATCCCAAGCAGCCTCAGTGCTGCCAGCACAGGGCTCAACGTGGGGCTCGAACCCACGAACCGTGAGATCATGACCTGAGCCGAAACCAAGAGTTGGACGTGTAACTGACTGAGCCACCCAGGTGCCCCTAATAAATACTTTTACTGGTGTGAGACCTGTACACTGAAAACTACAAAATATCACCGAAAGAAATTAAAAACCTAAATATAATGCAAAGACATCCCATGTTCATGGATTAAAAGACTTACTATTGTTAAGATGGTAACGCTCCCCAAATTAATCCATAGATTCAATGCAATCCCTAAAATAAATCCCAGCTGCCTGTTTGTTTTGCAGAAATGAGATGTTCCACTTCTGGGTGTATACTCCCAAAAATTGAAAGCAAGATCTCAAAGGGATATTTCCACACCTCGGTTCATAGCAGCATTTCTCACAACAGCTACAACACAGAAGTCATCTGGTATCCACTGATGGAAGAATGAATAAGCAAAATGTGGTGTGTCGATACAATGGAATATGATCCGGCCTTAAAAATGAAGGAAATTCACAGGGGCGCCTGGGTGGCTCGGTCGGTTAAGCGTCCGACTTCAGCTCAGGTCATGATCTCACGGTCCGTGAGTTCGAGCCCCGCGTCGGGCTCTGTGCTGACAGCGCAGAGCCTGCAGCCTCCTTCGGATTCTGTGTCTCCCTCTCTCTCTGCCCCTCCCCCATTCGTGCTCTGTCTCTCTCTGTCTCAAAAATAAATAAACGTTAAAAAAAAAATTTTTTTTTAAAATGAAGGAAATTCTGACATATACAACAGGGATGAACCTTGAGGACACCACGCCGAGTGAAATGAATAAAGCAGTCACAAAAAAAAACAAACACCATATGATTCCACTTCTATAAGGCACTGGAAGAGTCGAAATCATAAAGCCAGGAAGTAGAACGATGGTTTTCAGAAGGTAGGGGGACAGGGCAAGTGGGGAGTTATTGTTTAATGGGTAGAGAGTTTCCGTTTTATCTTCAGATAAAAAGAATTATGGAAGATACACGGCAGGGACAGTTGCATAACAATTTGCATATATTTAACACCGCTGAACCCTGCACCTAAAATTGGTTAAGACGGTGAACTTTAGGTTAACTATATTGTACTACAATAAAAAAAAAAATAGTTAAGCACAGAGTCACCACGTGATCCAACATTGCACTCCTGAGGGGGTGCCTAAGAGAACCGGAAACATGTCCACACAGAAACCTGTCCACAGATGTCCCCCGTAGCATGATTCAAAACAGAAACTCAAGTGTCCACCACCTAACGAATGAATAGACAAACGGGCACATCCACACAAGGGAATATCACTCAGCCATGAAAACAAAGGCAGCCCTACAGGGTACAGCATCGACGAACCTTGGAAGCATCGTGCCAAAGGAAAGAAGCCATTTGCCAAAGGCCACCTGTTGTGTGGTCCCATTTATATGAAATACCAAGATCAGGCAAATCCACAGAGATCGGTGGTTACCATGGCAAGTGGAAAACGACTGCTAATTGGCACATTTTCTTTCTAGGTAATGACAATGTTCTAAAATTGACCGTGGTGATAGTTTTGTGCAACATACGTCTTGTGTGCCATAACCCACGGAGCTACTTTTAAAGGAGGACTCGAGAGGCATGTGAATTATTTTCCAACAGAGCTGTTGTTAAAAAAAAAAGGGGGGGGGGCGCCTGGGCGGCTCGGTCGGTTAGGCGTCCGACTTCGGTTCAGGTCATGATCTCACGGTCCGCGAGTTCAAGCCCCGCGTCGGGCTCTGTGCTGACCGGTCAGAGCCTGGAGCCTGTTTCAGATTCTGTGTCTCCCTCTCTCTCTGCCCCTCCCCCATTCATGCTCTGTCTCTCTGTCTCAAAAATAAATAAACGTTAAAAAAAAAAATTTTTTTTAAAAAAAAAAGACCTGAGCTGAGATCAAGAGCTGGACACTTAACTGACTGAGCCACCCAGGTGCCCCAAAAGCATTCCTTTTATTTTTTTTTTTATTTTTTTTTTCCAACTTTTTTAAATTTATTTTTGGGACAGAGAGAGACAGAGCATGAACGGGGGAGGGGCAGAGAGAGAGGGAGACACAGAATCGGAAACAGGCTCCAGGCTCCGAGCCGTCAGCCCAGAGCCTGACGCGGGGCTCGAACTCACGGACAGCGAGATCATGACCTGGCTGAAGTCAGACGCTTAACCGACTGCGCCACCCAGGCGCCCAAGCATTCCTTTTAATTCAAGTCAAGAACAATATATAAGGATCCCTGCAGTCATTAACAACTCCCTAAAGTACCCAGACTTGTTTTTAGGCACAAAGGAGGCTAGAAATTCTGAGTCACATACCCAAATCCCACCTTCTGAGGAAAGGGACAAGCTGTCCTTTCCTGGGAGCGATCTCTCGGCCAGGAATGTGCCGGAATTATAGCCCTGACGATGCCGGCAGGTGGTGCTCTGGCCCCCTCTGATGGGTGAGGCTCAGAGAGGGTAGGGAAGTCGCCCAGGCCACACAGCTCATTGATATACAAAGGGAGAGGCTATCCGGGGCCTCCGTATGAAACAGGTGATGGCAGCAACATTACTGACTGTTCACCATGTGCTGGGCTCCTCTAATCCTCCCCGTGACCCCAGGAAGCAGACACCCTCATCACCCTGCTTTACAGGTGCAGAAACTGAGGTAGGGAAATGAAACATCTTGTCCAAGGTCACTCCGCAGACTGAGCATCAGAACCCACGGAGCCCCCCGAAAGTAAGCTCGGTGTTTGTACCAGGTCTGTGTTAAATGTTCATGCACGTCACGCATTTTTCTCAATCTGGTTGCATCTGTCTTAATAAGCAAAAACTGCTTGTTCCCTACTCCCAGCAAATCCTCAAATAAACTGACCTTCTAGGGGAACCTGGGTGGCTCAGTCGGTTAAGCATCGACTCTTGATTTTGGCTCAGGTCACGATCTCACGGTCCGTGACTTCGAGCCCCGCGTCGGGCTCTGTGCCGACAGCTCGGAGCCTGGAGCCCGCTTCGGGTTCTGTGTCTCCCTCTCTCTCTGCCCCTCCCCTGCTCATGCTCTGTCTCTCTCTGTCTCAAAAATAAACAAAAACATTGGAAAAAAAAAAAAAAGGATACTGTCACCTCCACTGTCCGAATCCCACATCGCTCCCCAAAGCGCCCACTGAGACTTTCACTTCTCCTTCATGTCTTTCCTGGGCACATACTCTGAACCCAACCTTGACCAAAACACCCAGGGGGACATCTCAGCAGAACCCATAATCCCTCCTCCCAGAGTCCCCACACCTGCCCGGTGGTTTCCCGTATCCAGGCCTCTGCCCACACCGGTCCCTCCACCTGGTATGCTTTCCCCGCCTCCCACATCCTACCTACCCTCAAGCTCATCTTAAAGATCATGCGGCCTTCCCTGAGCCTTTCCTCTCCCACGACGGAAGGGACCAACCCTCCTCCGGGTCTTTTGGGACACACCCCGACCCACTTTGCAGCAGAAGCACTCCGGCATATTTTTAAGTCCTCAGGGGCGGGATTCGTTCCCGATTGTTCTGAGTCCCCCCACAGAGCAACACCTTGCACGCAGCAGGCAGGCAAGAAACATTTCAAGAGTGAATGAATCAAAGAATCACCCCGTGCTCCCACTAACCACAGCCACTAGTGCTCTGTGGGCAGAACTGAGTGGTGAATCACAGAGGAGGAGACACAGCCTCGGGAGCACAGAGGGGGCGCCCTGATTGGCAGCGTCCTGCGAGGCCAGCCTCATTTTTCATTTGTCCGTCCTCTGCCTCGTGTCCGATCGTGCCACCCCTGTGCCACCTTGCTGCAGTCACCTAGTTTCACGGGCTTTCGGGACAAAGTCTGGCCGTGGGTCTGCTCCTAATCTTCCACGCCTGGTGCTGAGCCACGGCAAGCTGGTGTGCCCCTCCTGCCCTGGAAAGAAAACATCATCTGGTCGCACCCTGAGCTCAGTGTCAACTTTCCTTCCTTTTTGACCGAAGATGAGCAAGTGTTATCTCAGGGTGGGACGTTTCATCTGGAGGATGTCACAGACAGAAGGGACACCTCCTTTCCACTCAGCTTGCCGTGGCTCACAAGCGGTGGCCTCGCCTAAGGCCTATTACAAATGCAGGTTATCGTATCGACGTGTACCAGGTTTTTCGGGGTGGCCCTGTGTGAGTTCCCGGCCCCGGGAGCTCACGACAGGAGGGGGTAAGGCCCTCTTGACAACCCTCCTCATTCCCCCCCCCCCCCCCCCCCCCCCCCCGGCCAGGCCTGGCCTGAGCCTCCCACAAGTGATAAGGACAACGGCAAGGCCACACGCGAGGTGACTCCGCCCCTGGCCTGCTCTCAAGCACCCAAGGGAGGGTCCCCAAGACACCTTCTACCCGGTCAGGTGCCACTGGCTTCTTCTCTTCAGCTAGAAAGTGTAATCTCAATAATGACTTCCCGATACAATACAGATGTCACAGGGAGGGGGTTACAACCCAGACAGTTTCAGGACCACTTCTGTTTCCAGGTGCCATGGAGGTGGGGAAACAGGAAGCTCTACTTCCCCGAGGGAGTCGGGGAGGGCCTTCTTGAAGAGAACGGGCCGGGGGCAGCCGGTTGAACCCCCGACTCTCGATTTCAGCTCAGGTCCTGATCTCAAGGGTTCATGAGATCGAGCCCCACATCAGGCTCTGCACTCGGGATTCTCCGCCTCCCTCTCTCTCTCCGCCCCGCCCCTGCTTGCTCTCACCCTCAGGATAAATAGATCAACCTAAACAAAAATGTTTTAATGAAAATAAAAAGAGAACAGGCCTACACAGAACAGGCTGGCTGAAGACAGAGTAGTCACTCCGGTGCAGACACCATGCCCTGGCCTCCGCCTGGAACTCCCCGGAACCAGAGCACATACCTGGGGCACCTGGTCGATGCGAAACAGCCGGGGGAGCTTCAGGCTCAGCATCTTGAGGCTGTGACAACTGCCCTCTGTCACCTGCTCAAAGTTCTGACATGGCCCGGGGTGCCTCTGGCCAGCAGCCGGTGCCCAGGATGCTCCCCTGAAAGAGGCCAGCGTGAAGAAATCCGGTCAGCCCCCGCCTAACTCCAGCTGGACCAAGACCGTCAGGCTTTGAACCACGGAACAAAAACTCGCCTGTCATGGCAAAATCATCAGGCTTCCTTAAAACCAGCCGCAAAAATATCAGACCGCTGAGTCATTTATCCCAAGAGCGCTGGGGGGAGGTCATTAAATCATAATATGGGCAATCATAACATTGTAGAGCTGGAAGGGCCGTGGAGGCCACCCGGTCCCCTTGTGTTGCACATCAGGGTCAGAGGGGTGGGGTGACTTTCCCAAGGCTGCACAGCGAGGGGAGAGCTGGCAAGGCTGACTCTCCACTGCGTCGGGTGCTGCCCTTGGACGGACAGCGTGATCCCAAGTCTGGGTCCCCCCAGTGGGCAGAGGAAGGCAGGAGTCGGGCCCCGGGTCACCCAAAGAGAAGCAGCTCTTCCAGAAGGCTCCCGGGAGCGTGGCTGCCCCATGACACATAAAAGAACCAGACAGGCCAATCGGAGGCACTTGTGGGAGACAGAGCAAGTCCCAGTAACAAGGCCGTTTAAAGGCAGGATGAAGGCTGCTTGACAGCTGCGAGTAAGAGGAATCCAGGCCTAAGAAACAGAAGCATCCAAGCTGGGCTTAGCCAAGAAAGGGCGGCGCTAGGAGTTTAGTTAACGCCTCTCCTGCCCCCATTATCGCCGGGTGGAAATCTGCCACCTCCTTAAAGCTCCCCCAGAGGAATTCTGTCCTTCCCCCTGAAGGTCCAGAGACCTTTCCTGCACCTCCCTCGTGTGGCACCAACCTCGTCTGCCTGCAAGCAAAGCCACCTGCCCAGGTGTCTGGGGAGGACCCTCCCGGGATGGTTGGCAACTCAGCAGGTACTGCCAGGTCGTCCTGGGCCTTCAGCAAATGTTTCTTTCACACCATTCGTCCCAGCAGTGCCGCTCGCGCTCGGGACGGAAGTGTATTTTGGTTTCTGTAGCTTATACTTCTGTTCCCTACTGTGTAGTCCTTTACGTTCTATGTGTTCTTATCTGGGACTACGGTGCAACATACAATGTATGTTTCATCGTCATAAAGTTGTTTCTTTTTCAAAAACACTGATGTAAGGGGCGCCTGGGTGGCTCAGTCTGTTAAGCACCCACCTTCAGCTCAGGTCATGATCTCACAGTTCGTGAGTTCAAGCCCCACGTCAGGCTCTGTGCTGACAGCTCAGAGCCTGGAGCCTGCTTTGGTTTCTGTGTCTCCCTCTCTTTGTCCCTCCCCGACTCGTGCTCTGTCTCTCAAGGATAAACATTAGGGGCATCTGGGTGGCTCAGTCGGTTGAGCGTCTGACTTCGGCTCAGGTCATGATCTCGCAGTCCGTGAGTTCGAGCCCCACGTCGGGCTCTGTACCGACAGCTCAGAGCATGGAGCCTGCTTCCGATTCTGTGTCTCCCTGTCTCTGCCCCTCCCCCACTCATGCTCTGTCTCTCTCTCTCTCTCTCTCTCTCTATCAAAAATAAATATTAAAAAAATTTTAAAAAAAGAATAAACATTAAAAAAATTTTTAAAAAAGAAAGTAATGCCATTCTGCTCCATGTTTCAATATGAGTGAAACTTGAAAACATCACACCAAAGTAAATAAGCCACTCACAAAAAGACAGATATTGTACAGTTCCCCTCATGCAAGGCACCTAGAGTGAGCCAACTCACACAGACAAAATGTAGATTAGAGGCCTTGTGGGGGGAGGAATGGGGTATTGTTTAATGGGTACTGAGTTTCCATTTGGGATGACAGAAAGTTCTGGAAACAGGTAGTGGTGATGGTTGCACAACATTCTGAATGTAATGTCACTGAAATATGCACTTAAAAATGGACAGAACGGTCAGTTTCATGTTGTGCATAGTTTACCACAGTAAAAACTTATGTAATGTTTCCACATTACTGAATAATAAAGAAAATGCTTTTTTGAGAAAATAATTTCTTTTTTTTTTTTTTTAATTTTTTTTTTCAACTTTTTTTTTTTTTTATTTTTTTTTTATTTTTGGGACAGAGAGAGACAGAGCATGAACGGGGGAGGGGCAGAGAGAGAGGGAGACACAGAATCGGAAACAGGCTCCAGGCTCCGAGCCATTAGCCCAGAGCCTGACGCGGGGCTCGAACTCACGGACCGCGAGATCGTGACCTGGCTGAAGTCGGACGCTTAACCGACTGCGCCACCCAGGCGCCCCTAATTTTTTTTTTTTTTTAACGTTTATTTATTTTTGAGACAGAGAGAGACAGAGCATGAACAGGGGAGGGGCAGAGAGAGAGGGAGACACAGAATCCGAAACAGGCCCCAGGCTCTGAGCTGTCAGCACAGAGCCTGACGCGGGGCTCGAACTCACGGACCGTGAGATCATGACCTGAGCCGAAGTCGGACGCTTAACCGACCAAGCCACCCAGGCGCCCTGAGAAAATAATTTCTTAAAGCACATGTACACATGTACATTTTACCCAGGTTTAAAAAATAAAAGTTAATGCTTTTTAAGTGTATTTATTTTATTTTTTTATGTTTATTTATTTCGAGAGAGAGAGAGAGATAGCACGAGTGGGGGCGGGGCAGAGAGAGAGGGGGACACAGAATCCGAAGCGGGCTCCAGGCTCTGAGCTGTCAGCACAGAGCCCGACATGGGGCTCGAACCCACAGACCACGAGACCATGACGGGAGCTGAAGTCAGACGCTCAACTGACTAAGCCACCAGTCGCCCCAGTTTATTTGTTTTGAGAAAGAGAGAGAGTGCAAGGGGGGGGGGGGGCGAGGGGCAATCCCAAGCTGTCAGCGCAGAGACTGACCCGGGACTCAATCCCACAAACGGTGAGATCATGACCTGAGCCGAAATCAAGAGTCAGGACGTGTAACTGACGGAGCCACCCGGTCTCCCCCCAGATTAGTACTTTGCAAACAACACCGATGTGAGCAGGCCACGGTTCTCTCGGTTTTGCAGGCCTAAATCAACAAGACTCCCCCACTCCCGGAAGCACCATGAATTCACCCAGTGGCAGGACACGAACGGAAGGTCCGGTACTGGGGGGACCCCAAGCACACCAGGAAAGCCTCCACAGACCTGCCCATCTCGGTCCTCCGGTTCTCCCTAGAGTAGCCTCAGTGTCACGGGCAAGAAAAGGAAAAGAAACGGTCCCTTCCCGCCCAGCACACACCATCCAGGTAGGATGACCAGACTAAACTTCCAACATCGGCAATAATCATAGTGCCGGAATCACCGATTTCTTCCTTCAGTCACCGCTTACTGCGCGTTTATCACGCGGCAAGTAAGGGGAAGGCTAAATGCCTAGGTGCTTGTTCTCCGTCGGCTGCTACAGCTTGAAGGAAAAGCTGAGACCTTAGGGAACATAAAAATCGTATAGGTTTGTGACACGCAGAGTAGAGGAGTGTAGGCATCCTCTGTACGTTCTCTTCTTTTACAACACAGGGGAACAAAAAGATTAGTAAGAGAGTCACCGTCCCCAAGAAATGTGTAAAGAGAGAGCTGAGACGGATAAGCACCCAACTGGCTGGCAAAAGTCGCCCTGAGAAGGAGGGAAACTGTTACCCACTCTGCACCAAGCCCGTGCTGGTCCCCTGCCCCATCTCATTTATCCTCACCATGGCCGTCTCAGGAGGCGAGGCAGAGTGGATAAGGGCCTGGGTGGAAAGGAAATAAGGCAAATAAGCTAGTCACCAAAGGCCACTTGCGTTCAAAGGCTCATTCGCCATTTCCTGTGCAACCCTGGGCAAGGAACTTAACTCCTGTGCCTCGGTTTCCCTATCTGTAAAATGGAAGTAACAGTAGCACTTTCTTCATGGGGGTGTCATTATAATTAAAAAAGAGAACGAAGGCACCTGGGTGGCTTAGTCCATTAAGCATCTCACTCTTTATAAAAAAAAATTTTTTTTAATGTTTATTTATTTTTGAGACAGAGAGAGACAGAGCATGAACGGGGAGGGTCAGAGAGAGAGGGAGACACAGAATCTGAAGCAGGCTCCAGGCTCTGAGCTGTCAGCACAGAGCCGGACGTGGGGCTCGAACTCACAGGCCGTGAGATCATGACCTGAGCTGAAGTCGGATGCTTAACCGACTGAGCCACCCAGGAGCCCCTAAGCATCTGACTCTTGATCTTAGCTCAGGTCTTGATTTCAGGGCCGTGAGTTCAAGCCCCACAATGGGCTCTGCACAGGGCGTGAAGCCTACTTAAAAAGAGAGAGAGGCAGAGAGAGAGAGAGAGAGAACCTGTGTAAAGGGCCCTGCCATAAAGCATGGGTCCAAGAAACACTTGCTATTTTTTTAAGTTTATTTGAGAGACACAGAGAGAGAGAACAAGAGAGAAAGCAAGTGCACGAGCAGGGGAGGGGCAGAGAGAGAGAGAGAGAGAGAGAGAGAGAGAGAGAGAATCCTAAGCAGGCTCCAAGCTGTCAGCACGGAGCCCAACTCGGGACTTGAACTCATGAACCGTGAGATCACGATCTGAGCCGAAATCAAGAGTCAGACGCTTAATCGACTGAGCCACCTAGGCACCCCAAACACTTGCTATTATTATTAATTTTCAGGTTGGAAAATTCATTTTGTATTTTATAGGCAGGAAAACGGAAGCATAGAATAGCTATGGGGCTTTCCCAAGATCACACAGCTGGCGGCTGGTAGAACTCAGATTTGAATCAAGGTTATTCAAAGCACTAGGACTTAATTTCCCTTTGCTACTGAGAGACGATGGAAAATACAGAGTGTTTATGATGATGCTGATGACCTAGAGGCTGGACGATGGCCATTCCTGTCTGTTGATCAGGTTGAGACAATCTCTCAGGTAAGACTTGACCTTGCTCTTTCAAAAGCGGGAGATTTCTCACGTCATGTTTTTCTGGCAAGGAAATAAGAACTCTTCCGGTACAACATTGCCATGTGGCACCTGAAACGTAAACTTTTATGCTTGTCGAAATGGCGAAACATCCCTGGATGGTCACGGGAAGTCCTAAAGCATGGCCGATGCTTGAAATGTTGTGGCCGTTGTTAATTACTGCAGATACAATTGAACAGAAAATGAACTCACTGGTCTCTGGGGCCACTTTCCGTCATAAGCCAAGCTCCCAATTTCACCAACACCATAAAAACCAGAACGTAGGGGCGCTTGGGTGGCTCCGTGAGTTGAGCGTCTGACTCTTGACTTCGGCTCAGGTCATGATCTCACAGTTCCTGGATGGAGCCTCGTGTCCGTGCTCAGCATGGAGCCCGATTACGATTCTCTGTCTCCCTCTGCCCCTCTCCCCCACTCACACTCGCTCTAAAAAAACTTTTTTAAATTAAAAAAATTAATATATTGGAAGGGACTCTAATACGCCTGACCACATTAATAAATTAATGTTAGAGACCAATTGTGTACTAGTTCATTGATATCCCCAGAAGTTACGCGTTTTTTGGACCCTCTTAGAGGGAAAACAGTCCGACTTATATTCAGCCATCTTACACGTAGACATATCTGGGAGGTTACGGGTTTGCTGGCTGAGTCCTCAAGCCTGTGGGGGGAAGGACCTTCAGGAATATGGATGGAGCACTAGCCTTATAGAGATGAGGCAGTCAGGTTCAAATTTCACCTCGCATTAATTTTGTTTGCTCTTGACCTGCGCGGACTAGCCTGAAATCTGATGGTGATCTCGTTATGATTTGCCTTTTTAAAACAAACAGAACAAACAAAAAACAACCAGGGGCACCTGGGTGGCTCAGTCGGTTAAACGTCCGACTTCATTCAGCTCAGGTCATGTTCTCACAGTTTGTGAGTTCGAGCCCCGCGTCGGGCTCTGTTCTGACGGCTCGGAGCCCGGAGCCCGCTTCGGATTCTGTGTCTCCCTCTCTCTCTGCCCCTCCCCCGCTCACACTCTGTCTCTCTCTCTCAAAAATAAAATAAAAACATACAACTATTTTTAAAAAGCAACCATTTTTTTAGGGCTGTTTCAGAAAAAGTCGGCAGATCTTTGAGAGTGTGTTATAGCCCATCCCCCCCTTTTTTAGTTGTTTTAAAACCTATCTTTTAGCTGTGGAACCCTCACGCAAATGAAATCTCACATAGAACACCAATTTACTGTTGACATATCGGCAAAACTTGACATTGTGCCTCGATTTCAGCACGATCCGAAGCCTTTTGGTTTTCTTCAATCTTGGTTTTAGGTCTCTGAAGAAAGAGACAACGAACCAAGCTGCTGTTTGAAATGCTGGAAATTATATTATTATTTTTTTAAATGTTGATTTAGTTTGAGAGAGACAGAGAGAGAGTGGGGAGGGAGGGTCAGAGAGAGAGGGAGAGAGGATCCCAAGCAGGCTCCACACCATCAGTGCAGAGCCCCACTTGGGGCTCGTCTCTGGAACCTCGAGATCATGACCTGAGCCGAAGTCAAGAGTCAGACGCTCCACTGACTGAACCGCCCAGGCGCCCCCCAACGTAATAATTTTAAAATACTGCTTTTCCACTCACATTTCACAGAAGTACGCACATTCAAAGTCTTCATATGCATCTTCAACGACAGTAGCCTCGTAACTACAGCCACTTTTTGGAATGACTAACACAGCTGACGTGCAAAACCTTCTCATTTCCCTCTGGGTGACTGGAAGTCTGTGCTCCGAGAAGCTGCGTTTCATGCCGCTGCTATAAGACGTATCCTAAATCCGAAGTATTCATTTGCTGGTATTATGTTGCCCGTGATTTGCTTTCAAACGCTTCGCACAGACAGCGTGATACGGAAATGTTAGTTTTAACCCACACCCCTGGGGTGGCGATTAATTAGCATCTTGAAACACTCACACTTCAGAGGCCACACCTTTGGTGCAACTGGGGCTTTTTCCGATCCACCTAAGAGGGTTTGCAACTTAGCGTTAAGGGGTGCTGTTTAATTGGAGAAACGAATGGAATAGAGACCTGGGAGCTGATGAGAGGCACTGCCCAGGTGCCCCCCCTCTTGCACGAGCAAAGACAGCGACAGGGGAGCCCAGTAGGGAGGATTTGGGGGCCAAAAACCGGCAAGAAGTCCGGCTGACGCAGGCCCCTAGACACATTTGCACGAACTTCACTCACACGTTCAGAAAAGGTGCGCAGAAGCGTTCCTAAAAGGGCAGATTGTTGGGACTTCACCTGCCTGCAGAAAAAGGCCATCCTACTGCTTTGCACCTGCTGAAAAATATGCGGATGGCGGCAGATCTCAGCCACAGACTCTCACTGAGCCAGGCCACCTGGCCATGAGGTTGGGGGGGATCCCCTGGCTCTCAGGTACTTCTAAATACTGATAGAGCCCAAGACCGTATCTCAACACACTCAGACGCTCTCCGCTGGCAGTCACACGGCTGTTTTGGGTACTAGTAAGACGGGGGAAAAAATGCTGCCAATCACAATCAGGGGATGACGTCACTGATTGGAAAGGATTCCCGATTTCAGAGCTTGTAAAGAAAACAAGGGGCGCCTGGGTGGCTCAATCGGTTGAGCAACGGAGTTCAGATCAGGCCGTGATCTCAGGATTCATGAGCTCAAGCCCTGTATGGGTCTCTCTTCGGTCAGTGTGGAGCCCACTCTCCCCCACTCTCTCTCTTGCAAAAATAAACATTTACAACAATACGTAGGAATTGATGAAATACAGAAATTATAAATGAGCAATTGGATTGGCTAAGTTTGCAGTGGCTACTCTCTCCATCTTCCTACTCTGCTCTTTAAAGGGATCATTAAAGTCTCCTTTATAACAAGGGGCACCTGGTCGGTTAAGCTCGGTCGGTCGGTTAAGCGTCAGACTCTCGGTTTCAGCTCAGGTCATGAGCTCACGGTTTCATGAGTTCAAGCCCCACGTCAGGCTCTGCAGTGATAGTGCGGAGCCTGCTGGGGATTCTCTCTCTCTCTCTGCCCCTACCCTGCTCATGCTGTCTCCGTCTCCCTCAAAAATAAATAGACTTTAAAAAAAAATTAAAGTCTCCTTTATAACAAAACCAGTTCTTACAAGTGGGAGACCATGTACCTGGGAATAAATCTCCATCTGTATTACATTGTTTTTCTTCTGCCTCTCTTTCTCTGTCTCTTTGATTGTGTGTGTCAGGTGCCTTCTGGAAGGATCCCAAACAAGCATGGATGGGGAGAGTTTCAGGTTACAGTGTCTTTCCCAAACAGCCCATACAGCCAGGCCATTGTTCAAAACTAAGGGAATGCAGTGGCCCCGAATATGAAAAGCTCTGGATGGACCCAACTGTTATGCCACTTCCTCTTTTCTGAAAAAAAAATTATGCTGGAAAACAAAAAACTCATAGTTGGGCATATGTAGCAAAAACAAAGAAGGCTGTTTGGTGGGGAATTTTTCCCATGCTTGCTTTAGAAAACTAGAAACATGAGATCAGGAAGCTCCTGAGAGGTCTCTAATCCAAGTTGCCACTGGATGCATGAATTTCATCAATGGGATTTTGGACAAGAGGTCCCACACTTGACCCAAAGAAGCAACGTTAACAGAAGGAGTTCAGGTTTCATGAGAAGCCAGTGGGGGAACCTGGAGACAGGACAGGCGTTTTTACCTTTAAAAATGCATGTGAAAATTAGCTTTTTTCGGTGTGCATCAAAGGCTGCTGTCAACAGAGTGAAAAACAGAATGGGAGAAAATATATCTGATGAGCCACATATCTGATGAGATTAATATCCAGAATGCATAAAGAACTCCTACAAGTCAGTAACAACAAAAATAACCCAAGTCAAAAATGGGCAAAGGACTTGAGTAGACATTTCTCAAAAAAAAAAAAAAAAATACACACACACGCACACACACACACACACACATATACATGGCCAATAAGCACATGAAAAGTTCGGCATCACTAGTCCTTAGGGAAATGTAAATCAAAACTACAGTACGATACCATTTCATACCACTAGTGTGACCATGACCAAAAACAACGAGTGTTGACAAGGATGTAGAGAAGCTAGAACCTGGGCACATTGCTGGCGGGGAATGGAAAGACAGGGCAACCACTATGGAAAACAATATGGCGGCTCCTCAGAAAATTAACCAGAGAATTACTAGATGATCCAGAAATCCCACTGTTGGGCATATACCCAAAGGAGTTAAAAGCAGGCACCAAACAGATGGCTGTACCCCCCTGTTCCGGACAGCAGGATTCACGATACCCGAAAGGTGGAAGGAACCCGCGCGTCCGTCAGCAAATGAACGAACCCAGTGTGGCACACGCGTGCAACAGGATTATTACTCAGCCTTAAAAAGGAATAAAATTCTGGCCCATGCCACCACGTGGAGGAACCCTGAAAAACACTATGCTAAGTGAATAAGCTAGATTAAAAAAGGGCAAATACCATATGATTCCACTTAGACACGGTACCTAGAAGAGGCAAATTTATAGAGGCAGAAGATAAAATCGAGGTTGCCAGGAGCTGGAGAGAGAAGTAAATGGGAAGTTGTTGTTTAATGGGTACAGAGTTTCTGTTTGGGATGTTGAGAACGTTCTGGAAATGGATAGTGACAATGCGTGCACAACACCGTGAATATAAATAATGTTACTGAACTTTACGTTTAAAAATGGTTAAAATGGTAAATTTTATGTCATGCATCTTTTACCTCAATGAAAAAAGTATCTATAAGAGAACATGTGTGGGGGCACTCGGGTGGCTCAGTTGGTTGTGTGTCCGCCTTCAGCTCAGGTCATGATCTCACAGTTCATGGGTTCGAGCCCCACGTCGGACTCTGTGCCGACAGCTCAGAGCCCGGAGCCTGCTTCGGATTCTGCGTCTCCCTCTGTCCCTGCCCCTCCCCTGCTCACGCTCTGCCTCTCTCTCAAAAATAAATAAATGTTAAAAAAAAACAAAAACCTTTTTTAAATAGATAAAAGAAAACGTGAGAATCACTTAACTATGTTTGTATTAATATAACATTTTATTTTCTCCAAATCTTCCAGAAAAATATAAATCACAAATATACACACTTTGGCTTAGCCCATTCAGGCTGCTCTAACAAAATCCCACAGAGTAGAGGGTTTATAAACCACAGACACTTATCGCCCACAGTTCTGGAGGCCGGAAGTCCAAGATCAGGGTGCCAGCCAGCATTTGGGGGTCATGGTGAAGGCCCTCTTCTGGGTGCAGAGTTCTTGCTGTGTCCTCACACGGGGGGAGGGGCAAGGAAGCCATCTCAGGCCACTTTCATAAGGCCACTAATCGCATTCGTGATGGCTCCAAGCCTCCTTCCCTTCCCTCCGGAGACTTCCGCTCGCTCCTACTAAGGATTCGAGCATCCAGACAGTTTGCCCTCAACTCTCCTCCTTGCTGAGACACCTCCTTTCCCCTCCCTGCAGCCACTGAAACTTGAGATTTGCCCAGGTCTCTGTCACTTGCCAACTGCACCCAAAGCCTGTTCCCTGGAAGCCCCGGACCCAGCACACATCCAAGCACGGAGCCAATTCCAAAGCACTCAAGGCCTGTTGTTGAGGATGCAGGCTTCTAGGCTTTCAGACTTCTCTGAGTGCCTCAAGGACTTCATCGTCTGATAGGAGAGAAGTGTGACAGCACACTGTCCCTGTCCAGGGATAGGCAGCTCCAGAGCTCAGAGAGGCAAGAGCTGCCTGCAGGGTGGGGAGGAGAAAATGAACAGGAGGCGTGTCGCGGTAGGAAAGTGTGGAAAGTAGAGGGTCTGGGCTTCCAAAGTGTTTCAAAAACAAGAAGCATGGAAAAAAAAAAAAAAAAACTGGCATGATCCTGCCATGGTGGATACATCAACATTATATCCCCGGAAGCACACAGAATGTACCAGAGTGAACCCTGATGTAACTACAGGCATTAGTTAATGACGTATCAGTGTTGGTTCATCAGTTGTAACAAATGCACCACACCAACGCAAGCTATTCATAATAGGGGAAAGGGGTAGGACAGAAGGGGGCATCGGGAACGCTTTCTACCTCCTACATAATTTTTCCAAAAACCTAACACTGCTGTAAAAAAGAATCGGGTCTATCAAGAAAAACAAACATAGGCCAACATTAAAAAAAATCAAGGGATGTCATATAGAAACCTGGACTCCAGTTTCTGTTGGCAAATCTGAAGGTCAAGTTCACCCATGGCTACAACTGGCTGTTCCTTTCCTCTGGGTAAATGGAGGTAAGCACTGTCAGGCTCACAGCAGCCGTCTCACCCCTGCCAGGCCCAGCCGGAGATGTGCAGTTTGGGTTCTGGGGATCAAGGTCAGGTGTCTGATCACAGCGAGCCCGGGTCTCAAAGCGGCATCTCCTAAGGGCTGGGAAATCGTGACACCCATGAAGGAGGGGAGTAAGACCAGGACAGGTTTCAGACTTGCACAGATTTGCAGTTTTAAAAATTTTTAAGTTTTTTTTAATGTTTATTTGTTTTTGAGAGGGAGAGAGGGAGAGCAGGGGAGGGGCAGAGAGAGAGGGAGGGAGACACAGAATCTGAGGCAGGCTCCAGGCTCTGAGCTGTCAGCACAGAGTATGACGTGGGCCTCAAACTCACCAACTGCAAGACCATGACCTGAGCTGAAGTCAGATGCCTAACCGACTGAGCCACCCAGGTGCCCCTGTAGTTTTAAAAGTACGTGACCATGTCCTGGAGGAGAAATCAAGGCTACAGATAGATTTAGGAGGCAGAGAGAAGTGACCTTCAAAGGTCCCCTCGAGGGAGAAGAACAGACAGAAGACCCAAGGGACGAGAAAAAGTCAGGCACTGATAAAGCAAAGCTGACACAGTTGGGAGGGCAGGAGCCGTGATCCAGAAGATTCTCCCAGTACCTCGGTTTCTCTGGCAGGGCAAGGCAAGACCTGTGAAAGAAAGGGGCGAGCCGGTCTGGAGGAGGGCCAAGGCTGGGGGCCAGTGCTGCGGGGCAATGTGGGGGAACCAGCCAGGTGAGAGGCGGGGCAGCCCGGAGCAGCGGCTGGTAGACAGCGTGTTCATCCAAGACGCTGGGTTAAAATCATCCCTGTGTTCTCCCTGGGGACAGCTGCCCAGGGCAGGGGGCAGAAATGGAGAGTGGACAGGAAGACGCTCGGTCCTTGACTCATTCATTCAGCACCCATTACTGAACACCCACTATGTGTCCGAGGCTACCGTAGGAAACGGGGGTGGACCCTCCCATCCCTTAGCTCACATACTCAGTGCAGGAGATCAGCACTGACAAGTGACACAAACA
This sequence comes from Panthera tigris, assembly GCF_018350195.1. Taxonomy (NCBI): domain Eukaryota; kingdom Metazoa; phylum Chordata; class Mammalia; order Carnivora; family Felidae; genus Panthera; species Panthera tigris. The sequence continues at coordinate 36,163,521 of NC_056665.1, forward strand.
CAGCAGATGCTTCTGGGAAACACGGCTTCCCAGGGAAGCCACACCAGGGAGTCAGGAAAGACTTCCTGAAGACACGAGGTCTGAGCCAAGTCTCGAAGAATCAACAGGAGCGCCGCCGCCACGGAGGACAGAGACCGCTCTACACTGCGGGTGCAGGGGCGCCTGGGTGGCTCGGTCCCACTTCGGTTTGGGAGTTCGAGCCCCGCGTCGGGCTCTGTGCTGACCGCTCAGAGCCTGGAGCCTGCTTCGGATTCTTTGTCTCCCTCTCTCTCTGCCCCTCCCCCTCTTGCACTCTCTCTCTCTCTCTCAAAAAAAAAAATAAAATAAAATAAAGATTAAAACAATTAAGTAAATACACTGAGGGTGCAGCAGGGGCCCAGGCGGAGTGCAGATGCGGGGAGCTGTCCACAGTTCAGCATGGAGGTGGTGGGGGGGCCCGCAGAAGAGCCCAGAAGAAGGCTCAGCGCGCGCCATCTGAATGCCGTGGGAATGAACGCACCAGGTGGTGGGGAGTCGGGACTGGGGGTCTCAGGGATGGTGGCCGGGGAGAGGCTGGTATGGTCCTGAGCGGTGGAGGCAGGACAATTCCAAATCCCGGCTCCATCGTTCACCGTGTGCCCCTTGGCGATCACCTAACCTCTGCCCCTTGAATTTTCTTATCAGCTAAATGAGGATAATACAAGTATCAATGGCTCTTGCAGGGATGAAAAACCATGGTATCTACCCGATAACAGGCACTCAATAAAAAGTGGCTCTTATCGCCACGGCGCCCTAGACCATCTCGGCTCTGCACGAACACTCATGCCCCTTCTGCCCTGGGGGTATAATTTTGCTTGAAAAATAGACTGTTTCCTTTTCGGCTCTGACCCACCTCCCCGGCTGGAGGTGGAGCTCATGGGCACTCCACGAGCCGAGCCGAGCGGGGGAGGGGTTGCCATGGCGACCTCCCAGCGTGGCTTTAGGACCCGGTGAATGAACCAAACCTTTCCTTTATTCCAGCGATCCCGGCTCTTCCGGCTAGTTACTGCTAGGCCATTACCGCACATCTGAAGAAGCTGAATGATATTCTTTAGCACATTGTGAAAAAACGGGAAACCATCCAAATGGCTGGCAACACAGAGCTGGCTGGGTAAGTTATGGTACACCCATGCAAAACGGCACCGTGCGGCGATTAAAAATGTTACAGATCTGTGTGGTTACTGACAGGAAACGGTGTCGTGACATGCTGTTAAATGCGAAAAAAGAAAAAAACCAAACCCGGGTTATGGGGCAGCATAAATCTTGGAACACCAACCGTATAAAACCGTGTTACCGTTAACTGCTTGGATTTATGGACAGAAAAGTGTTTGCAAGGATGTTCCCCGAAGGGTGTTCACAGCGGTTCCCTCTAGACGGTAGTGGTGAGCCCTAGGTACCTGCGTCACTCTCTTCCTCCTCCTTTTCTAGAACACTAGCGTTTGCCCACAATGAGCATGTGGATTATTACGTGGTTGTTTTTTTCATTAAAGCAACAACGCTATTAACAGGAAATAGGTGAATGAGTTAGTCCTCCAGCCCTTGGCGAGTCTTGAGAAATTAGCCATGTGAGCCAATCCATGGGTTGCAAAGACCAGCCTTTCCCCACACACACCCGCCAAGAAGCTCGTATCTGAGCCTTCCTCCATGTGCCCTGTCCTGCCTGCTGACCCAGGGGCAACCCTGGTCCTGAAGTGCCCCATTCAGGGTAACTGGGGCACCTAAAGCCTAAAGCCTTCCCATTTTGGAAGAGCCACCAGATTTCCCCCAGGCGAAGCTAAAGGGGGCTCCCTCTGTCATGACCACGGTGAGGGTGGAAGTAGGCAGGAGTGCCCTGCACTGGGAGCACCGGGAGGAGGTCATCAGTCAACGGACACGGAGTGAGTACTTTCTGTGTGCCAGGCCCCGTGCCCGCCCTGGAGATCCACGGAGTTCAAGACGGACACAGGCCTGCCCCCACCACCGCATGCAGGACTCCTGGTCTAGCGGATGGAGGGCTCCAGGAAGGGTCTGGAAATCCAAATAACTCTTCGTGGTTCCTCCAAGGCTCTGCTCTCCTGACTCATGGTCCAAACTTGATGCTCCTACAGACCAAGGCATGGGGTCTCCTCTGAAAGGGCCCAGAAGATTCTGCTCCTTAGCATAACCTCAAGGCCTCCACAGCCACCACCCCCCCAGCCCCAGCCTCAGCTACCGCCCGCCTCGCCACACGCCCCACACCCCATCACACCCATCTCTCTTCTCTGTCCTTGAACGCTCCATGCTTTTGCACTTCCTGTTTACTGGGAGTGGGGCACCTCCTCTCCCACTTTCTCTTCTTGATGGAATTCTACCCATTCTTCAAGGCTAAACTCAAGGATCACTTGCAAAAGTCTCTATCATCCCACGTGCAAGCTTCACAGTGAAATGCCAGTACCCTGGCCCCCCTCAGTCAAGACTGCCTGGTTCGAGTCTGCCTGATTCACGGCTATGTCCACGATGCCCTGCCCGGGACTGGGCACGGTATTACTTCTGATTGAATGCATCAATTTGGTTGCTGAACCACCAAATGATTTCTGCTGCCCACTGCCCTCTGAACCCCAAAGGCAGGGTCTGACCCATCCGTGTAGAACCTTCTGCCTGGTGGTTGCCATGCTCTGTTCATAAATCCTGTACGTCAGTGCCAAAAGGGTGTTATTTTTGCTTGCTCCCCGATTTTTTTATTTCAGCATTTTTAACATCTGAAATCTCAAGCCAATTGTAAAAAAAAAAAATGTATGAGACAACTGGGGGACTCTGAATGCCGGGTATTTTATGATGGTGAGAAACGATCAATTCCTAGGGTGCGATAATAGAACCACGGCTGGGTGTCTTACAGGGCCCTTCTCCTTCCGAGAGGTATAGTGAAGGGATTACAGGTGAAATGAGATAATGTCTTAGACCGGCTTCGACAGACTCCAGCTGGGGGCAGGGGGTGGCGGGTAAGGGTAGAGGTGAAGGAAGATTGGCCATGAGCTGGTCACTGTTGAGGCCAGTCGTGGGAGTCCGTCATACTTAACGTCTCGATTTGTGTACGTGTTTTAAAAAGGAGACAAGCACAATGTAAAAAAAAAAAAAAAAGGACAAAAGACCCTGAGATGTGACAGAGGTCTCAAGTCCTGCTCGGGCATTGCCTGGCAGGAGACAATGTGAAACTCTGTAGCAAGAATAATTACTACTCTATTTGGAGACTCTCGGAACATTTGGAACATCAACATGACAGTTGTGAAACTGACACCAGAAACGTTGCCTCAGAATCTCCATCAGAACAAGATGAAACCAAAGAAATGGAGGATAAACTGGAAATGCTTTAAAAACAAAAACAAGGGCTCCTTATGAATAAACGACTGCAGGCCCTGAGAAAAAGCCAGAAGGCCTTGTCAGCGGAAAATACTCGGAGATATCTCACAAATATATCTTCTCACCATTCCCCGGCTAGGGTTAGAGCCAGGAACAGCTTTTGCTAGAAAATCATACAGAGAAAAACATATTCGAGACACAGCGATACCACCAGCGTGCTTTTTAAAGATTCTGCTTTAAAAGGGGGAATCAGATAATATTGCAACTTCCAACTTTTCACCATTGGATGTGGTGCTTTTGAAGCGTGTGGCTTTTAACGTGTTGGATGCTTCATCTGTGTTCAGCTCTCAACGTAGACTAGACCTATGACGTCCGTCTTTATAAATTTTACAGTTACTTGATGTTCTAAGATATTAATACAGTTTTGTCCTTTTTAATTATTGAATATTTGATTTAAATTTTTAAATGCCTTCTTATGAGCTTTGTGAGATACATGTAATATATTAAAACATTTCCATATTCTGGGACACACAGAGCAAGAGGGCCTTGGCTCTTTTACTCCAGGGTAAACTCTTCCCACAGGTAGTCAGAGCTAGACCTACGGGTGCTCGGCATGTAGCCCGGTGGTCCTCAACTCAGAACCACCTAGAAAGTTTTTACTTTTTTTTTTTAATGTTTATTTATTTGGGGAGAGAGACAGAGGAGGGGGGCAAGGGGCAGAGGGAGGGAGGAGAGAATCTCAAGCAGGCTCCTCGCTATCAGCATAGAGCCCACAGAGCCTGACGCGGAGCTCGATCCCATGAACCGAGTGGAGATCCTGACCTGAGCTGAGTGAGATTAAGAGTCAGAGCCTTGGGGCGCCTGGGTGGCTCAGTCGGTTAAGCCTCCAACTTCGCTCAGGTCACGATCTCGCAGTCCGTGAGTTCGAGCCCCACGTCGGGCTCTGTGCTGACAGCTTGGAGCCTGGAGTCTGTTTCAGATTCTGTGTCTCCCTCTCTCTGACCCTCCCCTGTTCATGCTCTGTCTCTCTCTGTCTCAAAAATAAATAAACGTTAAAAAAAAAAAATTAAAAAAAAAAAAAAAGAGTCAGAGCCTTGACCACCTAAGCCACCCCCAGGCGGCCCTCCACCTAGAAAGCTTTAAAACATACTGCTTCCCCCCAGCCCACCACAGCTCAGTTAGGATAAGCTCTCCAAAAGTCAGATCGGGAAGGTGAAGCCCGGTGACGACAGGCACAGCCAGAGACGAGAGAGCTGAGATTCTGACCCACCCAGAGCTGGCCTACCTACCACTGAGCTCTGCGGAGCGAGCACCAGGGCGTCCATATCTCGCAGCTCACGGCCTCCATCCGGGGTGCGCGCGTGGGCAGGTTCCTCCCCCCCGGGCTGGGAAAGGGTGAGTCCCTGCCAGGTTGACGGAAGGTGAATGCAGGCCCTGACTGTTGGGGGACCCCTTCACCCCAACGGGGAAGTGTGGGGCTGCTGGAGAACGCACGATCCGATCTCTACCGCCCTCCCAAGCCTCTAACCTGATGAGAAACTTAAAGTCTGAGATAAGGCTGTCAGCCTGCAAGGGAGCCCAGACCACAGGAGGAAGGAGAGGAGGGAGACCGGCGAGGACGGGGCACGCAGCGCCTTCCCACATCCTGGGGAAGCAGGTGTGGAAAACCGAAGGAGGTCATGCAGCCCCTAAGGTCAGAACCAAGACCCCCAGGGGGGTTCTCCTGGGAGGTGGGCTTCGGCTCAAGCCGCAGAGGCACTGTCCCCCAGTGAGGAAGGCCTGCTCCGTGGGCACTGAGCCCCCCACCTTGGAAGTGTCCAGATGAGGTCTGAGGCACCTACCCTGGGGAGGAGGGTGAAGTCAGGGGTCCGGACAGGGGCCTGGCAAACCTCTTTCACATTAAGTCCCAAACTCAGCCGTGCATCCAAATAACCCAGGGGTTGTTGCTGGAAACACAGAACAGACTAGGCTGAGCCCATCTCGGGCTTTTGGAGTCAGAATCCTCGGGGGGGGGGGGGCAGCCCGGAGACCCGCCGGGGTATTAAGCTCCAGTGCCGACTCCCAGGCATGGCCCCATCCTGGGACAACTGTCCACCTCCACACGGCCTAGATCCAGTCGGGAGACAAAACACTCGGAGCCCAAAGTGAGCAGAAGTACGGGGAGCTGGGGACCAGTGTCCGCAGGAGAAGGTGGAAAGTGTGCGGGTGGAAAGTGCGTGCTCAGTGAGCAGGTGCCCATGACTCAGCCCCTGCTGGGCAGAGTAGGAGAAATTACGGCTGCCCTCAAAGAGACCCCTTCTTTCTGAGGACACGTTTCATAATATTTTGAGGGATCGATAGGAAGGAAGGAGACAGACTTCTCTGAGGGGCCACCCGCCTCCCGGACACACCCCCCTGGGGATTCACAGCTACCTCGAAGACCACACATCCACACTCGAATCGTCATCTGACCACCCCGCCACGCCTCTCTGTGTGCACGGCTCCCTCCACAGGCAGATGGCCTGGAAAATTCTATCTCCCCTTCAGCGTCCACCTGAGCCCCTCAGACGCCAGACCCTCACCTCCCATCTGCCCTGGGCCTCCTCTGCCAGTCCTGCTGCACGGGTGCTCCGGGGACAGCAGTCCAGGAGGGAGTGCTACCCAGCACTACCCAGGGAACACAGCCCCCGGGTGCCAGGCAAATGGTCAGGGGCAGCAAGGAGACAGGGAAGTGTGACCTGGCAGAAGGAAGAGCGTCGCAGGGACCGGGCAGGGCGATGGGGAGGTGGCTGGCGCGTGCCCAAACCCTCAGCTGAGACCAGACGACGCTGAGGGTCAGAGAAGGACAGAGGGCCCAGCCAGGAAAGGGTATGGCTTCTACGTGGCCCCATAGCCACTGAGGAGCTCAGATAGGCAGGAGCCTCGGTCACACGCAGTCGTTCCCATCGGCGATGTGGGAGTCAGACGCACCTGGCTTTGAGCCCCGGAGCCTCTCCGGGCCTCACTCTCCTCCTCTGTAAAATGGGGATGATGTTGATTCGAAGTCCCTCGGTCTATTCCAAGCCCTTATGGGCAGTGTATGCTCCACTGGGCTTTGACCCTATGCTCCTGGGGGCGGGGGCACTTTCACAACCCCCAGAGTGACTACCTCTCCGGCCCGGTTCGGGCTTGGTGCACAGCAGGGGTTCAGTGGTGCCCCCGAATTTATGCCGACCCGACGGAGGACGTTCCTCCCCCGGCCTGCCGTGGGCTACAAGGTAGATTGCAAAGCTGACCTTCCTTCCTCCTCACTGGAACGTTATTTTTCCTGCTAACCCCACATCCTAGCCAATACATTTCACAATATTTGAATACGGTGGATTCAGAGCCCCACGGGCTGACCTGTGCCACAGGTCCTTATTCTAGCATTGTTAAGCACAGGCTTTTTTCAAGGGCCGAGGCAAAATGCATTCGTCAAAAGCCCCTGAAAATGGGAATAAGAGGTCCTTCCAGATCAGCCCCCACAACCGTGCAGTCAGCGCTCGGGACGGTGGAAACGGCAACCCCCCACCTTCTCTGGACTTCCGCTGCTGGACCGCCTCTGAGGCCCCAGCTGGCCTGCACCCCTGCCCTCAGGTCTGCCCAGAACCCAACTGGGCCACTAGAGTCCGCAGCGAGGAACCGGCGAGCTGGTGACGGTGGGAAGGGGGGGATTCTGGCTGCGTCTGTCCCTGACCCCGGCCATCCCTCCCTGCTCCCAAAAGCCCCTGCAGCCACTGGTTGGTGTTGAAAATGATTCACTTTCCCCGGGGGGAGTGCGGTGGGGGGGGGGACACCAGGCCTCTACGTGAACAGTGAGAAGAAAACGATCATTTTCGTGCTTCAGACACGTCTCCCCTGCACATGTCCCCACGGCGTCCCACAGAGCACCGTGAAGCAGCAAGCCCCGTCAAAAGGTCTCTCTTGCTTCTTGACCCAGGGATGTCACACTGGGCTGCATCTGTGTGAGGAGGTAGAAAAGTGGTCGCCTCAACACTGTGAATTTCACCATTACAGATTCATTTGTTTGGACTTTGAAGGAAGGGCCGAAGGTACATTCCAGGACACCGGGGAGAGGGGGAGGTGGCACCGGGATTAGCTGAGATTATGGGAGGAAATTTCCGTCCCCTCACTTTCCACACAGAGGCCCAGATCCTCCTCCCGGAGCAAAGTGAGTCTGCTTCCACGGGCACCGGGCAGCAGCTGGCGCTCATGGGGGAGAAATCAGGGCAGAGAACCCGCGCGCGTTAGGGCCCATCTTAAACGGTTTTCGGGAAGACGACAAGGGCAAGGAGTCCAAACACCTGGTGCACGTCTGACTGAGCTGTCCCTGGGAGGCCCAAGGGACCCTGCACACGCCGCGTGTCCTGCCTGTGCCTCAGTTTCCTCATCCCAGCATGAGAAAACGGGAGGCAGCCTACCTGCCTGCAGCAGCAGGCGCCTGGTTTGCGGTGCTGAAGGCACAAAGCGCTTTTGCTCACCCACTGCAGGGACAATGTCACCCACAGAGGCCTGTTCTCCTCATGCCCTGGAGCCCAAACAAAGCCGGCTGTAATGGAACGAGGCCCACCTTATCAGGAGGGGTGCTTTTCCTTTGAAAGTCAAATCTGAGGCCTTGGGACAATGAAGCGTGGGTGTTCCCACACAGCACACCCAGGCAGGCGGGGTGGAGGCCCATCTGGCCCAGCCTGGCCCAAGAGCCCCCCCAACCCGTCCCCGCTGCTCCCCCCACCCCCTGCCCTGGGGAATTCACTTCCTCAGACCCCTCTTCTGCTCTTTTCAGAGTCTTAAGAAAACCCTGAGGACGGCAAGCAAAGGCATCCAAAGGGCAAAATTTCTCTAGAAGAGATGCCCGGTGTGAAACCCGGACCCAGAGACGTCGGCCGCTTACCCAGGATCACACAGCACGGTGGTCCTAGGGTAAGTCCCGAAGCCCCCAGGCTTGCTGAGCAACATTCCAATGCTCAAGCATCAGCTGGACTCAGAGGAACTCGTCCAGGAGGACAGGGATTAAGCCAAGCCTGACTGCAGGGAGGAGGGAGGAGGGGGGAGGGCAGCAGGGATCTCACTTTCTCCCTCCCACATCCTCTCCCCAGCTTCATGGTTAAGCCAAATGTTTCATCCTCCTTCACACAATTTCCTTTTTTCTTTTCTTTTTTTTTTTTATCACTGCCATTTTTTTTTTGGTTTGTAAACCATCGGTCAGGTTCTAGAGAGGATGTGTCCCCAAAACATCCGAGAAACGAACTACTAACATCCCACATTTCAGCTGCAGCTCCCCACCCCTACTTTCAAAAGGATCTCCCCGCCCCCCACAAGGCATCAGGGAGCCCCGATCTGGGGACACACTTGCTCCCTGCCCTGGGGGCATCCCAAGGACACTTCAGCCTCACGGAAGGGCAAGGTCACTGAGCCCATCCCCGCCCATCTAGCTTGAGGGCGCCCCAGGGCTCCCCTGCAAGCAGCGGGGACCCAGCACCGCCCCCACCGCTGTTGACAGAGCCCGTGGGGACTCTGCTGCCTCCCGTCCCCTCCCATCCCAGAGGCTCACCTGTTGCCCCCAGGGAAGCCATCACCATCCTCCTGCCATCCTCCTGCCCCTCGACCTCCCCCATGGACAGCTGGCCCGCGGACTGCGAGAACCAGGGGCCTCCTCCCCAGACCTCCTTTCCCCTCCTTTCCTCTCCACACCTTTTCCACACCCACTGTCTGCTTGAGCTCTTCCTCTTTCAAGAAGTCTGCTCTGCCAACCACAGCCCAGCTGGCTTCCCTTTATCCTCCGCGCTGGCGCTGGTGGCTGGGCCTGCACAGCATGTTGGTGAATCATTACACGGTGTCGTTCCTGGGGAGGCAAAGCAAACATGGCAGCATTCTAAGACCCACGGCACACGGCCCAGTTCAGAGTTCATAAGAGCTAGATGAGCACTCGGTGAATACGACATTATTTCCCCACAAATTCCACTCTCAAAAAGGTAAATGATTCCCTGGGCGACAATAAAGAAATCGCAAGGTAGCATGAGTAATCGCCGGCTGTGTGCGTGTGTTTGTGTGTGAACTCCAGACTCGCTCACCCAGAGGGCACAGGCCCGGGACCTAGGCCCACGTGATCGGAACAGACAAACCACCCCCCCCCCGCCACCCTCCCCGAAAAGACTCCGCATGGTGTGCCGCAGCGTGGATCGGCGAGGGCCCCCCCAGCTCCAGCACAGCAATGTCATCGCCAAACGTTCCGCCATTAACACCCCGCTCGCCAGGGTTCGAAGGCTATTTGGTCTTTAAGAATGCTTCTCCCAATTCAGATGCCACTCTGCGGCTCAAAACCCGCTGGCATCTGAGCCCGAGGGAGGCTCTGGAAGAGAGGAGGGGGGTGTTCACGGGGGAGACAGAAAACACCACGCTGGTGGAGGCTCTCTTGAGACAGGAGGGGAAACAGCTGAAGGGTGGGAGCAGGGTGCCCGTGTGGGGCTGGTGGTTGCAAGCTGGGGGGGTGAAGGCGGGGAGGTGAATTCATCCATGGATGGGTGGTGTTAACGTGCCATCAAAAAGGTAAGGGGGCGCCTGGCTGGCTCAGTCGGTTGGGCGTCCGACTTCGGCTCAGGTCACGATCTCACGGTTCGTGAGTTCGAGCCCCGAGTCGGGCTCTGTGCTGACAGCTCGGAGCCTGGAGCCTGCTGCGGATTCTGTGTCTCCCTCTCTCTCTCTCTGCCCCTCCTCTGCTTACACTCTGTCTCTCTGTCTCTTAAAAATAAATAAACGTTAAAAAAAAAAAAAGGGTAAGGTGCAGGGAGGCCGCTGTCTTCCTGGGAGTTGGGTTGGTCCTAATGTGGGGTTAGACCACCTGTCACTGTTTAGACTCACCATCAGAAGCAGCCCCACCCTGAGCCCCCACAGGGAGCTCACACGAAGTCAAAGTAGTCTTGGGAATTTAAAAAAAAAACCCACTTTCAACAATCCCCAGGACCCACCCTGCATCTTGGACCCTATCACGTACCTCTTCTCCCCCTTAGACCTGCCCCCCTCTCCTATCTTCTTCAGCCTCACTCTGGACCTCTGCCCACCCTCCTCCACCTCCACGGCCCTGTGCCTCCTAATCTGTACCCCTGCCATCCCCACCGCAGAGGCCTCTCCTCATCTCCAGGCCACTTCCTCCAGGAAGCCTCCCCCTCCCCCCGGACAGCCTGCTTATTTAACCACCCACACTGTGACAGTTTTGGAGCCTCACTGGGACCGGCAGTCGACAAACCCTCATACTCTGTCCCTGTCCAGGGGCACTGTTGTCTCAACTGTATGCATAGGGTTTTAACGTATGGAAGTGACCAAGGGACACGCGGAGAAGCTAATGCCCTTGAAAGAAGATTTTTATTACTTACATTTCCCGAGAGGGAGCGTGTTACACCTCCCAGGGCCACATGGAAAAGCACCCGTGTTGGTCAGGGGGCAGAAAGGAATGAGGGGAAGACACAGGCCACTGCCTTTATTAGGGTTTCCATGGGGAAGGCAAGGCAGGGCAGGATGACTAGCTTAGGGTTGGCTAGTTTGAACAGCTCAGGCGGGCTCTGGGGCACAGGGGCTGTCCCCAGTTGTCTGGTCCCTGGCCCCGGGTGGTTCAGGGCAGGGGACGTTATGTGGCGTGTAAGAGTGAGATAAGGAAGACTCCAGATCACAGGCAAGATATAAACAACTGGGACCGTTAGTCTAAGAAAGCACATGATGCATCCACTTGCCTCCCGGCATCTAGCTGAGTTTCCAGTGTTTTTTAATCAACTGCTCTCTGGCTAACACCATCACTCTCCTGCCCCGCTAGCTTTCTGATTCCTCGTCAACACAACCCCATCCCTGGACTAACTGCAGACTCCTCCCTCCCTCTGCCCGTTACACAACAGAGAGGAGTTTCCCACCCGGGAACTCACCCCAATGCTTCCTCAGGGACCTCCCCACCAGGGACCCGCCACTCAGTTGACTCTCTCCCTCGGCATTCATAATTGTTAAAAACATAAATAAAATAAAAAGCAGCGACAGCCAAAAACTTCTTGATCAACTGTGGGGGAAACACTTGTAATTGATCTTCCAGACAAAACACTAGTTTCCTTCATATATAAAGATCGCCTCCAATTCAATAAGAAAAAGACCAACCACCTGAGAGAAAGGAGGCAAAATATATGAAAAGACAGTTCACGGTAAAGAAAACACAAGTGGCTCTCAGGTCGGTGAACACAGCCAAGAATTGCAAATTAAAACTCTATTGAGAAACTATTTTTACCTTCCAGGTTGGCAAATGTCAGCAAGTTTGGTAACACTTCACGTAAGAGGGCATGGGACCAGAGCACCCTCATCCACCGCTGGAGTGTATCTTTCTAAACTTTTATGGAGAGCGGTCTGCTGATATCTTTCAAAATCCAAACACACACCCTTCCGGCCCTTCAATTCCTCTCCTGAGGCTTTATCCCACATGAACCGCCTACACTGCAAAATGACTAGATGACAAGGCAATTCAGTGGGACGTTGTTTGTGACACCCCAAAACCAGGAGATTCATCAAATAAATGTGCGACATCCATGCAGTGGCACATTCTACAGCCTTGAACACTCGAGGGACCAATCTGGAAGCATCCCAAGAGAGCTAAGTGGGGAAACAACAAATGAAGGGCACCCGTGGGCCACCCTTTGGGGGAGAATGAATCGATACACGTTTTTACTGATTCGTCCCAGAACCGTCTCTGGAAGGGTACGTAGGAAGCTGGTGAAGCTGCTTCCAGGAAGGGGAGTGCGCTAGGAGGCCAAGGGAGACGGGAGACTGAGACTTTTCACAGGAAGTCTCTGCAATTTACAATTTTTTCGGCACCACATACATTTACTTTCTAAGAAAAAAAGGCGGGGCGGGGGAAGGGTGGGCAACAAGCGGATGAAATAAACAGAACAAAACCTTCCCTGACCCGCCTCCCTTTCTGGCTTCCTCTCACCTCCACAGAGGTGTCTGTACCTCTGTTTCTCCAGACACGCCGGCTGCCTCTGTTCCCTCCTGCCCCGCTGCCTCAGCCAGACCTGCCCCAGGGCACCGGGCTCCTTGATTTCTGGTCTCCGACTCCAGTGGCCACTCCGGCCCCACCGACCTCACAGCGGCCTCGCCCTCCTCCCCGACTCTCCCCCGCACCGGGCACCACGGTTTTTTTTTCTGCTCCCTCTCTGGGAGCTCCTCCCCAGTCTCTACATGGTGGAGCTCGCTTCCAGGTCCGTTCGCTCTCCCTGGGCTGCCTCGTCCACCCCAGGGCTTCACTCATCATGGGTATGCATGTAACTCCCAGACGTGTACCTCTGGCCAGACCTCTCTTCTGAGCTCAGGGCCCCACCTGGAAGCCTCCCAGGGGGCTCCAACCCAAAATGCCCAAACGTCACTCGCCAGCCTCCAACAGTTCCATCCCGCGCGTCCGGGAGGCTCCCTGGCCTGTGCTCCCTCCCAAGCACCCCAAGGGTCTGGCCCCTCTCCCCACCTCCACCATGCCTCCCCTGGCTGGTCTCCCTTCACGCTCTTCCCCACGTCAGGGCCTGAGCACACACTGTCACCTAAGCCCGGAGTACTCTCCCCCGCTCCCCACGTCTGTTTCATCTTGATTAATTCTTACATATCTTCTAGAGGGTGGATTAACATCATTCCTGCAAGAAGCGTCTCCCGGCCTCCGGACCGACGGATGTCAACTGAAGGTGATTTCTGTCCCACCAGGGGACATCGGGCAGTGTCTGGGAGACATTTTTGGGTGTCACAAATGGGCCGGGAGTGTGTGTGGCTACTGGCACCCAATGGGCAGAGGCCAAGGATGCTCCTGAACGTCCCACAAGGCACGAGACAGCCCCCCCACGACGCGGGATGACCTGGCCCAGAATGGCAGTAGCTCTGAGGTGAGAGACCCTGACCTGGACTAAATCATGGACCCGTGACACCCTTTCAGTACACGCTCTACTTCCACCGGGGATCGCCCACCCTGAATGTGATTCCATGCGTAACTGTGCAAAGATATTGGCCGAGTTCCATTTCCTAAGCTTTGGAGGATGCGTAAGTGAATTACACTTACCGGCTCACGGTATGTGATACGTAACCGGCTCACGTTTATCTATCCCCCACCCCCAGGACCCAGCCCCAAGCGCAGAGACTGATGGTGTGGATTGGTATGACGCGCTCAGGGCGGGACGGACCCGGACGAGGCAGGGGTGGCGTCCTGGCCTCCGGCTCTTCTGGGCCCTCTGTGCCACCCCAAGGTCGCCCCTTCCGTGTGGTCCCACCGCTCTGCACCCCACTCCGACCCTCGTCCCCACCCCAGGGGTCCTAAGAGACCCTTCCAGGCCATCGGGCCCCAGCTTGCCCCTTGGTCATCTTGCCAAACAGGCCACTCCCCCGTCAGCTGACCCAGGCAGGAGCGGGCACCTCGGTTCACCCAGACGCCGAAGCAGGTCCACCCTTAGACCTGCTCCCTCCATGCACACCGGCCACCCGGCTTCAGCGGTACCCAGTTTTGACCCACCTGGCCCTCGCCTTAAGCGTCTTTCCCTCCCAGTCCGCCCGTGACACGACCCGCACGGACATCCTTCTGGCTGGTATCACTTCCCGATTAAAACCCCCTTCAGCACCTCTTATGGCCTGTAGCCAGGAGCCCAAGTTCGCCAGCCTGGTCCACCCACCTTTCGCGGTCCACGACCCTCTCCACGGCCCCCTCGCCAGCCACACCCGGCTTCAGCAAGCACACGCACCACTGTGCTTCACGGCACGGGTCGGCCCTTCCTTCCCCTGCCCTGCGCTCCCCCGCCTCTCCTCTACCTGGATGCTTGGATATCCCGTGTTCACCGTTAACATCCACTTCTGACCTCTTCCTCACCAGTACGGCGACGCCTCAAAAGGTTAACCGCAGAATTTCCATCGGACCCGGCAATTCTGCTGCTGGGAATATATACAGAAGAACTGGGAGCGGGGACCCAAACGGATTATCTGCACACCCACGTTCATGGCTATACTACTGGCAATGGCCAAAAGGCAGCAGCAACCCAAATGTCCACCAACAGGTGAATGGAGGAAGAAAATGTGGTATATACTTAACGGTGGAATGCTATTCAGCCTTTATTTTTTTTAATTATCTTTAATGTTTACTTATTTTTGAGAGAGAGAGAGAGAGACGGAGCACGAACAGGGGAGGGGCAGAGAGAGAGGGAGACACAGAAGCTGAAGCAGGTTCCGGGCTCTGAGCTGTCAGCACAGAGCCGGACGTGGGGCTCGAACCCGCGAACCGTGGGATCGCGACCAGAGCCGAAGTCTGGCGCTTAACCTACTGAGCCACCCAGGCGCCCTGCTATTTGGCCTTTATAGGGAAGGAAATTCTGATGTACCTAATGAACTTTAAAACATGATGCTAAGTGAAGAGCCCAGATGGGGGGCTCACATGGCGTGTGATCCTGCTTACACGTGGGACTTAGAACGGTCCGATTCACAGAAGCAGAAAGAACAGTGGCAACCAGGGGCTGCGGGATGGCGGGGACGGGGAGTTAGTGTTTAACGGGTTTAGACTTTCAGTTAATATTCAGTGGGTACAGAGTTTATAGGGCACACCTGTGGCTCTGCAATTAAGTACTGAATCTTTGTCCTCTCGGACCGATGGTGGGGGTTCCTGAGGTTAAGCCCCATGTCCGGCTCCCTGCTGACAGCGGGAGACTGGGATTCTCTCTTTCCCTCTCTCTCTCTCCACCCCTCCCCCCCACTCTCACTCCCTTTCTCTCTCTCAAACTAAATAAGCTTTTAAATAAAAATAGTAATAACATTGTTGTGCACACTTGAAAGCTGTCAAGAGCAGCTCATAAAAGTCAACCTTGGGGGCATCGCGGTTTGTGAGTTCGAGCCCCGCGTCGGGCTCTGTGCCGACAGCTCGGAGCCTGGAGCCCGCTTCGGATTCTGTGTCTCCTCTCTCTCTCTCTCTCTCGAAAATATTAAACATTAAGGAAAAAAAATGTTTTAAGTCAACTTTGTATGGGGACAGATGGTGATCCCCTCGCGGTGTATGCTAATATCAAATCATTATGTTGTAAACCTGAAATCAACATGTTAAACATCAGTTACACCTCAGTAAAAAAAATTAAAGGAAAAGAATGAATAACCCAAACGAATCATCTGGGTTAATGCTTTCCCAAATCTCACAGCCTGCTGTACCCAGAACAATGACTTACTTCCAGGATTCACTGACAAACCCCTTCCACCCCTGGAGGAGACACATTTTCGCCCTTCCATCAGGCAATGAGGTCAGAAGGGGCTTCTGTGGACAAAGTTAATAAACAGCTAACTTGGGAGGAATAAACAAAATAAAGCCAGGGCTGGGTCAGTGCAGGCGTGTGTGGCCCTTGTGTCTGACACCACTGGGTTGCATCCCCGCCCCCCACCCCCACCCCCCGGCTGCCCACTGGCTGGGCTGATTCACTTCCTGTGTCCTCTCAGGGGCAGGCAGCCAGAGAGGGGACAGGGGACTGTGGACCAGAAGCTGAACCCTTAGGGCACGTGGAGACTATTAGTCACTGGCTGGAGGGCTTCCGACCTTAGTGCTCATGGGGACCACAGGCCTGCCCCCTCCCATCACCTTCTTATGTAAGCCAAGGTCTGGAAGGCAGAGTGAACTTGGCCTTGGGGCTCAGCAAGAGGCAGTGGCCCAGAGCCTCCCTTTTCCTCATAGCTCACGTCGCACCCTACAAGCCCTTGGAGCCCCCATCCCCAGGCCCCCCGTTCATGCACTGTCCATATTTATAAACTAGGGGCTGGAAAAGACAAATGTGTCCCTAGTCATCAAGGTGTCTTCAACCAGAGACCCCCTGGGGTTCTCCACCGGAGAGGATTTTGCCTCCGGGACATTTAGCAACATCTGGAGACATCGTTGGTTGCCAAGAAGGAAGTGACAGGTGGCCCCCGGCACCTGGCATCCGAGGGGTAGAAGCCAAGGTTGCTACTAAGCATCCCGCGACGCACAGGGCGGCCCCCACCCCCACAACAAAGACCTGTCCTGCTCCCAGACATCACTAGCGCTGAGGTGAGAAACCCTGATCTAAGCCAAGCTGTTTTTTACCGATGAGGCCCACCCAGGAAGGGACAGGGCCAAAGTCACACCGTGATATAGTATCAGAATTAGCACCCATGGTTCCCCACCAGCCACAGCAGCCTTGAGCTCCCAAGAGTGCAGTGACCAACTCAAAGATTGGTAGTGGGCTGGCAGAGTGGCCCGATTTAGGACCACGCGACCTAGAAGCCCAGGGTGGCTGGGCTCTGGGCCTTTAACAGGCTCCCAATCACTTCTACCACGGTCAGCCTGGCCAGGGGGCTCCCGAATAACTGAAGGGGAAAAAAACGTCTCATGGGCGATGGTGTGCTCAGGCAAAACGCGGGCTTGAGGCCTAGGCAAAATTCACCACTCACACCCCGCAGAGCACGCTGGGGGTGGTCAGGGCCACAAGTGAGGCCAATCCTGTGAAACAAACCCTGCCTTAGAGGACACGGCAAGGGCAGGAGTTACAGCTTGGGTCACTGCTCTGGGACATGCTGCCTTTTCTCCCAGACACTAAAAACAGCTGTGTCTCTTGCACCTGTTGGCCCCTCGCTGCCACCTGCATAATTTCAAAATAATGTCTAGAGTCACCCTGTCCTTTTCCCCAAGCAACCAGCCCCAGGTCTCCAGGTACCGGGGTGCAGGCCAAGGCCTCAGAGCTGACTGTGCAACCCCATCGTTGAAGAAGGGCTGACTCATGCTATGTCACAATAGGCGAACTTTTCCATTCACTGTTGCTGGAAGCCACCGAACTTGTAGTGATGGGGGCGATAAAGAGAAGGCCAGGGGTCAGGAATGCATAAGCTATGTCTCAGGTCAGGGTCTCGCCTGCTCCAGGGGAAGGGAGTAGTTGGGGAGCAAGGAGGGGGGGACCACAGTGGCCTGGGACACAGGAGGAGTCACCATTATGGATTCACTTCTTCAGGCAAAGCATTTTCTTTGTCTGCCGCCCCCCCCGCCCATCTCCCGGTCCCCTTCCTCCCCAATTTTTTCCAAACAGCTGATAAACTCGTAAACATGTACATTCCTAGAGGCACAACTTCTGGGTGTCTCCCCCAACACCAAGGCATAGGGGCATTCCCGCTCTGCATCTGGCAAACCACAATGAGAACGGAAAACGGTCTGGGGGTCAAGAGCAGGGCTCGGGGGAAACAGCCAAAGCTCCCCAAGGCGGGTGCTGGCCACCCTCGCGTCCAGGCTCTCTGTCCCATCTGTGTGGCCTGCTGGGTCGTACAGAGGCAGCATGGCCGAAAGGCTACGGCCGTCCAGGGTACCTCTGGCCCCCCTCTCCCTCTGCCCAAGTGTTATCTTGGGCAAAGTTACACCACCGCTCTGGGCCTCGGTCTCCACATCTGTCAAATGCAGACGACCCGGGTTTCAACGTCATGGAGTTATTGTAAAGATTAACCGATTCGTGCAGAGAGGTTAGAACACGGCCTGGCAAACAGCTAACAATTACTGAATGCTTATGACTGGTATTAAAATGCAACAATCACCCCTCCAAGCCATCGGGGAAGAAGGCAGGAGCCATATTTCCTGTGAGTGTGAAGAGGAAATGCCTCCAGGGACCTCACCTCCCACCTATGGCCCTACTAGCTTCCTCCAGAAGTCATCTTTGTCCCATCTCTTCTCCTCCAATTGACTCCACAGGGGCCCAGAGTTTTGCCTTGAGACACAGATAAAATTCCTTTGCTGAAGATGGCAGCTGAAAGAACGATGGGGCGGGGCCGAAGCCGCTTGGTGTATGTGTGTGTAGGTGTGTTCCATATTTTCTATTGCATAGAAAGTTCCGGCTTCTACTGTAGATAATTCTTGGACCTCCACTCCACCCCCACCCTCGAGCTTCTCCATCCTGCTTGTCCCTGCACTGGGGTAGTTCTTGGGTCCTCCAAGGAAACGACTCTGATCAGATTCCTAAGTGAGGTCTCAGAGCCCCAAGCCTTCCCCAGGGCCTTGGGCAGAATAACGTCCTCACTCTTCCCAGCCCACACATCTGGTCACACCTTCTCAGACTGGTTTGTTAACCTTGGCCCATGATCTGAAGCTCCATCCTTCCCCCCAGGGCTGCCTGGGGACCTGGCTCTGGTCCTCCTCCTTGGTTCCCCAGTGTCCCGGGGAATTTTAAAAGACTGCCTGGAAAGGCCACTGTTTTCACCACTAACTGAGGAACTTCCCACCTCTGGAGAGCAGCACTGGGAGTTTTCTTTGGGGGATGGGAGTCTAAAGGGGAGCACTCCTCCCTGGCTCTCTCAGTTCGCGGGGTGGCCATGCGTTCTGCCTGGGAGCTGCCTCTCTGGGTGACCTGAAGGTTCTTGCCAAGGCAGCTCTCAAGCACCGCGAGCACCCAGGTGCAGGGAACAGAGACCCAGCTTTGAATGAACTTGAGTTCCATCAAGAACTCCAGCTCTGCCTCCAACAGGTCACTCTGGGCCTCAGTCTCCCCGTGAGGAGAGGAGGGGTGGGCTGAATGTGTTCATTTATTCAACACATATTTAACTAAGCACCCATTACACACAAGCCACGGCGCCGATCCCCGGCGGCAGAGCCGTGACTAAAACCGACAGAAAGCCCTGCCTTCACGGCCCTGATATTCTAACCGGGAAGACAGATGATAAACGAGATAGAAAAGGAAACGAGACAGGACGTTCGCTGATATGGAAAATACAGCACAGAGTGGGTAGAAGGGATACGGCCTCTAACGCCATTCCAGCTGAGAAACTCCGGGTCTAAACCTCTTCCCCTACTGGGTTCTGGTTAAGACCCAGGAACTGGCAGAGGCCTCCTCCAGGGAAGAGAACTGATCAACTCTGGCTGTGCGGGCCTGTCCTGAGGGCAAAGGGGACACCTGGGCCGGCTGAGGAGTCCAGGGCTATAGGGCTCCTGGCAGGGCCTCAAAAGTCTTCAGGGCCCTGCCATGGAAAGGCCTACACCCCCTGCCACTCTTCCCCACTTGACCGTGGCCTAGAATGAGCCAGACACTGACCACCTCCTCCTCTAGGGGCTCTCAGACCCCTCCGGTCCCTCCTCCTGCAGCCTCCCCTGTATGGTAGAATGTTCTCTCTGCTTACATAAGGATGGGGGGGAGGGGCGCCTGGGTGGCGCAGTCGGTTAAGCGTCCGACTTCAGCCAGGTCACGATCTCGCGGTCCGTGAGTTTGAGCCCCGCGTCGGGCTCTGGGCTGATGGCTCAGAGCCTGGAGCCTGTTTCAGATTCTGTGTCTCCCTCTCTCTCTGTCCCTCCCCCGTTCATGCTCTGTCTCTCTCTGTCCCAAAAATAAATAAAAAACGTTGAAAAAAATTAAAAAAAAAAAATAAGGATGGGGGGGAAGGATTAAAAAAAATCCAATTTTAGCACCTTCTCTTCCTGTAGAGACTGTTTTTGATCGGTGGCTACTTCCTGTGAACCTACTGTATGCTCAGGATAAGGCCAGCTCTCTGAGGGAGACCAAAGATGTGTGATCGCTTCCCAGACGTATTCACAGGCCACGTGGGGAGCTCAGGCTAACACACATACACAGGAGGAAATCACCATCATCTCTTACAGTTTGCTTGGAAGCTTACAGAGCCCTCTGGACCGCTCACTCATAAAACCACGCAGACTCTACTGTCCCCGTGTTACAAATGAGGAGACTGAGGCATGCACCATCTCTGCCCTCCATCCATGGTTGCCCCATGAATGGGTAAGGAGAAGGAGGAGGCAAAGGGTCAAGTTTCCAACGAGATTTCCTGGAAGGCTGGGTAGGACTCCAGTGCAAATGGGACAGAGGCCTCGGTCTCCTAGGGCAGGGCGAAGCCAGGCACATAACTCACTTCCCTTGGGCCTGACAAGTGGATCCAGGGTAAAGGCAAAGCCTACCTGTCTGGAAAAGCACAGGGGTTTATGGATGCGCTCGCTGGTTTATAAAGCATCAAACCGCCCCAAGTGGGTGTCAAGGACCCTCGGTGGCAGGAGGCACCTTTCCAGTCCAAAGGAAAGAATCTCTGCCCTTCGAGGTTGATTCAGTCCGTTCCTGTTGGGCAGCCTCCGGGAGCCGTGAAACTATGGCTACGGCAGTGAACAAAACAGGTGCCTGCCTCCCGCAGTCCTGGAGCTTAGCAAGGAGCTGGCTCTCTCTTGAGGAGCCGCCTGACCGGATTTTACTTCTTCTTGGAGGTGCCCTTTCCTGGCCTACCCCTTCCAGAAGAACCTCCAGGGAAGGGGGGAGGAGGGGGAGAAGAAAGGAACCCCTGCTGAGTCAGAGGTCCTGCAAAAATGGAGCACCAACCACCTGGCTCTAGGAGACTGGTTTGAAGTTCAGGTCTACCATACCCCCCCCCCCCAACCCCCCCCCCCCCCCCCCCCCGCGAATGACTTAACCTGTTTGAGACTCCTCCTCCCCCACCCCCCCCCACCCCCAACCTTGCTAATGGGATAAGACCTACTACCTCACTGGTTTATTGTAGGGGGGGAAATGAAATCAGCGACGCGTCCATGCTAGTGATGTTAGCTCTTACTCTGATCCACGGACCTCCCTCATCTGTTCTCTCGGGTTCTGCGTGGAAAGGGGCATCTTTCACCCCCGTCCTCACACTGAGCTGGGCGTCCTCGCCGCCTTGGCTGCACGAAGCCCATTCTGCTCAGGTCCGCAAGGGTCACAGAGCTCTAGACCTAGCTAGGCCCCTGCCGGGCTGGTGGGGGAGGGGGGGGTTGGGGACGCCACCCTCCCTCCTGCTCTCAACTCCTCCGACTGGGGCTTGGGGAGTGCTTGGGGGGAGCCAAGGATGCCCAGCCGGGCGGCGGCCTGCCGGAAGACAGGACAGAAGCCGGGATGCCCTGGTGGCTGGGCACCCACCGCAACAGGGCCCAGCCGCCCCCCACCCCGGGCAAGGGACGCCCCCTCACCCGCACCCCGCCTGGCGCGGTCGGCTCTCCCGTCGTGGGTCTGGCCCCCGGGCGGCGGGAAGCGCGAAAGTAAACATCCCTCCAGAATTCGCCAACTCCGCAGTCCCCATCCGAGGACTCTGCTCAGGGGCTCGGGGACGGGCGGGGAGGGGCGCAAACGCCCAGGGGACTGAGAGATGGGACGCGCGAGAGGGCCGGCGTCCCCAGGTGTCCGCGGAGACCCGGCGCGCCCGCCCCAGCTCCGCTCGGGCTCCCCGCGCGGGGACGTGCGGGGCCGCGGATGCCTGTCGCCGCCGCCCGGGGCGCGGCGGTCCCGGCGCAAACTTTCCTTCCGAGAGCGGCCCTCGGCGACCTCGGCGGGCCGCGGGCAGCGCGGGGGCGACGGCGGGGTGCGCGTGGACCCCAGGCGCGGGGTCCCGCCCTCGGTTACCTGGGTTCCGAGGGGCGCCGGCGTCCGGCGAAGGGGGCGCAGGGACGCGGCACCGGCAGGCCGCACACCGGGACGCTCCTCCGGGGCCGCTGTGGCCCCCAGACACGCGGGCGCTGCACCTGGCCCGGCGGGTCGGCGCGCCTACCCCGTGGGTCCCGCCCCCGGTCCCCTCCCGCCCGGGGCGGGGCGCGCAGGCCCTGGGGAGGAGCCGAGGGCAGGGGGGAGGGCAGGGGGCACCGCGGGGGCACCCCTCTCAGCGCGGCCCGCACAGAACCACGTGCCACCGACGCCGGACTCGGTGACCTCCCGAGCGGCGCCCACCGCTCGCCCCGCCTGAGATGCCACCGAAGCCGTGCGCCAGGTGGAGTCGCGTGTAGGCCCCCGTCGCCCGCCGGACCCCTCCGCACGCTCCACCGCGCGCACCCCCACTCCCGGGGGCCGAGGGCTGGGAGCCTGCCCTTCAGAAGAATGCACGGGGTGGAGCACAGAGAAGGAAAAAAACAACCGGGTACCCGCAGCCCCACCCCACCATGATCTCTCCCCACCCCTGGCTGTTCTTGGCCTTGGCCAAGCTCCACCGGCTCTCTCCGGAATGCCCCTGCCCAAGGGAGCTTTGCCACCCTCTCCCGTTCCCCAGGACTCCACTTCCCAGGCCTGGAAGGGGCTGGGCCTGGACTTCTGCCACTCAGTGGACACAGCAGAAAGAGTCACAGGGGGACACAGGGGACAAAGAAGAAACAGCCACCCAGACTGTGTGGCTACTCCCAGGTGCTGAAGGAACAAGTTGTAGGTTGTTCCTGCCTGCCCCCCCTCCCCCAACTCTCCTAGAGGAATTCTGGAAAATGCACCCTTTGGACAAAGCTTCCAGAATGAAATGGGGGGCGGGGTCGACCTTCCTTGCCTGCCCAGGTTGTCTGAGCTCTTTTTTCTGCCTGCCTTGCCTTGTTTGTTACATGTGCAGACACAGTGGAAGGAGCACAGGACCAGGAGTCCAGAGGCCTCCATTTAGCTCTGTGGCCTTGGGAGGGTCTCTAGCTCTTCCTGAGCCTCAGTTTCCCCATTTGCCGTGAGTTAATGATCTCTCAGGCCCTTTTTATGGATCCTCAATGGTACTATTGGGCATCTTGCTTAGGTTGGCCTGCAGCTGTGCATCACATAAAGAAGTGTGTGCACGTGCGTGTGTCTCGCTTGTCCTTTCAGATGTAAGTTCTTGGAGGGAAGGGACAAGGCCGTACAAACAGGCAGCCGTGCTGTGCAAACCAGAGCTTGACAGGAGTGGGGGGCATGGAGTGGATCCCAGTCCCAGCTTATGCTGAACTCAGAGTGGCCTCGTAATCCCTGCTTTGCCTTCACGAGGGTTTGGGGGACTGAGATTTGAGACGTGGAGCCCTTTGCGGGGGAGGCAAGGCCCCGGGCGGTGTCCTTTCTGATGTCATCTTTATTTTTTAATGTTTATTTATTTTTGAGAGAGACAGAGCACAAGCAGGGGAGGGGCAGAGAGAGAGGGAGACACAGAATCGGAAGCAGGCTCCAGGCTCTGAGCAAGCTGTCAGCACAGAGCCTGACGTGGGGCCCGAACCCACGATCTGTGAGATCATGACCTGAGCTGAAATCGGACGCTTAACCCACTCAGCCACTCAGGTGCCCCATAACATCATCTTTAGATGCCCGGGACAGTGATGGGCTTTGGAGGCAGAATAGGGCGTGAGGTGTTTAAAGCCAAATGCTGGCCTGGCCCCCAGCCTGCAGAAGCTGTTGGCACGCACAAGGCAGGCACACAGCCCACCGCTGAGCAGAGACAGCCAGTGCCCCACCGGACTCCTGCCCACCGCAGGCCTTTTTGTGTGCACCTTGGGGACTGAAGAGGGACGACTAAGTGGCTCCCGGAACCTAAAGGAGTGTGGTCAGTGGATCTTGGCCAAACACCTGGTCACCAGGGGCCACAGCCCCCACCTCTGCTGCTGGGAGACGAAAGCCTAGCTGAGTGGTTAAACAGGAACCCTCTGGAGAGGGCTGTGGAGCAAGGAGAGGCTGCTGGGGAGAAGGGGGGAGCAGAGGAGAGGGTGCTGGAGTCCCAGGGAGGGTCTGGAAAGCTGGGCTGGTATCGGTCGACCTTGGGGGATTTTGAGGCCACACCGGTTGGGAGATAGGGGCACGGGACGTTTCTGGAGAGACCCGGACCCCAAATTACCCAACGAGGCAGCCGATGATATGTCAGGAGAGGCAGCGAGGTGACATGGAAAGAGCACCAGGAGTCAGGCAGCCTGGATGCAAACGGCCTTGAGCAGCTGTTTCTTTATCTGCGAGCGGGGATCGGAATCTTGTTCCTTGTAGGGTTAGCGTGGTGACCACAGAATGCATTTGGAAGTGCTTTGGGCGCAGGAGTGCTGCGTGAATTCAACATTCAGGCTTTGTAGTTTCTTTTCAAGGGCCTCAGCGAACATTTGTGGGACCGGCCCAGCGGGGGGGCAGGCACTACGTGTCCTCGTGGCCATGGGAGGTGGACCACGGAAGGGTGTGGGGGGATGTCTGCAGTGGTCCGAGGGACCGAGGAGGGGTGGGGGAAATGGAGAGCATCACTCAGAAATGTCAGTTCTCTTTGGGGACACCTTTATAACACAATGCAAATATCCTTTTTGGGCAGAGCTCCCCCCCCCCCATCCATAAGACGCAGAATCAACCATTTCTCCCTCTTGCCCTCGCTGCCCCCTGGGCGTGCAGGGTGCCAGGTGTCGGAAGTACTTTTCCCGGCCAGGAGCCCACTCCTCAGGGGGCTCACCAGCTCCTCCCGGGTGGCCCCAGACGGTCTGTCCCCTTTGTCCAGAGGGCTTTATCTGACAGCAAGAACTGTGCACCCCAAACATAGCAGGACTCGGGAGCCTCATGCATCCTTAGCTCTCTTGCACCCAACGCTCAGCCCCCAAGTTCTCTCCCTCCTCTTACCTCCCCTGCGATGGAGTCTTCAGGCCGGGCTTCCTGCTCCACTTTGCGGATGAGAAAACGGAGGCCGGGAGAGGGGCCAGCGCTTGCCCGACAGTGCCTCTGACGAGGCTTTTCCCTTGCTGCATCGGGGCTGGAAGTATTAGCCTCATTTCACAGGAGAAGAAGTCGCCGCTCAGGGGGAGTACATGGTTGACAGAAAGGCCTTCTCTCACTATCCTGGGGGCCAGAAGTCTCCAATCGCTACATCAGCAGGGCCACGCCCTTCGAAATTTCCATAGGAGAGTGAGTCCTAGTCTCTTCCAGCTTCTGTGGGCTCCGGGCGGTGCTCGGCTTGCGGGGGCGTGACTCCAATCACGCTCCCTTCTCCTCCGTGTCTCTCTGGGTCCTCTCCTGTTTGTATGAGGACTCCAGTCCCTGGGTCCAGGACGATCTCGTCTAAAGATCCTTAATTACAACTACAAAGGCCCTTGTTCCCAAATACCTTCACAGTCCCAGGGACTGGAGGTTAGGGCATGGCATTATCTTTTTAGGGGACACCATTCAGCCCAGTTCGGTGTTTTTCCTCCTAAGGGTAGCACCTCGTGGTCCCCCAGTGTCGTACCTCATCTCAGCTGCCTGGGAGAGGCCTCCCTCAGCCTCCTCCCCCACCTGGCTGTTTAGGGAGGAGACAGGCTAAGGCCACTTGGGGGCCTTGCTGGGGCAGTGAGTTGGGGGACTCCCCTTCCTCTGACTTCCTGTCCCAGCACCTCCCAGTCTGACCATGGCTGTTTCAGTAGCACCCTTTGTGTCCTTTTCTCTAACACCTTTCCATCATGGGGTACTTATGGGAAAGACTCCCTTCAAGGGGGATGTTCTCCCTGCCTTCCATGCCCCAGCCCCTCTGCTGATGCCCAGGGCCTGACAGCCCTTTACCGGGGAGCTACGAGAAACGACAAAGGTTTGCATTCCCCGCAGAAATCACAGACCCCCAGAGGAACCCCCCCGCCCCGGGGGGGGGGGGCACAGTCTCTCCCCAGGTGTGGATCCAGTCCTTAGAGGGGAGTTGAGGGAGGTAAAGCATGAGAAGCCCCCGAAGGGTGTGTGTGGAGTGGGAAGACGCTGAGAGGGGAGGAGGGTGACCCCCCCCCCGCCCCCTTGTCTGGGACTCACCTTGGCCAGGGCTGAGCCACAGGGCCAGGCTTAGGGCCTGGACACCCGCCTCCCGAGGGAAATACCACGAGTGCCTGTGCCCAGTGGGTTTTTCTCCACCAAGAACCAGAGAATCTGGAAAGGCCTTCAGGGTCATTTGACCTAAGGGGTAACGGTGCTCAGGGAGGAGCAGAGATGCCATGAAGGGGACCAGCAGGCTGATGGTGTCTCGCGTGCCAGCTTCCTAGGCCAAGGCAGGTCCGTACAGCAGCCCACAGTCCTCTAGGCAAGGGGCTTGGGCAGCCCCTGTTTGCAAGGGGAGAGCTACAGGACTGGTCTTGAGGCCACAGTAGCGGAGAGGCGCACGGGGTCTATTGGGTGGAGGGATTCTAACGGGTGGCTTGGGGGAGGGCACACATGGGCGTTATGAAGGAGATTTAGCTCCCACCCCACCCCCTGGCAAACTCCATCATAACCCCACCGCAACCTCTGTTTTCTCCTGTCAGCCTCGGAGGGCCTCTGTCCCTGCAGCCAAAAATGCCCTAGCGTGAAAATATAATATCTAATCCAGCGGTTCTCAATCCCGGCTGGACGTCAGCACGAGCCACCGATTCAATCCAAATCTCTGGAGGTGGGGCCTGGGTCTTTTCTAAAGTTCCCCAGGTGATTCTGGCGGGCAGCCAGCGTGGGGATCCCGAGGTAGTCCGACGCCCTGGGCTGTCTGGCTCTTGGTCTGTGTCCTCATCATCCCGCCCCCAGTGCCGGGTGGGACCCAGGTCACAGCAAATATACATACAAATACGGGAGCCCGCCCCGACGGTTCCAGCACCTATGATGGTGGCCTACGTGCCCCAACAGCCATTGTAGCAACACTTCCTGCCTGGATTCTGGGCCATCCATTGCACGCGGCTCAGCGCTTCCCTGGGTTTCTCCTGCTCCTGTCCCCCTGAGCCCCACGGCACCGGGTGTGGACATGCTGGAGGTGAGTCAAGCTCTCCGGGCGGGGGAGGAGGGGGGTAGGGAGGGGGACGAGGGGTGCTGCCTCTGGTTCTCTTCTCTCAGCCGGAGGCCGCTGCCTCTCCTCCAGGCCTTTAAGGACTGCCCTCCCCCACCGCAGCAAACGTTGACTGCCCCGTGAACCCAGAGACTCCCTCCCGGACCCCCAGCTCTCTCTCCGCCCCCAGGTACCAGCTGTCGGCAAGCTCCCCGCAAAAACCGGACTCCCGCTCTCTCTCCAGAGCCAAAGGCACACGCATCACCTTTAACACAGCAGTCCCACCCCTGAGAGCGTATCCCAAGGGAATAATCCTGAAGAAATGAAAAAGCTCTTTGAACAAAGTTTCGGCATTGTATCCAAAAGCAGGGAGCTGGAAGCAACCTAAGTGTCCAGTTCCAGGGTGCCTGGGAAGCAACAGCACACCCACCGTAAAAGCTAATTGTGAGGACGGTTGCAACATCGGAGATGGCTAATGATACAGTGTTGAGTGCAAAATTGCACTGGGCAGGAGCCCAGCTGTGAAAAGTTGCATATGTGCATGTACAAGGGCTGGAGGGGAACTGGGGGTGGGGCGGCGGGGGGGGGGGGGGAACCTCCAGTGCCCACTTTTTAAAAGGCCGGCAATTGTGGGTGATTCTTTTTCTGATTTCTGATATTGTTGTAATATTGTTTGTGCAATAAATAGCTGAATGAATATAAAATAATAGTAATTATTATTAGTCTCTAGGGGAAGGCTCTTGAATACACCTATTCAAGCTCAGGTGTAAATGAGCACAGGTCCCCGTGCGGGCTGCTTGGGTGGAACATTTGCATTTGAAAGAAGCTAAAGTTTCCGACGAACCCTGGCATTCAGATCCGGGTCGCAGAGCTATTTTATAGGCAGGTGAAGGCCTTGAAGTCCCCAGCCGTAGATCAGCCCCCTTCTCCACACATTTCTTAGCTCAATGTGTCCACTTTGTGGGGCCACAGGGGAAGGGACAGAGCACAGGTAACTCAGCCTCTGAGCCTCGCCCTACACTGCACATTATTTTATTCAATAATAAGGATATCTGTGGCATCAGACAGCGACACTCTGACTGGGCAGGGAAGGTGCCAGGGGTTCACAGCCAGGAAAAGGCAGGGGCTGAGATCTGAACCCTGGTGGGGTTTAGCTAAGGGGAAGGGGGCTTCTCCCCTCTGGCCTTGGGTCTTCCCTCGGAGATGAAAAGGTGACAGGTGCTATCCAGAGCCTCTCAGTGACAGCCTGGATGCACAAGGACAGTTCTAGTCATAGGAGTGGGACAGGGTGCTGACGGACCCCAGGGAGAAAGAAGGGCAGGCTGGCGCTGGGTCTGAGGCTTTCTTAAAAATCTGGGTGTGGACCTTTTGAAGTTGTGTGCTCAGGAAAGGCGCAGGAAGCTTGCTGTGTTCTCTGTCCCCACCCAGCTCCGGAGCTGTCAGAGGTGGGAGGGGGAAGTGATCCCCTGCTGATCTCCTGGGGCCTGGCTGGCTAGGCAGGGCAGCTCCAGAGAGCCAGTGAGCCCTGTGATATATACCCAGTCTGCTCACGGGCGTGGAAGTCCAGATTTACACAAACAAGCAGGAGAGCTTCTTTCTGACCAGAGGATTGAAGGCGACAGTCCCCACCAGTGTTTACCAAGTTCTTACTACTGCTGGTGTAAGCTCTATAGACCCCGTATCTCATTTAATGCTCACTGAGCCCCATACCATTGTCCCTGTTTCAGAGTTGGGAAAGTGGAGGCAGTGACTTGGATGAGGTCACGCAGCAGGGACTCGGGACTGGCGCAAAGTTTGTGCTCTCAACCGCGGTGCCATTCTGCCTTAATAACCAGAGGCTACATTTTGATTTCCGAAACTTCAATATATATACGACTTCTCCTGGAACACGTCTGCTCTGAAGTTCACCACAACGTCCATCCTAACAGCTAACGTTCAAAATAGGACTCCTATTCGCATCAGCCAGCTGCTCCCCAGGCTTTCACAGGTCCAAGCCTTTGAGAAACAGTCCGCTTATGGGAAATACAGAGCACCTGCGATCAGTTTCATGCATTAGAATACAGGGACCATAGCCATCTATTAGCCATCCTAGCAACAGTAAGATACAAAAAGAGCAAACGACTTGCCTGAATGGCTCCATGACCTAGACGCCGAACTTGTATCGCACAGCCATCGGGCCTGCTAGGATTTCTTCCTCCTCAAAAATCGTTGTGCAACTCTTTTCCGGGATGGTTTCTGACCCGTTTTCTAGAAAGTCCCTTTGGCTCCAGCCCGTGTCGTACCTAGCCAACACGGTCTGCTTTGCCTTTTAAAGATCCAAGTGCAATGTCTTTCTTCCGATGCCCAGGTCTGGAAGAGCCAAGGGGATGGTCCTGGCCTCTGACGAAAGCAGCCGGGGCTGAGAATGTGCCGAGGCCCCCCGTGACATCTTTGTCACTCTGAGCCATAGTTGGGTTTGCGAATACTCCCGAAATCCCTGCTAAATATTTTAGCATGGGGAGGAAGCTGCTAAAGAGAGGGAGAAGATTATTGAGGACTGTGTAAATATTTAATTTAGCTCCAAGCTGGTAACCTCAATTACAGCACACTAATGCCTTTAGCCTAATATTCCTGAATCTGAGGACAAAGAGCCCTTTCTCAGGCACACGTCAAACCCCTTCACCAGCAGGGCAACCCCACCCTCATTGACCACACCAGGGCTGGAAACCTCATGCCTTCTCTTCAGTTCCCACGACAACCTGGTGAAGCTGGTGGTATCATCCCACATTGCACAGGAAGTAACCGAGGAGGCACAGAGTGTGTACGTAAGTGGCAAATGGCTGAGTCGGGACTCGAGCCCAGAATGTATGTACTCTTGGTGACCCCGGCCACCAAACCTACCAGCAGGCCGTCCCACATTCCCTTCACGGCCCACCTTTGGATTGCTGGCCCACCGGTCCTAATGTTCGCTGAGTGGCGTCCCTGGCTCCGTCCTGGGTGGTGGAGCCTCACTTCTGAGTCTCACCCGCCCAATGCACTTGTAGCCAAGAAGCAATGTGCTCAGGACTATGGACAGGTCTCATCACCTAGGAACCAGGTCAGATGCTCACAGGATGCGGCAGAAGGAGGTTTCCTCTGGACTCCGATTTCTTTCTTCATTCACTCATTCACATTCTTACTACAGATCCTTGCTGAGCACGTGCCGTGGGACGGATGCTGTGGTAGGCTGCATAACGGTCCGTCAGAGATGCTCCCAGATCCTGTGACTATGGTAACTTATGTGGTGAAAAGAATTTTGCAGATGTGATGAAGTTAAGGATCTTGAGATGCGCGGATCGTCCTGGATTTTTAGAGTGGGTCCCTCGTAATCACAAAGGTTCTTATAAGCGGAAGGCAGGAGGGTCAGCGGTCAAAGTGTGACAATGGTAGCGGAGGTCGGAGAGACGCAGAGGTGAGCGGAGGAAGACGGGCAGCCTCTATAAGCAGGAAAAGGCAAAGAAATGGATTCTCCCCTGGAGTGTCCGGAAGGAACATAGCCATACCAACACCTTGATTTTACCCCCAGTAAAACTGATTTTGAACGTCTGCTCTCCAGAACCATAAGATAATAAATTTGGGATGTTTTAAGCCACTGCGTTTGCAGTCATTTGTTATGGCTCCAACAGGAAACTAATACAGATACCAAGATAAATGAGGTGTGGTCCCTAACATTGAGGAGCCCTTTATGGGACCATGAAGAATCCCCTGGAGGGCTTGTCAAACACAAATGCTGGGCCCCGCCCACAGAGTTTCTGCTACAGTGGGTCTGGGCGGGGGGCTGAGAATTTGCTTTCTAACAAGCTCCCAGGAGATGCTGAGGCCATAGGCTGAGGACCACACTTTGAGAATCCCTTGCCTAGAGGCGCGGTTCTGGAGTTTTACTGTGCATTCAGCCGTCCCGGGGGATCTTGCAACATGCAGTTTCTGAAGATAAATGTGTTCATTTATTTGTTGCCATGTGTATTGCCTGCACCCTCGGCTAGAATGTCAGGTATGGGAAAACAGCTCCTTTGCGGCTGCTGCCAGAGCAGTGCCTCGCAATGGACATGCAATAAACATCTGGTGACTGGCTGGGTGGATGAGCGAGGCTTTGGAGCTTGCTGGCACCGTTTTAGGTCAGACACGGTGATGTGGGTGTCCTGGGTGCCCTTGCCGATGGCACGGAGTGAATGAAACCCCATAGGGACAGAATAAAGATTAGGAGGCAAAAGGGGGTGGAAGGGTCCCCAGGGGCCCTCCATCATAGGAGAGGGGCAGCATGAGTATCCCTGAGGGAGGAGGAGCAGCTGGGGGGGGGAGCGGGGAGAGCCAGGAAGGAGGGTATTCCCAAGAGGGAAGGGAAGTCAGCAGATCCTACAGCAGCCAGCCAAGAGGGGCTTCCGGATAAGGCTCCAGGGAGGGAGAACTCAAGCACAAAACTCCCACTGTTAGGAACTGGGGTGGCATCTTCTGTGTGAAGGGAGGGCTTAGGGGCTCAGATAGGCATCCATTTTTTTCTCTCTTGACTTATTAGACAATTTATAAAAGCAAGATGTGTATGCTGGGAAATATTTTGGAGAATTCTGAGAAGTATACAGAAAAAAACGGAAATCTCCAGTAACTGCCATACCCAGAAATGAGCCTTATTTATGTTTTTATGTATTTGTTTTTATTTAATACGTGTATGTCACACACACACTATTTTCCTTCAAATTGGGATAGTACTGTTTGTATCTTTAAATCCTGTTTCTTTTACTTAATACAGTGTCCCATAAATATTTTTTATGTTATTTTGAAGAGCAAAATAGAATTTCTGAAGGAGGATAATACGCTTCCTCACAAATGCACCATAATTTAGCTCTACCCTTATTTTCTTAGTCTTTACGTTGTTTCATTTGGTTTTAATTTCCATCACCCTAAGACTAATGATGTTCGACATCTTTTATGTGTTTATTTTCCATCCTTATCTCTTCTTTAGTGAAATAGCTACTGAGATGTTTTGCCTATTTTTTAACCAGGTTACTTCTTATTGTTGAGTCCTTTACATATTCTGAATATAAGTCGTTTTTCAGGGATAGGATTTGTATTTTCTCCCAGTCTGTGTTTACGTTGTCCATGTCTTTGGCAGAGCAAAATTTTTGAATTGTGGTAAAGTCCACTTTGTTATAAATTTTTTTTTAGATTGTTTTTGATATCTGAACACTCTTCACTTAACCCAAAGTCACAAATGCATTCTCTCGTGTCTTCTAGAAGTTCACAGGTTTGCATTTTACATTTAGGACTATGATCCATTTTGGAATGAGGGTTTTTGTTGTTGTTTGTTTGTTTGTTTGTTTGTTTTTTAATAAGATGTGGGGTGTGTGAGGTCTTTTTCTTCTTTTTTTTTTGTTTTTTTCCTTTTCGGTCTTGCAAATAGATGCCCAGTTCTCCCGGTCATTCATACACTTGTCCAAAGGATGTGAGTGTGCACCCTGGCTTTGCACATCCCCGCTTACACATAGAAGACACAGGAATTCGCCATCGCTCTACACTCCTTGCCCACAAGGAGAGACAGCGCCTGGCACGAAGTGCCGGGCTCTTGCGATCAGACCTCCACCGTCTCCAGCCCGCCCCTTGCTCTGTGGAACAAGTCACACCATCTCCCTAAGTCTCCGTTTGAAAACCGGCAGCAGCAGTCCTGACCTCAGCGGGTTGTTGTGAGGGCTGTGGTGTTAATCTGGTAGCAAAATTCTGGACACACGGTTACAAACCGCGAAGAGCTTTCCCGAGGCAAGGAGATGGGTGTGAGCGCGAGCTGCGGCTGGAGAGATCGGGTTCGCAGGAATGGGACGGGAACAACCCACGCATTCGCAGGGAGCTGTATCTCTGGAAGCCCTAGGAAGCAGCTACAAAGGCTGGGGTTGCCGGTTCTCTGCAGTGAGAAAGGCTTCCTTGGCAGATGGAGCGATTGAGGTTAGGCATTGGAAAGAACTTTCCCTCTGCCGGAGGAAGAGGTAAAAAGGGATAACTGAGTAAATAGGGGAGGGGCGGCTTTCCTGATTGCGCATGTGCAGACCTTCTTCTTTCCCGCGGGCCCCGCACGGGCCTGAGCAGCCTCTGTCCGGGTGCGGTTCTCCGGGCGATGCGTGCGGACGGGCTTGCTCGGGAAGGGCCCCGGCTGCCCTGCAGGTGGCGCCCTCGTGCCGGCGCAGGGGGCGGCGCGGCCTCGGTCCTGCTCTGCCTCCGCGGTGACCGCGGCCAGGGTCTGGTCCCCACCCTGGGCCCCGCACAGCCTCAGGCTAGGGTTGCAGGATCCCCGAGCCTGAGGCCTGAAGGACCCAGAGCTAGCTTCGCGCATCAGTGTGAAGACGAGAACACCCACCTGCCCACAACAGTTCAGATCTCTGCCCGATGGGTACTCAGCTGTGTGGGGAGTCAGAAAAACCTGAATCGGGTCCCGGTTGTGGCCCTCACTGCCTGAGGCCATCAGGACAAGTCCTTGGTTTCTCTGTTTTCCCTGATGAGTGAGTACTCCCTCCCACCGCATAGGACCGCCAGAACATGTAATGAACATCTAATACATGTGAGCAATTATTGTTATTCAGCAAACACGATGTGTCAAAGACTCAGGAAAGGCTACATTGCCAGCTGGGTGGACTGGGTTGAATGCCAGAACCACAGCGGTTTTTATTTTTATAAAATATTTAACAAGGTTTAGTTACGATTTCAAAACATTAAGAATTCCAAATCAAGTAATTTTGGTTTCAAGTTTTGATATTCATTACCTAGCATTTGCATTTGGCCTCTAAAGTTTAACAGTTAACTTTTGAATATTTTCGGGGAAAAAAAAGATTATTTTTCACATACATTTTTTGAAGTTAATTTTTACAACTGATGTAATTTATATTCCTATGATGAAAGTACATTCAAATTGTATACCCTGGATGTAATTCATTTCGCCTCGAATCCCTTGGATCATCCAGACTGAGCGCAAATAGAAATCACAGGAGAAGGCACAATCATGATAGTAGGGTGCAGGCAAAAAAAGGAAAAAAGAAAATGAAAAACCTTGAAGGAGACCATCTGCTTAAAATTTTTTAAATTCCCAACAGCAAAGTGGGCATATTTCACTTGTCCCCCCCAAAAAGCATTTATATGATTACTAGAGACGGGAAAGAGGCATAGACAGTAATCCATGGTCAGTCTTCAATAAAGACAAGGGAACAGCAATAGGAAACATCCGTAGGATGTTTCTAAAAGAATAAAATTATGTGCCCTATGTTCAGCCAAACGTAATGTTTTATTCGGGGTGGGGTGAGGCAATAATGGCGTAAAATATACAGAAAACAAAATAATAAAGCCTAGGTTTAGTAGAAATGACTTCAATTTGTTTTTCCTATTTCACCCCTCCCCCCCACTCTTGCAAACACCAGTTTGTTTTCTGTTATTTAAGAGTCTGGTATTGTATTTATCTCTTTTTTTCCTTGTTGAAATGACTTCAAATTTTAATGTCCAAATAGCCAACCACGCAGGATGGATTTGTAAAAAGTGAAACAAATAATTACCTAGGAGATAGACAATGACTTTATTAGTTTGGGGGATAAGAAACGGGAGAAGAAATTGAACATAACAAATATTTTTAAGTGACTATTACTCAGATCGATTACACTGTATCAGGGTCAAAAGCCACAATGAATGACTAATGTTTATTGTCCACATTTTGAACTACAGAAAAAGAAAACAGAGTCACGGAGCATTTCACTGGTTTTATGCCTTTTACAGAAAGTAAAGGTTTTGATTAATATGATGAACTGAATAAACAGTTTTCAGTTACAGGCAATGAACTGTCAAGGGTAAACCTATGATGATGTCAGCAACACAACTGTAAAAAAAAGGAAAGAAGTGTATAAGCCAGAATTTTGACTAAAAAGGCAGAAGCATTCTCTGTGCTGTGCACAGCTCGTGGCTTCAATTCATAGCAGGAGGCGTGGCCTCACTTATGTCCATGCAATGGCATTCTTTGGACAATTCAACGATCCTATGTGATATTTTCTGAGCCACTAACAATGTTAGCCAAAGGTTATTTTCAAAAACAAACATCTAAATTGGCTGTGTCATTTTTTACTTTTAATATTTGAGAGAGAGAGAGAAAATCCTAAGCAGTCTCCATTCTAGGCATGGACCCAGACACCGGGCTCTATCCCATGACCCTGGGATCATGACCTGAGTTGAAATCAAGAGTTGGACGTTCAACCAACTGAGCCACCCAGGCGCCTCGGCCATGTCATTTTTTAAGGGACTGAAAATATTTTCAACGTTTAGAGAAAACATTTTCTTTTTTTAATACACAGAAGGAGCCTTCATAGAAAATATGCAATAAAAGTGATATTCCAGTAAAATATAAGAAAATTAAAAAACAGAAGGAAAATGCTCATATGACTATAAATAAGAAGATTCATATTCAAATAGTCCAGTTTATATCTCTATAAACTATATTCAGGTCACTCTACATTAAGGCAGAGTCTCAATTGAAGAGATTTGAACAAATGAGCCAAATACTAGTGTTTTGGGTTTTCTTTATAATATGCCAGTATTGAGAAATGTAAAAGAATTTAAGAAATGTTGAGGCACCTGGGCGGCTCAGTCGGTTAAGCATCCGACTTCAGCTTAGGTCATGATCCCATGGAGCGTGAGTTCGAGGCCCGCATTGGGCTCTCTGCCCTCAGCCCAGAGCTCACTTTGAATCTTCTGTCTCCCCCTCTCTGCTCCTCCCCCGCTCAAGTGGGCACCCGTGTGTGCATGCGTGGTCTCTCTCTCTCTCTCTCAAAAATAAATAAACGTTAAAAAAGAACAAAAAGAAGCTTGAAGTGTCTCCATGTAGAATTTAAAGGAAAATTGTCTAAGAATTCAAGAAAGATTGTCTCATGTGGCATTTCAGTCAATAGAACAAAATTTGGTTATTCACTATGTCACAGCATAATTAGTAATTTTGTTGAAATAAAGGGAGATAACTTACAAAATCAATCGGTGCGTAACATGTGTGTTTTTATTCTACTATCCTTTCAAACATCACTAGCCCACCAACAGAACCCTGATATACCCAGCCACGATTAAATGCAGTCCTCCTTGATATTTGACTAATTTTCAGCCATATTAAAAACCAGTTTTCAGTCCCTTGAAAACACACTGTTCAATTCTGTCACTATTAAGGTATATTTGTTAAGGTAGGAGGAGAAAATATTTTCCTTTTATGGACTGTGAGCCTGATTAGTAACTTAAATATTGAGACATATAGTAGGTGGGCCTCCATCGGTGTTCTTTCAGGCCCCAGAAGTGTCAGGAACCAGGCTGAACCTTCACCAACGATAGTGTTACGCAGATGCCTCACTCCCCTTCTTCTGAGAGGCTCTGAGGCATAATGGGGAAACCACTGAGTATGAAACATGAGGACCCACGTCACTTGCCTTATTTCCTTCATCATCCATGGAGCAAAGGTGATACGCCTGCCTCCCAGCACTGTTCAGAAATCATGTGATATGGTATATGTGGGAGTGTTTCACGACACAGGGAGGACTATCCAGATGGAACTATTCTTGCCATGCCCCAGGACCCCTGGGGTCATGCCTTACCTCCTTCCTAAGGAACACTGGCTTGCCCCAACACTTGACTCAATGGCAGGTCTAGGCCGTCATATTTTATACGATGGGCTTCCTCTTGCCCCAGTAGTCAACCTATGATGTGGGGCAGGAGTAGACAAAGAGAAGCTGGCACAGTAGAACATTTTGAACCGCCTATTGATTTCCCTGCCCTCCCCAGGACATCCTTAGGATTGTTGCCAAACTTCTCTTCTCCAATCTGCTTCTTGTTCACCATCCTGCCTGTCCAGCTCCTAAATGTAGTCACAATTTATGTGTGTGTGTGTGTGTGTATGGGATTTAAGCTTAGAAGTAGTTATAAATTCTTTTTTTTTTTAAATAGGCTTCATGCCCAGCATGGAGCCTAATGCAGGGCTCAAACTCACAACCCTGAGATCAAGACCCGAGCTGAGATCAAGAGTCAGACGATTAACTGACTGATCCACCCAGGCACCCCAGAAGTAGTTCTACATTCTGAAGTTTTTTATCCAATGCATAGAAAAACTAAGATAGCTAAATTCAATAATTTGTAATCTACTAGAACTCATGAAAGAATCCAATGTTCTTGACAAAACTCGGAACAAAATTGGACCCTGGAAAATGGACTTGGTAGAAATAAAGTTCACAAAAGGAGAAACTCACCACCACAGAAGCTGTCATCAGTGAAATGTAATATTGACAAAAATTTGATCTATGGACCAAATTTCTGATATAAAACTTAAGTGCAAAAGAATTGGTCCCAGTGAAAATAGTTTCAATCAACTCAAAATGAAAAAAGTGAAAAAATTGGAAATAGCTTAACGGAGCTTTAAGGAAAATTGATCAAGGAATTAAATTGACTTCTTGGGGTCTATTCCGGAAAACCCTTTCCCAAGGAAAATTCATCAAAGTCAGCAGCCTTCCTAGTTACATGTTTGAATTCAGAATGTCTCCCATGGATTTTCTGGAATTTTCCTTAAGAAGCAAAGGAGAGCTGGCCTGTGGGGAAAGTTGCGCCTGTGAGGTCACAGCGTGGAGAGACCAGGAAGTGTGATGGGCAGTGCCTCAGTGGGCAGGCCCCTCTCTTCGTAAAAATACATTAAAAATTATATAGACTGCATTGGCGTAGAGGAAAGGGCATAATCTAGACTAGATTCATTATTTTATATTCATTATTATTATATTCTTTTTTTCTTTTGATTTTAAAAGAAATTAAAATATTTTCACTAAAAAGTCCCCGAGGCACTGTGGCTGATGGATAAGTTGGCCTGGTAGGAGCCCAGGTCAAGCAGGAGAGTGTGGATGAACCTGGGGTGGGGCGGGACGAAGAGAAGAGACCGGGCTTTGTCTGAATCTTCTTAATGGAAGGCGCCAGAGTCTCCCAGAGGCTCCCAGCCTCGCCTTCCCAGCCGGTCCGCTTTTGCCACACCCTGGGTTTCCATTCAGTCTCTTCACAGTGAATGAATGTTCCACCTCAAGGCCTGGCTGCATTTCTGTTCTTCTAACCTAAACAGCCCAACTGAACAGACAATTCTAATGTTCCCCCCCACTCCTGCCCCCCGAACTCATGAAGCCTGTCTCAGCGAACTCACGTCCTGGCGGTCGGGCCTTAGTTGAGTTGTCTGCATGGAGGAGGTTAGCCTTGCTCGAGGTGGCCTCCTGACCCAGCTGTGCACTACTGGGGCCCAGGTTGACTCTTTCTCTTTAGGCCCACCCTCCAGGCACGGGGTACCTCCTGCATGCCAGACCCTAGGTCACAGGCCCTGTGGGCAAAGCATTAACCAGAACACAGAGCTGCCCTCAATAAGCTCATTCAGGGTCAGCTCAGGACAGGGTTTCTCAACCTTGGCACTATTAACAGCTGAGCCAGGTAATTTTTGTTTGTGTCCTACGTTCAGCAACATCCCTGTATCCCATCTCCAAATCATGGCCTTCAAAATGTTTCCAGACATTGCCAGATTGTCCCCGGTTGACAACTGAGTCAGAGGGCTCAGGGAGCACAGTGTAGCTCATCATGGGCTCCTCCAGAACACCCACAGGAACTAAAGGGCGGAGGCATGTGGGTCTGGCTGTCAAGGACGCTTCATGGCGAAGGTGCTGTTTAACTTGGGCCTCGAGTGAGCAGCCCCCTGGAAGAACTGGGAGCAACCCAAAAGAAAAGCAGTGAGAGAATTCTTATCAAGGAAGATGGAGGGGAACTGGCATATGCACCAGTAGGAACGACTGGGTTACGGAATAGGTAGATCTCGTTATTGGTTGGAGACAGGGGGCAGATGTAAATACCTCGACAATCCTAAGACCTGGTAATAATTTAATTGTTGAAATGATTTTACTTTTCATTATTTAAATTTTTATTTTAGAGAGAGAGAAAGAGAGCACAAGATGGGGACAGGGGCAGAGGAAAGAGAGAGAGAATCGTAAGCAGGTTCTATGCTCAGCACAGAGCCTGACTCGGGGCTCCATCACACGACCCTGCCATCATGACCTGAGCCAAAATCAAGAGTCGGACGCTCAACTGACTGAGCCACACCAGGCGCCCCTGATTTTTGAAATGATTTTAAATGCTTCATTTTAGCCACAGTCCCCACCATTCCTTATCACCCACTGACCCAACTATTCATTTGCAATGATTTTACCTGCCAGGTTTCTCAAGGCTTGTGAGTTTATATTTTAAAACATAAGCAATAGAGTGATTTTTCACCTGGGGTTCATGGACCCTCTCCAGATCTTTGGTTGAAATTCAGGGCATCTGGAGGCTCAACAACTGTAGGCAGGGACGATGAGACCCTGAATGCATCTATACTTTTCTGGGCACTATATTTTCTGGTGAAAGAGTCCTTGGCTTTCATAGGTTTCTCCAAAGGCTCCCCCGTCTCCTCAGAAAGAAGTCTGGCAAGGTGGGGCAGGGGTCTCTGCAGGTCCCTGGAGAAAGGAGAGACAGAGCCAGGGCTGAATTCTATTTACCTTTCCCTCGCAGGCCATTTTAATTCAGTTAGTAATTTAAAATACTAATGCACTGTGGGGTCTGCTATAGCACAGGCAGATGCTGTGGCTGTCACCGGAGGGCTGGGTGTGCTGATCTGAGGAGGGGGTGCAAAGTGAGCAACTTTGTGAGCCAGAGCAAAAGCCTCCCGTCGGTGATTTCTTCCACCCAGGAAGAGGCTGCTTTGGAGGACACAGAGCCAGAAAGGGAGACCGGAGTTGTGGCAGGTGGCAACCAGCCAGGGAGGACCCTGCTCGAGGGTGGTGTGGCCCACAGCAGGCCTCTCTCACCCTCCTCCACCCCTGGTCCCAGGGCCCACTGGCTGTGTTACCTCCCAGCAAACCACTCCAAACAAAGGATCTGATCACTCCATTCACACCAAGGAGGAGACAATGAAAACAGCTTACTAATATTTTAACTGGCAGCATAGTTCAGCCCAAGGGCTGAGTCTCTGATTTCAGCGATAGCTTGTTGGGACGAGGCAAGGGGACAGGATAACTCTGGGAAGGGGTCTGTGGGGGTGGGGCCTGGGGGAAGGGGTAGGGGTCCTGTCCTCAGATTAAAATCCCGTTTCTTCAACTGAGAATCGGAATTGTTTGACACCTTAGGACAGCTAGGGCATTTTTTCTTGGTGGTTCCAGCATGGGTGAAGACGCATTTCCATTGACAGCGGCTGAGTGTGCTTTTCCTCATTTCTCTCGGTTTTCTGTTAACTGTATTTCCCTCCAGCTTTTGCCCAAAGGATCTGCTGGGCCCACCAGGCCTGAGAGGAGCTCTGGATTTCCCACGGGGGTGGGCAGGCTGGCAGTGTGTATGTGTGTGTGTGCTCACGCGCACACGCACACTCACACACACAGGTCTGGGGCTCACTCTGACCCTGGCCCACCTTCCCTGCTGAGCACCCACCAGAGAACTTCCTGCCGAGAGCTCTGGAGACCTGGTCTGTTTTAGGGGATGGGGAAAATGAGAAGGCTTAGGGAGGTCACTGTCTGACCAGGGTTTAGTCCCTAGTCCGATCCCCAGTCTCCCTGCGGAGAGCAACATGAAGAGGAATAAAACAGGGCCCCGAGCACCTTAGGAACCAGGAGAAGGGTGCTCGAAAATAACAAGCGCCCTGCTGATAGCTGGACCGAAATGGGAGGCAATCACATTTCCCTTTCTTCCTCCCACCGTCTCCAAGCCTTACAATTCCTTGAGCCCTGCGTTTGCTTGCCAGCAGGCAAGAGCTCGTTCTCTCACCAGCTAGGTCTCCACCTTGGCTGCACAGTCTAACGGGCTGGGTACTCGGCCACAGCCAAGAGCAGAGCAGATCAGAAGCCCCAGGGGAGGGCTCAGGCAGCAGTGTTGTGTATGACTCCCCATCAGTGAACTAGGGGGCGCTTCTTACACTTTAATATGCACACCGATTGCCTGGGGGTATTGGTGAAATGGTAAAACCCTGACTCTGATTCAGTAGGTTTGCGTGGAGCCCAAGATTCTTCATTTCCAGCAAGCTCCTAGGTCATCACCCAGGAGCTACGCTGATGCCAGAGGTCATAAGGAACTCTGTCAGAGTGTTGTAAGGAGAGAGCTAATTCCCAACCCCCCTGAATTCTTTGAAGCTTGCATTCATTCATTCATTCATTCAACCACCCATGCACCATTTATTGAGCTCACAGGGCTGGGCTCTGTGCTAGGTGCTAGGAATAAGGTAGTGACTGACCAGAGTTAAGCTCCTGCTGTCAAGGAGGTTGCATCCCAGTGGGGGGCAGGGGGGCGGGGCACAGGTGAACCAACATGCGAGCAAGTCCATTCCTGCTGGTGAGAATGGCTACGCACATATAAAGTGGGGGGCTGTGACAGGGGCGTCCGGGAGGCTAGCTTCGCTGGGTGCTCAGAGAAGGCTTCAGGAAGGATCTGAGATTGGAGCTGGTGACTGAATGAGAAGCCGGCCCCTGAAAAACTGGGAAACAGTTCCGGCAGGAAGAACGACAGTGCCAATGCCCGAGGCTGGATCGGGCGGTCCAAGAAGCCTCTGCGTGGAGCGCAGTGACAGGGGAGAGGCTAGGACTGGGCGTGAGGTGGGTGCAGGGGCAGGGGCAGCTCCTGGTGAACCTCCCAAGGCTGCAGAGGAATCCGGATTCTGGTTTGGGGCAATGGGAAGCCATTGGAGAGTTTCGAGCACCTGATTTTTGTTCTAAGACAATGTCTCTGCTGGCTATGCGGACACAGGATTACAGCGAGGCAGGAGTGAAATCCCATTGGTGAATAAATTGGCCTCGTAGTGACACACACACACACACACACACACACACACACACACACACACAATCCTTTTATCTCCTCATACCCTCACACACCCCTGGAAAAGGCACTGTTCTTTGGCCTGGGAGGGGACCTGGTCTGCAGAAGACCCCTGTGAGCACATTTAGACCTCTCATCTCAGCCAATGACCCTTCTGTCACCCACACCTAGGAGCCGCCCCTCACCCTCACCCAATCCTGTCCCATTACCCCCTACCCGCCACACTGCCTGTCAATTCTTAGTTCAACCACATCTCACAATCCAACCACCTCAGTCCTGGCCACCCCCCTATCCCACCCAGGCTCCTGCAATGACCCCCTTACTCCACTGCCCACTTCCCCGCCTGCCCCTGCGACCCTGGGTCCACACAGCCGGCGGAGTCACTGAAGTGTGGGAGAGGCCCAGTGAGCAGTGGGCCAGTGTGAGGACTGCAATTAAATGAAAGGCTGGGGGGCCACTCAGTGGTGAAAGACTCAGCTTGGATTTTCCTTGGGAAGGAAATAAAACTATGGTTTCTAAAATTCATGAAGAAATTGGCACCTTGAGAGAGAGAGAATGTTTTTTCTCCTTTAAAATTTAATTTGCTTTAAATAAAAACCCAGCTTGGGGCACCTGGATGGCTCAGTTGGTTAAGCGTCCGACTTCAGCTTAGGTCATGATCTCACGGTTCGTGGGTTCAATCCCCGCATCGGGCTCTGTGCTGACAGCTCGGGGCCTGGAGCCTGCTTCGGATTCTGTGTCTCCCTCTCTCTCTGCCCCTCTGCTGCTCATGCTCTCTCTCTCTCTCAAAAATAAATAAGCATTTTAAAAAATTTTAAATGAAAACCCAGCTTTAAACAAGGTGGCCAGGCAACAGGTAGGCAGACCTTTGGGTGGTTCTCTGTGTCACTTTCTTCTGTCTGGTCAGTAAGAGCTTGCACGTGATGAGACAGGGGACTGATAACCAAAGAGAAACGGAAACCAACAAAGAAGGGCCCCCCACCCTCATGCCAAGCCCAGGGCCAAAGGAGACAAGGCAAGGCCCCGCCCTGGCTCACGCCAGGCCGTGCTGACCCCGGGAGCCCCCTTCTAGACTCCCACCCAGGCTGTGAGCACAGCACACGATGAGGAGACGAAGTGGGAGCTTCATTCCAGCTCTGGTGTCAGCACAAGGACCCCAGGACGCTACCACACACCGAGCCCCTGCTCCCGCGCTGGAAGGAGACCCCACTCGGCTGGCCCCCCAGGACCACTCTGAGGCTCGACTCAAACAATGAAAGGACTCTAAAAGGTGTGAATGTAGGCAGGTCCTTTAGAATCTCATTAATTCAAACTCTGATTTGGAATTTGTCCTATTTTAAACATGTTTTGATTCGTTTTCACGGCAAAGAGTAAAAACTATGTACCTGCTGAATCTGTTACTTGGCGGACGTGTGAGGGGCAGGGACTTCTTCGTCATTGCATCCCTGCAGCCGGCGGGGTGCCTGGGAGCTTCACTGTGACTCCTTCCAGATGTCTTCGTGCAGCTGCGCGTGCGCACGCACACACACACACACACACACACACACACACACTCAATTACATCCTACTCTATAACAGATACAGCTTTTGCAAGTCCATTAGGGAAAACAGTCAATGGCAGGAAGGTGTTGCAGAGAGGCCACAGAGGGGACCGTCATGCCGGGTCACCCCAAATCTAATGTAAACAGACAGTCTGGGGATGCCGAGGAAAGGGGGGCACATACCAAGGAGACTTGATGGCGAGAGAACCTCCTGTTTCTGGACTCTTCTAACCATGTCGTGGAGCACGTATCAATTTCAGCAGAGCGGACAGAGTCTGCGGATGAAATGGGCTAATTCTCTCACCTGTGGGGGAGCGCCGGGGCTCTCTCGTCCCCGGGAGGCCTGCAGCTCGGGTTGAGCACACTGTGCGGGGTGCGGTCGGGAGCGAGTGGAGATGGTGATGGCCTGAGGACCTCGTGGACGGCGCTTCCGAACATGGAACCTGGCTTCCGGACCTTGGTGTGTCAGAGAACCGAATGACCTCTGGCAAGCGGCTTTGCTTCACGTTTGTTTTCTCCACTGTACAGCTCGCATGATACCACTTCCCAAGATCGTCAAAAGAATTCTAAAGAATGTATACGGGGTCCTTCCGCAAAAGCCTGACTGAGGACACTTGGCCACTTTAGCTGTTAGTGTTGCCACTATCGCTTGGTCTTTGATTCTGGAAAAGGAGGGCTACCCAAGGCCTTCCAGAGCGAAGAGCATTCCAGGGTGTGACTCAGGGCCGGAATGGGATCTTCTCATCCTGTCTTCTGGCAGGGAGCACAGGCTTGGCGGGAAGGTGGTCAACAAGCGTTTCAGGGAAAGGCACTGCGTGACCTCGACCAAGTTATATACAGTGTTCCATTTTCTCATCTCCTGCCAGAGATGAGCCAGGCTTTCACTCATGGCTGTGAGAGTCTGGGAAGCACCTGCAACAGTGTTTGTCCCCAGTCCCTAAGCAAAGATGGCCAAGAAAGACCAATCAGAACCATAGTTTGTTGTACCCGGACAGTAAGAACTCAGATTTATTCAAGCACATAAGCAGTTGCCCAGGTAGTATCTACTGGTGGGCGTTTCCAGATGGAGATAGTATCTCTCTCTGTTGGCTGCAGGAGTTGAGAAGATACACTCTCCTCCTGATTAACTTGCCATACCAT
The DNA here is from genome assembly GCF_018350195.1 of Panthera tigris. Classification (NCBI taxonomy): domain Eukaryota; kingdom Metazoa; phylum Chordata; class Mammalia; order Carnivora; family Felidae; genus Panthera; species Panthera tigris. The sequence goes on from NC_056665.1 coordinate 36,207,824, forward strand.
TGACAGGACCGGAGAATCAGTTTGGGGCCTCCCACCCTATATTCAACTGAATTACAGAGATTTCATTTCACTGGTGTTAAAAAGGAAAGATGAAGTTAACAGGCGTTAAATTAAAATCATGCACGTTTGCCAAGACACCCCCACCCCCACCGCGCCCCAGGGATTTCTTTCCTTCCTCTAGTCCCCAAAGAGAGGAACACTCTTTACTAGATTTTCTAAACTGGAGTGGGGCGGCCCTTCTCGTCTCAGTGCTTTCACGGGGTGCAGATGAGAACAGAGTAGAACCCCAGGAAGGTACGAGCTTTTCCAGGGGGTGGGCTTGGGGTTGCCCCCTAATATCCTATCTAAACTGTGCGTTTGCCGTCAGGCTGCTCGCTTTCTGATCCTTCACAGGTGTTCTTTCTTCCCCTTTGGCTGTTCTCTTTGCCTCTGCGCCTCTCTGCTTTGCTTTGCAGCCCTGTCATTTCAAGAAATCCTTCTACTCCTGGAAAAAGATTAGCAAAATTACACAGTGTTGCTGCTACTTAACATTCAGGAAATGCAGCACGCGCGCGCGCACACACACGCTACCCATCATGCTTACCAGATGGCAAATGTAGCTCTTTTCACCAGAAAGTGAGCAGCGTTCAAATTCATCACCAATACAACATTTAAATTCACATCCATTTTCAATTTGACATCTTTAATGGGTTGGTATAATGAAAAGCAATATTTTATCCCAATATTGCTAACTATTTGTAAGTTACAATAATGCAGACTCCAGAGTAAAAAAAAATTGTCATTAAACAAATCTTACGACTTGCAATTTTGTTACACTCTGGATCTATTTATCTATTTTTGATCCCTCCGAGTTCTGTATTCAGAGAGGCTAACAGGAATGGCACTGGGTAGGAAGAATAAAAATCTAGTAGCTAATGCTGGAGTCTGTATATATATATATATATATATATATATATATATATATACACACACATATATTTTAATTTTTTTAATGTTTATTTATATTTGAGAGAGAGACAGACACAAATGGGGGAGGCACAGAGAGAGAAGGAGACACAGAATCCGAAGGAGGCTGCAGGCTCTGAGCTGTCAGCACAGAGCCTGATACGGGGCTCGAACTCATGAACTGTGAGATCATGACCTGAGCTGAAGTCAGATGCTTAACCGACTGAGCCACCCAGGCGTCCCTGGTCTGTACATTTTTTTAAATGCCACTGCTTAAGTTTAGTGGTGACAGTTTACTAGTTTATAAAAAACTTTAAGATTGATTAGTCTTATTAGACTGTATTACCAAATAGTTGAGGTCCATGGGGTAGAGCAAGTTCCTTATGCTAACAGTGGCCAAGCGCACGAGCCCTGTCTCTGGAGTCTCAAGTGTAGATGTCTGCCCACCTACTGTTCCCCAAAGATCTCAGAGTTTTGGGTTTTAAGCTGGTTATCAACTAACTAAATGGCACCCCTGGCTAGTTCAGTTCCTCTGCACTGAAGAGTAAAGAGTAGCAAGGGGAGCCTGGGTGGCTCAGTCAGTTAAGCGTCTGACTTCAGCTCAGATCATGATCTCATGGTTCGTGGGTTTGAGCCCCGCATCAGGCTGTTGACGGCTGGGAGCCTGGATCCTGGTTCAGATTCTGTGTCTGCCTCTCTCTCTCTGCCCCTCCTCTGCTTGCACTCTCTCTCTCTCTCAAAAATAAACATTAAAATTAAAGAGTGAAGAGTGGTTTTTATGAGCTGATTGTGTCCCCCTCTCCCCACCAAATCCACGCTGAATGCCTAGGACTTCAGATTGTGACTGCGTTTGGAGATAAGACCTTTAAAAAAGGTAATTAGGGGCGCCTGGGTGGCTTGGTCGGTTAAGCGTCCGATTTCGGCTCAGGTCATGATCTCATGGCCCGTGAGTTCGAGCCCTGCGTCGGGCTCTGTGCTGACCGCTCAGGGCCTGCAGCCTGTTTCAGAGTCTGTGTCTTCCTCTGTCTCTGCCCCTCCCCTGTTCATGCTCTGTCTCTCTCTGTCTCAAAAATAAATAAACGTTGAAAAAAAAATTAAAAAAAAAATAAATTAAAAAAGGTAATTAAGGTAAAGAGGTCATATGAATGGGGCCCTAATTCACTACGACTGGTGCCCTTATAAGAATAGGACACAGACAACACACAGGGGGGTGACCAGGTAGGGGCACAGCAAAGCAGCCATCTACAAGCCAAGGAAAGAGGCCTCAGAAGAAACCAAACCTATTGACACCTTAATTTTGAACTTTTAGCCTCCAGAGTTGTGAGAAAAGAAATTTCTGTTGCCTAAGCCACTAAGTCTGTGGTATTTTGTTATGGTAAACCTAGCAACCACAGTGGTCCGGACTGGGGGGAAATGTATGTAATGTAGAATTTACATTATACATTTCTCTGTAATGCAGACACTATGTTATTAACTAGGGTTTGTTATTCTAGGGAACAGAGGTCAAATCTGGCCAACCTAAGCAAGCACACATTAGGAATGCATCCTGAGGAGACAGCGGTATCTCACGGAACTGGAGAAACGCAGCGGGCCCCAGAAATGCACTGCATCCAGGGCCCGAAGCACTGACAAGATTCTGTTCTCATCTCTGCATTTCACGATGTATCTACTTCGGTTTTCTAATCCATCCCAATTTCGGATTCCTGGGGCAGACATTCATGGGCCCAGCTTGAGGGACTTACCCCTGGTCTCACAGTCCTGGCTCGAGGCAGCAGGGTCACGTGGCACAGTGGCTGGCAGGGTCCCGTGGAGAAGGAGGCATTCTCAGGTCACACGAGCTCCTCAGACTGTGGAGTAAGTCCTCTGGGGCTTGGAGGGTCTGTTCCCGCTCAAGGGCAATGGGGGAGGCGAACAGAAGAGGTTTAGTGTGCTAAAGCAGAATGGCCAACGGGTTAACAGTTTGGCTCTAAATAGCAAATCAAAGCCAGAGCAGCCTGAGCCCTCATCCAGACCAAGAACTGCTTGCAACCCGTGGCTGTCTCCCAACTGAGGATGAGAGAGAGAAAAAAGAGATGCCAAGGATGTTGAGTCGTAGCCTGTGCACCCATCAGCTAGAAAAGTTGCTTGGGGATCCACCGGTACTCCGTCATACAAACGGTGTGCAATGTGTCTAACCCAAAAGATAATGTGCAGTGAAACACAACATAAACCCGGACTGGTCTCTGGTTTTACATGTATTGGGGAGGGTATATCATTACTGAGAAGAAGGGAGGGGCGGAGATTCAATAATGCTTATTGTTCTGGAGAAGAGGCAAGGACAGAAAATACAGGAAGGACAAACTTTCAAATAAATCTAAGACAAAAATGGTTACCAGCCTGAATCAGCATGGCAAAGGGCACCCTGATTTTGCTCGTTGCCCTTTCCTCTTCTTCGACTCGGCACCGGGAACTGAAGCCCCCAGGGAGGCACTGTCTCCTCCACAACACCTTTCCTGACCAACCACAGAGTCTGGCAGTTTACTTTTCTGAAACTGTTCTGTGGACACTGTGTCCCCCTGTACAACAAACCTCCTAGGGGTAAGACCCACGGGACAGGCCCTTCCCCACTTTGTCTTAAAGGGCCCGATACACCTTTGATGAATATTTACTGCCTAGTTGTCACCGGTTGAACAGAAAATCCTCAGAAATCCACTTGCTGGGCTCAAAAAATCTTAGATTAGAGAAGGAAGAAATCTCCAGAGATATTCCTTTTAAGATAAAAACTTTATTTTACAATTTTATAAAGCAGCTTTACATTAAGCACAAACAATCCATTTACTTTGTATAGAAACAAAATACCTTTCCATCTGCAAAAAATCCAGTTTTGCTGTATAGAAAACTAACATGTGCACATTGTGCTTAAATTGCCAAGTCTGTACAGCTTTACAAAGGACCGCCCTTCAGAAGGGCGTCCTGTAAACACTTTATTGCATATTTAACACATGGCATCTAACCCACATGGACAATGGAGGAGAAACAAGAAAAACAATTACAACAAGGATGAAAATAGCAGCTTTCAGTGAAAGTTTGCACACCGACAAAGAAAAGGCCTCTGCCACATCTGGAAAGTTGTGCTTGTGTGTCACTTCTGTATTTGCTCACAGACACTGGGTGGTTTTTGGATGAAGCCTTTATGTACAATAATCCTAAAGGGCCAAACTTGACCTTTATGTGGAAACTTTTGGCTGGTTTTACAACTGAAGTGGCAATAGATTTAATTTAACATCAGAGCTAACTCAAGATGAATGCAAAAAACAAAGACCCATTATCTTGAAACAAAGACAAATCAAAAGAAACAAAACAAAACTAAAATACCTTCCCCATTCTTCTAAGCTGAGAACAAGTAAACGTTTCACATGGTTTAAAACCCTAGAAAACTCTGTAGGTGCTTCGGAACAAAAACGCAATCGATGGTCTTGGGCAGTGTTCCTCCACGTCTGCCCCGCAGATCACCTGCATGAGAATTATCCGAATGCTTGTCAAAAATGCAGATTCTCATGCTTCACGGGCAGATTTAGTGAGTGACCGGCATCTGAATTTCAGGAAGCTCCCAGGTGATGCTGAGGCACCCTGAAGTTTGAGAACCACCGGTATATGCTGGCGGGGCGGTCACAGGTTCAACTCATCCTCTTAGAAAATTCTGGGACCACGAGAAAAATCAAGTTGCTGTTGCAACGTGGAAGGCAGTGTGAAACCAACAGCAATGAAACAGCAATGCCATTTCTAGATCAAAATGTCTTTCCTTTTTCAGTGGAAAAGGACAGCCACATCGTTAAGGCACTGGTATCTGTCACGGAAGCATACCACGCTGTTTTTGCTGATTCCCTTAGTCTGAAGTACCAGTATGCAAACACAAGGCAGAAGTCTGGACCGCTCTAGATAATAACAGAGAAGATGAAGTAAAAAGGGTTTCCAGATTGGAGAAAGTTTATTTTTTGAGCACTGAAATTAAAAAAAAAAAAAAAAAAAAGGGAGTCCAGGTATTTTTGTTGAGACATCTAATGTAGAACTACAAAAGTCAAATGCTAGGGGGAAAGTGAATAACCCGCAGCTCTTCTGTTGTGGGCAAAATAGAGTTGTGGCCGCATAACTTGGGAGTTGAAGCTTACTCTTCTGTAATGTCGTCTTCAGTGTAGATCTATATTGTTTTCTCGGCTCCTGTTCCCTTTGCCACTAATATGTATACTTTGCCTTTATATTACACTCATACACATGTATATATTTTCTGACTTCTAAGTTGTGTTGGTAGGCTGAGTTCAATTTAAGATGCAGTATGTGGGCAAGTGCCCTCGTGGCTCTTGATGTGCATTTAATACAGGTCACAGACAAATTGCAATGTGTTTGTCAGACTCAGTCTCCTGAAAGTGTGGGGTCTCGTATTTCAATCTGTGTAAGTTACAGTAGTGACTTGGTGTTCGTCACACACTAAAACAAAAACAGCAAAATCAACCTCGCTTGATATTGACAATGCCAGAAGCCCTCTAGCAGACACTGCCCAGGGTGTGAGGGCTGTGAACCTATTTATGTGAGGTATGGTGGGATATAAAACCAAAAGAAACGTCTGGTTACACACATACAGCGAATGTGGTAGCATCTACCCAATAGCTGAAATAATTTAAAATTAAAATTGCAAAAGAAAAACACTGATGTGCAGAGTCAATGGTCTGGAAAGTTGACAACCAAGAATGACCTAAAAGAAGGGAAAAAACCTGCTATGGTTCCTGTGTATAATATCTGACAGAGTACGTTTCTTTACAGAGGGGAAAAAAACCCCTGAAAGGGCAGCGGGAGGGGACTAGCTCCTTAAAGAAAATTTCCAAAATGTCCCCCCAAAACAGATAAAACTCTCAGGTGTAGTCTGAAATGAAATACAGAATTCTAGACAGTGACAAAAAGAAACCATCACAGGGGGAGTGGGGAGGGATAGACTGATTATCAAATCTTTACTGATTGTAGATCGAGTTTCATAAAACAGAATAACATTTTTGTGATTTCTTGTGCAGTCAACAAGTTTCATTTTAGTTGTGCTTACATTATATAACTGTGAAGCCTGAACACCGGCTGTGTTTTTAATTTACATGTTTCAAGAAAACCATACATTCAAAATATTCTCCATATATAACAAATTCAACAAACGCAACACGAAATTTGCCCAGAAATTAATCTATAGAAAAGAAACATCATTTTAAAAAGTTGCACACAGTCCACTATTCAGGCTGCGAGTACACACTTACTGTATTACAGCACATAATTTTTTAAAGTTTGCTTCCAACATAAACATAAATGGTCACATTTTAAGAGAGGCCCATACTAAGTTTTCAGGTAAGCACTAGACGGCTGGCCACTAACGGCCACTTACCAGTGTCTTTCCCAAACCCAGAGGGATGGGACTATCTGTGGAACCGCAGAAGGTGATAAGCAAGGCAAAGTTAAACATCTTTGTTCAGCCATCGACTAACACTTTTCTGCTCCAAGGGCCACCGAGGTTTCAAAACACCCAACCCACAGAATGCAATGATCTCCGACGACCGGTTTCATTTATCACTTTGATGTAATCCACAAAAACCTAGTATACCACCTTTCAAAATGTGCCTATGCTCCGCTGACGTGGAGCCCATAGCTGTGTATGACAGAGGCTGAAAGACGATTTTGGTTCTGAGCTCTAGTTGTGCTTTGCCCTGCTGCCTTTAAGGTAGCTCTTCCACCTCTTGACAAACTCTTTGAAGATTGGGGACTCATCGATGGTGCTGAGTAGCTGCAGCTGATTGATGTGGGTGGTGTGGTAGTCCCAGCGGGCCAGGTTGGGGGCAATGCCGAGCATGAAGTGGCGGAGGTCATAGATGGTTCCTGACCCGGTGTCATACAAGGGGAGCATGGCTTTAAGGGATTCCATACCACGCTCATACAAGGACCTCGCTTCTTTCCCGAGTTTTTCCCTGCAGTTTCTTTTAAGTCATACAGCCCAATTAAAGAATACATAAAGCCATTTAAAACGAAAGAGCTAGGTGTGGTGGGATATTCTTCATACCAGTCGTGTTTATTCATAAACACAGCCCTAACTCCATGCTGTTCGGACAGAAACTTGTAAGGGGCTGTTGCCCTTAAAGCTGAACTGAGGAATAAATGGTCTTTTGTTAACAGATAGGCCCTGACTAAGGTAGAAATGGCCTGCCCTTGGGCCATGGCCGAGTACCACCCTGGCTCTAAAGACTTGAACCCCTCCCCTAACTTACGGGTCACCATAATTGGCCAGCCACCTTTCTCATCCTGGTTCCTTACCAGCCAATCGCTGGCAGCGAAGAATGCAGCCATGTGGGCTGTGGTAGAGATGGTAATGTTGTCAAGGAAGCCTTTCCCTTTTGCAATCAACCTAACCACCTTTTTGGGCATGATTTTGGTTGGCTTGACAGCTTTTGTGTTGGAAAGACCCACTCCTTTCCTGAGGTCAGTGACCAGGTCCCTTGTGACCGTGCTCCACGAAGTTCTAGGCCCAATGCCATAGTATATGTCTCTCTCTTTAAAAGCAATTAGCTGGGTATTTGAGACATAATGTACAGTGAAGAGCTGATTCTTTTCTGTGGTCTCTAGAACCACGGACACACTTCCATTTGTCAAGAACTTGAGGTCAAATGAAATAATAAAATCTTTTGTGTTCCCCAGTTGCAAGGATACACCTTCACTGGTTTCTGTAGGGGGAAAATATACCAACAGAGACTGGTTAGAATAAAAGCTCTTTGTATTAAAAATAAATCACAATTCCTCCTTGATAACCACTAACCATACAAAATTAGCATTTCGATATTTTGGTTAACCATATCATCATCATCATCATCATCATCATTTTACTGAAGTAACCAAAAACAAATGATACAATTGATGAGCCCATCCATGACGGCTCACGAGTTTCAGGCCTGTCTAGTTTAGCGGGCTAAGAGCAAATGATTAAGGTGTTGTTGATCAAACTGCCTTTTCTAGATCGAATGCTGGCTGGTCGATAATCAATGGCTGCCCTAATATACCCATTCTATAAAGAGAAAAAAATAGCCAAAATAGGCTTAGCACATAATATTGTGAGACGTTAGAAGAATGGCTGCACATGAATTTTTTAATCTAATTAACATTTAGTAAGTATTTACTATGTTCTAAGTGCTTTACTAGTCGCTTTTTTTTTTAATGTTTTTATTTTATTTTTGAGAGAGAGAGAGTGCAAGCAGGGGAGGGGCAGAGAGAGAGGGACACAGAATCGGAAGCAGGCTCCAGGCTCCGAGCTGTCAGCACAGAGCCCCACGTGGGGCTTGAACCCACAGACCGTGAATTCATGACCTGAGCCCAAGTTGGACACTTAACCGACTGAGCCACCCGGGCACCCCAGTGCTTTACTAGACTTAACTCACTTAATCTTTGTAACAAGAATAGTGCTATTATTACTCTTACTTTATGGTTGACAAACTGAGACACAGGAAAGTTAAGTAACTTGCCTGATGTACAAAATGTGAAACTCAGGTTGCCTAGTTTGGCTTCACAATACACATTTTTTTTTTTTTTAAGTTTATTTTTAAGTAATCTCTAGGCCCAACATGGGGCTCAAAGTCACGACCCAGAGATCAAGAGTTGCACACTCTGCCAACTGAACCAGTCAGGCTTCCCTTTACAATATACACTCTTAACTGCTGCTAACTGATGCTGAAAACGATAGGTTTGCTTCCAGATATCTGCTGGAGTTGTGAATAAAATTTCTGAAAATTAAGCGATGGGTTCATGTAGCCCACAAAAAGGGAGGGAAACTGGGGGAGGTCGAGGGGGAAGCATAGAATTAAAACCCCACCAAACCTTGTTTGAACTGTTACTCTACCACCTACTAGCTTTGAGATGTTCAAGACGATATAACTCTTTGAACCTCAGTTTCTTCGCATGTTAAATAATACTTTGCAAGGTAATTGTGAGGATTTAAAAAAAAAAAAAAAGATAGTGGCTTGGAACAAAGTAAAAATTGATAGTGATTATGATTATTATTACTCTGAAGCCACTGGCCTTCGGAGGCTGATAAAACAGTAACAGCTGTTTTATCTGGCAAATCATCAAATAAGAGATTTCTCTTGCGTATCTACAGTACAATGACAGCTGACTCCCAAAAAGTTGCCTTTCTGAATATGGCTGGTCTAGATCTACCAAGAAAAGAAACAGAGCATATTAAAGAGCAGCAGCAACACGACCACCACCACCAGCAAAAATATACGTACTGCAGATTTTATACATGAATTTACACTCCCATGTGTTATCTCACAGGATCTTTATAATAATCCGAGGCCGGTAGAGCAGGAATTACTACTTCCATTTCAGGAACAAAGATATGGAGGCTTTGCAAGGTTAAAAGGTTTGCTCAGAGCCAAATGCCAATTCGTGGTAGAGTAGGGACCAGAAACCAGGATTCCTGGACCCAAGATCAAAGACTATGAAAAAGAAATGGTATTGGAAATGGCATCCTCATGAGCATAATCGCTGGAAGAGTTATTTCTCTCAAAATAGCTACAGAATCAGATCTGCTTTGAGGAGTCCTTTGAAGAAATCTTCCGTATATCACCAGGGGCAGAAATGAAGTGTGGACTGATGATGGTGTATACAAGAGTAATTAGCCTGGAGAGCCCTAGCATGTGGAGCTGGCTGTTAAACTCTCCCAACACTGGACTCTACCAGTGTGGACATAATTGGTCCGGGGCTCTTAATTATTTCATTTGATGCAACAGACAATCGTGGAAATTGTATAAGGAATGAGAACATCTTGATAGACTTACATGTCAAATGATGCTTTGAGTGACTTTTTTTTTTTAACTTTATTTTTTATTTTTTAAAATTTACATCCAAATTAGTTAGCATATAGTGCAACAATGATTTTAGGAGTAGATTCCTTAGTGCCCTTACCCATTTAGCCCATCCCCCCCTCCCACAACCCCTCCAGCAACCCTCAGTTTGTTCTCCATATTTATGAGTCTCTTCTGTTTTGTCCCCCTCCCAGTTTTTATATTATTTTTGTTTCCCTTCCTTTATGTTCATCTGTTTTGTCTCTTAAAGTCTTGAGTGACTTTTTAAAAAGGGATTTCAGAAGCATATTTCTAATAAAGATCCATTTTATCTGGAAAAATGTCAACATGCAATCTCTCTCTTTACTAGTTGTTTTCCTACATCTACGGTAAAATGGAATCTGATGCTCAATACAACATTCCCAAAACACTGCAGGGTTCTAAATTGACAAATCACTCAAGTTTAAATTATATTCAGCAGAGAAGACTGTCTTGAGTGCTTATTTTTTCATTCTTAGGGTAATGCCTCATTAATAAGACAATATTATTAAGTATGACCAATTCATTCTCATGAAACTGAATAACAGTGATCCATCTTTAGAAGTCCAAATGGGGGGCTCCTGGGTGGCTCAGTTGGTTAAGTGACTGACTTTGGCTTGGGTCATGATCTCACGATTTGTGGGTTTAAGCCCTGCATCGGATTCTGTGCTGACGGCTCAGAGCCTGGAGCCTGTTTCTGATTGTATCTCCTTCTCTCTCTGCCCCTCCCCCACTTGCACTCTCTTTCTTAACAGTAATAAAAATTTTTTAAATTTAAAAAGTCCAAAATGGGAGGAAGCTGAAGAATTATCTATTTTCCTCCCAGAATTCCCTTCTTTCACTTTATCAATATAAATCTAATGAAATGATATGGCCAAAATTACCTGATGTTTCACTATAACAGATTAGTTGATGTCATGGGATATAACCTTTAAAAAAAAAAGACTATTTTCCTAAAACACTATCACCACCAGAGGGAGCTACTGAGCCACACAGAAGAAGAGAAGAAGTCCCAATTCCCAACATAAATCAATCAAACAAAAAATGGTAGTCTTTACAACAATCTTCCAAGTCTTTTAATTCCCAATTTATAGATATACAGAGTGGTTACATAACCTGTCAACACCACTCGGAAGGATCCAAATGGTAGCAAGAGGGATGTGAGTGTGGTTGTGGCAACCACTCTGGAAATACAGCAGGCGAGGTCTGAGCTCTACTGAAGGTATTCTGTACCTAGAGATGCCTACTTTCAATCTATTAGTAGAAAGTTCTGGGTTTCCCATTTTTTGAAATCCATACTCATCCTCTCTGAGCAGTTAAGCCTAGGAGTTACTAGAAGTGTTTATTCTTGGTGTATGTGTCCTTTAGGCCAAAAAAGGATGATAAACACTTAAGAACAGTCTTTAAATCAATGTTTTCACATACAACACAAACCATCATCATTCATTCATTTTAATCCACATACTAATAAGCTCAGTGAGAAGAGGCCCTCCCTACTCAGAACCTTGAGGAACAGTGAGAGATCAGGGCCAGGCAGAACAGGAGAAGCTCACAAGAAGTCTGAGAAAGAATGGCTGCACAGAGAGAGGGGAGAAAGTGAGGTCATGCAAATGAAGTGAAGAAAGTACATCAGGAAAGGGAAAGCTAATTTAATTTAATGGAGTATGACAGGTATAGTTTCAGTTCATTCAATTTTAAAATTAGGAAGAGGAACTCAAACATTACTCAACAAACAAAACAATAAAATATGATGTAGACCCATGTTCTGGTTCTTTCTTCTAGAGGATTTTAATTTTATTTCCTTTCAAGGAAAAAAATTAAAGGCCCCAAAAGAAAAACTAAAAGGCCAACAGCATTCAGCCCCTGGTCCTCTGAGACTCACCTCATTGAGGCCAATGTTTCTATACACAAGTTCCAAATTCTTCTCAACAGGGATTCTCTGAATTGATCCCCCAGGAGGTCTATACCCTCTGAAAAGCCTCATCTCCCCATCCTGCGCTTCAAATACAACAGTCTCACTGCTTTGATTTCCTTCTCCTGTGCTGAGCAACAACTTCCATGTAACCCAACTCACTTGCCCTCATAACCTAGATCAAATACACCTCCATGCATGCCCAAGATAGCAAAACAAGCGCCCCATTCCCAGTTAGCACACTCCACCAACACGGAGTTCCAACTGTGAGTAGCTTGTGTGCCACTGACAGAGTGTCCCAGAGTTCTCTCCCCCCATATACTGAAAACCACCTTAGGAAGCAGTTCTATCTCTAGCTACGGGCTGCAGAATGAAGAGCTGACGTGAGGGTCCCTCACACAGTATGAGGAGACTTATCTTTTGTATCACCCAGGGCATCCAAAGTGAGCAATGAAATCTACTGCTCTAAATAGAATAGAGTTCAAAAGACCACTCTAGACAACTTCTCAACATTTGAGATCAAGATGAGAGCTGTTTCTCACCCTAATCCAGACAACATTACTAATTAGTGCAAAAGTAAGCTCCTTGGGTACATACAAAAACAAATGTCCTTTTGCTTAGTCTAATCATTTCCTGCTACAATAACCTCTTTGGTATCACAAGCTAAATACTCTTGAACATCTCCATGTACTTTCTCACCAGTCAAGCCTGTGGTTTTACAATAAGCAGAGATGCTCTGTGTACTGGAATATCACAGAATACCATAGGAGAAAAGAAGTTCTAGTCACAATAAAAACTAAAGGTCATTCATTATTTGCACTGCATTAAGCACTCATAAATCCATTACTTAAGGTCATCTAGAATGAGTAGATTTGTATTGTGGCTTTCAAGGTCTGTGAATTACACAGTCATCAATAAAGGACAAGGAGAGAATACAGAAGAGGTCTTATAACCTTTTCTCTCGTTTTATTTACCGACTGCAAGGTTGGTGGGAGGGGGGAATCAGTTCTGTTCTTGACAACATTTCCCCCATAGAGAATTAAGCCTGAGGTGCTAACTGAAATTATTTCATTGTCTTTTTAAGTAATCGACTCATTAATTCTCATGGATATTGATTAGAGGAGAAAAATACATTACATCCTAATTAATGAGACTGTCTTACTAAAAGGGGAAATGTTGCATAAAGTTAATTTGATTTTATAAATGCTTTTATTAATGAAATGGTTTTATATGAAGTTTGAGACAATCTAGTACATTAACAAAACTCAATACGAGAAGCAGGCCTGGTTGCTAATGCTATAATATTTTGGAAAAAAAAAAAAACAAAACAAAAACAAAAAACCATGCTGGTAAAAACCAGACAAAGGAAAGGATGGCTCTCTATAAAGAAAAATTTCTACCTTAATGCAAAACAGTTTAAAAGTTAAAGAATAAATGCTGCACTGAAATACTAAAATAAACCAATGAGGGTCATTCCTATGGGACATAGATCCCTGGAAGGAGACACATACCATGTAGTAACCTGGATCTTAATATTCAATCTATGGCTTGGTTTTCCACGCAGTTTTTTTTTGTTTTTTTTTTTTTTTTAAATAACCTTGAATTTTTAGCTGTTCTTTTTCTAGGGATTTCACTTGGGTGACACCATGTTTCTTTATATAGATACAATATAAAGGGTCTGCTAATGTGCTTTTTAAAACCATAAAAGCAATTTTAAAGGAGTTATCAGGTACCATAAATCAACATAAAATTAGCAGACACATATAATAATCATCACTTACCTGGAGTAATGAACTGCTTAACATTGGTGAATCTAGACTTATCAGCCACACTAGCCATAAAGCAGCCCTTTGGCACAGTCCAGTCATTCGGCTTGCTGTTTCTGTCTCTGTCTTCTGCTGTTTCATATACCTCTACATGAGGGGGTTTCTCAGTTAGATTCTTGCTGTAATGACTCAACCCATATTGTGCAATCTGGATTGGGTAGAAATAGCCTTGAGGTCCCCATTGTGTAGATAAAGGTACACCTACAAAATAGAGAGACTAAATAAATAACCACATCTGGACATTTCCAAGCATATTCTGAACAACGCTCTCCACTGCTTTACCTCTGGGGCACGTTACAGGGTTATCGGCAGCTTTAATGCTTTGGTATTACGCTACTTTCATAATGATTAAAAAACTAATGAGGCAATTAGACATGAAAAACAAAATTGAGGCTTATTCACTCTTGTTCAGTATTTGACAGACAGCAATGCAGTGTGGTAGAAAACCCTTTAAGAACTGATGTTTTACAGAGCTACAGACGTCCCGTTTTCAAAACCCCGTTTCATACATTCGTATTTTGTACAATTTCAATACATGTAGATCATGTTACCACAGGTTTATCCTAAAATATTAACTCTGAAATTTTCTTACATGTTTGTACTTCACATTCAAGTTAGTAACCTACTCCTCTCTCTCTCCAATGTTAAGATGTGGTCTAACTATATCAGCTGATGGTTAAAGTATTTGCTTAAGGAGCCGGGTATGACCAGGCAACTTCAAGTATAAACGCAGTTTGCAATTCTTCTTCATATCCGGCATGTCAAAATGTGACTCTTGAGAATGAGGCGTGTTTTTTAAATGAGTTAAAGTTGTATATCTAACTAGAGATTTCTGACATAATTCATTAATGGATGATCTCTTCTTGTAAAGTTCTAAGCAAAACTTTGAGATGTTTATTAGTGTTTATTTTAGTAATTTTACACGGGGAATACAATAATGCCACATTGCACAGAATATTGTATTGCTGCCTCATGGTCTATGTGTTTAGAAATAAACTCCTTTCTGTAGTTCTAAAATAATTTGATCAACATCAGATGGACAGAGCAGAAACCAAGAACCTACAAAACTGTATGTGTGATGTAGTTTCAAAACAGTTTTAAGGAATTAGGAGCTATAAGGGCTAAGAAACCTAGGCTACAGATATGCTTTTAATATAAAGACTGCATCATGAATTGGTGGGGACAAAAGATTATTCAATACATGTGAGGGGAAGAGTCTGAAATTATACCCTGACTTTGTACCATTTACCAAAATATAAATCAATTAAGCTGGCCTAAAAAGCTTAATGTAAAAAACCAAAACCCTAATAAAACTATTAAGAGAAAATACAGATGAACAGCTGACCACAATGTGGCAATGACTTTCTAACCATAAAAGTAAAAAAAAAAAAAAAAGTCTGTAAGTTTAGTAAATGAAACTAAAAACTTTCAAAACTAACAAATCATAAGTAAAATGAAAGATAACCAAATTGAAGAGAATATCTTTAATAAGTGTAACAAAGTATTATTAACCTTACTATATATATAAAAGTTCACATAAATATTTTAAAAGCCCACTTAATTACATTAGAGAAAGAGGGAAACAACATGAAGATCATTTTATAATGATTGAAAGCATATGAAAAAGATATCTGACCTCACTAATTGTTATAGAAAGCAAATCATGAGATCCTTTGTAAACAACAGATTAAAAAAAGAAAAACCAATGTTCCTTGGGGCCCCTGGGTGGCTCAGTCAGTTAAGCATCTGACTTTGGCTCAGGTCATGATCTCACGGTTCGTGAGTTCGAGCCCCACGCTGGGCTCTGTGCTGACAGCTCAGAGCCTAGAGCCTGCTTCAGATTCTGTCTCTCTCTCTCTCTCTCTCTCTCTCTCTGCCCCTCCCCCGCTCACACTGTCTCTCTCTCTCTCTCGCAAATAAACATTAAGAAATTAAACAAAAAAACAATAAAAACAAAAAACAATGTTCCACGATGTCAAGAGCTAGGTGACAAGTGTGCCCTCACACTCTGCTACTGGAAACATGAGTAGTTCAACCTTTTCTGGAAAAAGCAGTGTAACTAAATAGATCAACTTCTATCATTTGAGTGACAGTTTATTTCCTAGGAAACTACTCTTAGAATATAATTAAAACAGCAAATGATTAACTATAAATATCTATACCATTATGTATAAAAGCAAAAAAAAACTGGAAGTGACCTAAGTGGCCAACTAAGGAGAAAGGCTGAACACATTACACATATCATGGCATATTCTCACTATATGAGAGTAGTTGTTAAAATATTCGGTAAATATTTAATAACAAGGGGGAATACTCAATATATTTTAGATGAAAAAAGGAGAATATAAAACTGACTACACAGTATGATCTCAATTTATTTAAAAAAACAACAAAAAGATCGGGAAAACACATCAAAATATTAACAGCGGTTATGGGTGCTTTTTACTTTTTCTTTAGCATCCAAACATCTATTACTTTTATACATTTTACATAATTTACATGAAAGGGTTTGACGATGGGTATCTCTGAAATCTCTAAGAAAACATTACCACCCTGGACACTGTATGGTTAAGTATCATTACAACTATGTTAAAACATAGACCTAGGTACAAAGACCTCCAGAGAATATACAAAATGGTAACAATTATCTTGAAGTGGTATGAATATAAGTGAATTTGGCCCTTCCCTCTTCTGAACATTAGGTAAAGATATTATAAAAAACTTAAAATACTGTATTAAAATCACTTTTTAATAGAATGAAGAAAATAAAATAAAATAAAACTAAGCAAAGCAATCTGAAAACACACTAAGTTCTTTCCTCGGGTTAAATGATGTATTTTAAAGTCAAATTCAACTTGGCTTTCAGATCCATCTTAGGTTTGACATACAAATTCCAAAATGTACTAATGACACTCATAACGAGCTCCTACTGCTTCAGGTTTTAAAGACAATACGCAACAGACTATAGGAGTGTAGCGTAAACGTTCAGAGAAAATGGTGTCTTGTTCTGAGGACTTTAAACCTCCATCCAGAGATGACACCTGGCTAATCTGGTAGTAAGACTGCATTGGTACATAGGTCTATTGGTCTCCTCTCCTAGGGCACTAACTGCATATTTTAATGCAAAATTTTTGGAGATGCTGTGCCCTTACTTTAGAGGTGACAATTTTAGATTCTGAGGCGGGTTCGTGGAATAATCCTATTTGATCAGGTATCATCTCGCAGCCCCCATATCACATCATCTAGAATGATGCCTCAGGTTTAGACTTAACCCGGTCCTCCTTGCGAAGTCAGAGTGATGAATGGTCTCCTGACAGTAAGCTATGTATGTACTTGCTATATCATTAACACCTACAATTTCTTATTCCTCAACACAATCAAGATAGAAAAAGGCAGTGGAGCAGACAGATACCAACCTTCAACCCCACTTATGCACTTGACTCTGTCTCGGACTTCCACATTGTAGCCTTCAAAGGACATAAACACGCCATCAGGGTGATAAGGGGCTCTCTGTGCATAGACTTTGGAATAGCTATGAGAGAATTCAAACCGATCGTAGCCATCATACTGAACCACCTTTCCATATACGTCAAAATATTTCTCTACCCAAGTGAATGGAAGAAAGACTTCATTCCCCTCTCTCCTCCCTTTAATTGTGTGTTCATCATTTATGAGACAGTCAATTTCTTCGTATTTGAGCCCTAACACCTTGCTTCCCCCATTGCTGTTGAAGCTCCCAACAACAGGGGGTGCTTTCTGCTGTTCCTGAGGGAATGCCTCCTCAGACTGCTTGGCCATGTGGTTCACATAGTTGTTACTCTCAGATGCTGCTGCTCTTTTTTCTAATCCATCCACTCTGAAGCCACTACTCAAGTGCCGTGGAAACTGGATCGCTTTATCGCTGGAACATTTATTCCACAAAAGTACCGTGACCAAAGTGAAGAGTGTGCAGATGATAATCAAAGTCTTATAGTTGACCCGAGCTGCCAAGCAACGCATATTTCAGACCATACCTATGGAGGCAAGAAGAAAAATTCATGCAAAGCTGTACTGCAGACACTTCATAGGATAAGGTTTTCCTTAGTTTTTTATATTGAACCACATCAGGGCAATTTCATTCACTGCAGTAATCTGATCAGATTTAAAATGACTAACTCAAACTTCTCAGCAGAGACAAAGAAAAGGCAAGAGGAGCTTCCCCCCTCTTAAAATACTTAGCACGATCCTCTAAAGTAGAGATTCTCAAACTTTCTGTTTGTGGCTCTCTTGGTCTCTTACTAATTGTTTCAAAGTCCCTAGGCCAAAAGAAATACCTGACAGTTCCATTTATTAAGTCCTTGGGCCCAAATAACTTAATACATTATTTTTGTCTGAACAAGTTAGTAGCTGTCGGAAAAAACACAGCGGCTTTTGTAAAGGTAAAAACACTGATATCCATGCTGCCAAACCCAACAGTGAATTTTCGGTGCCCCTCCTACTTGCTCTCTCGGCAGCGTGAATAGTCAATGACTCTTTCCTACTGGAAACACTTTCTTCTCATGGCTTCCGGGGCACCATCCTCTCATGGATTTCCTTGTACACCACTGGCTGCTCCTCCTCAGTCATCTCTGACCATTCTTTCTCACCTCCCTGAACCGTAAGTGTTAGCGTGCCTTAGGGTCTCAGGCCTCATACCTCTTCTTGACCTCTATTCACTCCTAGGCGATCTCACTCAATCCCATGGCTTTAAATACACTTTATATGCTAACTACTTTCACAATTTCCTCTCTAAGCCAGAACTTTCTCCAGAACTGCAGGCACATACATCTCAGTACCAATCCAAGTAGCTGACATCTTTACTTGGAGACCAAATGAACTTTCGAAACACCCCAAACTTAACTCCTCATCTTTCCCCCCATCTGTTTCTCTTTTCCTATTGCTCAGGCCAGAAACCTCTACTCCTTTCTTGCTCACCCCATATCCAATCAGTCAGGAAATGCTGTTGGCTCTACCTTCAAATTATACCCAGAATCTGACCTCTTTTCACCAACTCCACCATTACCACCACATCAGAGCCACTGCCATCTTTCACTTAGAATACTACAATGATGTCCGAACTGGTCTCTTCTTATTTCTATCCTTGCTCTACTATTCTACCCCAAGTCTATTCTCAACATAGCCATTAGAATGATGCTTTTTTTTTTTTTTTCAGTTTATTTATTTTGAGAGATACAGAGATAAAGTGAGTAGGGAGGGGGCAGAGACAGAGAGAATCCCAAGCAGGCTCTGCACTGTCAGTGCAGAGCCCGATGTAGGGCTTGAACTCACAAACCACGAGATCATGACCTGAGCCGAAGTCAAAAGTCGGATGCTTAACTGGCTGAGCCACCCAGGTGCCCCAGAATGATGCTTTTAAATGTAAGCCAGATCATGTCACTCTAGTCACAATGGGAAAGGAATCTGATGCTGTTGCCATATAATACACTAGCCAGTTGTGACTGCAATTAAATAGTCCCGAATTACCTGTTGCTGAGGTCACTGGGAACTATGGAAAATTATGGGATTAGTCTCCTTAGTGTTTGCTACAGTAGCTCTATAATTCATTTTATGGTGTAAATCCACAACTACTTATTTTACTGTTTGAAATTATTCATCCCCTTTTTTCTTTCCACAAACGCTTTTGGGAGCGATGAGATTTTTTATGTTGTTATTATTTTTTTTTAATGTTTATTCATTTTTGAAAGACAGAGAGAGACAGAGCACAAGCAGGGGTGGGGCAAAGAGAGAGGGGGACACAGAATCAGAAGCAGGCTTCAGGCTCTGAGCTGTCAGCACAGAGCCTGATGTGGGGTTTGAACCCATGAACCGTGAGATCATGACCTGAGCTGAAGTCAGATTCTTAACCCGACTGAGCCACCCAGGTGCCCCACAATGAGATTTTTTTTAAAAAACCCCAAAATGAAAAATGTTTAATGAGAAATTACACAATTTTTTATTTTTTAAAGAAAGGTGATGGTGAGGGGCACCTGGGTGGCTCAGTGAGTTAAGCATCTGACTTTGATTCAGGTCATGATCTTAATGGTTTGTGGGTCTGAACCCCTGCATCTGGCTCTCTGCTGTCAGCACGGAGCCTGCTTCAGATCCTCTGTCCCCCCGCTCTCTCTGTTCCTCCCCAGTTTATGCTGTCTCTCTCGAAAATAAATAAATTTTTTAAAAAAGAAAGCTGATGGTGAATGTGTAATTCTCTATCTATCTATCTACAGCTTGAATTCATGACCCCAAGATCAAGAGTCACATGCTCTACCAACTGTGCCAGCCAGGCACCCTCACTCATTTAATTCCAAAAGAAGGTGCCTTTGAGTTCTTATATGTCTAAAATCAACTTCAGTCTGCTCTCTCCTTTGATTTATAGTTTGGCAAGATATAGAATCCCTGGTTACACATTATTTTCTTTTGAAAAGTTGTAGGCAATGTTTTATTGTCTTAAAGCATTAAGAACTACTGATGAGAGGGGCGCCTGAGTGGCCCAGTTGGCTGGGTGTCCAACTCTTGGTTTAGGCTCAGGCTCACGATCTCGCAGTTTGGGAGATTGGGCCCTGCGTCGGACTCTGCGCTGGGAGCGCGGAGCCTGCGTGGGATTCTCTCTCTCCCTCTCTGTCTGCCCCGCCCTTGCTCACTCTCTCTCAAAATAAAGAAATAAACTTAAAAAAAAATTTTTTTTAAAGAATTACTGATGAGAGGTTTGATTTCAGTTTGATACTTGTCACTTTGTACATGAATTTCCTCTGGATCTTTTATCTTTAGAATTCTGCAGCTTCCCAAGAATGTATTGCATTATGATATTTGACTCACTATTTCAGCACTTGTTGTGCCCTTTCCATCTGAAAACGTGTGTTCTCCAATTTTTGTTTAATGCTTGAAGTTCTCTTCCTACAGCCCTGAGTATATTAGAGTTCCTTTCTGGTTAAGTTCTCTCTGATTAGCTCTATTTTCTCCAGTAGCAATTTTTCTGGTTATTTTAGTCTTTCACGCCATCAGTTTTCCTCACATGCCTGGTGATCTTTGGTTACTCATTTGCATTTACGCCTGAATGATTCATTTTAGCCAACACAGATTTCCTCTATCATTGTGAAGATGGTTTGATTTCTGGTCGGACTGCTCTCCTGAGGAGGGCTCTGTGTGGGGTAGGTACAGGCTGACTGGCAGTGTTCCTTTAGGATGCATGGGTGGGGACCAGCAGACCTGCTAAATAACAGAATAAAGATGGCTTTTTTCCCTTTTGTTCTGGAGATATAACTTGTACTTTAAAAGCCTTAGCTTTTCCCAATTTCTCTAAACAAAATCTGTTTGATGTTTTGCCTGGGGTTTGTGCCTGCTATCAATAGTCTAAGTGCAGGGAGGAGAGCGGTAAGGAGAAATGAGAGCCTTCTAGTACTTGAGCAGAGACCCAGAAATCTGTTCAATTACCACTCTTTGGTAGCCTTCCTATTTATTGTTATTAGTTTCTTCATTTCTTATTTCTATACATTTTATTTCAGTAGGGCATCAGGAGGGAAAGTAGGCAAAGACAGGGTTTTGGTCCATCTTGGAAATCATACACAGATTTAAGAGCCAGAATCCAATAACACTTTATCATCCACATTATTACTATTCGAAAATGTACTGAATGCTAAAAAACCAAAGCGTGGTACAAGCGAACCTTTAGGAGTCATATATTTACAAAGGATTTCCTTGTATTATAGTACCAGCAAACCAACACACTAAATGGCGTTTATTTTTAAAAAGAAGTCCTTTGTTAAAAACACTTACATGTCAACATTTCAATCATCTGTCAGCTCTACCTAACATTTAGACCAATTAAAATAGAAATATACAGATTTTATCCCATCTTTGAGAAGTGCCCCTTCCTTCACGACTCAAATGAGAGTAAACCCGCCTATGGAAGTAAGCTACCATTATAATGAGATGCATCATGGGAAAACATGGAAAAAATAAAAATAAAAAACTTTCAATAATCTTTATGCACGGATTTTGTTATCTGATCCCATTCTTTAACAAAAGCAGTGAGGGCTTCTTAGAGAAACGGATGATTCCAGGTGTAGGTCCTTGTCATGCCAGAAAATAAAGAAAACTTAAAAGTATCAATGGGTTCATAATCCAGGGGATCAAAAAAAAAGCAGTAGGAGAAAGATAAAATGAGATTAGAAACACCGATAATGTTGAAACTGAAAGATATGTTGAAGGTTCACTACATTATTCTCTATACTTTCGTTTGTTTGAACACTTCTGTTAAAGAAAAAGAATAGTATCATAGCAAAAAATACAAGACAAGAATCACCCTGAAAGGTCCCTTTCCCCATTAGTCAAAGTTGTGAGAATTATGACTGATCATAACTGAAACACACTGAAACCAGAAAAATCTGAGCCTACAATGATACTCAAAAAGGAGAAAGCCAGAAAAAAAACACTAATGTCATGTTCTGACTGGGCTGGTGAACACTGGTAACTAAATGAAAGAATTTATTTATCTATCTGGCCTTGTAAGAGAAGAAGTCAATAGCCCCAGAAAATAAAGAATTCTGTTACAGAAAAAGGGTGGCTAATGATGTAGAAGAAAATTTTTTAAAACATCAGAAAATTTGCATTGTGATCCCTCACAAAATTTACTAATTTAGACAAGTATTATATTCAGGTATATGTTTGACAGGAACCTAGTGATTCATAGTACTCAAGGTAACACCAAATACATTATTTTCTAGTAGCAAGAGGAAAAAGTTGAGACTCTACAATGAGAGGATCAGATTCATTACCCTAATTCAGTACTCAATTGCAGTCTCATTAATGCTGACTCATCCAGGTACTGTGGCTTTTGATGAGTTAAAAGAAAAAGTAAATAACCTATTATATATCCCAGCTAAAAATGTTTAACATGATCTCTGGGCTTTACAATTTGACTTGTAACTAATAGGATATACAAGAGACAGAGGAACAAATTAAATGCAGATGCAACCAGACAAATCTAGAAGGCAAGACGTCCTGCAGGAGAGCTGGCCCTGTCCCTTTAATAAGCCAGTGGTATGAAAAGGAAAAGGGGACTAGGTCAAATTTTTTGGGATATGACAACCAGATGTGAGACATAGTCCCTCCCTGGGAAATCAGACTGTGGACTTGATAAGACATGAAGACAGAAGAACATACAGAGATTGTAAATTGGAAAAAGGAGCTTACAAACAGCACACACAGAATGATCTCACTTTAGTAAACAATGCATACATAGGTCTTTATTTTCTCACTTCCCATGAATATATTTACTGGTTTTTTTTAAAGCATTAAAATAGAAAATTAAGGTCAAAGCCACTTTTGTTAAAATATTAAAGTAAATCTAAAATTTAACTTTAAAAATGTCTATAAATATAGTTTTCGAAATAGGCACGGACGTCTCTTCAGGCGAGAGGGGAAATATGGGAAAAAGAAGGAAGATGGAAAAAAAGAAAACACTGAGTACCGACATGCACTATTTATTAACTACTAAATAGATTTACCTAAAGGTAAACATGATGATTTTATTATAGTGTTGCTCAGATTATAGAAAACTAAGCAGAAACTTCAAAATTTCAGAAAGTATACTGCACTGACATTTTGCTAGTGCAATAACAACGGTACTTGTAACAGCCCAAACCAGGGTTTTCTGCTGACTGTTGATAAGCTTCCTACTTACTTTGAAGCTTTTGCCACATCTATAAACCAGATTAACCTTTCAAGTTAAAAAAAGAAAAAAAAGTTTTAAACAAATCAATGAATTCCAAAACCTTGAAACCTCATCTACTGCAGGTCCTAAAGATTTATTTCATTAGAAACATTATCCAATAAAAACTGGTTTTAGTACCTTTGGAGATCTAAAACAGAAAATAACATTCAGTAAGCATCATAAAGAAACGGGAATAATTTCTCTGCAGAAATGGTCAAAAATTAGGGAAAACAAAATACGCCTTAGTTTTCCTTTGGGAAAGCAAATTGTTCTCTTCTAAAACGATTTGCAATTCTAAGAACTCTTGTGTGATACTTTACTGAAATTAAATTCATTTTTCTAACTGAATATTTCAAGTAACCAAGTCATTCAGTAAACATTAAATCATGGATATCATCATGAGTTTTTAAAATATGAAGGTCATATTTCAGATAAGAACATTTAAATAAATTTGTAGAAGATTTCATTGAAAGAAATTTTCTTCCTCTGAATAATGCAGACCAAGGCTTGCCTGATCATTATTTTCTCTTATTTACTCACATATCTAACAATTTGTATTTCTCTGGTACCAAGTAAGTAGGAAGAAAAGTAGTCGTGCAATATATAAACTAACTGACTTGTTCAATCAGCATCCGTTCAGCACCTACTATGTAGCAGGTGAGGCACTACTTCTGTCCCTAAAAGCCAGATTACTGGGAGATATGTGCACAAAAACGATAATGCTGAGATACCAACCGAAAAAAGTTACACAGGATCCTACACAGAGGAGGCGGCCTGTGATTCCCCCTTAATGTTTTAAGGTGTTAAGGAAAGCTTTAAGGTGGAATGAATAGAATACTGACAACTAAGCGTACTCCCAGATCAAGTACCTGAACTTGCCATGCCCTCTGCCTGGCACCGTTTCCCCAGATATCATTTGGCTTGCTCCCTTACTTCTTCAGGTCACTGCTTAAGTGTTAATGTATCAGAGAGGGCTTCCCTGACCACCTTATCTAAAATAGCACTTCTTACCCCAACATTCTCTAGGTCTTTACTCAGCTTTACTCCTCTTAATAGCATTTATCATACTTGATATCATACATATTAAGCTTATTATCCATCTCCGGAATCTAAGTTCCATGAGGGCTGGGTTTTGCTTCTCTTGGTCACTGCTGGATCCCCAGTGCCTAGAAATATGTCTGCTTCACACTAGGCATTCAATAGAGATTTGCTGAATGAACAAATATTGTTAAGTATGCAATTTTAAAAAATGATAGACAACTTTGTTTTCTTTCCCATATTTGGGTATTCTGAAATCATAATCCAAGTAAAAATGAACGTAACTGAGACAACAGAATATGGACTGTGATGCTGTATACTGGCCAACTCTTTAAAACAGATTTACAACTTAATTACTCCTGTTAGAAATGTTCCATCTGTTTACTGCTTGATAGACCAAGACTTAAATTACACAGTCAAATGGTTAAGTACTCTGTGACAGCTCTAACACAAAAGAGAAATGCCTAATATTTTTCGTGGTCAGGACTCTTCCAGTAATGTAAAACAGTATTCTCACTATAAAGAACAAAGTGAGAAGGTAACTTTGCCATCCTATTTTTTAAAAATATCAAAGTTAAGGGCGCCTGGGTGGCTCAGTCGGTTGAGCATCCGACTTCGGCTCAGGTCATGATCTCGCGGTGTGTGAGTTCAAGCCCCGCATCGGGCTCTGTGCTGACAGCTTGGAGCCTGGAGCCTGCTTCCGATTCTGTGTCTCCCTCTCTCTGCCCCTCCCCTGCTCGTGCTCTGTCTCTCTCTGTCTCAAAAATAAATAAAAACATTAAAAAAAACTTTAAAAAAATATCAAAGTTAAAATAATCTCTGATACAACTGGCTCACGATGCTTCAAGTAAGATTATACCTCTAGGCAAATATCCCCAAGAAATTGAGTAGGGGGTATGCAGTACACAGGCATACCTTGGAGATATTGTGGGTTAGGTTCTAGAATAGTGCAATAAAGCAAGTATCAAAATACAGCAAGTCAAATAAGTTTTTTATTTCCTAGTGCATGTAAGTTTAATAGAGTACACTGTTTAATAGACTAATATGCTAAATAGACTATAACGCAGTCAGTATATTAAGTGTGCAACAGCATTATGTCTAAAAAAGCAATGCACATACCTTAATTAAAAAATAATGCTAAAAAGTGCTAACCATCATATAAGCTTTCAGTCATAATCTTTGTACCGGTGGAGGGTCTTGCCTCGATGTTGATGGCTGATCAGGGTGGTGGGTGCTGAAGGGCAGGGTGTCTGTGGCAATTTCTTAAAATAAGACAACAGTGAAGTCTGCCGCATTGATGGACTCTTCCTTTCACGAATGATTTTTCTGTAGCACGTGATGCTGTGTGATAGCATTTTCCCCACAGTAGAACTTCTTTCAAAATTGGGAGTCAATTCCCTTAAACCCTGCCACACTGCTTTATTAACTTACTTTATGTCATATTCTAAATCCTTTGTTGTCATTCCAACCATCTTCACAGCATCTTCGCCGGAAGTGGATTCCATCTCAGGAACCCGCCTTCTTTGCTCACCCATGAGAAGCAGCTCCTCATCCATTAAGTTCTATCCTGAGACTGCAGCCATTCAGTCCCGTCTTCAGACTCCACTTCTAATTCCAGTTCTCTTGCTATTTCTACCACACCTGCAGTTAGTTACTTCCTCCACGAGCAAGCCTCGAACCCTTCAAAGTCCTCCATGAGGGTTAGAATCCACTTCTTCCAAACTCCTGTTAATGTTGGTATTTTGACCTTTTCCCAAGAATCATGAATGCTCTTAATGGCATTTAGAATGCTAAATTCTTTCCAGAAGGCTTTCAATTTACTTTGTCCAGATCCATCAGAGGAATCACTACAGCAGCTATAGCCTTTTAAAATGTATTTCTTAAAATAATAAGACTTACAAGTTGAAATTACCCCTTGACCCATGGGCGGTAGAATAGCTGTTGTGTTCGCAGGCATGAAACAACATTAATCTCATCGTATACTTCCATGAGAGCTCCCGGGTGACCAGGTGCAACCGTCAATGAAGTTATATTTTGAAAGGCATCTTTTTGTTCCAAACAGCAGGTCTAAACAGTGGGCTTGAATATAAAATTCAGTAAATCGTGTTGTAAATAGATGTGTTGTCATCCAGGCTTTACTCTTCTATATAGACCATAGGCAGAGTAGATTTAGCATAACTGTTAAGGGCCCTAGGACTTTCATAATGGAAAATGACCACTGGCTTCAACTTCAGGTCATGAGCTGCGTCAGCCTCTAACCAGTCAGCCAGCCTGTCCTTTGAAGCTTTGAAGCCAGACACTGACTTCTCTCCAGCTATGAAAGTCTCAGATGGCATCTTCTTCCAATAGGAGGCTGTTTCATCTACGCTGAAAACCTATTGTTTACGATAGCCAACTTCCTTAATTATCTTAGCTGATATTCTGGATAACTTGCTGCAGCTTCCGTATCAGCACCTGCTGCTTCACCTTGCACTTTTATGTTATGGAGACCTTTCCTTATACCTCATGAATCAACCTCTACTCGCTTGCTCCAACTTTTCTTCTGCAGCCTCCTCACTTCTCAGCCTACGTAGAATTGAAGGGTTAGGGCCTTCCTCTGGATTAGGCTTTGGCTTAAGGAAATGTTGTGCCTGGTGTGATCTTTGTTTCAGACCACTAAAACTTTCTCCGTATCAGCAATAAGGCTATTTCGCTTTCTTATCACTCTTGTGTTCACTGGAGTAGCACCGTTAATTTCCTTTAGGAGCTTTTCCTTTGCATTCACAATGTGGCTAACTGTTTGGCGCAAGAGGCCTAGCTTTTAGCCTCTCTTTGCCTTCAATGTGTCTTCCTTACTGGGCTTAATCATTTCTAGCTTTTGATTTAAATGAGAGATGTGTGACTCTTAACTTTCACTTGAACACTTAGAGGCCATTGCAAGTTTTTAATTGACCTAATTTTGATATTGTTGTGACTTAGGGAATAGGGAGGCAAGGAGAGGAAGAAAGAATGGCCAGTCCATGGAGCAGTCAGAACACATGCAACATTTATTAAGTTTGCTGTCTTATATGGGCAGGGTTCATGGAGCCCCAAAACAATTATAATATTAAGATCAAAGATCACCATAATAAGTAGATAACATTTAAAATATTGCAAGAGTTACCAAAATGTGACACAGAGACAAGAAGTGAGCGAATGCTGCTGAGACTCACAGACTTGCTCGATGCAGGGTTACCACAAACCTACAGTTTGTGAAAGACAAAACAACAAAAAACCAAAACTGCAATATATGAGAAGTGCAATCAAGCGAAATGAAAAATGAGGTATGCCTGCCTATATTACATGATTCACATTTTACAGATGAAGGGACTAGGATATCATAGCCCACAAGAGATTCACTAAAGAGGACAGGAACAAAGCCAAGAGAGATGAGAACTTAAACATGGTTAAACATTGTGTTCTTTCTTATTTTACGGTTGATGAAACAAACAGGCCTTGTAATGTTAAATAATTTACCCTAAGTTACATGATTATTTGATGGTTCACTTGAAATTTGAACTCAAGTTTGTCTGTCTGACTCCCAACCCTGTGCTCTGACAGGTCATAAGGTATCTTTGAGCAGTTACACATTATATTCCAGAAGCTGAATACTATCCTTCCCCAGAAGATATTCCAATTTATAACAGGTTACCCCATTGTGAATTGAACTCGGCCATCAATGGGTCTTATTCTAGACAGAGCTGAATTTTGATCTTCAATCAATAATTTGCAACGGTAAAATACAATTTTAGGAAAAGTTATTCTAAAAGTTTATTAGTATTTTTGAATGAAACTACCAGAATTTTGAATTTTCTTCAAATCTAACAGTATAATTATATGACATATTAATATCAGAATAGAAATGAGTCAGAATCATGAATATTTATGTATATATCATCCAATAAAGCTATCTGCTCTCCACATTAGAATAATTAAGCCCATGAAAATAGGATCCCCATTGCCCCCACAAATCTAGCAACAGCTCACAAATGCATTACAATACCTCATCTCTGCTAATAATTATTATGATGTACTGGCATCACTTGTCCAAAGCAAAACCTTTCTCTAGAGATAGGAATGGAGCTTAGTAACAGTTTTATCAGTCCACGTTAGTTTGAGGATCTGAGAATAATGTCGTAAAACCCCCAAGGTGGCAGCATATAAGAAGTGTGACTAGCATTAATATAAGAAGTTAGAGTACAGGGGCACCTGGGTGGCTCAGTTGGTTAAGCATCCGACTTCGGCTCAGGTTATGATCTCGCAGTCCATGGGTTTGAGCCTCGTGTCATGACAGCTCAGAGCCTGGAGCCTGCTTCCGACTCTGTGTCTCCCTCTCTCTCTGTGCCCCTCCCCTGCTCTCGTTCTATCTCTCTCTGTCCCTCAGAAATAAAGGCTAAAAAAAAATTAAAAAAAAAAGAAGTTAGAGTATAACAAAGTAGAAATCTTAAGTCTTATTGGGCATCATGGCTGTGTTGTGGCCCAGAAAGAAGAGAGAAAGGCAAAAGAAGGGCAAAAGAGCATCTCTCTCAGTAGAACATCTTACCCACTTATGGGAAGTACTCCACAAATATTAAATCAGAAAGTGCCTAATTCAGTCACACTGATCTAGTCACAGTGTTTATGGTTGCATACATTTTCAATTTAATCTATTGGCTTGTGTAACCTATGTGGCAACCTAGTCTTCCCACAGTCTATAGCTTGTGCTAAAAAATTATCACTAACTAGCAATCACTGATGGGTAGGTCAGTCATGCCACCTCATCTATCCTCAAACCTTCATGGGACATACTTAGGCTTAAAACAAACAAACACCAAATTACATTTGAATGAGAAAGGAAGTTTGCTGATTTTTGAGGGGGTAGGGGGAAAGGCTACAGGGAAAGGAAACATTTAAAGACCAGTTTTACTATATGCCAGGTGCTATACATATTTCAGTTACTGAAATCAAACCCTAAGCAGGAGTTCTTGTTACCACCATCATATAGCTGAAGAAACTCTACAGAAGACAAATTATTAGCAAGCACACAGTGGGATTTAAACCTAGATTTATCTGGCTTCAGAGTGTTAGGTTCTTCTTATCATAGCACAATAGCCTATTATCTGCTTCCAAATCACTATTTACTTTCTCACCAACTAGATGAAGAGTAGAATGATTTGCTCTTAGTTTGTGCAGACATCTTAAACTACTGACACTATGCAGCAACTTTTGAAACTAAAAATTGTTTCTGAAAAGAGGTTCTAAATGTATTCAGCTTAATTCTCCCTAACATTGAAAGCAATAATATAAAGAACTAGGGCAGCAGTGTTTTTTAAGGAGCAAAGAGCAGCAGCTTTTGTACCCAGGAAAGTTGAACAGCTATAGTGTAGCTAAAATGTTCTTTGAAGTGCTGTATAATATTTAACTAAAAAAACTGCTTCTTATGAGCAATGTGTCAAACTCAGCATATGTTATGTAAATAAATCAGTTCAGAAAGGAGTCCTAGGCTTCTCCAGCTGTGTAACATTTCTCCCCTCATTAGGAAAGCAAGAGAAAGAAAACCTAATGATGTGTTTACTCTGCATGGCTCATGCATACGGGGATTTTACAGTACAGATTGGTGGAACTATCCTAAGAAGTTCTACAGAATAGCTGCTAATAACTTTTTGTCAAGTTTGATGCACCCCTGCAAAACAGAAATGACAGAAGGGGAAAAGTTCATCAAGTTGCTTGCTTATAGCAATTTTAAAGGTATAAAGGTATAAAGATAGAGTCTTTTGGCCATGCAGAAAGTATGTGGAAGAAATCATATGTGGACATTGGCCCCAGATGATTTATATATATATATATATGTATATATATATATGTATATATATATACATATATACATATATATATATACACACACACATACATACATATATATATACAAGTATATATATACAAGTGTGTGTGTGTGTGTGTGTGTGTGTGTGTGTATAATTTGAGAGAGAGAGACAGAGACAGAGAGGGAATGAACGAACAGGGGAGAGAGGAAGAGGGAGAGAGAGAGTCCTAAGCAGGCTCCATGTTCGGCATGGAGCCTCAATCCCCAGATCTTGAGATCATGACCTGGGCTGAGATCAAGAGGCAGATGCTCAACTGAGCCAGCTGCCCAGTGCCCTTAGAATGCAGTGTTGAGTTACTTCACAAGTAATGCAGAATGTATCATTTTGGGAAAAAAATGATTAAGGGAATGTGCTAAAAGGATCATGTGAGAACAATCTGCCAGGCTGTTGGGCTGTACTGTGAATTCTATTTGCTAGCCGAGTTTGTGTTTTTCTAATGTTTACAATAAAAAGAAACATCCAATATACTGGCCTTCTGATATTATATAATCTTTTGCAATTAAAAAGACATTGTAAGATTAGCACCCCTATTTTAGATTTCTCTGAATAAACAGTTAACAGAAGTGCAGGGCAGGAGACAGGGAAAGTGGGACCTTTATAAGAAGGGAAGGAGAGGGGCGCCTGGATGGCTCAGTTGCTTAGGCGTCTGACTTTGGCTCAGATCATGATCCCACGGTTGGTGGGTTTAAGCCGTGCGTTAGGCTCTGTGCTGACAGCTTGAACCTGGAGCCTGCTTCAGATTCTGTGTCTCCTTCTTTCTCTCTGTCCCTCCCCAACTCATTCTCTGTCTCTGTCTCTGTCTCTCAAAAACAAAACAAAAAAACCCCACACATTTAAAAAAATTTTTACAAAAGGGGGAAGGAGAGGAAGAGACTGGCAAGTCTGAGTCCTTATTAATATACTCACATTTAATTCTCACAACTACAAAAGTGGGTATTATCTTCATTTTCCAGATAAGGAAACTGAGATAGGGAGTCAATTGTTGACTCACGCACCTTACTGGCTCTGCTCCCGCTGTCAGTTACCTCATTTCTGTGATTCGCAGTTTCCTCATCAGTGCAATAGGACTGGTGCTAATCTACCTCATAGGTACCTCCTAGGGTGTCTAAATGAGCTAACATATACATCTAAACGATGTGGAAACCTTAGTTCCATCTTCCTTCTTGCAGAGTAATTACTAATTTGTTCAGTCACAATCTGTCCAAAGTATAGTAAGACATACACAGCTGGAAACAAACCAGGTTAAAGGACTAGTAACCAATTTGCCATTTTACTACATTTTCATTATATTTCATTTCATATCCTTTATCTTCATACTACTACGGCATACTACATTAAAAAGAGTATGTCCCAAATATCAGAGTACCCTTCAAATTTTGAAAACAGTCAACAACTTTCTTCATCCCCTGATTTCTAACAGAGGGCTCAGAGCCCTCCAATGAGGTATCTCATATTTTATGTTATCCATGACTAAATAACCTATGAAGTAGTATCAAGAGAAAGCCATGTCACTCAAGATGATGTCATAGTAACACAGAAATTTTAAAACTAAACAGGTTACTAACATGAATGTTTACAGCATTTATTAATAATATTCTAAAACTGAAAACCCAAATGTCCTTCAGCTCAGGTGACTACATAAAGAAACTGTGGTTCACCCATAGGAATACAACTTAGTAATAAACTAATACCTGATATCTGCAACGACATGGATGAATCTTTTTTTTTTAAGCTTATTTATTTT
This sequence comes from Panthera tigris, assembly GCF_018350195.1. Taxonomy (NCBI): domain Eukaryota; kingdom Metazoa; phylum Chordata; class Mammalia; order Carnivora; family Felidae; genus Panthera; species Panthera tigris. The sequence goes on from NC_056665.1 coordinate 36,239,774, forward strand.
GAAAGAGAGAGACAGAGAGAGAGTGAGAGCAGGGGAGGGGCAGAGTGAGGGGGGAAGGAGGAGGAGGAGGAGGAGGAGGAGGAGGAGGAGACGACGACAGAGAATCCCAAGCAGGCTCCGTGCTGTCAGCACAGAGCCTGATGCAGGGAACTTACAAACCATGAGATCATGACCTGAACCAAAATGCAGAGTTGGACGCTTAACCAACGGAGCCATCCAGGCGCCCCATGGATGAATCTTTAAAAGCATTTTACTAAGTGAAAGAAGGCAGACACAAAAGGTTACTTAATATATGATCCCATTTACATGACATTCTGGAAAAAAGCAAAATTACAGGGATAAAAATTAGGTAAGTAGTGGTGGCAAGGGATTAAGAGGCACTAGGAACTTTGAGGGGTAATGGAAATGTCCTAGATTTTTATTGTTCTGGTACAGGTTACATGACTGTATACATCTGTCAAAACTTATCTAACTGTACACTTTAAAAGGACTGCATTTTGGGGGTGCCTGGGTGGCTCGGTCGGTTAAGTGTCTGGCTTCAGTTCAGGTCACGATCTCACAGTTCGTGGGTTCGAGCTCCACACCAGGCTCTGTGCTGACAGCTTGGAGCCTGGAGCCTGCTTCAGATTCTGTGTCTCCCTCTCTTTCTCTGCCCTTCCCCCACTCTCGTTCTGTTCTGTCACAAAAATAAACATTAAAAAAAAAAAAAACTTAAAAGGAGTGCATTTTACTGCATGTAAATTATATCTCAATAAATCTGACTTTTAAAACTTGTAATTTATAAAATTAGTCAAGAATAAATGCATTTCAAAGGGTGTCTGGGTGGCAGTTAAGCATCTGACTCTTAATTTTAGCTCAGGTCATATCTCACAGTTCATGAGATTGAGCCCCACGTCAGACTCTGCACTATCTTCTTGGGATTCTCTCTCTCTCTGCCTCTCCCCTGCTCATGCTGTCTCTCTCTCCCCCAAATAAACATTAAAAAAAATATTTTTTTAAAAAGAATTAATACATTTCTATCATTTTTTTTTGAGTAATAAATGCTATGAATATACAGAAGTAACTTACAAAATAGGCCATAAACAAAAGGAGAGACTGTATTTGGGGGGTGGGGGGGAAACAAGCTTTTGAGCCCAATACTCCTAGATTTCAATAGTGGTAATCTGGACAATCTTGGACCAGGTAATCTCAATTCTCTCATCTGTAAAGCTGAGATAATACCTTCTACTTTATAAAGCAGTTGTAAGACTAAATGAACACTTAATTTGGTTCCCATCACATAGCAGGCAAAGAAAGGAAAATGTCAATGGATGAAGCGATACCTCTTTTTGAAGTCAATAAAGAGTAAGTTTCATCTATCTGTATCAGTTCATTTAATCAGCATCTATTTGTTAAACATCTATTATATGGTAAGTCACCATTTTCCCAAATAAGCATTATGAAAAAAGAGATAAGTATATGTCTCTCCCCCTGAAAAGAACACCGTTCTCTAAGTTTCTATAATTTTTATTATCTCATGAAAGTTGGTAAGAACAGCAATCAAGAAACAAACAGAATGATATATTAGTAAGGAAAATACATTTTATCAGCAACAAATGTGAATTAAGTAAGATTTAAGCTAAGGTTTCCCAAATGTACAATTTTCTGAGCAAACAGGAAGGTTACCAAATTGAATTAACTTCAGCACTGTAGGAACTTTCATTTAACTCCTACTTAAGACCTTACTGCATGCTGAGCAAAGGGTATGGATACTTTCTGGTGGTTTTTAAAACTGAGATGAATGTAAATTACCACAAAGAAATCCATTTACCTAAATAAATAAGGTGGCTGCAGTAGAAATGAAACTTATCCAAAATAGTATTTCTTAATGCACAAAATGTTTATTATGTATATTTCATATACATATATTTTTTCTTCTGGCAACAAAGCCTACTGTATACCGAAGCACACGCTGCTTCATGTTTCTAAAAAATTATTCCTTCAGAACAGAATTTAAAGTATTACCCAACATCTCATGAGCTTTAGGTTTCAAAGTGTGGCAAATACTGATTCAAGAATAAGAAATGAAGATAAGACACAAATTTTCCCTTTGCTCTTCAGCCAACCATAAAGCAGAGATGGCCTTCCAACAACCCAATATGAATCTCTTCCTATCATGTCCTATGATGCACATTTGTAATAAGGATAGAGATCATTCTTTGTTAGTGCTACACTCCATCTCTGGGAAGCAGAGTGAATTTATGTAGGCATGTATATTTTGAGAGAGAAAAAGCAGGGTAGGAACAGAGAGAGAGAGCGAGCGAGACAGAAAGAATGACTCCCAAGCAGGCTCCACGCTGACATCACAGAGCCTGATGCAGGGCTCAAACCTATGAAGTGTGAGATCATGAGCCGAGCTGGAATCAAGTTCGGACGCTTAACAGACTGAGCGCCACCCAGATGCCCCAGAAACACAGTGAATTTTAAAAGCTTAATATTTTATACTGAATCTGAAGACATAATACCAATGTTTTCTACCCCCTTACTATTTACTGCCTAGGGTACGAAAGAGAGAAGGTGTTCACATTTGTTATTGGCAACTATTTCTTGACTGAAAATTAAATTCTTCTGGCAGTTTCTTGGTATAAATTGATATGGTCTGAATGCAGAAATGAAACAAGGGGACTTTGTTTGTAAGCTAAAAACAAACAAGGTCATTGAAACTTTTACTTCTCATTCTCCACTTTAGTCACAAAGTGACTAGTGCTCCACAACGGAGCAAAGGGGGTTATAGGAATTTGGGGGCTTCAAGACTTCTGGGGGCCATATGGAGTCTTTTACATGTTTTCCATATACTTTAGACCTAAACTCTCTGAGGTTATGGAGCACCCTAAAGATAAACATGTCCAACCTGAACATACTTTTCTATAAGGAACTCCTTAAGAGAATTCATAAAATTCTAAACCAGAATATCTTCCTGCAGTCTTTCCAGGAAAATGAGAAATTACCCTAAAATGCCCCAATATGGATATCCTACAATCTTTAATAATATCAAATAAGTTATTTCTTTACATTATTAGAAACTTATTTCTCATTTGTATATCCTCTGCCTCATTCCTTAATGTCTACTGCAGCATATCCTCCACCAAAACAGAAACACTCTGAATTTATGATTTTGGACTAAAGTTTGTAACTCTCCAAGGATGAATTTCTTATATACCTTTGCTGTTGCATTTATATCAGAAAATAAAGTTCTAAGAAAGAAAGAAAGAAAGAAAGAGAAAAAAAAAGAAAAGAAAGAAAACAAAAATTAAGTCCTTGAGGGGAGAAACCATGTGTGAACAGATATTTCTCCCTGCCAAAGTGCCTAGGAGTTTTCTTTCCACATAATAGCCTAATTATTCCTGAAATACATTTGGATAAATTCCTATGAATGTAATTCCCACCTCAAATTCTACTTTGCTATCTCATCCTAAATATCCACCTAAGGAGAAGTAGCCAGTTTGGGAAGTGTAAAAGATCCTAAGCTCTGCAATAATGAAATACACATTGAAAAATCAACACGTTAATTAAAAAAAAAAAAAGCATTTTGAAATCTTTAAGACAACTGGAAGAATAAGATAAAAGTACAATTGAGCAATTTCTACTTTCACAACAAATAAACCTAAGAGGAAGGAAGGAAAATGGGCACGAGTTTACACACACACACACACACACACACACACCGCTTCATGCACTCACACCAATCCCAATGTACCAAGTGATAAATCAAGATCTTTACCTGGAAAAACATTTTGTAATATAGCACAATATCATGTATCTCATCTAAGATGCTACTGCCTAGAAATATCATTGATTATTTTTAGCATTTTCTTTCTTTTTTTAATGTTTATTTATTTGGGGGAGGGGGAGAGAGAGAGGGAGAGGGAGGGGGAATGAAGGAACGAAGGAACGAACAAGCAGGGGAGGGGCACAGACAGATGGAGACAGAATCTCAAGCAGGCTCCAGGCTCTGAGCTGTCAGCACAGAGCCCGATGCAGGGCTCAAAATCACAGGCAGTGAGATCATGACCTGAGCCGAAGTCGGATGCTTGACCGAGCCATCCAGGTGCTCTGAAATTCACTGATTATTCAGAATATAATATTACACCTGGATCAGCTACTGACTGTTAGAAAAGCATTAATGACTGTTCAACCATACTCTCCTATCAGATTGATACTATTGGCTTGACATACCAACATACAAGATACATATAGGAAGTTGTCCTCTAGCTTAAATAATTAGAATATCATTTTTATGCAGATAAAAGGGAACTATGATCACTCTGTCAACAGTCTGTTTTATTCCATTCAAAGGTTTGTATGAAAGGCAGAAACACCTATATACCCTAAATAAGAAAAACTTGTAAGGCATACATAAAGATATTGAAAAGGTCTTTCAAGAGCTAAAGAACAGAGAATACTAATAACATAAATATGAAATGGGGGCATTTGCTGTGAGTTTCAAGAGTTCAACGAATACTCCACCAGTTCACCTGATTTTTTAGGAATGACTGGAAAATAAATGGTAGAAGCAAAAACAAAACCCATCTCCTTGGAAAAATTTGGTAAAATTTAGATATTTTTGTCTTCAAAAATCTAAAGTATAATAAAATCTGTCTCTCTCTGTCTACTTATCCACACCCAAAGAGAGCACTAGGAGAAAACTGATTTTTGTCAGAACTGCAAAGTGGATTTGAATTCTTGACCATTTGTTCGCCTTTTCAAATATTTATATTCGCTGTCTTGTTTGAATTATCTATATATCAAGTATTCCATCTGAAATACAGGCTTTTTTATTTTAGAAGGGAGTCCTGAGCCACAGAACATAGACAGTCTCTAGAAGCTAGAAATGCAAGTAACAGGCAATTCCTAAAGCCTCAAGAGGAATGCAATTCTGCCGATACCTTGATTTTAGTCCAGTGAAATCCACTTTGGACTTCTCACTTCCAGAACTATAAGATAATTAATAAATTTGTGTTAATTTAAAGCCACCACATGGTAATTTGTTACAACAGAAATAGAAACCTAATACATCTAGCAATTCGTAAGTCTCAATAATTATTTTTACTGATCCCTGGTTGTGGATACTTACACAGAATCGGCACCTTAATACTACTCTGATAATCAGGTTTGGGAGGCATAATCTTTTGGTTAACTAGACAGAAAGTCTCAAATCAAAGAAAACATTAAAACGAAAAAACAGCAATAAATCATGCCTCTCACGGTAGACTATAGGTCAAACATGTATTACTGAGAGAATGCTGAAGTTTGCAACTATGTGCGTTTGCCTACTTCTCCTTTTAGTTGTACTGCTTTTCCTCCATCTATTTGAAACTCCTGTCATTAGATGCCTACAGATCTAGGACTGTTATAGCCTTTTGACGAACTGACCCCTTTTACGTTATGAAATAATTTTCCTATTTTTTGTTCTGAAATCCACATTATCCAGTATCAATATAGGAACTCCAGCTTTCTTGTGATTACTGTTTACATGGTGTTATCTTTTCTGTTTACTTTTAACCGGTATCTTTATATTCAAAGTGGCTTTCTTATAGACAGTATGTAATTGAGTCTTACTTTTAAAACATCTAATCAGGTAGTGGGGCATACAGACCATTTAATGTGATCACCAATATGGATGGATTTAACTCTGTTTTACTATATCTGTTTTATCTCTGTTCTCTTTTTCTTTCTTTCTTTCTTTCTTTCTTTCTTTCTTTCTTTCTTTCTTTCTTTCTTTCTTTCTTTTTCTTTCTTTCTTTCTTTCCATCTTTTGGTGTTTTTTATGATTCCATTTTAGCTCTACCATTTTTAGCTCTACCTCCTTTTTTTTGTTTTTAACTTCTACTTATAAACACCATAATGTGTTGTTATTCTTGTTCTAAACAATTGTCTTTAAGAATATATGAGGGGAAAAAGAATTTTATATCCACACACATATTTACCATTTCTTATACTCTTCATTTCTTTTTGTGGATACAAATTTCCATCTGAGATTATTTTCTTTCTGCCTGAAGAACTACTCTTTTAACATATCTTATAGTATAAGCCTGCTGGTGACAAATTCTCTCAGCTTTGTTTATCTAAAAAACTCTTTATTTTGCCTTCAATTTGGAAACATCCTTTTTGCCAGGTACAGAGTTCCAGGTTGAGTTTTTGTTTTTCTTCTTCTAGTACTTTAAGGATGTCATTTCTGGCATGCATAGCTTCTGACAAGTCTGTAGTGATTTTTATGTTATTGTTCATCTGTTATTTAAGGCGGTATATTTTCCTCTGGCTGCTTTTAAGGTTTCTTTCAAGATTTTTGTCACTGGTTTCAACGATTTAATTTTGTGCCTGGTTCTTCCGCTTGGAGATTTGTGAACTTCTATAATCTGTGGGTTTACAGTTTTCATCAAACTTGGTAAATATTTGCCTTCTATTTTTTGAAATTTTTGTCTCCCGATCTCCTTCTAAAACTTGTTATACTTGTCTTAAATAGCTTAATGTTGTTCCATAGCTCACTGATAGGTTTTTTCCAACTATTTTTTTCTGTTGGTATTTCATTTTAGATACTTGCTATGTCTTCAGGTTTTAACTAATCTTTTTCTCCTGCAATGTCTGTTAATCTCATCTGCTGTATTTTCCACTTCAGAAATTTTATTTTTCATCTCTGGAAGTTCTATTTGGGTCTCTCTTTTGAAAAACAACTCCCACTTCTCTCATTGACATGTTTGTTTTCCTTTACTCTCTTTAACATACGGAGTATAGTTATAATCACTGCTTTAATGTCCTTGTCTGCTAATTTGATCATATGTGCCGTCTTTCTCTCTTCCTATTGGTTGATTCTTCTTCTGGTTTTGGGTCACATTTTCTACTTCTTTGCATGTCCGGTAATTTTTTATAGGATGCAAGGCATTAAGAATTGTTGGGTAATGAAATTTTTTCAGATCTGTTATGGATATTTTTACCTTTCATGCTTCATCTTCACTACTGCATGTTTTTTAAAGCAGAAAATGGTATTTATAGAAAATATGAGTTGACAAATGAATTTGTGCAATTTACTTTTTTTGTCTACGACAAAATTTTAAGTGTATAGTACAACATAAGCACAATGTTGTACACAAGATTCCTAGAAATTTTTCAACTTCCATCACTGAAACATTATACCCATTAAATAGCAGCTACCCATTTTCCCCTAGCTCCAGCCCCTGGCAATCACTACTCTACTTCCTGTTTTTCTGAGTTTGACTACTTTTAGATACCTCATGTAAGAGGAATCATGCAGCATTTGTCTTTCTGGGACTGGCTTATATCACTTAGCATAAAATGTCCTCAAGGTTCATTTATGTTGCTGCCTGACAGAATTCCTCCTTAAAGGCCAAATAATATTCTACTGTACATACATATCACCATTCTCATCTGTTGAGACACTTGGGTTGCTTCCACCTCTTGGCATCTGTGAATAATACTTCAATGAACACAGAAGTGCAAATCTCTCTTCAAGATCCTGATTTCAATTACTTTAGGTAAATACCCAGAAGTGAGATTGCTGGATCATATGGTATTGGATTTTTCTGAATTCCTGTGTTGTTGAGCTTTGTTCTGGGTGTAGTTCAATGGCCTGGAAACAGTTTGATAGTTTCAAGGTTTACTTTTTAAACTTTGTTAGGTGGGACCAGAGTACAACAGTTCCCCCTCATCTGTGGGAGATGTTTTCTAAGACACCCATGGGATGCTTGAAGTTGAGCTTAGTCCCGAAACCTATGTGTGTTTTTTCCTAAACACATATACTTCTGCTAAAGTTTAATCTATAAATTAGGCTCAGTAAGAAATTAACAACAACTAAAAGTAGGACAATTATGACAATATACTGTAATAAGTTATGGGAATGTGGCCTCTCTCAAAATATCGTACTATACTCACACTTCTTGTGATGATGTTAGACGATAAAATGCCTATGTGATGGGATAAAGTGAGGTGACTGACACAGGCACTGTGATGTAGCATTAGGCTACTGCCAACCTTCTGAGGATACCTCAGAAGCAGAACCACCTGCTTTTGGACCACAGTTGACCATGGGTAACTAAAACCACAGCAAGTAAAACCGCAGATAAGGAAGGGCTACTACTGTAGCTTTTGGTCTAGAGCAGTGTCCTTGAGACTTTATCCAGTGCCTATTAGGAGGTCGTTCCACTCTGGCTAATGTGGCCAACTTACTCTCCGTGATCTCTGAGGGCTTTTTCTCCTACTCCTTCCAGTGGTTCTTTTCCTAGGGTTGAGTAGTTACTTCACATGTATACACAGATTGATAGCCAAAGACTTGAAGAGACACTCTCCAGGTCCCTGGGGTTCTCCATTTCTATACTTCTTTCCTTTCCAATATTTTGCCTTAAAATTTTAGCTTGTCCTCTCTGAACCCCAAACCCAATCCTGTGAGGCTCCTGGGCTGTTTAGGTTCCCTCTGTCGGCACTGTGGCTTGGAAACACGGTGGACTCACCCGCATTCATTTCCCCATCTCTCAGAGATCATTATCCTGGATTGACTTTTAGCCAGTATGTGAAAAACCACAACTAAGAAAGAAGTGAAGTTGAGAAGTCAATTCTTACCATTAATACGTTCTATTTGATAATTATGCCATTGCTTTGCTCCAACATAAAAAGCCTCACTTGTATTTATACCTGACTTCATGGAGGCATGTGTTAATTACTAAACTATCTCATAAAATGTTGTTATTATTCTACAAAGTACATTCTTTTTTTTTTTTAATTTTTTTTTAATGTTTTAATTATTTTCGAGACAGAGACAGAACAAGAGCAGGGGACGGGCAGAGAGAGAGGGAGACACAGAATCCGAAGCAGGCTCCAGGCTCTGAGCTGTCAGCACAGAGCCCAGCGCAGGGCTCGAACTCACAGACCGTGAGATCATGACCTAAGCTGAAGTCAGATGCTTAACCAACTGAGCCACCCAGGCACCCCAGTACATTCTATTTTTGTAAATGTTTATCCATTTTTGAGAGAGACAGAGAGAGAAAGAGGGAGAGAGGAGAAGAAGAGGGGAGGGGCAGAGAGAGAGGGAGACAAAGAATCCAAAGCAGATTCTAGGCTCTGAGCTGTCAGCACAGAGTCCAACATGGGGCTTGAACCCATGAACCGTGAGACCATGACCTGAGCTGAAGTCCAACACTTAACCCACTGAGCCACCCAGGTGCTCCTACAAAATACATTCAAAATCAAGCATGACTGAGAAAGAATCTTCCATGGAAATGCAAAGTTTTCTTTATCTCATCTTATAAACTGAACATGTACATTTTTGGCTAACTCTCCAAGTATCATTTCCATTTTTTTATTAAAAATTTTAAATAAACTTTTTATCACAGTATAATATAGTAATGAATAGCTTAATTTTCATGAAGTTAATGTGCCTCTGAAACCAATACCCAGATCAAGAAATATAGTACAAGAACACAAGTCTGGTTTAACATTCAGAACTCAAATTAAAAGAAAAAGAGAGGAAACCCATACCATGTCAATAGCTTTTATCATATAAAAGCATTTGATAAAATTTAGTCAGTATTTTATTAAAAATGCTTAGAGCAAACTATCGGAATAGAACTTTCTTAACCAGATACACAGAAGATTCCCTGTTATTTCCCTGTCACATCTTTCCCCCAAAGAAATAATTCTCCTGACTTCTAACACAATAAATCAGTTTTGCCTATTTTTGAACTAAGTGGAATCACAATGTGTACTCTTTTGTGACTGGCTTTTTCTCCTGAACATTATGTTCCTGAGGCTTATCCATGTGGCTGTGTACCACAATAGTTCATTTATCCTCACCGCTGTATGGTATTCCATTGTACAAATAATACCACTATTTAGTTATCCAGTTTGCTGGCTTTGAACATTTGGATGGATTCCAGTTTTTGACTGTATGGGTATTGCTCTACGAACACTCTTACACGTGTGTTTTGGAGAACATATGTTAGCATTTCTGTTGGATATATACCTAAGAGTGAAATTGTAAGGTCATGTGGTATAAGCATGATTAAGTTCAGCTTTAGTGAGAAAAAAATAAAAAAAGTATTAACTAGAGTGGTTAAAGCAATTTATATTCCCACCAGCTGTGGAAAATGAGTTGCAAATACAATACATCCTCATCAACATTTGACAGCATCAGTCCTTGAATTCTAGCCATTCTGTAGGATAGACAGCGATATCACATCATGGGTTTAATTTATACACTGCAAATGAATAATGAGATTGAGGATCTTTTAATATGTCTGTATGCTTTCTGAAGACCTTCTGCTGCGAATTGACCATTTAAGGGTTTTGCCCATTTTTCTATTGGGTTGTCTGCCTTCCTATTGCTGTATAGGAGTTTTTAATATATTCTGGCGGAGTATTCTGCAAATACCTTTTGTTCCAAATGCAAATATCTTTTTCTCACTCTGTGGTCTGCTTTTCAATCTTAACTGTAGTTTAGTGAACAGAATTACTTTCTTTTCTTTTCTCTTTTCTTTTCTTTTTTCTCTTTTCTTTTAAGTAGGCGTCACACCCAGCATAGAGCCCAATGTGGGACTTGAACTCATGACTCTGAGATCAAGATATGAGCTGAAATCAAAAGTGGGACAGTTAACCAACTGAGCCACCCAGGTGCCCCAGTGAACAGAATTTCTTAATTTTAATGTATATTCCATGCGAAAGGAAAGGAAAGGAAAGGAAAGGAAAGGAAAGGAAAGGAAAGGAAAGGAAAGGAAAGGAAGGAAAGGAAAGGAAAGGAAAGGAAAGGAAAGGAAAGGAAAGGAAAGAAAAAAAAGAAAAAGCTGGGGGAGTAATACTTACATGAGACAAAACAGACTTGCAAACAAACATTGTAACAAGAGCCAAATAAAGGCATTACATAACGATAAACATATAATCTTCCCAGACGGAATCGGGAAGAAACAGAAAATCTGAGCAGATTACTGGCTATGAAATTGAAACAAACAAAGTCTAGGACCAGATGGCTTCACAGGTGAATTCTACCAAACACTTAAGAGTAAATGCCTCTCCTTTTCAAACTATTCTAAAAAAAATGGAAGAGGAAGAAATGCTACCAAATTCATTCTATGAGGCCAGCATTACCCTGGCACCAAAACCAGACACTACCAAAACTAAAAAAAAGAAAAAAAAATTATAGGCCAACATTCCTGATAAACACAGATGTAAAAATCCTCAACAATTTATTAGCATACTGAATTCAACAATACACTAAAAAGATCATTCACCACCATCAAGTGGGATTTATTCCAGAGATGCAAGATGGGTCAGTACCTATAAATCAATCAGGGTGGTACACCATGTTAATGAAACAAAGGATAAAAACCATATCATCATCTCAATAGATGTGAAAAGCCCATTTGACAAAATTCAACACCCATTCATGATAAAAAATTCTCAATAAAGTAGGTATAAAAGTTCTCAAAAATACCTCAACATAATAAAGGCTATATATGACAAACCTACAGCTAACATCATACACAATGGTAAAAAACTGAAAGTTTTTCCTTTAAGATCAAAACCACGACAAGAATGCCCACTCTCGCTACTTTTATTCAACATAACAATGGAAGTCCTAGTCACAGCAATCAGACAAGAAAAAGAAATAAAAGGCATCCAAATTGGTAAATAAGTAAAACTGTAACTACCTACAGATGACATGATACTGTATATAGAAAACCCTAAAGACTCCACCAAAAAAAAAGAAAAAAAAAACAAACATGAGAACTAATATGTAAATTCAGAAAAGTTGCAGGATACAAAATTAATATATAGAAATGTGTGTTTCTAGACATTAATAACAAATTGCCAGAATAATCCTATTTACACTTGCATCAAAAAGAATGCAATACCTAGCAATAAATTTAACCAAGGAGGAAGGAGGAAGAAGGCCCATACTCTGAAAACTATCAGACACTGATGAAAGAAATTAAAAATGACGCAAACAGGGGCATCTGGGTGGCTCAGTAAGTTAAGCATCCAACTTTGGTTCAGGTCATGATCTTGCAGTTTGTGAGTCTGAGCCCTGCGCCAGACTCTGCGCTAAGAGCTCAGAGCCTGGAGCCTGCTTGGGATTCTGTGTCTCCTCCTCTTTCTGCCCCTCCCATGCTCATGCTCATGCTCTGTCTCTCTATAATAAATGAACGATTAAAAAAAATTGTTTTAAATAAATCAGCCACAAGAATGTAAAGTAAGGCATAGGGAATATAGTCAATAATTTGTAGTAATTTTGTATGGTGACAGATGGTAACTACACTTATCATGGTGAATATTTTTTTTAAATGTTTGTTTATTTTTGAGAGAAAGAAAGGGGGAGACAGAGCGTGAGTGGGGAGGAGCACACAGAGAGGAAGACACAGAATCCGAAGCAGGCTTCAGACTCTGAGCTGTCAGCATAGAGCCTGACGTGGGGCTCGAACCCACGAACCATGAGATCATGACCTGAGCCAAAGTAGGACATTTTTAACCAACTGAGCCACTCAGGCACCCCCATGGTGAACACTTCTTAATGTATATAGATGTTGAATCACTATGTTATAGACATGAAGCTAATATTTATCAATTACATTTCAATTAAAATTTTTTAAAGATGTTTTCTTCTAGAAGCTTTATTGTTTTACTTTTCATATGTATTAACTCATCTATATTTATTTTTTTGTGTGGTTTGAAGTCAAGGTCAAGATTCATCTTTTTGTTTTCCCCACGTGTATGTCTAATAAACCCACTACAATTTATTAAAAAGAATATCCTTTCCTTCTGCACTGCAATGTTATCTTTAATATAAATCAAATGACTATACATGCATATATCTGTTGGGCTCTGTTTTGTTTTATTGATTTGTCTTTTCTTGTGGCAGAACCACACTGTCATTATTATAGTCACCTTATAACGTCTTGGTATCTTGTAATATAAATCCTCCAGTTTTGTTATTCTTCAGTATGATTTTGGCTATTCTTGGCTCTTTGCATTTCCATAATTTAAGAATCAGCTTCTCCATTTCAAAAAAAAACTAAACTAAGAAACAAATATGGGATTCTGTTAGAGACTGCATTGAATCTACCTGGGGAGAAGTGTAGAGGTCTTTTGTTAGATGTTTGGATATTTGGTGTTTTTGATATATTGATAGGGAAACATTTAAAAAATTTCATTTTTGGCTTATTGCTGGTATTCAGGCCTAAAACTGATTTTTATTATGTCAATTATGTATCTGGTCAACCCTGCAAAATTTTCACTTTTTAATTCTATTAGTTTGTAGACTCCTGAATTTTCTTTGTAACAATCATGTCATCTGTAAATAACTAGTTTTCTCTCTGCTTCCTCCCTTAGTGCACTGAGTAGGCCAGCACTGTCCAACAGAACTTTCTGTGGTAATGCAAATGTTCTATATTTGTTGTGTTTGGTGGCCACTGGCCACATGTGCCTAGATGTGTTATGAGGCCAGTTTGATTGATGACCTATAATTTTAATTAATTGAAATTTCAATTGCAAAATAAGGTATTAGACAGCTTAGGTCTAGGATCGCCAATATAATGGTGGACACAAATGGTTATAGCAGTCACCCCTGTTTTATTCCTGATCTTGAGATAAATGTTTTCAATATTTTACCACTATGTGATGCTTGCTATAGATTTTGGGGTTGGCACGGGTAGAACTCTCTATGAGATTAAGGAATTAACATTCTACTGATGGTTTACTATAAGCATTTAATAAAATCATGAACAGATAAATTTTATCAAATGCTTCCACTTGATAAAACCTATTGAGATGATGTAATTCTCTCTCTTTTTTGTTAATTTGGTTATATTCACTGAGTTCCGAATGTTAGATCAAATTTGTGCTCCCGTATTAAATTCAACTTGGTCATGACATCTACTTCTGTACCTACCTATCTATCTACTTAGACTTGATTTACTAATCTATTGGAATTCGTTCACCTATATTTACAAGAAAAATAGACTTGAAATTTTTTATAATGTCCTTATCAGGTGTTGATACTAAGGTTATACAATCCTCAGAACAGGTTGGGAAATATTTTCTTTTTATTCTCTGAAGGAGTTTTAGTAATACTGATGTTAGTTCTACTGAAAATTCTTGGAAGAATTCATTTGTGAAGCCATCTGAGCCTAGAAATTTATTTGCGGAAACATTCCAAATTATAGACTCAATTTCATTAATTAATATGAAACTATTCAGATTTCTAATTTTTTGAAAGTTTTAGTAAGTGCTGTTTTCCTAGGAATTTGTCCATTTCACCTAAATTTTCAAATCCATTGGCATAAAGTTATTTTAAAAATCTTCTTATTTTTTTTAACATGTGAAGTATCTGCTAAAATGTCCCTTTTTCATTCCTGAAACTAGAAGTTTAGGGGTGCCTGGGTGGCTCAGTCAGTTGAGCATCTGACTCTTGATTTTGGCTCAGGTCATGATCCCACGGTCATGGGCTCAAGCCCTGCAACGCCCTGCAACAGTCTCCACCATAAGAATGGAGCCTGCTTAAGATTTTCTCTCTCACCCTCTGATCCCTCCTCTGATGGGTACACACACTCTCCCTGTGTCTCTCTTTAAAAAAAGAAGAAGTAGTTGTTTATGCTTTTATTTTTTTCCTTCATCAATACTCTGAGGGGGGGGGGGGAGTTACTGTTCTTATTAAAAGTAGTGATTGTGCTGATTTTCCCTTTTGTACTTTTGTTTTCTACTTTATTAATTTTGGCTCTAACTTTTATTGTCTGCTTTCAACATTCTTCACAGATTGCTTCTTACAAGACTTTGCTTGGTCCTAAGTCTTTGCTCAAAAAAAAAAAAAAAAAAGAAAGAAAGAAAGAAAAAGTTATCCCGTTTTTTTTAGTGTCTTAGAAAAAATAAGTTGCTGGCTGCCCTGATTAAGCTACCTAACAGTTCATTCTATTGGCTGTGTTTTTAGAAGTTTCCTCTGCAATACCTACTCTAGTATCAGCTCTATAACGAGCAATTAATATTTAAGACTAGTGAGTTGTGTTGTTATAGGGCTTCACTAACACTTCACTAATACTGGTATTTTCTCTCCAAAGTATGCTTATATATAAATAGGGGGCCCCTAATGATTAATTGGATACCCTTACTGTAGAACATACAAATTAAGCTAGTCAGGATAATCAAGGCCTGGGGGAAGTAACAACTATTCTTGATACTTTTAATGACTTCAGCAAAACAAATTTATTTCTTGCTCACACATGGTCTCCTAACTCAAATTACATTTAAACAATCAATCACCACTGATTTAAGTAAGCAATAATTTTACATGTGAGGTGTGTGTGTGTGTGTCTTTTTTTTTTTCCTATTGACATGCATTCAAGAATATACTCATTAGTTGGCATGCTTACTCTGGCTGAAGACAGGAAATCTATATTTAAAGTCTTGATTTACAGATTAGGAATATACATGAACATGAAGTCCTTATAAAGTTTCTATGCAGCCATGTTTGGATTTTCACTAAGGAGTTGGGATTCTTCGTAGTATAAACTTTCCTGCTTGGCAATTTAGCCTTACTCCAAAGACCCCATTATTTCTATACTGCTATGCAATAAACACTATGGACAAGGAAAAAACGCTACATTTAAAGGGACTGATTGGCTATATAATTGCCTTGGATTTTCCTATCTTCTGCATTGTACATCTATCTGTGGGACAGACAGGGCTTATACAGACTAGGAGGCTTATGAGATCTTTAGAAAAATATTCTATTTTCAATGTCTATCTTAGTACAGTATCCAAAATTCTATCTAGCTTGACAGTTCCAACAATAGCAGTGTTTGGAACTTTGCCAAAATCAAGTTTATTACTCATGAAATAGTTCTAAAATGTTAATAGTTTGGAACGAAAGTGTTATTTGTGTCAAAGACCTAATTTTTATCCAACTCACCTAAAGATAAGGAGTTTAGCGGTCATAACCACAAGATTGTCTAATCACTATAATAACAAAGAATTGAAATGGGTGTGTGTGAGGTCTGATGAATTTAAAGCCCGAAGTCCAACAAAATTCTGAAACTTCACATATATAACACTGGGAAGCTGTATAGCATAGTCATTAAGGATGTATGCTTCCAATTGCTCCTTATGGGTTTGAATCTTACCCTGTCACTTATTAACTCTGTATTTAAGAAGGTTATTTAACTTGTTTACATATCAGTTTCCTCGCACACCATATGGGTTTAAAGAGTAACTACTTCAGGGACACCTGGGTGGCTCTGTTGGTTAAGCAACCAACTCTCGATTTCGGTTTACGTCATGATCTCATGATTCGTGAAATTGTGAGATCAAGTCCTGCATAGGGCTCTGCACTGACAATATGGAGCCTGCTTGTATTCTCTCTCTCTCCTCTCTTTCTGCCCCTTCCCCCCACTCTCGTGTGTTCTCTCAAAATAGATAAACATTAAAAAAAACAAAACTACTTCATAGATTGGGATTAATGAGTTAATGCATGTAAAGGGTTTTAGATCAACGCCAGGCACACAGAAAGTACTCAATAAATGTTAATAAATCCACCACAATCCACCATCTTAAAAAAAAAAGTGAGAAAAAGAATTTTTAATTAAAAAAGTCAAAGTTCAAAATTTTAAACCTCACAGCAAGTTGTTCATATACTTTCAACCTAATGTCTACCAAAGTTTCAAAACCTTTATCATCCCCCAAAACATCACTATTCCTTATACATGACGATCCAACCAACAGTGTTTATTGAACACCTACTAGGCACTTGGACATAAAGACAAGAGGCATTACAACTGCTATTAAAAACCTTATAATCATATTTAAAAAATTTTTTTAATGTTTATTTATTTTTGAGAGAGACAGAGACAGAATGTGAGTGGGTTAGGGATAGAGACAGAGGGAGACACAGAATCTGAAGCAGGCTCCAGGCTCCGAGCTGTCAGCACAGAGCCTGACGCAGGGTTCGGACTCCTGAGCTGTGAGATCATGACCTGAGCTGAAGTCGGATGCTCAACCGACTGAGCCATCCAGGTGCCCCAAAACCTTATAATCATTTTAACAAATTATTTAGAGAATTAGACCATCTATAATCAGATGCTGAACTCTGTGGTAAAGAACATACATCTTGACTAAGATGACAGGGAATTCCATGAGAGCTGATACAAAGGTGCCTAGTGTACCACAGGCATTCCCAGTACTAAGGGCTTACTCCACATTATGCTAAGCATAGAGAGGTCCAAATAATCTAACCCTTCCCTATCTCCCTCCTGCAAAAAAGGAAAAAAAAAAAAAAAAAAAGGTTAAAAATATTTGGCTAATGTTATAGTCTTTTATTCCTAATGGCAAGAAGCATATTTTTTTTTTACATGTACTGTATTACTATAGGTATATAGAGTACTCTAAGCACTTAAATTCACCAGCATAGTTGTGCTGGGCTGCTCATTCTGAAAACAAAAAAACAAAACAAAAATCCCCATTTATTGGTTAGAACCAGAAAAGAAAAGTAGACCAACTATACCATTTACATTAGTTTTAGTACAGACATAATTTCTGGCCTAAGAATCACAGACGTGGAATTAATCTTAGAAACCACGGTCTAGGGGCCCCTGGGTGGCTCAGTTGGTTAAGCATCCAACTTCAGCTCAGGTCATGATCTCAAGGTTCATGAGTTCAAACCACGCGTCAGGCTCTGTGCTGATAGCTCGGAGCCTGAAGCCTGCTTCAGATTCAGAGTCTCCCTCCTTCTCTGCCCCTCCCAGGCTCTCTTGTGCTCTCGCTCTCTCTCTCAAAACTAAATAAACATTAAAAAAAATTAAGAGAAAAAATGTTTTAAAAGAACCCACAGTCTAATTACTTTACAGACAAAAGAATTTAAGATCTAGAGGAGTTTAATGCTCTGTCCAAAGTCACACGATTAGTATTGGCTGTACCAACATTACAATTCAACTGTGCTGATTCCTAATGGTGTACTTTCCTTTTCAACCTACTGCCTGTATAGATCTTCGTGTAACACCAAAACAAATAAGTAAATAATAAGTAAATAAACAAGTAATGTTTTTACATCATCCTACTTAATATTATACTTTTCCCTAAAATATTAACAAAAGAATAATGAATTCTTACCAGATGTCAACTAACAGCACTTTTAACAAAAGGTCTGTAGTCTGACTGCTTATATATACTGAAACAATTTCCCATACAATTTTATCATATTTGAAGTATTTTCTATATTTATTGATTTGAGAATTTTAATATGCTAGAAATAAATACTAAATAACTAATGACTGGCGTATAGATGGATTTACACTAAATGTACAATAAGATCACCAATACAATGAAAACGTTAAGGAAAAACTCTTACAACTGACACCAATTCTACATATAGTCGTTAATTTTGACAGTATAACATCACTACGGGGTAAAATACCATTCAAATAAAGACAGCTTAATCACTGCACAAATGGAATTTATTGATCTGCCATAAAATGAATTTATTGACCAAACAATCTAAAGCATTATTTGCAAGCTATACAACAGTTTGTTTTGCAAATGTTATACTAAGTATTTCTAGTTTAATCAGACCACTAAAAGTTACTAGTTACTAGAAGAGTGAGGTTTTGAAATAATTTTTTTTTTTTACTACTAAGCAATTCATACACGTATTATTTGATTCACACACGATTTTTATCAAGAAAGCTAATTATCACTAACATCACTAGAATCCTTTTTGAGACATAAATTGGAGACTCAATCGTCATTAGCATTAACATGTTTTATGTATTAACATGTATTATGTATTAACATGTATTATGTATTAATTAACATGTATTATGCCGGCAGTTCCCTCATATAACCTGTATAAAATAAGTCTTCCAAAAGCGAGGTCCCTTAAGGTTGAAGAAAACACTACCAAGGTTGAGGTAATCTCAGTCTTACCTAATTATTAGTTTCTCTCTCAGAGGTTTAAATGTTTAGAGATTTTCTAGTAATTTCCATTATTTTCTTCATTTTAGGAGAGGCAGTATAATGGGTAAGCAGAGGCTTTTAGCTCAGAAAACAAAAGGTTCAAAACCCGACTCTGCCACTATTAGCTGTTACCTTGGATACATTTTATTTGTTAAAATGTGGGTAATTATACATACCATGTAGGCTATTGTGAGGACTAAGTTAAATAACGTGGAAATTACAGCACCTGATTTGGAGTCAAGCAAAGAACAGCTGCTCAGAACTATGGGGGCGCCTGGGTGGCTTAGTTGGTTAAGCTCCCGACTTGATTTCAGCTTCAGGTCGTACCTCACAGTTCGTGAGTTCTGTGCCCACAGCACAGACCCTGCTTGGGATTCTCTCTCTCCCTCTCTCTCTGCCCCTCCCCTGTTTGTGCCCACTCTCTCTCTCTCTCTCTCTCAAAATAAGCAAATAAATAAACGTTAAAAAACAGAAATAAAAAGAAGGGGGCCGCCTGGGTGGCTCAGTTGGTTAAGCGTCTGACTTTGGCTCAGGTCATGATCTCATGGTATGTGAGTTCAAGTATGTCGGGCTCTGTCCTGACAGCTTGGAGGCTGGAGCCTGCTTTAGATTCTGTGTCTCTCTCTCTGCTCTTCCCCTGCTTGTGTTCTGCCTCTCTCTCTCAAAAATAAACATTAACAATTTGTTTTTTAAAAGTGAAACTCCATACTTCCTCAATTCCCCAAATTCAGAAATGGTGATTTCTTTCTTTTCTTTTTTTTTTTTTTTTTTTGAAGTTTATTTACCTTGAAAGAGAGAGACAGAGTGGAAGGGGAAGAAAGAGGGGGAGAGAAAGAATCCCAAGCTTGAACCCACGAATCTCAAGATCGTGAACTGAGCCAAAGTCAGAGGTTTAACCAACCGAGTCACCCAGGCGCTTGAAATCGTGATTTCGATACTGGAAGATAAAGCTGATACTGTCAACTGTCACACATGCACAACTGCTTGTGGCTGCCACTTCTTGGAATCTAAAGCAAAATCAACCGAAGTCACAAAGTTCACCTTCCTAATCTGTAAATAAGGAAGAAGCTACCATCAAAACATTAGAAAACAACCCCCCCTTCCTCTTTTTTCCCTGCTGTTCCAAGGAAAATGGAAAGAAGGAAATAAAATATATTTATAGCATAAATATATATAGCACACCCCCCACACAAAAGGCTGCTTTTTCTTATCTAGAACTTATTTACAAAGAAAGTCTGAAAAGGTAGGTCAATATAAGTAATATACAGTGACCAGAGCAGCCACTATAGAAAGGTTAAAATTTCCAATTTAAACTTTGCTGGTTTAGGGGCACCTGGGTGGCTCAGTGGGTTGAGCATCAGGCTCCATGCTAGGCATGGAGCCTGTTTGGGATTCTCTCTCTCCCTCTCTGTTTGCTCTTCCTCTGCTCTCTCAAAATAAATTAATTTTAAAAAATTTGCTGGTTTAAATTCAAACTGCCATGATCATATTAACAACAACAACCCAGGTTCAGCTACTAGAATCATCAGTAATGTAATCACACTATCAAACAGGATATTTAAAGAGACAGGCTCATTCTAGTGGTGCCTGGGTGGTTCAGTCAGTTGAGCATCCAACTCTTTATTTTGGCCCAGGTCATGATCTCGCAGTTGGTGGCATCAAGCCCCACACTGGGCTCCATGCTGTCAGCTTGGGATAATCTTTCTCCCTCTCTCTCTCTCTGCCTCTCCCCTGCTCATGCTCTATTTCTCTCTCAAAATAAACCTAAAAAAAAAAAAAAAGAAAAGGCTCATTCTAAAGCAGACAAGAAAGGCATCTTTCCATTTGTAATAAGTTCTAATAATAACATTATTTTCATAATCTGAATATGTAAATAAAATACTGCTTAAGTTGGCTTTTTCTGCTGAAACTGGGGATAATTCATTTTGTTAACTAAAAATCCATATCAACAGAATCATCATAATTAACCAAGTGATTGACAGCAATATTATCCTTTAAGGCTTACATAATTGTTTTCCCAACTTAAGCATACATTTTATGAAGTATACTAAGTTCTTAAAAGGACTTTATACAGCAAACAAACAGAAAAATCTATTTAAATAATCTGGCATCCCTGCATATAGTCTAATAGATCAAATACAGGCCTTTGCAAAACAGAAACAGTAAATACAAAGCTTCAATAGGGTAAAAATCACTCAATAAAACTTTATGTTTTTACTTCATTCTGATAGAAGCTAAATTTAAACTAAGAATTTAGTTACTGAGTTACAGCTTTTTTCAGCAGTAGTCTTTGAAATGCAAGAACGTAGGTGACGAGTATTCCACACATTTTTATTAATTCAGCTCAAGGAAGCAACATGTTATTTTTAAGCTGTCAATTTAAATGTTTATGTAAATTGGGGCAAATTTAAAAACATTCACTTCTAATCTCTTTCACCTAATATTAACTGATGAGTTTATAAGAATATAACAAAGGCTGCATATCTTGACAGACATCCCAAGAAAGTATCAGGTTTGTTTGTTCATTTGATAGTCAAAGGGGAAAAGATCTCACCAAAGACCCTAAGATTTCTTTTTCTACAGTGACATTTGTCAATCCAAAGCCAACCTTTAGCACTAGCAGAGAATTTATTATGTTTTACCTTACCTTGCATGTCTATGTAGTTACAGATGTAATCTATGAGTAGATTCTTATAAAACAATCTAGCTTTAGACAACAATGAAATTATCATTCAAATACTCAGCTACATAAACACATTTGTTCCACTGTAGTTAAGTACAGAAAGCCAAAACTCATAATGGAAATGTGCACTTATTATAAAATATAGCCAAATTGTCAAAGATAATAGCAACCAGTTAAATCAAAACTATATTGGAAAAGACTATCCACCGGGTTGATCATAAAAGAAAATCAAGAGAAATAAAAGGGACCAGCTACCCATTTACAAACATGGATGGCATATTAACATTACTGGACATTTGGGAAACGCAAATTAAAACCACCACACAGATATTAGAACAGATACAAGACAAAAATGGACTGACAATACCAATGTGCTGATAAGGATACATACAGAGCAGGAGAAACTCTCATACTCTGGTAGCGGGAACGCAAAATTGTATAGCCACTTGGAAAAAAGTCTGGCAGTTGCTTAGAAAGTTGAATATGTACTTACAATAAAGTCTGTGATCCCACTCCTAGGTATTTACCCAAGTGAAAACAAAAACAAAAATAAAAACAAAAACCACCTTCATGTAAATGTAGCTTTATTTGCAATCACCCAAAAGTGGAAACAACACAGATGTCCTTCAACAGGTAAATGGATAAACAACTCTGGTAATACAATGGAATGCTACTAAGCAATAAAAAGGAACAAACTAGTGATTTGTGTAACAGATAGATGAATATTAAATGCATTTTGTTAAGTGAAAGAAGCCAGTCCTAAGAGGCTAAATATTCTTTGATCCCATTTATATGAAATTCTGGAAAAAGCTAACTAACTAAAGGCATGGAAAACACGTAAGTGCTTGCTATAGTCAAAGGGTTGACTATGAAAGGGCAACAGAAGACATTTTGTGGATGATGGAACTCTTACTGGTAGATACATGACTCTATGCATTTCCATAGAACTGTACAACACAAGGAGTGAATTTTATTGAATATAAATTAAAAAAAAACCAGAGTGTCGGGGAAACTGACGATGGAAACAAACTGTGAAAAACTGGATCTAACTGTATTACAAATGAATGACATAGCAGACTGAAGGGGATATGGGAGAAAAGACCTGACTTAGCGAGCTTTGAATAAAGATAAAAAGAACTGTACACAAACACTGTATTCTATTTAGTAAATGTGTTTCTCTCAGAAGTATATGACTGAGCAATTCTGAAACTACTACATACATGGATAGCAAATACATAATTAAACTGCCGATAATGAGAGGTTTCTCACTGTGGGCAAAATAAGTTACAAATAAGCAAAAGGAAATGCGAGAATAATCCTTATGGTGCTAGGTTGGAGTTGGAAGTATCAGTATCAAATAATGTTATATATATATATATACAGATAGTACATACAGAAATAAACATAGGTGTGTGTGTGTGTGTGTGTGTGTGTGTGTGTGTGTGTGTGTGTATGTGTGGGTTAGTATACATGCACACATTTTCTAGGTCTGAAAGGCCTAGAAGCAGTGAATGCCTCAGTAGCAATGAGCACACCGAGCACCCAGATGTTGGTTTGTAAAGACTATTCTCCAAACAGATGGACCTGGGCTCCTTGGAGGTGTGAGTGATTTCAGGCCTGGGGCAGGAAAAATATAAAATGAGCCTAGAGCATTGTGTAGAGCCATAGAGTAAGAAATTGCTGGGGGGAAAAAAAAAGATGCTTTGAAAGGACAAAGATGCAAACTTCAAAGGGCTCCCAGGGGCCAAAACTGAAACAATTTGAGCAACAAAAGAAATCAACACTAGTACTGTTTCTAATCCAGAGAATAAAATAAAAATCCAAGAATGTGTATAGATATAAACAAATGATCAAATAAAATAAGTTAATGTGGGGAAGGACAACTCTTTCTTACAGAAGAAATAAAATTAATAAATGTAAGAGAAAGAAGTGGAATAGAAAATCACCATCAAACCATCAAAGGAGGGGCAACTGTGTGCCTCAGTTAAGCATTCACCACTTGATCTCAGCTCAGGTCTTGATCTCACAGTTGTGAGTTCAAGCCCCACAATGGGCTCCACACCTACTTAAAAACAAATCAGGGGCACCTGGTGGCTCAGTTAAGCGTTGGACTCGATTTCAGCTCACGACTGGTGAGACCACATCCCGTGAAAAATATACAAAAACTATATACTATCTTTAGACTTATTTCTACACCTAAAATTATTATAAAATAACAAGTTGAAGAAAATCCCATAATGATCAAATAAAGTAACATTTTTTGCATGATCTCCTATAAGGATAAACCTTAAAGGTTTATTTCCAAATTACTGTCTTTACTGCCCTAAAGGCTATACAATGACATTATCAGGGTCTACAAAACTAAAAATTTGAATGTTTCTGTCCCCTGGAAATTCACATTGAAACCCTAACCCTCAATGTGATGGTACTTGGTGGAGGGACCTTTGGGAGGTGATTAGGTCATGTGGGCAGAGCCCTCATGAGTGAGATTAGTGCCTTTATAAAAGTGGTCCCAGAAAGCTCCCACGCCCCTTCCACTACATGAGGAGAACAGAGGGAAAAGACAGATGTCTACTGATCAGAAAGCAAGTCCTTACTAGAAACTAAATCTGCTGGCATAGGTCTTGAATTTCCCGGCCTCCAGAACCGTAAGAAATAAATTTCTATAGTTTATTAGCTACCCAGTTTATGTTATTTTGTTACAGCAGCCCAAATGGACTGATATTGACATTCAGAAAAAAATTCCTAACTTGTCCACCCAACCTTTCTTCTCCAGACACATACTCTAAAAAACAAGCAGCATATTCCATTTAAAGAAGAAATTCTGTGTCTTCAACCCATGCATCTAATTGCAGTGATACTGTCAAATTAACAGTGGCTCAGTATTTGATTTTTAAAATGAAATATTTTATGTTGACCTAGAAAAATCTAACTAATCTAAGTCTGTATGGAAGGACTATGATAAAACATAAATCAGAGAAGTTAAAAAAAAAAGACATCTTAAGATATGATTTTGATAGAGGCAAAAAGCTTTAGCAGTACCTTCTTATATCATCCATCATTTAAAAGGGAATTCTTATTCATAAGTCTCAATCTATGAATCAGATAGGTACTTCCCCAAACCAATTCAGTTTAGACCACAGCTAAACACGCATAATACTAAGATGGCCTCATTCACATATTCAAGCTACCAAGAGTCCCATCAATTCTTCTGTAGCTTAATGTTATCCATCCTTCATAATTCAAATGGGTAAGTACTCTAAGTCTATACTGATTGAAGTATAAAATGATATAAAATAATGCAAAATACACTCTTTCAGATAAAATTCCAGATTCTTCCTTTAAAAGTTAATTTTAAAAGTTTTAAATTCATTTTATAAGAACATAAGCAAAGATACCTCACACAAGTCTATTAGAAAGTCAAATGTATCTCAGCTTTATGCATGTTATAAAAGAGACTATTTTTCAAATCAAATAGTTCTTATGATATAAAGATTTTAGAAACTTATTTTGTTAACATTACCTAGAAAATAGCAAAAAAGAATTTATTTTTCAGATTTTGGTTTCCAAAAAAGGAAAATCCATTTGTTTGATATTGCTTGGAAATTCAAATTTACCTGTCCACGTATTAAGAAATATGTTTTTCTGTGGTACCTGGGTGGCTCAGTTGGTTAAGTGTCCGACTTAGGCTCAGGTCATGATCTCACGGTTCATGAGTTCGAGCCCCACATCAGGCTCTCTGCTGTCAGCACAGAGCCTGCTTTGGATCCTCTGTCCCCACACCTCTCTCCCCTGCTCACACATTTTCTCTCAAAAATAATAAAATAAACATTAAAAAAAAATATGTGTCTTTCTTTCGCCAAGAGATTCCTGAGCAGCCTAGAAAACATTTTATTAACTATGTAGGCTCATATTTTAATTTTTCCTTCTATCTTCCATTTTTAAAATACTCATAATTTCAGGAATCACAAACAAGTATAAGCGATTCAATACAAATTTCAGAGAAACTAATTCCAACTTTAACCACTAAAACACAGTTTTATATTAGAATCAGTTTTATTTCATTAAAAAATTTATGTACTCTAAAATACTTCTGTTACTAGGACAGATATTAAAACACATAACGATTACTTCCAAAATGTTCTGTTTAAATTTACTAGGAAAGAAAACAGAATTAAAAACATTTGTGTGCCTTTCATTTTTTTTCTTTAGAGCAGGAAGTAGCTTGACCTTTATCACATAAACTTTAATTTTTTTTAAATGTAAGCAAAATTAAGACTTCTACTGGAAATAAGAACTTGGCATTTAACTGCTCACAGCATTGTCTTATTTTTAAAATCAATTACTTCAGAAAATTAACACCTCTTTCTAAAAAATAATCTCTAATTAGTTTTCATACAGTTGTCTGTCACTTCACATATAATTACACAGCACGGTTAAGATACTCTCGATTCAGTTTTCTAAGCCAAAGGTCAACAAACTTTTCTTAAAGGGCTAGATTTTAGGCTTGCAGGCTCTACAGACACTGTTGGAACTAGAGAACTCTGCCACTGTAGTGCTAAGACAGCCAGAGACAATACATAATGAATGAATGTGACTATGTTCCAATAAAATTTTATTTAAAATAGGTGAGTGGCCTGTGGGCCATAGTTTGCTGATTCCTGCAACCAGGCAAACAGATCTGATTATCAATATATAATACCCTCAGTAAACAAATCATCACATGTTCCCTTGTTTCCGAAAGTTATTATGTCCTCTTAAGTCTAGAAGTGAAACATCAGTTATTTATATGATAAAGAAATCATTAAAACACGTTGAGGTCAGAATCTCAGATAAACTGAAAAAATGTGCTAATAGAGAGCACACATTAAAATATAAGTTTCAAAATGTATAGTGGGGATATGATTAATTTTAACCAAGCAATCTTACATTAATCAAATGAAAGAATTTAAACTCTATTATTATATGTCTGGTTTCAAACTCAAAATATATTTAATCAAAACTTCAGTTTTTTGGTCAGATTCCTAGATAAATAAAATTTAAAGCTTTTAAGTCAGGTTCTAGTTCCAGATAAAATGGGTTAATCATACTCCAACCTGTCTGAGTAAAGGTAGCTACAAGACCTGGATAGAATACATGAATAGCTACTTTGTTTTATTATAATTATTATTTTTTTTATTTTTGAGAGAGAGAGAGACAGACAGAGTGTGAGCAGGGGAGGGGTAGGGAGAAAAGGAGACACAGAATCTGGAGCAGGCTCCAGGCTCAGAGCTGTCGGCACAGAGTCCGACGCGGGGCTCAAACCCACAACCGTGAGATCATGACCCGAGCCAAAGTTGGACACTTAACCAACTAAACCACCTAGGCGCCCCTTGGAACAGCTACTTTAGAACTCTGAAAAGTAAACAGGAGCACAAAGATTGGGTCAGAAGACCAGAACTTGAAGCACCACTGAAACATCATTTTCCAGTATGTAAACCTCCAGTTCAGGTATCCTCTAGCCTGAACCTAATACCACCCCAAAACTAGAAGTGGGCATTAGTGCTGGCTCTAGGAGCAGGAAAGGGATCTTCCAACTAAAAGGAAAGTGTGGAAATCCCTCCCCCATTCCCTCAAGCTCAGCCTCCTGCAGCAGCTTTGGCAATGGAGGCCCATTAGGACCCTAAAACTCTGAGGAAGGGAAAACCTCCCTCTGATTAGAGGAGCTGTGGTCCAAAGAGGATGTGGAGAATCCCTGTTGCTTTCTCTCTGTTATTCTGCCACTTGGCGCTGGATATGGGCACAGTTGTAGGGACTGCACATTAGAGAAGAAAAAATAAAGCTCCACCTTTCTGGTCAGAGAAAAGGGGAGCCCTGAGGAATCAGAAATTACTGGGAGATCCCAAAGAAGAGCAGCTTCGGAAAGCAATGCTTCAAAGTTGTTTATGGACTCCCAGGCTCATCTCAAGCAGCACATGTGTGTATCTGACCCAGACAAGCACAGACTTTGAGACTTAACTATGATATAGACCACTACCCAAGTTCCAGAATGGCCCATGTGTCATGCACATGTGGGACAGATCCATAGAGCATGGCAAAGGCTCCGAAAATCCAACTAATGTTGTAGTCACAACTCACAGGAACTTGCATCCTTAACCAAACTGGGCTATTTGCCTACTAAAACAAATACATCAACATTCTGCATAGGAACTGAACAAGACCCAAAGTCTCATAACATACTAGTCAAACTCTCCAGAATATAATCCAAAATTACTTGGCAAATGAACAACCAGGAAAATCTCAACTTGCATGGGAAAAGATGCCTACACCAAGGAAATACAGTTGCTAGAATTGAGGAAGATATTAAAGATATTAGAGCAATCCATCATAGAATGCTTCACCAAGTAAAAGCAAACATTCTTGAAACAAATGGATAGATAGAAAGTCCCAAAAAAGAAACAGAAGATATAAAAAGAGAACCAAACTCAAATCTCAGCAGTGAAAAAGTATCAATAACCAAAATTAAAAGCTCACTAGATGAACTCAACAGTAGAAAAGAGATAACAAAAGATGAAGTCAATGAATACAGAGGAACAGAATTTATCCTCTGTGAACAGAGAAAAAGATTAAAAACAAAACAAAACAGGAAGAGTGCCTCAGATCCCACATTAATGACACCAGAATCCCAACAAAGGGCACCTGAGTGGCTTAGTCGGTTAATGGTCTGACTCTTGATTTCGGCTCAGGTCATGGTACCACAGTTCATGAGATCAAGCCCTGTGTTGGGCTCTGTGCTGACAGTGCGAAGCCTGCTTGGGATTATCTTTCTCCCTCTCTCTGCCCACCCCCCCCCCACCCTCCACCTACACACATGCTCTCTCTCAAAAATAAATAAACTTTTAAAAAATCCTAATATGAGAGGATTTCAGTATTTGTTGAATTTGTTGAAAGACAAAAACTTAGAGTTTCAAGCAGCCCAGCCAACTCCCCAAAGAGAATAAATATAAAGAAATCCATGAAAAGCCACATTTAGAAAACTTTAGACAAAAAGTCTTGAAAGCAGCCAGAAAAATTTAACGTTACTTAGAGGGGGAAAGTGTTCAAATGACTGTGAATCTATTTTCAGAAATCATGCAGACCAGAAGGAAGTAGAACATTTTTAAAGTGCTGAAAGAAAAGAACTGTCCACCCAGAATTCCATAACCAGCAAAAATATCCTTCAGAGATGAAAGTCAAATAAAGACATTCTTAGATGAAGGAAAACTTAGAGAATGTTTTGACAGCAGGAGTGCTGTAAAAGAATTGCTAAAGGAAATTCTTCCAACAGATGGTAAATAACGCCATAAGGAAACTGAAACATCAGTAAGGAAGAGCAATGTAACTGTTAAATATCGAATTAAATATAATGGACTATTCTTATCCTCTTGAGTTCTTTAAATATGTTTGATAGTTGAAAGCATGAAGTATAACCTTCTGTGGTGGAGCTTTCAATGTATGTCATACAATACAATATATAACACAACTACAGCAAAAAGTGGAGGGCACAGTAAAGGGACTGACTGTATGATGGTACAGTTTCTATGAGCCACATAAAGTAGCAAAATCTTGATGCTAAGTAGACTGAAAAGTTAAGCACGTTGTAACTTCCAGAGCAATCACTAAAAAACAAACCGTAAAAAGATATAATTAAAAACAATCAATAAATTATCATAGAATACCTAACCAAAACACACACACCAACACACACACACACGCACGCACACACCAAACACTCTAAATGAAGGCAGGAAAGGGAAAATTGAGAAATAAAAACAGGGGTAACAAATGGAAAGAAAGAATAAGAAAATAGTAAATGTATGAGGCGCCTGGGTGGCTCAGTCGGTTAAGCGTCCAACTTCAGCCCAGGTCATGATCTCACAGTCCGCAAGTTCAAGCCCCGCATCAGGCTCTGTGCTGACAGCTCAGAGCCTGGAGCCTGCTTTGGATTCTGTGTCTCCCTCTCTCTCTCTGCCCCTCCCCTGCTCATGCTCTGTCTCTGTCTCAAAAATAAACAAAAACATTAAAAAAAAAAAGAAAATGGTAAATGTAAATTCAAACATATCAATAATTACATTAAATGTAAAAGATCCAAACACATCAATTAAGGGAAAATCAAAAAAGAATAGTAGAAAGAAGCATTCTTTAAATACAATGTCATAAGTAGTGAGCCACTCACAAAAGGGGCCACGAGCCAAGGAAAGGGAGCACCTTTAGAAGGTGGAAAGAACAAGGAAACAAATTATCCCACAGAGCTTTCAGAAAGGAACAAAAGTCTTGCTGACACCTGGAATTTAGCCCAGTGAAACTGGCTTCAGAACTGTGAGACAGTAAATTTGTCCTGTTTAAGCCACTGTTTGTGGTAATTTGTTAAAGCAGCAACAGAAAAGTAATGCACTGGATCACAAAACAAACCTCTACAAACTTAAAAAAAAAAAATTAAAACCATACGAAGGATGTTATCTGCAATAAAATTAAACTAAATTATCAGTAACAGAAAGATAACAAGATATTCTCCCAAGAGGAAGAAATTGCAAACACACTTGTAAGAAATCCATGGATCAGAGGCAAAATAGAAAATACTTTGAAATCAACAAAAATAAGACACTATATCAAAATTTGTGGAATGCAGCTAAAGCAATCCTTAGAGGATAAGTTTTGGCATTAAAATACATTAGAAAAAAGAAAATCTAAAATTAACAATCTAAGCTTTCAGCTTAAGAGACTGGAAAAAGAAGAGCAAACTAACAAGTAGAAGGAAGGAGACAATAAAGAGCAGGAATCAATGAAATTGAAATTAATATTTAAAAAACCAATAAAGCCTAAATTAGCTCTGTGAAAGATCAAGACAAGCAAGAATGGTAAGACAAAAAGGGAGAAGACACAAATTCTCGGTACCAGTACAAATGGGGAAATTTCACAATAGACTGTACAAACATTTAAAGAATAACAAGGAAATACTGTGAGCAAGTCTCTATGCACACAACTCCCTGAAACCATAAACTACTACCATTCACATATATTAATATGGATAAGCTGCACAGGCTGTAACTATTAGATAAATTGAATTTGTAGTTAAAAACTTGCAAGAGAAGAAATTCTCCAGGCCCAGATGTCTTCGCTAATAAAATCTACCAAATATTTGAAAAACAGATTAATAAGACTGATAAGACTAGCAAGTAAGAAATAAAACTGTCCCTATTTGCAAAAAACATTATTGTCTACTTAGAAAATTCCAAGGAGTACAAACAAACAAACAAAACCCTCCTGGAACTAATAAATGAGGTTATCAAGGTCAAGATATAGAAGGTAAACATCAATTATATTTACACATACTAAACAGTGAACAATTCAGAACCCCCAAAGTTTTAAAATAATGTTATTTAAAATAGTTCCATAGAAACAAAATACTTAGGTATAAATCTGATAAAACATGTACAGGATCTGTATGCTAAAAAACTACAACAAGCTGATGAAATACGTCAAAGATGATGCAAGTAAGTAGAAGGATATACCGAGTTCACAGACTGGAAGACTCAAAACAGTAAAGATGTCAATTCTCTCCCAAACTGGTCTACATATTTAATTCAATTCCAATAAAAATCCCAGGATTTTTTGTTGTTGTAGAGAAGCTGATTTTCAAACTAATATGGAAAGGCAAAAAATCTAAAATAGCCGAAACTATCAAAAAACAAATTTAAAAAAAAGAAAAAAAGTTGGAGGAACTATACAATCCAATGGATCAGCAGTGCCCACAAATAGCTCCACACAAACACAACCACCTGATTTTTGGTAAAGGTGCAAAGATAATACAATAAGAAAAGGATAGTTTTTTGACAAACTGTGCTGGAACAACTGAGTGTCCAAATGCAAGAAAAAAAAAAAAAAGAATGAATGAATTTTTACCTAAACCTCTTATATTATATAAAAATTAACTGAAATGGATCATAAACCTAAATGTAAAATATAATACTATAAAACTTTTTACCTACCCCCCTCCCCAAAATAGGACAAAATTTTTGTGACCTAGGGCTAGGTAAAGAGTTGTTAGACATGACAACAAAATACAGCCCATTAAACAAGAAGGGATACATTGGATTTTATCAAAATTAAAAAATTTTGCTCTGGAAATTTTTTTTTTACCATAATATAAAGACAAGCTATACACAGGGAGATAATGTTTGTAAATTAAATATGCAACAAAGAATTTGTACCCAGAATAATAAAGAACTCTCAAAACTCAGCAGTAAGAAAACACTCCAATTTGAAAGAAAGAAAGAAGGAAAGGAAGAAAGAAAGAAAGAAAGAAAGAAAGAAAGAAAGAAAGAAAGAAAGAAAACAATCCAATTTAAATATGAACAAAAAGCATACTGATCAGAATGGTTAAAATAAAAAAACATGGTAACACAAAATGCTGCCAAAAATGGAGAACAACAGGAACTCACATGCGCTGCTGGTGGGAATGAAAAATGGCAAAACCACTTTGAAAAACAGTTTGGTGGTTTCTTATAAAGTTAAATTTACACTTACACAACCCAGCAATCAAACTCCTAGATATCTACTCAGGCCAACTGAAAGCATATTCACACAAAAATCTGTATACAATTGTTTAATGGAAGCTTTACTCAAAATCACCCAAAACTGAAGGAACCAAGATGTCCTTCAATGGGCTGTTTAAAAAGAAAATGATTAAAGGAAATAATTTAGGTGATACAAACAAATTGTATTTAACACTTTATGAGGTAGACAGTCAACCTTCCAACAACTGAAAATGGGGCAGAAGGCAGGCAGCTTTTATAGAATAAAGAATAAAGAACAAGGAAGAGAGAAACAGAAAATATCCGACTGGCTAGAGCCACACAGTCAACCTCATTTGGGGTGAGAAGGCCCAGAGGTGGCCTGGTAAACACCAGGGACTGGATGACTAGAGATACCGTGTTTCTGGTCAAGCGGAGCTTTCATAGGGACACAGGTTTGCGGATGTGGCACCTAGAGCAGGAGCAGCTCTATCTCGGGCCTAGAAAGTTGTTTCAATGAGATGAAGGGATAAAACAACTGTGGTAAATGCCTACAACAGAATACGCTGCAGGAATAAAAAGGAGTGAACCATTTGATTCACGTGACATGGAGAAAACTTAAATGCACTTTGCTAAGTGAAAGAAGTCAGATCCAAAAAGTTACATAGCATATGACTGCATGTGTATGACACACCGGAAAGGGCAAAACAGCGTGAAAATAAAAGAGATTAGTGGTTGTCAGGGAAGGGGGGATGTGGGAATGGCTGACTTACAGAGCAGGTATGTGAAGTGAGTCGTGGGCTGGGGGAGCCCTATAGGACTGAGCCCTTCACCTGTGGAATCTGCTACTATCTCCAGGCAGATGGTGTCAGAACTTTAGTGCAATTTTGTGATTTATAACAAATACATACACTTGGTCATTCAGATGACCAACGTATATTTCTCACATATATTTTGCCTTCATGGTTCCTGGCTCACTGTTCCAAAACTTCCTGAGCAATTAAGAGCAACAGGAACATCCTTTGTTATATTTGGTCCCTTGTTATTCGAACAGGCCCCTTTTTCCATCACAACTGGGTTTGTGTTAATGAGGTGACTTCCATAAAATAACTGAGTAAGGATGGAGACTGATTTCTGGAAGAACCAACCCCGTGATTAGGGGGTTGGAAATTTCAGTTCCACTCCCCACCTCCGGCCTGACCTCCAGGGAGGGGATAGGGACTGGAGGTGAATCGACTGCTAATGGCCAATGACTAAATCAATCATGCCTATGTAATGAAGCCTCCATTAAAAAAAAAAAAAAAAAAAAAAAAAAAAAAAAAAAAGAAGAAAAAAGAAAAACCAGGAACGGTTTCAGAGAACTTCTAGGTTGGTAAGTACAAGAGCGTTTGGAGAGAGTGGTATGCTCCTAAAGGGCATAGAGGCTTCGCACCTTTTTCCCATATCTCACTCTAGGCATCTCTTCCATCTGGCTGTTCCAGAGCTATATTCTTTTTTAATAAACCAATAATCTAGTAAGTAAAATGCTTCTTTGGGTTCTGTGAGCTGCTCTAGCAAATTAATCAAGCCCAAAGGAGGGGGTCATTGGAACCTCTGATCTACAGCTGGAGGCTCAGAATCACTGGTGTCAACCTAGACTTGCAACTGGTGTGTGTGTGTGAACTGAGGTGTGGGGTGGCAGTCAGTCAGATGGGACTGAGCCCTCAACCTGTGGAATCTGATGCTACCTCCGGGTAGATGGTGTCAGAATTTAGTTGAATTGTAAGTCACCCAGCCTGGTGTCTGGGAACTGCTTGTTGGTGTGGGGAACTCCTCTGCCCTCCACACCCACACATACACAAGTTGCAAGTAGGTCCAGAACCTTTTAACAGAAGACTATTCAGAGTGATGAGACCGTATGGTACTGGGATAAGCAGATAATGACCCTGTGCCTTTGCCCAAACCCGCAGAACTGTACATTGCAAAAAGTGAACTTTAATGTATGCGAATTTTTAAAAATCCACTACGATATTAGGGAAATCTTAAGATAGAATGCAGTCTGTGACAAATGAATCTGATGGTACTACAAATGAATGGCAAAACCCCACTGAAGAGCTTAGGAGGAAAATGAGCTGATTTAAGTAACTTTGGAAAACCACATCTTAAGTGGAAACTTTAAGGCCAAATACAAAAGGGCCTATACATAAACACTGTAGTCTAGTTGGTAAGTTTATTTCTCATGAGAGTACTGGTTAATTCTGAATTTGCTTTTTACATGTATACTGGGGTGGAACAAGTAAGTAAATAGGCCAGGTTTCTCGTTCTCAGAGAAGTTGCAGATAAGCTCAAAGGAGAAAGCTAGAATGAACCCTATGGTACTGAATGAGAGTCACAGACGCTGGTATGAACTTAACATATATGCTGCTTAATATATAATACAAACGGATAAATACAGAAACAATTAAAGGTGTGTACAGACGCATCAATTAGCATCCAGATGTTTAATTCCTACCTCTGTCCTCTGAAAAGGCCTAGAAAGAGTGACACCCCAATAAAAGCACCCCGACACTGGTCTCTAAACACCATTCTCCAATACCAGCTCTACACCAGAGCTCAGAGAAATGCCTGATTCTAGGAGTAGGGTGGAGACAATACACAATGAGTCTGGAGCATCTTCTAGGGCCAGAAGTCAAGGAAGTACTCAAAAAATGTCAAAGGGACACAGGGGTCAACGATGAAATAATTTTAGCAACAAAATATATAACACAGCTTGGACTGTAAGCCAATGTATAAAATAAGTGTACATAAGGACGTAAATGACTGAATGAATGACTCAATGAAAGGGACAAACTTCCTTATGGAAGAATTCCTAATAATATATGTAGACAGACCCTCATCGATAAAAAGCATCCCCTTGAGTGCAGGCTAGAATTAGTGACTCACTTCCAAAGAACAGATGATGGAAAGACAAAAAATAATTTTACAGTGTAGAAACCTAGCAAATACTACCTTAACCAAGTGATATTATCATATACCCCCTGATAGGATGTGATGAGAAGGGAGGGCACTTTGCTATCATACCTTTGATATTCTTCCCTAAAACCATTGGCCTTGGTGTAATCATAAGGAAACATCAGATAAACCCAAATTGAGGGACATTCTCCAAAATACCTCACTAGTATTAGTACTCAAAACTATGAAGGTCATTAAAAGCAAGGAAAGACTGAGAAACTACCAGAGACCATAGGAGACTAAGGAGGCACAACAAATGCAATGTGGAATCCTTGGAACAGAAAAAGGAGACTACTGGGAAATCTGAGTTTAGAATCTGGAATTTAGGTAACATAAGGTACCAAAATTGGCTTCTTCGTTTTGGTTTTGTAAGACGTTATCATTACAGGAAGGTGGGTGACAGGTATACGGGGATTCTCTGTATTATCTTTGCAACTTTTCTATAAATCTAAAATTATCCCAAAACAAAGTTTCTATTATTTTATAGAATGGACAAAAGACGTGGACAGACCCAAAGAGAATACGTGTATGGCAAAAAAACACGACAAAATGTTTGACATCATTAACTATTAGGAAAATGCAATTTAAAACCATTATCAGATATCGTTCCAAATCCATCAGAATGGCTGTAATTAAAAAGAATGACCACTTGCAGACACCGCAGCCCCAGAGCTGGTCATCCGCTCAGTCATGGTCAACCCCACCATGTTCTTCATTCTTCAATTATCATTGTGGATGGTGAGCCCTCCAGCTGTTTCCTTTGAGCTGTTTGCAAAGTTCTAAAGATAGGAGAAAACTTCTGTGCTCTGAGCACTGGGGAGAAAGGATGTGGTAATAAAGGTTTCTGCTTTCACAGGATTTACGTGCCAGGGTGATGACTTCACATGCCATAATGGCACTGGCGACAAGTCCATCTATGGGGAGAAATGTGATGATGAGAATTTCATCTTGAAGCACACAGATCCTGGCATCCTGTCCATGGTGAAGGCTGGACCCAACGAACAGTTCCCCGTTTTTCATCTGCACCGCCAAGACCGGGTGGTTGGATGGCAAGCACGTGGTGATTGGCAAGGTGAAGGAGGGCATGAATATCGTGGAAGCCACAGAGTGCTTGGAGTCCAGGAATGGCAAGACCAGCAAGAAGATCACCACTGCTGACTGTGGACGAATCTAATAAATCTCACTTGTGTTTTATCTTAACTACCAGACATTCCTTCCGTAGCTCAGGAGAGGACCCCTTCACCCCCACCTGTTTGAAATACCCTGTAATCTTTGTGCTCTTGCTGCCGTTCTATAGGTTCCATATTTTTCCTTACTCCCCTCCAAGTTTAGGTGGACTGCAGTGTCAAGTTTATGATTATGAATTAAAAACTAAACAAACAAAAAAGAATGACTGTACCAAGTGCCAGCAAACAGAACTAGAACTATCACACATGGCTGATGGGAATACAAAGTGGTGCAACCAATTTAGAAACTGGCAATTTCTTACGAAGTTAAATTATACAATTACCAACAATCCCACCGCTATGTATTTACCCAAGAGAAATGAACACTCACATTCATAAAAGCCTGTACACAAATGTTGATAACATCTCTATTCAAAATAGCTACAAACTCGAACAATTCAAAGTCCTTCAATGAATTAAGGGATAGTGGTACATCCATACAATTAACTACTACTCAGCAATAAAAGTGAATGAAATAATGTTATACAAAACAACTTAGTTCACATGAAATCTTAAGGCACTATGCTGAGTAAATGCATGTGTAACAGTGTCAAATAGCTAAATACTCTATGATCCCATTTAGTGTCATTTTTGAAAAGACAAAACTAAAATGACAAAGTGGTTGCTAGAGGTTATGGGTGGAGTCGGGAGGGTACAAGTACAAAGGGAGAGCATGAGGGAGTTTATGAACTAATAGAACTGTCTGGATACGGACTGTGATGACAGTTACACTAACTTATACACGATAAAATTCATCATCTGTTCACAAAGTAAATTTTACTGCATGCTCACTTTAAAAATTAATTTCTGATACTTAACCAAATCATCTTTAAGTCATCAAGATTTTTCCAGGATGTTTAGTTTGGATTTTACTATCTGTAAAAATCCTCTTGTTAATTCTGGCTATTTTAACATAGAACAAATGACACATTTCTCAGCTCAGTCCTAACATGTAGAATCACTGGGGGATCAATAGCCTAGAAGACAATTCCTCTAGTCAGTGCATCACCTGCAAAGAAGTCTAATCTACCAACAATCACAATGTCACCTAACTGAAGAGTAAATCCTGACGTGCACTTAATGGCATCATAAAAGAACATTCATTAATTTTTTAAAGAGAATACTGATTTATGGGGCCCCTGGATGCCTCAGTCAGTTGAGCAACTGACTCTTGATTTCAGTTCAGGTCATGAGATGGAGCCCTTCAACAGGCTCCTCGCTGTATGTGGAGCCTGTTTGAGATTCTCTTTCTCTCTCTCTCTCTCTCTCTCTCTCTCTGCCTCTCTTTCCCCCTCTGTTTCTTTCCCCTGCTCTTGGTCTCTCTCTCTCTAAAAAAAACAAAACTAAAAACAACTAATTAATTAATTAATTAAAAAAAAGAATATTGATTTATAGCCAGAGAATTCCAGGGAAGGGAAAAATGGGATTAATTCTACTTCCAATGTATTGAGAACATTCTAAAAATGAGAGAGTAAAACATAATCATTTGTCCCCGCATTTATTATCAGGGAAAATTAATTGTTTTATTTGAATAAGAAGAAGGTGAAGGATATAAATCAAGTGACATAATATTTCAGAATTCTACTCTTCTGCAAGAGTTTTACCTCAACTAATACAGTACTACTGTAAGCTTCCATTATACCATCCACACACATAGCACAAAACATTCAAATGCATCCACTACAACAATTGGTTTAAATTTAAAAATCTAAGTAAAAAAGGTACACCTTTCTGGAAAACACCTTTATTATTATTTAATCTATTTGATTCCTAGGTTTATCTCAGGTGTTATTTTTAAAAATCATATTTTGGCAACTATCTTATTTATTTATTTATTTATTTATTTTTTATTTATTTTATTTTTGAGACAGAGAGAGACAAAGCATGAACGGGGGAGGGTCAGAAAGAGGGAGACACAGAATCTGAAACAGGCTCCAGGCGCTGAGCTGTCAGCACAGAGCCCGACGCGGGGCTCGAACTCACGGACCGCGAGATCATGACCTGAGCTGAAGTTGGCCACTTAACCGACTGAGCCACCCAGGCGCCCCGGCAACTATCTTATTTAAATAAAACTCACTGACTACTTGTTTTAAAGGATACAATTGCTCTCAGTTGTGCTAGTAAATTTAGCAACAATCTTAAAGTATAAAATTTTAAAAATATAAAATCTTAAAGTATAAATTTCACTTTATACTTTATTTTAAAAGAACCAGAGATT
This sequence comes from Panthera tigris, assembly GCF_018350195.1. Taxonomy (NCBI): domain Eukaryota; kingdom Metazoa; phylum Chordata; class Mammalia; order Carnivora; family Felidae; genus Panthera; species Panthera tigris. The sequence continues at coordinate 36,278,399 of NC_056665.1, forward strand.
TTTTTTTTTTTTTTTTTAAAGCCAATCTCCAACTGCACTAATTTCAAGTGGAAAACAAAAAACTTCTGTGAGGAACAGTTTTTGCCTTAAGGCTTTTTGTTTCCCTAATATTACATTCAATTAGAAGTGAAATGGCCTGCTTCAAGAACTTAGGTTTATTTTCCCCAGAAACACATTTGGAAAAATATATGACTTACATCTGGAACCATATCCTTGCAAACTGAAGCCATTTGTGTGCAGTCACTGTAATAGTTCACTGAGGCCAGTTTAGTTTTAACACCCATTGACACAGTGCCTACTGCAAATCAGTCTGCTTAGTCCTCCATGTAATCTTCTCAGTAAATGTTCAATTTACTAAACAAAGGCTGCTTCAGTAATTCAGGTCTGACTTCTAAAGATGCAAATATACCTGTCAAAAGCTTTCAGTAAGTCAGTAAATTTCATCTCTGTGGCATTGCAAGTATTTAAGTCACTCCTATATGTTCATGTCCAAAACCATGGAGGGTTTTCCCCCTCTTCTTAGAAAAATCAACAGAACCTCAGTCATTTTCATTATTGTAGTGTTATACTTCCAGCCCTCTTCAAATCTCCATTTAATAAGTTTTTGCATATGAACTAAATCCAATAGGATACCACAGTTTCCAAGACACTGAAGCATCAAAAAAAAAAAAAAAAAAAAAAAAAAGCTCACAGAAATCAACATTATCTATTAATACTTTAAAGATTACAGTGCATGGGGCACCTGGGTGGCTCAGTGCGTTCAGCGGCCGACTTCGGCTCAGGTCATGATCTCAGGGTTTGTGAGTTCAAGCCCCGTGTTAAACTCTAGGCGGACAGATCAGAGCCTGGAGCCTGCTTCGGATTCTGTGTCTCCTTCTCTCTCTGCCTCTCCCCTGTTCACGCTTTGTCTCACTATGTTTCTCAAAAATAAATAAATGTAAAAAAATTTTTTTTAATAAAAAATAAAAATTAAAAAAATAAAAGGTTACAGTGCATTAAACCATGTCTATAAAATAAAAGTAGCTATCACCTACCTAGACCCACATTAATAACGCTCAAACTTAACAGGACAATAGCCATCTCAACTTAAGCAAATGAAATGAATTTTCTAGCCACTGTTCCAAACTTTCTTTTATCAGAAATGAGACTTTGTATAAATATACTTAGGCTACTTGTTTGGAGACATGAAGAGTCATATGGATAAGAAATCATCCATAAGTAATGTTAAATTACCAAAGAATCATGAAGGAATTTTAGTTGGAAAGCTGTGTACTGACATGAAGAAGAAGATGCCCTAAGACCCCATATGACATTTACACTTTGTAGTCCAAACCTGTTGTAACAAATATATTTAACCACTTGCCAATAGTTCTGATAACAAGTTCTGTGGTGATCAAGTTTAAAATTAATGCTGGTATATGATCTATAAATCTTACATACCTATGCTTACTCCAATCCATCATTACTAGAGTTCCTCATTGCTGCTTTGGGATATTATATAGCACAGAATAACCTTGACCATCACTGAAAAAATTAAGAATTGGCTTTAAAAGTCTTTGAACAATTGGTAAGAATCCCATGGTTTTTCACAAAACTTAGACTGACACTTGGCACATAGTGGGAGCACAACAGGGAGTTGTATATGAAGGAGACAGAGCTCTAGGAGTAGTACACAATCTCTCTCATGATTTTAATTTATTTTTACTCATTTATTTTTCTTTCATTATTTTAAAAAGCTATCCATCCCCAGAAAAGCCATATTGAGAAATTTGTTTTAATGTGCTTCTGGGTTGGCAATTCACTGTCTATTGATGAATATAGGGCTTAAAACAACAGCTGAGGGGCGCCTGGGTGGCTCAGTCTGTTGAGTGTCCAACTTCAGCACAGGTCATGGTCTCACAGTTCGTGGGTTCGAGCCCCATGTTGGGCTCTGTGCTGACAGCTCAGAGCCTAGAGCCTGCTTCAGATTCTGTATCTCCCTTTGTCCCTCCCCCACTCATACTCTGTGTCTGTCTCAAAAGTAAACATTAAAAAATTTTTTAAAAAAACAACAGTTGATTTTTTTTTTTTTAATTGGGTAAGTATTTCTGGCTGTTGAAACCTGGGGGAAAAAAAGCAAAAGTGCCAATTTAGATGATGACAGCATTTATAAAGCTATCTTTAGCACTTTGAAGTTTTAACTCAGAAAAGATGGAGTACATGATAATTCTTAAGGCCTTTTAAAAAATTCTTCAGCAGGTATCTGATTAAATCTTAAATTGTCATCTGAGTCTGGATTGATGAACTCAAAATTCCTCACTGCTTCTGGAGTAGAAAGTATCAGAAAAGAGAGAGAAGTCAGGTTCCTACCAATGCAAAGGAAAACCGAAGTAAGCCATGAACGGTATCGGTTAAACCCTATTCTAGTGTGGCATGAGGAAAGGACCACAACAAGGGACACTAAGACCTGCTTTCAAAGAACTTACATAAACACGAAATACATGAAGAGTCCTTTATAAAGCACTGCTGTATCTGTTTTGCTTGTTTTTTTATAAGTAAACTGCTGTACACATATAGGCAGGGCAGGGAATGTGTCTGGTCTTTTCACCACAATAGCCCCAGTGCCTACTGCAATGCCTGGCACAGTGTAAGAAATCAAAAATTATTTGTTGGACGAATGAAGACTTTCAACAGTTATGTCAATACTGACATTTGGTTTTCTGGACTCTGGTGACCTAGCCCCTTTTGACAGACAGAATGGCCCTTCAAAGATGTCCTTGCTCCTTTCTCTCCTATCCCCAGCCTAGCTTCCCTTACATGGCAAAAAAGGCTTTCAGTTATAATTAAGATTATGGATACTAAGATGGGGAGATTGTCCTAAATCATCCAAGTGGGTCCAATCGAATCAATCACAAGAGTCCTTAAAAGCGGAAGAGAAAGACAAAAGGTGGCATCACAGAGGTGAGACAGAAGAGGAAAGAGGAAATACCAGAAGTGTGAAAGAGGTGACCATTGTTGCTGGCTTTGAGAAGAGAGGTAAGAATGCCACAAGCCAAGAAATGAGGGTGATCTATAGGGGCTGAGAAGGGTCCTCATCTGACAGCCAGCAAGACAACTGGGATGTCAGCCCAACAACTGCAAGGAAAAGAATCCTACCTCCAGCTCCAGGCTCTGAGCTGTCATCACAAATCCCGACGTGGAGCTTGAACCCACAAAACATGAGCTCAGGACCTGAGCCAAAGTCGAACATTCAACCAACTGAGCCACCCAGGTGCCCTGAGAGCCCGACTCTTGATTTCAGCTCAAGTCATGATCCCAGGGTCATGGGATCAAGCCCCACTTTGGGCTCTGTGCTGAGCGTGGAGCCTGCTTAAGATTCATATTCATATTCTCTCTCTCTCTCTGTCTCTCTCTCTGTCTCTCTCTCTGTCTCTCTCCCCCCTGCCCCTTTCCCCCACTTATGCTCTCTAAAATAAAAAAATTTTAAGCTATAAAAAAATACACCCCCCGCCTTTAACCTCTACTCTAGCACCCTGTCCTCTTGCCATCACCCTGACACTACTCCAACAAAAGATCTAAAATCTTTAAATGCTTCAATCTGATCAAATCTCCTATTAACTTTTATTCATGCTGCTCATACTTGTCACGATAAAGGAAATATCTTGTTTGAAGGAAGGGATACCTTGAAACAAAATGTGTGGTTCACCAATCACAAATTCTATTTTCTAGTTACAATGTTCAGTCAGCATCCTACCAGAGTATATGACTGCCCCCACTGAATGGTTATAATAAAACTGCAAATTTCACATTCCTTTCAACATGCAGTACCAAGGACATATACCGAACTGTGTTATTAAAACAACCAGTATGTCAAATCCTGACTGACTTACCTTCGAAGGAAAAGCCTTTTGTTTTTAAATCTGGAACCATTTCTTTGCCTCTTTATATTTATACACTTGCTCTAAAATATTAAAAAAAAAAAAACCAACCTCATAAACAATCTGTTTAACAGTAATTAGAATTTTATCTAGTTAAAACAACAGCAGAGTGTGCCACAACACAGATGGCAAAACACTTTCTCCTTGCCTGATCAGTGTCAAAGAACCATTCTCCTATTTCACGATCAGGAAGAATTTTGTTACAGGCTATCGCATTTATAGCACACACACTAGTGAGTGAAAAGACAGCTTTATTAAGAAAGCCATTGTTCAGCAGAACTCTTGGCTATTTCTCAATGTAAAGATTTTTCTTACTGCCCAGATAAAACCCAGCCAAATATATGATTAAGGAATCAGAATGGACGGAAGTCTGTACTATTGATTTCATTCCGGTTCCAAGTCCTTAAGCACACTAATTCCTTAAGGAACAGGTTCCCAAACTTGGAGCTTTTAAAAATCCCAATGCTCAAGTTATACCCCATACCAATTAACTCAGAATATCTGGGGATGGGGCAGGCATGAGTATTCTTAAAGATCCCTAAGTGGTTCCAGTATGATTATTAGCAGTGTGGCATGGTATGGCGCACTGAATGGAATCAGAGGCCTGGGATCTGGCAGTGGGCCCTGCTATGAGCAAGCCTGGGCACATCAATGACTGGGTAGCCATTTCCTCATCTATAAAAAGGTAAGACTGGGTAACTTATTGTTAATATCAAACATGTTATGAGTCTATGATGAGATTCCTTAGGTCTCTCCTAAAGATTAATAAACTGCCTCAATTTTAAACTCTCCCACCCCCCAACAAATCCAATCCATGATCTGATACTTTTCCCAGCCTGTTAAGAGCTTCTTTTTGTAAATAAAGATTATTTTAGAGTAGGGATCAAATTTAGCTCTTCAATTGCTCAGATTCTGATACACCATTATGTCTATCCAGGTCATAACGTAGTATATGGACTGGGAATGACTGGGAAGCTTGAATTACCTCAAAACACTACTCGTTATTAGACTACTCCTTGAATTCCCATTAAATTACATACACGTATTCTGGTTTTCCTAAATAGCATTCCTGGTTTTGTTTAGGTCACAGAGGTGTAACAGGATTTTAACTTTTCACTGATGTTAGCTCATTTCAAAGAAGGAAAGCATCAAGGACACTGGCCGGAAACATGGGTTGGGAGAACTGCTGAGGAGTGGCTGTTGCTGGACAGTCTCAGAGTCCCCGCCTTCTGCCAGACCTCTTACAAATGTACGCCACCAGTGATGAGGCTGCTTGAGAAAAGACTGACCCACTCAACATGTTAAGCGCTTCATAGAACCAGGGTTTGGGGACTGGGTGGCAGACTTCGAAAACAGACCTCCAACGATCCCTGCACTCGTGGCACTCACACAATTGTGTAATTACCTGTTCCTCTGAGTGCGGTCTGGGCCTAGCGACTTCCTTCGAAAGAACAGAATATGGCAAAAATGATGGGCTATAACTTCTGTGATTAGGTTAAAAATGATGTCCTTCTTGCTAGTATTCTCTTCTGCTGGCACTCTTTCTTGCCCTCTTCCTTTCCTGCTCTGAGGGATACTCAACAGTAAGATCCATGTGACGAGGGACCAAGGGAGGCCTCTGACCAACAGCCTAAGGCGAAAATGAATCCTGCCAATAACCACGTGAGTGAGCTAGGAAGTAAACTTTTAGATGAGACTGCAGGCCCAGTCAAGACACCAATTGTACCCTTCTAAGAGACCCACCTAAGCCATTCCTATATTCTTGACCCACAGTGAGATAGTAAATGTGGTTGTGAGCTGCTAAGTTTTGAGGCAATTTATTATGCAGCAATAGACAGAAAATACAGGCACAGAGCAACGAACACAAACACTGTACTGAAGGAACCAAGGGTTGAATAATGAGTAGGACCAAGGTATCAACAACCTAGTAATGGATAAGGGACATGTAAGTAAGCGTGATAAAGTGTTTTAAACACTCTGACAGAAGTAAAAATATGCAGGGTACCGTAAGGACATAAGAAAGGGTTTGTTTTTGGAAGGGCACAGGCAATGAAGTTCTTTAAAACAGGAATGTGAGTTGTAAGCATGAAATATAATGGTCAGTTCGAGAAACTACATGTAATCTGTTAAATCTGGAACATAGAGGGAAGAGATGATTATTAGTCCTCCAACTTCAAAAATGTGCAAGCATTTATAGGTAGCCTAAGACTCAAAGAGGTCTCTAGTATTGTATGCTAAATTTATACTAGTGAACTCTCAACCTCCACTAGATTACAGAACACCATTATGGAATAATATCACTAATTATGAATAAATGATCCATACTCCAAGACAGGACTTGGCCAGGGCCAATCCTTCCATCCGTATACTAGATCCCCATTCCCTTCCACCTATACGAGGAAAGTGCTTCAGCAATGACCTCTTCTCTCTACTGCATTGTCAAATATTCCCTCTCTACTGGATCATTCCCATCCCATATTTAAAAACAAAAATAAACCCGCTCCCTTAACTCTACATGCCATGTGTACATAGCTCCCCCTTTATGATAAAATTCAAAAGTGTTGCCAATACTCACCCTCTCATCTCCTTTTGAATCCCTGTCAACCAAGCTTCTTTCTCCACCTATTTGTCGAACTTGCCCTTAATAAAGTCTATAATGACTCCCACACTGCTAATACAATGATTAAGTCTCAGTCTTCCTCTTATGTGTGGCCAACAGCTGATACAAACAATAACTCCTCCCATAAGAAACATGGCTCCCAGGGCACCCCACTGTCCTGGTTTTCATCTTTCACATTATCTTTTGCTAGTTCCTCATTTCTCTATTCTCTACCTTCTGAATACATAATGTTCTAGACTTGTCCTTGGACCTCTTTTATGTAACTCATAATAGGAAATATATGCTCCATTTCTGGCACAAGCTCCTAAAACTCCTGCAATTTTGGAATTTTCTAAGAGACAAGAACAATAAAGATATCTTTTGTTGTGTTAATGAGATGACTTTTATAAAGCACCTAAAGAAGGGAGTTGGTTACCAGGAGAACCAACCATGAAATCTGAGGGTTGGAACTGCAGTCCCACCCACCTGACATCTGGGAAAACAAGAAGGGCAAGGGGCTGGAGGCTGAGTCAATCACTAACAGCCAATGATTCAATCAATTGTGCCTATGTAATGAAGCCTCCATAAAACATACAATAGGAAGGGTTTTAAGAGAGCTTCCAGGTTGGTGAACACATGAACATCTGCAAAGAGTGGGGTGCTCCTCGAGGGCACAGAAGCTCTGTACCCTTTCTTCATACCTTGCCTTATGCATTTCCTTCCATCCAGCTCTTCCTGAGTTATATCCTTTTATAATAAACCGGTAATCTGTAAGTAAAGTGTTTAAGTTCTGTTGGTCACTCTAGCATAAATTAACCAAACTCAAGAAGTGGGGAGGGGTCACTGGGAACACCTGATTTGTAGCTGGTGGGTCAGAATCACAGGTTAGCAACCTGGACTTGGAATTGGCATCTGAAAGGAGGACTGAGCCTTTAACCTGTGGAATCTGATGCTATCTCCAGACAGAATTGACTTGTAGGATATCCAGCTGACACCCAAGAATTGCTTGGTGTGGGGAAAAACCCACACTCTGGAATTGAGTACAGAATAGTATAGTACTTCTATCTACATTCACTCCCTAAGTGGTCTCCTCCAGTCTGAAGACTTCAAATACTATCTATAAACTGATGACTCCCCCAATTATTTACTGATAAAGAATTACTCTTTCTCCATAATTGTCCTCTAATACATCTAAACTTTCTACTCAACATTTTTAATTGGACATTTAATATGCCTTTCTTAGTATGTTCAAAACCAACTCCTGGGGTGCCTGGGTGGCTCAGTAGGTTGTGTCCAATTTTGGCTCGGGTCATGATCTCGCAGTCCCTGCGTTCAAGCCCCACATCGGGCTCTGTGCTGACAGCTTGGAGCCTGGAGCCTGCTTCGGATTCTGTGTCTCCCTCTCTCTCTCTCTCTCAAAAATAAATAAACATAAAAAAAATAAAAAATAGGGGCACTTGGGTGGCTCAGTCGGTTGAGCGGCCAACTTCGGCTCAGGTCATGATCTCACGGTTCGTGAGTTCGAGCCCTGTGTTGGGCTCTGGTGCTGACAGCTCAGAACCTGGAGCCTGCTTCAGATTCTGTGTCCCCCTTTCTCTCCGCCACTCCCCTGCTTGTGCTCTGTCTCTATCTTTCAAAAATGAATAAACATAAAAAATATATATAAAAATTAAACAAATAAAAAATAAAAAGTAAACCAAACTCCTAATTAACCTCACCACCATCCAACCCACAAACTTGCTCTTCTTCCACAGTCTTCCACCTTAGTAAATGATACTATAAACTTTTACTAGCTCAGGCCAAACATCTACTGTTAGCCCTGCTTTCTCTCTCCCTTTTAGTTCTTATCCATCGGCTGAGTTCTTATCCAAAAACTGTTGGTTTCTCTTTTAAAACAGAATCATAAATTAAATAAACAAACAAACCATTTTTCACCATCTCCACTGCTACCAAGCACACACAAATTATTGCAATAGTCTCCTAAATGATTTATTTCTGCCTCAAGCCATCCACTTGCCTACCAGTGGTGATCCTTTCCAATCCCCATGCCTCCCAACATTCCCCCTCCCCTTTCCACCCCTTATTGTTCTCTATAGCACTTATTGCTATCTGCCATCCTTTGTATTTCACCTGTTATCTTCTGTCTCCCTTCACTAGAATGTAAGCTCCACAAGAACAGGAATTTCTGTAATGTTGTACACTGTTTAGAACAGTGCCTGACAATAGTAGGCATCGTATTAATATTTTTGTTTGATGAATGACTGAACCAACCAAGGGGATTCTCTCACAGATCCATTCTAATATAGGGAAATAATCTCAATAATTTCAAAGGTACCAAAATATTACATTCATATTTCAATCATTGTGATGTAAGTTCTGGCAGTTTTAACTCCCTAATTATATTCATATTGGGCTCCCATTAGTTTGCATTCCCCTGGATGCATACTAACTATGTGGGGAAGAGAAGTGCAGAATGATCTTCAACAACAAGGAGAACCCAGATTGATTTTTAAAACTAATTTTCCAGGGGCACCTGGGTGGCTCAATCAGTTGAGCATCCGACTTCAGCTCAGGTCATGATCTCGCGGTCTGTGAGCTCGAGCCCCCCATGGGGCTCTGTGCTGACAGCCCAGGGCCTGGAGCCTGCTTCGGATTCTGTGTGTGTCTCTCTCTCTCTGCCCCTCCTTCACTCATGCTCTGTCTCTCTCTCTCTCTCAAAAATAAATAAACATTAAAAAAATTTTTTTAATAGAACTAATTTTCCATAGATAATCAAAATGGAAAATATTTCCCACAATATTTCACAGAACATAAATGTCCAGAATTTGCAAAGTGTAGGATTAGAGGAGACGTTAGGTAAAAATTTCAAATTTTACTAGTACCAACAAAAACTACTTTAAGGTTTTATAAATTTTTTCATAAGTAATTTATAACCTTTGCCTAGTATAATACCACGTTTTCCATCTGTACTCCAACCTATATTTTCCTTTTCCTAAACTATCTGTGGTAAAATAAATAAATAAACAAACTATTTAGATGAAACTAGACTTACAGATTCTCAAAGATAAGAACAGGACTTGACTGAGCTAAAATAATATATTATTACACTTGTATTTGTATAATGTTTTACACATTTTCCAAAATGCCTTCACACCTCTATGATGATCTTCATACTGATATGTACAAGAAGCAAGCAGATATTAGCTCACTCTCCCCTACCTCCCACATACTTAAACATACCTTACAGATGGAAAATTTTGAGTTTTAATGAGATTAACTGACTTGCTCAGGGGCACAAAGCTATTTACGTGGTTCAACCTGGACTGTAACCAAGTTCTTTCAAATCCAAGTCTACTGTTTTCTATCACAACATATTACCTCACCCAGTGATTAAAGAAAGGTACCACTGCCTAAGTCTATAAAACTTGACTGTAAGAGCGTCTTCCTTCAGGATTGGGCATTTTCACATTCCAACCTATTATAAAATGCTTTGCAGATGACACAAATGTGCAAACATTCCTACAGGGGAAAAAAAGGAGAAAAAGCCCAAGAACCAATAAAAATCAAGTAAAGAAAACTCAGTCTCCAAAGCAGCAGTAAGATGAGATTAATATTCTCTGCACACAAGATCAAGGTTTTCGAACAGTTCAACTATCAAACAGATACTTAATACCACTCAGCCAGAGGTAGATGTTTAACAGGGGCCATTCCAGGTAAAAATCACTTATTACGGCTAGAACTCATAGTAGGTCCCTATCTGAATAACCCTGGAAATCTGGAATGAAAATAAGAAGAATGAATTCTTTTTGCCCTTCTCCCCTACAGCTTAACTCAGGTTTAGATCAACAAGTGGTTCCATGACTCATTTCATCTGGACTTCTTCCTGGTTTCCTCTAATATTTAAGATGAGGAGAGAGAGGAATTCCTTTATCATTCCAGCTGTACCCTAAAGCAATTCAAAAGTGGGTCAAGAGTAGAACTCAAAAAAGAGTACATTCCGTGTGAGATTAAAAGCTTTGTTCTTCCCATCACCAGAACCTAACTGTGTGTCTCTGACCCGTATTAAAAGTTCTTCTAGGAGGGGCGCCTGGGTGGCGCAGTCGGCTAAGCGTCCGACTTCAGCTCAGGTCACGATCTCGCGGTCTGTGAATTCGAGCCCCGCGTCAGGCTCTGGGCTGATGGCTCGGAGCCTGGAGCCTGTTTCCGATTCTGTGTCTCCCTCTCTCTCTGCCCCTCCCCCGTTCATACTCTGTCTCTCTCTGTCCCAAAAATAAATTAAAAAAAAAATGTTGAAAAAGTCCTTCTAGGAAACACCTGGTAGCTCAGTCGGCTGGGCATCCGACTCTTGATTTCGGCTCAGGTCATGATCTCACTGTATTTGAAATCGAGCCTTGCGTCAGGCTCTGCACTGAAAGCACGGAGACTGCTTGGGATATTCTCTCTCTCTCTCTCTCTCTCTCTCTCTCTCTCTCTCTTCCTCCCTCCCTCCCTCCCTCCCTCCCTCTCTCTACCACTCCTCTGTTCATGCTCTCTCTCAAAATAAATAAATAAACATTAAAAAAAAAAAAAGTTCTCCTAGTAGAAATCTAGATTCATTTCTGAAGCCAAGTCAGGCATACTCAGGCCTCTCAAACTACAAATATGCCTGCAAGCTCAGTGGGCAGTAGCACACAGGAATTAACAGAACCTGGCCTAGGTAGGGAGAGCCACTCCTTTCTACGACCAGGACAGACTAACCTAAAAATAGGTAAGAATTAACCACACACGGTTTGGTTCTATGAAAGAATATTTGCTACCACAGATACTCTTTCTTCCATTTCAGCCAATACCTAGGGACTGACATGTCACATCAGACTTTATTTCCAGTTCCTTCAAGAAAGTAATGGCTGGTGAGAAGTTAAAATAATTTAACTATGTAGGTTAAAAAAAAAAAAAGTTAAAACTACTCTAAAAGAAATATGTAATATAGTTAATAGTGATTTGGGACCTACACCCTAAGTAATGAAAACGATCTTTGGTCTGGATTATCCCTTGCAAAGCCTGAAATAGAGTAAGACAAGCTAGGTACCTAGAGCACAATATTTAAGGAGGCAATGGGAAGTGCAGGACTGGTACCTGAGAGTGAGTGCCTCCTTAAATTTTGTATTAAAGGTGCCCCTTTATACTGTGAGATATATACACATATATCTACTGTGAGATATTCACTCATTCATTCATTCAAGGCACAGTGGAATATTCTGCGGCTTTAACAAACACCCCAGCAGAATTTAAAGTCTGAAATCCTGATCACATTTATCATGACTATCTTCTGAACAGAATAAGAAAAGGAGAGGCTTGACATTTTGCACATATTCTGAAATGCAATTGCCTTAGAAAAAGGAAAAGTTTATAGTGTAAATGGAAAAGTTCATTGTTTATAGAGAGATTTCCAATTTGAACATGAAGGACAGGGATTATTCTTCTGCCTAAACAACTAGAACCTAGACAAAATATGGAAAACAACTGTTTTCAAGCACTGAAAAAAGGCAACACAAGACTGTGATCCCAGACTACTGCTCTAAAAGGGCAATAAATGAGAGAAACCTCTAGCTTTCTGCCTGGAGGTAATTTCCAGGCAATGGTACAGAGGAGGGTAACCCCAAAAGAATCCAGCACTACTGCTGAGTTTAAAAGACACAGATCAAAGTTTGAAGAGGCCAAGGTGGCTAGAATTTTGTGTGGCAGTACCAACTAGCTGAAAGGAGAGATCTACACAAAGAAAGAGATCCAAGAAACTGCATAGGGAACCTAGTGGGTCTTTGGCTGAATACAATTTGTACATGTAGAACGTGAAATCCCAAAAGGTCAGGCAAAATCAGAATCAACCTAGGGAAAGAAAATTACTAGGAAGCTATTAGATAAAAAATTGCCAGAACTCACAAAGGGCCAGGAATTGTTAAAGTTCCCCCTCTGCAAAGTGGAGAAATCTTGTGGAACATAGAAGTCAACAATGACCCTAGAAGGGCCATGCCTTAGAAGTGAGGTTAAAATAGTCCTACAGTAAAGGCAAGTCTGGGTTTGCCCCGAAACTGTTTATAAACAAGCCATGAAAAGACCAAACTTACCTGTAAGTAACTTAGCAGTTTACCATAAAAATTCCAACATTCTTTAATGTAATACAACAAAATCCAGGAAACAACACAAAACAATGATGATCACACAATCAAAACCTATTATATAACATACAGCATTAAAATTAGGTTTATAAATAAGCAATAAAATGTGACCCATGAACTAGAAAACCACTGTCAGTATTAACAGAATCAGAAATGAAAGAGACGATCAAATTAGGAGATGAAGATCTTAGAGCAACTATAATATACTTGTTCAACAACATAATAGAAAATCTGAATATAATGAGGAGATAAGGAAATCTATAAAAATTAATCAAATGTAACTATTGGAGATGAAAAATACAATGTCTGAAATAAAAATGTCATTGGGAGGGATTTATAGATTAGCCATTGCAAAAGAAAAGATTAGTATTTAAACCTGAAGACCAGAGAATAAAACTGCTCAAAAAAGTAAAGAGGGAATGAAGATATTCCCCCCCCCACCCCCCACAAGGAACAGATCAGCAGTCTATCATATGTTTAACCTGAAGCCTGAAAACAAAAGAGGTGTAGCAATGTTGGAAAAGATAATGGCTGAGAAATTTGCAGTTTGTTGAATACCTCAAACTCACAGTTCCAAGAAGTCCAAGGAATCCCATATAGGATAAACACAAGCACACATTCACACATACACATAAAGCATATCATAAGCCAATTACTGAAAACAGTGACAAAAAGTCTTAAAAGCAGCTAGAAAATAAAAGGCACACTACATACAATGGAACAAAGAGAAGAATCACCACAATACTCAGAAGGTATGCAAGCCAGAAGACAACAAAATAAAATCTTTAAAGAACAAAAAGATAAAAACAAGGCAACCTAGTACACAGAAGAGTTAACTCAGCAAGCTCAAGACTGTTATCCTTAGAAAACATTCACTAGCTAATACAGGTGGTTCACTGTGCCTACAGTGTTCGTGCAAACAATATGATCTATGCTAAACGCCTGCTTTCCTTCTGGGAGTCTGGTATTTTGGTGCATGCTAGGCAGAGGATGCTTATGTGACCAAACTCTCAATAAAAACCTTGGACACTGAGTCCCTCCCTAATGGGTTTCTCTGTTAGACAACATTTCTCATGTGCTGTCACAATTCACCGTTAAGAGAAAAACATTTCCTGTGTGACTCCACTGGGAGAAGACTCTTGGAAGCTTGTGTTTTGTTTTCTCCAGGCTTTAGTCATGCACCTTTTCCCTTTGCTAATTTGGCTTTGCATCCTTTCACTGTAATAAATCATGAGTAAACTACATGCCCAGTCCTGAAAGTTCTCCTAAAGAAACACCAAACCGGAAGGCAGTCCTGGAGACTCTCAACACACTAAAATTCAGCAGCCAGAAAAAAATCTTTCCGAAATGTTGATAAAATACTTTTTTTAGACAAATTAAAGCTGAGAGAATTTGTCACCAGCAGACTCGCACAATAAAAAAAAAAAAAAAAAAAAAAAGCTGAGAAAAAAAATGGGTGCTTGGGTGGCTCAGTCAGTTGGGCATGCAACTTCAGCTCAGATCATGATCTCACCATTTGTGAGTTCGAGCTGCACATCAGGCGCTCTGCTGTCAGCAGAGAGCCCGCTTTGGATTCTCTGTCCCCCTCTCTCAAAAATAAATTAACATCAGGGGCGCCTGGGTGGCTCAGTCGGGTAAACCGCCAACTTCAGCTCAGGTCATGATCTCGCGGTCTGTGAGTTCGGGCCCCGTGTCGGGCTCTGTGCTGACAGCTCAGAGCCTGGAGCCTGCCTCGGATCCTGTGTCTCCCTCTCTCTCTGCCCCTCCCCCTACTCATGCTCTGTCTCTCTTGCTCTCAAAAATAAATAACATTAAAAAAAACAGTAGCATTTAAAACAAATAAATAGGGGCGCCTGGGTGGCTCAGTCGGCTAAGCGTCCGACTTCGGCTCAGGTCATGATCTCCCAGTTTGTGAGTTCGAGCCCCGCGTCGGGCTCTGGGCTGACAGCTCAGAGCCTGGAGCCTGCTTCAAATTCTACGTCTCCCTCTCTCTGCTCCTCCCCTGCTCACGCTCGGTCTCTCTCTCCTTCAAAAATAAATAAAAACATTAAAAAAAAAAAATAAAATAAAACAAATAAATAAACATTAAAAAGTAACGGTGAGAAAGAATTTCTGCAGAAGAAAAAATGACCATAAACAAAGTATAAATCATAAATCTCACAGGAATGAAGAGTACTAAAGTGGGTAAATATGTGAATAAATATAAAATATTTTTCTTTCTTAAGAAAGATTAAAGATTTAAAGATTTAAAGATTCTTTAAAAGAATAATAATCTTATGAGGTTGTAAAATATATAGAAATAAAACGTATGATAATATTTGGGGAAATGATGGGATAAGGGAAAAAATGACTATGCTTAAAGTCACACATTATACATGAAGTGATAGATTATTATTTGTAGGAAGACTGTGATAAGTTAAAGATGTTTATTATAACCATATAGCAACCAATGAAAAAGATAAAAAGAAGAGTTACAGTAGTAGTGTAGGCAGTAGTGGAGAGAAAATGGAACACTAAAATGTACTCAATTCCAAAGAAGAGTTAAAAAAACAAAGAAGAGATGGGACAAATAGGAAACAAACAGCAAGATGGCAAACATAAGTCCAATAATATTATATGTAAATGGTCTAAACATCTGACTGAAAGGAAGAGACTGTCATGTATAAAATGCCATCTAAAGAGAACCCCACTTTAAATATAAAAACATAAAGGTTAAAATTAAAGGATTATAAAAATATACCAGGCTACCACTAATAGAGTTGAAGTATCTATCTTAATATGAGAAAAATTATATTTTACAGCTAAGACTATTACCAAAGATAAAGAAGATCATTTCATAATGATAAAGGAAATCAATTTAATCAAGAAGATAGAAGAATCTAACTAAACAGCTTCAAAATACATAAAGCAAAAACTGACAGAATTGCAACAAAGGACAAATCCATAATTGTTATCAATGATTTCAACATTCCTGTCTCAATATCTGATAGAACAAGTAGATAGAAAATGAGTAAGGACAGAGCAGACTTGAACAATACTATCAACCAACTTAATCTAACTGAATTTATAGAACATTCAAACACCACTGACAGAATGTACACTCTTTTCAAGTAACACACTGACCCATTACCCAAGACAGACTACATTCTGAGCCATAAAACCTTCTCAATAAATTTTAAGGATTTTAAATTATACAAAATACATTCTATTATCACAGTGGAATTAAATTAGAAATTAAAATCAGAACATCTTTAAAATCCCC
Organism: Panthera tigris; assembly: GCF_018350195.1. NCBI lineage: Eukaryota > Metazoa > Chordata > Mammalia > Carnivora > Felidae > Panthera > Panthera tigris. The sequence continues at coordinate 36,294,332 of NC_056665.1, forward strand.
AAACATCTGGAAACTAAATGCTATTCTAGATCTTAAAAAAGAAAAAAGGTTTGAAATCAATGACCTAAGCTTCCACCTTAAGAAATTAGGAAGAGAAGGGCAAATTAAACATAAACAGTAAATAAAGTGTTCTCTCCTTTTCTGGTAAAAATGAAAAAAAGTAAGATCGGGGTGGGGGAGTGAAAATAGGGAAAACAAAACAGAAAATGGGGATGGTGGATGGTGTGGGGTAGGGGTGATAAAAGAATCAATAAAGACCAAAAAAGCTAGTTTTTCCAGATTAGTAAAATGCAAAATGGTAAAGACACTCTAGAAGACAGTTTGGCAGTTTCTTATAAAACAAAACATATTCTTACACAATTCAGCAATCATGTTCCCTGGTATTGACCCAAATGAGTTGAAAACCTATCTCTACATAAAAACCTGCACATGAATATTTATATAAACCTTACTTACAATTGTCAAGACTTGAAAGCAACCAAGACTTCCTTTAATAGCTGAATGGATAAACTGTGGAACATCAATGGAGTATTATTCAGGGCTTAAAAAAAAAGAGCAATGAAGCCAGGAAAAGACACGGAGGAAACGTAAAATGCATATTACTAAGTGAAGGAGCCAATGTGAAAAGGCTATATACTGTAGGACATTCTGGAAAAGACAAAACTGTACAGTCAGTAAAGATCAATGATTGCCAGGAGTTGGGGGGGTGGGGGGAGAAACGAACAGGAGGAGCACACAATTTTTAGGGCAGTGAAACTACTCTATATAATGCTATAATGGTGAATACACATCATTAAACATTTATCCAGACCCACAGAACATACAACACCAAGAGTGAATCCTAATGTAAACTAAGGACTTTGGTTGATAATGATGTGTCAATGTATAGATTCACTGACTGTAAGAAATAAACCACTCCTGTGAGGAATGTTGGTAGTGGGAGGTTTTGCATGTGTGGGAAGCAAGGGGTATATAGAGAAATCTGTACTTTCCACTCAACTTTGCTGGGAACTTAAAATTGCTCTAAAACACAGCCTATTTAAAAAAAAAAAAAATCTTAAGTCCATTAAAGCAAAAGCTGACTCTCTAAGTAAAATTGATAAATCTCTAGCCAGACTAATCAAGGGAAAAAAAGGAAAAAAGGCAAAACAGCAGTATCAGAAATGAGAAAGAATTTATAGACGTTAAAAGGAGAATAAGGGAATGTTATGAACAATTCTAGGTCAATAAATTTAACAATTCAGATGAAACAGACAAATTCCTTAAAACACAAGCTACCAAAGCTCACTTAAGAAAAAATAAGTAAATCCTGAATCAGTTTTAAACAAACTGAAACCGTAGTTTAAAATCTTTCCATAAACAGAACTTGAGGCCCACTGGCTTCATTGGTGAATTCTACCAAGAATATAAGGAACAAATAATACCAAAGCTAAAAAACATCCAAAAAAATTGAAGAGCAGAGAATACTTCTCAGTTCATTCTACAAGGCCAGCAGTATCCTGATACCAAAACCAGACAAAGACATTCTAAGAAAACTATAGACCAAATCTCTCATGAATATGGACATAAGAATTCTTAACATTTCCGTAAATCAAACCCAACTAAACATGAAAAGTATAATGCATCAGGACCAAGTGGTGTTTTTACGAGAAAAGCTAAGTTGGTTTAACCATTAAAAATGAATTGATGTTAAAAAAAAAAACCTTTAATATAAGATTCTGTCCTTTAATGTGGAATACATGTTCTCATTTTCTTATTCTTTACTAACTTTTTGAATGCTTGTTTTTTTTTGAGAGAGAGATAGACAAAGAGAGAGACAGAGTGCGAGCAGGGGAGGGGCAGAGAGAGAGAGAGAGAGAGAGAGAGAGAGAGAGAGGGAGGGGAGGGAGGGAGGGAGGGAGGGAGACACAGAATCCGAAGCAGGCTCCAGGCTCTTAGCTGTCAGCACGGAACCTGACGCAGGGCTCCAACTCATGAACCATGAGATCATGACTTGAGTTGAAGTTGGCTGCTTAACCAACTGAGCCCCCATTTAACATAGTTTATTAATATATTCAGATTCCACATGTACATTAATGTAAGGCATGATGAATATATTAAGTAGTATTTTAAGTCAAATTCCTCACCATTATCTTAATTTCATTCAACTCCAAATATGAACTTTTGCTTATCAGAGTTCTCAGCAATGAAATTAAACATCTCCTTTAGCAATAACAATCAAACTCCACCCACATTTCTGTATGAAATCCTAGGTTTCTTCAAAAGAATAATGTTCCAAGAAAGAAAAAGAAAGTGAATATGAGAAAAGTCAATAACCAAAATAAATAAATAAATGTATCCATCATACCCTGCAATCCACATAAAGCACTACCGTTTACCTTTACTCTACACCTGCTATCTTTAAAAACAGCTTTACCCAAAAAACCAGGGCAAAAATTTGAATGAAAAAAATTATAGAGAATACATGAAAAGTTGCTACTAGGATACTTACTCGAATCAAGCATTCAAATAGCTGTTTTCTGATAAAACATCTTTTACTCGTTGAACATCTTAATTTCAAAACAGCTACACATCCTTATCTTCTACTGACAGATGTTGTATACTCCAAATCTAAGATCAATTGTTCACTTTTCAGGACCAGAATCTCCTGTGTTATTTAGGTTTCCTCCCTTTAATTGTACCCACTCTTTAATTAGTGTAAAAATTAAGACAATTTAAAATTGTGTTACTCTATACTTTCCACATTTCCTTCACATCATTCTGACTCCCATAAGAACTTGGTGAAAAGATACTTCAGCTTACAGAGAAGACAGGTGAAGGTCTGAGAGCTGAAATGATTTGCCCATGATCACATATAACTGGAAAGCAGCGAAGCTAGAATTAATTAGAACCCTAATCATAACCCAACTCACTTTCTACTTTATCACAATGCTCCAGGCAATTTTTGAAGAGAGAAAGAAAGGAGATACAAATCAAATCACTAAAGTCTCTATGTAAATGGCAGCTAAGTCAATTATCTGGAGGTGAAAGAGGTTAAAAGTTATTGGTTACAAGGAGATACAGATTCAAAACTGCCAACCATCTCTAATCTTTTCACTATTTCAACATTCTCTTTTTAAAGAAAGGAATGCTTAATAATTGCTATGTTGCTTTATATGATCGAAAACTCTGAACGTGGGCAATTAAATCAATAAAATATGACTAAGCATATTTTGACTCATTATGAAAGTGTAACAGAAAAAGAATGGATAAGAAACCTCAGAGCACTAGGACACAACGAAAGCAGACACTGTGACTATTCCAATCTCCATTCTGCAACTTCTAAGTGGCAGCAACCAGGAAAACCGACTTCAGCTCAAGGGTGGGCTTAGCCCTATCCTCGCTGCTAGAAATTGAATCAGAAAGGAGGGGGAATCATGCCAATGAGACATAAAAAAAGGCTTTCTGTAGCTTCTGGTTAAGTTTGTCCTTTCTGTTCAGAGGAAGCTGTGGGGTATCCAATCGGATGGAGAGGGCACCAAATGTGGGGTGCTCTGATCTGGTGGAGGCCAGCAGCACAGATGAAGAATTCATTCACCCAAGGCAGAATAAAACAGATACAAGATTACACTGCAAGGGCAGGCAGGGCAGAGAGCAAAAGAGACCGAGACAAGGCAGTAGTGACGGGCCACATTTATAGAGCAGAGTAAAGGATACAGGGACAGACAGAATTTTCCATTTTTTGGTAATGTGAGGAACTGTGCCTGGTTGTAATTGGTCAGTTAGGTCTATGGTTATTTCGAGGTGGATAACTTCATGAGCCTATTTGCACTGCCTGTTTGTATTCAGCTCAGTGATGAGAGTGGGCCCTTTTCTATTACTCAGGTTTCCATCACTCAAGCTTGTTGCCTAAAAGCAGCCCCTACACAAGCCAGACTTTTCTTCCTTGTAGAAGAACATATGGTTCTTTTCTGGCAACCATCATATAACTACAAAGAAAATCCTGCCTTGGCATAAAGCCAGTACTACACAGCCTAGAGTAGAACAATGCAAAGAATCTGAATTCTTGGTGTCTTCATGAAGGTACTGACCAACACTGTCCTGAACACTACTGTCCTCTAGTCTTCCAGTTATGTTAAAAGCTAATAAACTGCCTTATTGTGTAAGGCTGTTTGAAATGGACCTTCTGATACTCAAAGCTGAAAGAAGCCAGAGCGAAACAGACAGAAACAGACACTGAGATAATACATCCAGCTGATGAATTATAAAATTTGTGTGAGAACCAAACTGAGCTCTTGGATTTTTGAAAAGATTTTAAAAACACTTACTCCATTAGCAGGTAATTTAGACACATTAATATAAAATGGAAAAATATATAGAATAATGGGAAGGAAATGGAACTCTTTGCTTATTTTTTATAATTGATATTTTTTCCTGACTTGGATATTCCTGAAAGACTTAGAGGGAGGCAGAGTTTGCAAGGTGGGGAGATGTCATTATCCTGCACAGTTTCCCCACAACTACAACTAAATTGAGGAGGTGACTGGGAGGCTACAACAAAAATCATTTTTGTTAATGGTTCAGGATCAGTCTTGGGAAATATTAACCAGTGTCCTACTAATGTTGGTCTTAGGGCTGACATTCATTTTTACAAAAAAAATTCTGGATGCCAAACACAGAGAATGCTTATTAATTCTAAGTGCTACTAAAAGAAATAAGTCTACAAAGACAGTGTTAAAAAGAAAACGACAGGCCCAAAATGGCATTACTTGGGCCAAGGCAAGTAACCAAACCAGGGTTTTAATACCTAACCTAACCACAGTTTCAAACTCCCACAGAAACAGAAGTCTTAACCTATCAATCAGGAAGTTTTTGATAAGCACCAGTGAGGTCATCTGTCAATGGGCCCACTCACTCCCCCAATGAAAGAGGAGGAAATCCACCTAATAATACCCCTTGTCCTCCCACCTAAGGGAGGGTGACAGATCCTTTCTTTTCTTTTGCTAGTAACTTTCTTGCCCTACCTTCCTTCCTACAAAAAAACTTCCATTTTGTACAGACCCTCAGGGATCCCCTCTACTTGCGAGATAAGACGTTGCCCAATTCATAAATTGCTTAATAAAGCCAATTAGATCTTCAAATTTACTCAGCTGAATTTTTTCTAACAATGTCAAACAGGGATACACTTAAATTACAAAACTGCACTGCAATTTCTGCTTTCTCCAACACTGCGTATCTTCTATGCCTCCATGATATTCTATTTGGGATGTTCTTCACTAGCTCAACTGGTTAAGGTGATTCTTGCTCTAACCACCACTTGACTCTCCCTTCACCGTTGCTTCCCAGAATCCTTCTCTAAAAGAGTAAGAAGGAAAAGGAAATGAGAGGGAATCGAAACAATACACTAGAAAAAATAAACACAAAAGAAGGCAGTAATGGAGGAACTGAGGAACAAAGGGATGTATTTTTATTAAAAAGAAGACCTTTGAATAGTTACTTTAAATGTAAATAGTTTAATTCTTCTATGATAAAGCAGAAATTGGTAGAATGGATTTTAAAAGATGACTGAATTATATGTTATCTACAAGAGACTCATTTTGTATCCAAAGACACAAACAGGTTGAAAGTAAAAAAATGAAAAAAGACATTCTATGCAAACTAACCAACCAAAAGAAAGCTAAAGTGGCTATATTTATATCAGACAAAACAGACTAAGTAAAAAATAGTTATAAGAGATAAAGAAGGACACTATACACCAACAAAAGGTAAATCAGCATGAAAATATATCAAATATAAACATATGGACCTAACAAAAGATCCTCAAAATATATACAGCAAAAACTAATGGAAGTGACAGAAAAAACATTCTATAATAATAGCTGGATACTTCAATATCTCACTTTCAACAGAAAAACCAGACAGATAATCAGTAAGGAAATTGAAGACTTAAGCAACACAATAAGCCAACTAGACCTAACAGATATATAAAGAACATTCCACTCAACAGCAAAACAATGCATTCTGGAACATTCTCCTCAAGTCCACACGGAACATGTTCAGGATAACCCATATGTTAGGCTAAATACAAACATAAGTCTCAATAAACTTAAAAGACTGATATCATACAAAGTATATTCTCAGAACACAGTAGCATAATATTAGAACTCAATAACAGAAGGAAAACTTACAGATATGTGGAAATTAAAAGACAAACTCTTAAACTCTTAAAAAAAATGACAAACTTCAAGCTAGATTAAGAAAATAAGAGAGAAGACTCAAACACCTAAAATTTTAGTTGTCTCTTATAACTATTGACCTTAAAAAAATAAAAAGGATCATAAAATACTATGAACAATTGAAATGCCAACAAATTAGATAGCCTAGATGAAATGAGCAAATTCCTAGAAAGACATGATCTACCAAATTGACTTAAAAATAAATTAAAATCTTAACAGATCTGTTAATGGGAGACTGTATCAGTAATCGAAAACCTCCCAACAAAGAATTAACACCAATCCTTCTCAAACTCTTGCAAAAAATTTGAAGGAACACTTACTAACTCACTTTAAGACACAAACATTGTCTTGATAACAAAGCCAGACAAGGATACCGTAAGAAAACTACAGATGAATATCCCTTTTAAACAGAGATGTAAGAGTCTTCAACAAACTACTAGTAAACTTAATCAGCAGCATATTAAAAAGACTTTGAGCAGGTAGTATTTATTCCAGGCTTGCAAAGGTAGATAACATATGAAAATAAATCAATATAACATACCTTATTAATATAATGAAAGAAAACACAATCATCTCAATTAATGGAAAAAGGCATGACAAAATTTAACACCTTCTGACAATTAAAAAAAAACAAAAACTCCGCAAACTAGAAACAAAAAAAGCTTTCTCCCTACCAAACATCGTACGAGAAGTTCTAGCCAGAGCAATTAGGCAAGGCAAAATATATAAAGGCATCCAAACTGGAAAGAAAGAAGTAAAACTATCCCTATATACAGATGACATGATCTTATTTGCAGATGACATGATCTTATACATAGAAAATCTTAAAGACTCTACAAGAAAAATTATTACAGCTAATAAACAAATTCAGTAAGGTACAGAGTATATCAACAAACAAAAATCAGTTGTGTATCTATACATTAGCAATGAACAATCTGAACAGAAGATTAAGAAAATAATTTCACTTACAATAGTGTCAAAAAGAATAAAACACTTAGGAATAGGGGCATCTGGGTGACTCAGTCGGTTAAGCATCCAACTCTTGGTTTTGGCTCAGGTCATGATCTCACAGTTCATGAGTTTGAGCCCCTCATCAGCAGATAGTGCAGAGCCTGCTTGGGATTCTCTCTCTTTTTCTGCCCCTCCCACTTGCACTCACACATGCTCTCTTTCTCTCAAAATAAATTAAAAACAAAACAAAACAAACAACAAAAAAAAAACACTTAGGATTAAATTTGACCAAGGAACACTGTAAGGGACAAAAGACTACTGCAAGAAAATAAAGAAGACCTAAATAAATGCAAAGACGTCATATGTACATAAGTAGGAAGACTTAAAATTGTTAATTAAGATGGCAACAATCCTCAAAGTGATCTACAGACTCAATACAATCACTATCAAAATCTCCATAGTTGTTTTTGCAGAAATGAGAAAGGTGATCCTAAAATTCATACAGAATTGCAGGAACCAAACTAATCTTGGAAAGAACCAAACTAATCTTAAAAAAGGCAAAATTAAGTTGGAGAACTCACACTTCCCTATTTCAAAATGTACCACAAAAAGCTACAGTAATCATGAAGTACTGGCATAAAGACACAGCTACAGATCAATATAACAGAATTGAGAGTCCAGAAATAAACCCATTCACGCTATGAGAAACTGATTTTGGTGGCAAGGATGCCAAAACCATCAATAGGAAAAGAAACGTCTTTTCAACAAATGGTGCTGGTATAACAGGGTATCCACATAAAAAGAAGAATTTGGACCCTCTATGTACAAATACACTACAATATATAATTATACTATGTTACTATATATAAATACTATATACTATTATACTATATATAAAAATTAACTCAAAATGGAGAAAAGACTTAAACATAAGAGCTAAAACCATAAAACTCCAAGAAAATATGCAGTTATATCTTCATAATCTCAGATTTGGAATGGTTTCTTAGATATGACACCAAAAGCATGAGCCACAAAAAAAAAAAAAAAAAAAAAAAAAAACCAGATCAACTGAACTCTACCAAAATTAAAAATTTTGTGTATCAAAAAAAATTTTTTTAAGTTTATTTATTTATTTGGAGAGAGAGAGCATGCACACCAGTGGGGAAGGGGCAGAGAGAGAGAGAGAGAGAGAGAGAGAGAGAATCTTAAGCAGACTCTGCACTGTCAGCACAGAGCCTGATATGGGGCTCAAACCCACGAACTGCAAGATCATAACCCAAGTCAAAGTCAAGAGCCAGGCACGTAACTGACTGAGCCACCCAGGTGCCCCTGTGCATCAAGAAATATCATCAAGAGCCATTTAAACCTCTGGCTCTTGATTTCAGCTCAGGTCATAGCCTCACGGTTCATGAGATAGAGCCCCACATAGGGCTTGCGCTGACAGTGCAGAGCCTGCTTGGGATTCTTTCTCTCCCTCTCTCTCTCTCTCTCTGCCCCTCCCCTGCTCTCTCTCTCTAAAGATAAGTTAAAAAAAATTATTATCAATAAAGTGAAAAAAAAAACCTACACAATGGGAGAAAATATTTGCAAATCACATGTCTGACAAGCATCTAGTATCCAGAGTATACAAAAAAATTTTATAACCACAAAAAGACAAACCCAATTAAAAACTGGCCAAAAGATGGGGCACCTGGGTGGCTCAAACAGTTGAGAGTCCAACTTCGGCTCAGATTATGATCTTGCCGTTCGTGAGTTCAAGTCCCGCGTCGGGCTCTGTGCTGACAGCTCGGAGCCTGGACCCTGCTTCGAATTCTGTATGTCCCTCTCTCTCTGCTCCTTCCCCGCTCATGCTCTGTCTCTCTCTGTCTCTCAAAAATGAATGAACGTTAAAAAAAAATTTTTTTTTTTGGGGGGGGGGCACCTGGGTGGCTCAGTCGGTTAGGCATCTGACTTCGGCCCAGGTCATGATCTCGCAGTTTGTGAGTTCGAGCCCCGCATTGGGCTCTGTGCTGACAGCTTGGAGCCTGGAGCCTGCTTCGGATTCTGTGTCTCCCTCTCTCTCTGCCCCTCCCCAGCTCATGCTCACACTCTGTCTCTGTCAAAAATAAATAAACTTAAAAGAATTTTTTTTTAAATAAAAAATTAAAAAAAATTTTTTTTAATAAATAAAAAAGATAAAAATAAAAACTGGCCAAAAGACTTGACTAGATATTTCTCCAAAGAAGATACACAAATGATAATTAAGCACATGAAAAGATGCTCTGCATCACTAGTCATTAGGAAAATGCAAGTCTAAACCAAAGTGAAATGCCACTTCCTACCCACTAGGATTGAGGAATTGCTAGAATTTAAAAAACCAAAAGAAATAACAGCAAAGATGTAGAGAAAGTAGAGTCTTCATACATTGCTGGTAGGAATGTAAAATGTTATATAGTCACTGTGGAAAACAATATAGCAATCCCTCAAGAAGTCAATCACGGGGCACCTGTCTGGTTCAGTCAGTGAAGTGGACAGCTCTTGATCTCGGGATTGTGAGTTTGAGACCCACGTGGGGTAGAGAGATTACTTAAAAATAAAATCTTAAAAAAAAAGTTAATCATATAATTTCCACATTACCCAGTAATTTCATTCATACATATATACATCCAAAAATTGAAAACAGGTATTTAAACAAAAAACTTTACACAAAAGTTCGCAATAGCAGTATTCACTATAGCCAAAAGTAGAGACAACTCAAATGCCCATCAATGAATAAATGGATAAAATGTGTTATATCCATACAAGTATTATTCAGCCATAAAAAGAAGTGAAGGGGTGAGACATGCTATGACATGAATAAACCCTGAAAACAATACACTAAGCAAAAGAATCAAGATACAAAAGGGCACATATTGCATGATCCCATTACATGCAATATCCAGAACTGGCAAATTCATGGAGACAAGAAAATAGATTAATGGTTGCTAAGGGAATAGGAAGAAATGGGGAATGATTTAATGGGTACAAAGCTCCCTTTTGAGGTGATAAATGTTCTGGAAACAGTGGTAATCGTTGCACAACATTGTTAATGTATTAAATTTCACTTATTTGTACATTTAAATATGGTTAAATTTTATGTTATGCGAATTTTATCACAATTACTTCCTAAAAGACTCAGAACACAAATATTAGAATTAGCATAGAAGGACATTAAAATAGTCATTATAACCATACTCCACATGTGAAAAAGTTAAGTAAGGACATGGAAGATATTTTTTTTAATGGAAAATTTTTTCAATATTTATTTTGGGGAGAGTGCAAGCTGGGGAGGGTACAGAGAAGGGGACAGAGGATCTGAAGCAGGCTCTGTACTGACAGTCTGACAGCAGTGAGCCTGACGTGGGGCTGGAACTCACAAACCACGAGACCATGACCTGAAGCAAAGTTGGATGCTCAATCAACTGAGCCACCCAGGTGCCCCTTTTACCAGAAATTTTATAGATGAAAACTACAATGACTAAGATGAAATACATTAGAGGAAATTAGCATTAGCACGGAGTAGACAATGCAGAAGAAAAGATTAGTGAACTTGAAGGCACAGCAAGAAAAGCTACCTAAAAGGAAAAAAGAGAGAAAAAAGAATTAAAAAAAAAAAAGTGAACTATAAGTGGCTGAACCTATAGGTAACTGGAGTCTCCCAGAAGGAAGAAAGTATATTTTTACATTTTACAGAAATAGGGGTACCTGGGTGGCTCAATCCGTTGAGCATCTGACTTTGGCTCAGGTCATGATCTCACAGTTCATGGACTAAAGCCCCACATCAGGCTCTGGTGCTGACGTTGCAGAGTCTGCTTGGGATTCTCTCTCTCTCTCTCTCTCTCTCTCTCTCTCTCTCTCTCTCCCCCTTTCTCTCTGCCTACTCCCCCACTCACGCACGCCCACTCACTCTCTCCCAAAATAAATAAATTTTTAAAAATTTATACAAAGTTTTACAGGAATAATGCCTGAAATCTTCCAAACTTAAAGAAAATTATAAGCCTAAGCTAGGCTTTTATAACACATATAAAGGTAAAATTCATGATAATAGTAGTGTAAAGACCAAAAAGAGCTTTATAAACAACCTCAACAAAATCCAACCACAAAAAAAAAAAAAAAAAAAAAAAATTTTAAGAAAATTGCACAAAGGTACATTATCAAACTGCCCAAAACCAATGTTAAAGAGAAAATCTTAAAAGCAGCCAGAAGAAAAACAGACATGTCATGTATAGAACAATGAGGTAAGGACAACATCATATTCACAGAAACAATGCCAATGAGAAAACACTGGAACATCTTTAAAGCACTGAAAGAAAAATATGTCAATACAGAATTCTATACCCAGCAAAATTATCTTCAAAAATGAATGCAAAATAAAGACTTTTTCAGACACTCAAAAGTAGAAAGAATTCATCACAAGCAGACCTACATTTTTTAAATGTTAAAGGAAATTCTTTAGCCAAAAGGAAAATCCAGACACAAATATGGATCTACCTAAAGGAATGAAGCAGAAATGATTATTTCAAGGGGAAATATATAAGATATTTTATTATTTAAATCTCTTTAAAATTGTTTAAATAAAAATAATAACAGTATACTGAGGGTTTATAACATGTAAATGTAAAATGTATCACAACGGCATAAAGACTAAGAGAAATGAAAATATTCTTTCCTATGGTTCGTATTATTATAAATAAAATGATATTAACTTTGAAAGTAGAGAAATTAAAGATGCATACTATAAAAATTTATATACTATAAACCCTAAGCAACCACAAACAAGCAGTTACAGCTAAAAAGGCAACTGATGTGATAAAACAAAATCATAGAAAATACTCAACTAATCCAAAAGAAGACAGAAAAAAGAAAAAAGGAGCAAAGAACAGACAGGGCAAATGAAAAACAAATAGCAAGATGACAGACTTAAACACAATCACATCAATAATCACATTAAGAGTACAGGCGTACCCCTTACTGCGCTTCACTTTTTTATATTCCACAGATAATGGTGTTTCTTACAAATTGAAGGTTTGTGGCAATGTGGTGTTGAGACAAATCCATCAGTGCCATTTTTCCAACAGTATTAGCTCACTTTATGCTTCTGTGTCACATTTTGGTCATTCTCACAATATTTCAAACTCTTTTTTTATTATTCTATTTGTTATGATGATGTGTGATTAGTGATTACAACACTGAAAGCTCAGATGATAGTTTGCAAGTTTAGCAATACAGTATTTTTAAATTAAGGTATGTACACTGTTCTTTTGGACACAATGCTATTGCACACTTAATAGACTACAGTATAGTATAAACATAACTTTTATACACACTGGGAAACAAAAAAACTCACCTGACACACTTTATTGCAATACTCTCTTTACTGCAGTGGTCTAGAACGGAACCCACTGATTTCGCTGAGAAGAGCAATAAAATTAATAAACATCTAACCTGACTGATGAGGGGAACAGAGAAAGACACAACCAATATCAGGAATGAAAGAAGTGACAGCTTTATAGATTCTATAGATATTAGAAGGATAACAGGAAAACATGAAAGCTTTATGCCAATAAATTTGACAAGTTAGATTAAACAGACAAATACAGAATTTGCAAACCACTTCTATAACAAAGGACTCTTATCTAGAATAAAGAACCCTCAAAATTCAATAGTAAAACAAAAAATTCAATTAAAAAATAGAAGACGTGAGACATTTCACCAAAGAGGATACGGATGGCAAATATATGTTCAACATCATTAGTCATCAAGGAAATGCAAATTAAACCACGAAGAGTTACCACTATACACCTATTAGAACACCTAAAGTAAAAAGTAGTGACAATACCAAATGCCAAGGAAGAGCGAGAAACTAGGCCTCTCATACAATGCTGATGGGAGTCTAAAATGGTATACCATCTGGAAAATGGGCTGACAGCTTCTTAAAATATACTTTACACTTTCTTAAATATTTACCATAATGCCCAGTAATTCACACTCCTAGACATTTATGCCAGAGAAATGAAATCTCACGTCATACACAGAAATGTTGATCACAGCTGTAATAGCCAAAGTAGCAACTGCCCAAATGTTCAACAATGGGTGAAGATTAAATAAACTCTGGTACATGCATACCACTGGATTTTGTTTAGCAATAAAAAGGAATTATTGATATATCCAACAACTGGATGGATTTCAAGGGAATTATGCCGAGTAAAAAAAAAAGTCAGTCTCAAAGATTACATACTTTTTGATTCCATTTATATATCATCTGGAAATGGCAGAGTTCAAAAATGGAGTCCAGACTAGTGGTTGCCAGAAGGGGACGGATATGACTATAAAGGATCACAAGGATCTTACTGGTGATAAAACAGTTCTGTATCTCAGTTGTAATGTTGATTACACAAATCCACACATGTGATAAAACTTCAAAGAATTATACACACACACAAATGAATACATGTAAAACTGGTGAAATCTGAACAAGATCTGTGGGTTGTACCAATGCCAATTTCCTGGTTTTGATATAGTACTATAGTTATGTAAGATGTGACTATTGATGGGAATTGGATGAGGGTACATGGGACCTCTCTGTGCTAATTTAAGAACTTCCTAAGAATCTGTAATTACTTCAAACAAAAAAAAATTTTGAAACACACTCTTGACCGACCTACACACACACACACACACACACACACACAGTATAAAAGTGTAAAGTGTACGTAAGCAAACCAAAGTCTTACTGAGATCTCAGACTTCTAATCTCCGAGCCCCTCTCCAGAAGAAACTACTCCTTTTCTTATGCATCCTTCCAGAGAAGTCTTTAACATAGAAGCATAAATGTGCTTATTAATGTGTGCATATATATTTGCATATTCACCCACATACACACAACTTACATTTTTTTCACAGCTTACTTTTTTACAGTAATGTCAGCATACCATAAATATTGTATTGCAACTTACTTTCTTCACTCAATAATGTGTTAAAGATGAATTCATGCAGAAGTACTCCTTCTTTCTTTCTTTTTATGGCTGTGTGACATCCCATTGTATGCTTGTACAATCATTTATTTAACCCATATAAAGAATCATTTAGGGGGCACCTGGGTGGCTCAGTCGGGTAAACATCTGACCCTTGATTTCAGCTCAGGTCATGATCTCAGGGTCGTAGGATCAAGTCCAGCATGGGGCTCATGGGATTCTCTGTCCCTCTCCCTCTGCTCCTCCCCTACTTGCTTTCTTGTTTGCTCGCTCTCTCTCTCTCTCTCTCTCTCTCTTCAAAAAAAAAATCATTTAGGGCTTAGGCATTTAAAGATAAATTCTTTAAAATTATTGAGTCAAAAAGTATGAAAATTTACCATTTTAATAAGTAAACCAACTTTTCCTTCCAAGAAACTGCACAAATTTACATTCCTGCCTAGAGTGTATGAGTGAGCAATTCTAAACATCCTTGCCATGGTGGGGTATTACTGAACTTTTTAATCTTTATCAACCTAGCAAGTGAAAAATGTTCTGCTGTTGTTTAACTTTGTTATTACTAACACTTTATACTATATAAGACCATAAGGTTCTGAGAATAAATGATGTACCCACGAGAAAATTTTACTCTGGGGAATTATAACCAATGAAGAAATAGAAACAAAGATTGGGGGTATTCGCTGGCTCAGTTGGTAGAGCATGTGACTCTTGATCTCAGGACTGAAGGTTCAAGCCCCACGCTGGATGTAAAGATTACTTAAAAGTAAAATAAATTTTTAAAAATCAGAGTTGGAAAAGTCCTTAAAGAATACATTGATTAAACACTACTCAACACACGCTTTAACACCACAGTGAGAAACTGTCCACTCTATTTTCATTTTGATTGTTAAAAATACCTTCATTATGGGGTGCCTGGGTGGCGCAGTCGGTTGGGCGTCCAACCTCGGCTCAGGTCACGATCTCACGGTTTGTGAGTTCCAGCCCCACTTCGAGCTCTGTGCTGACAGCTCAGAGCCTGGAGCCTCTTCAGATTCTGTCTCCCGCTCTCTCTGCCCCTCCCCCACTCATGCTCTGTCTCTCTCCAGAATAAATAAATGTTAAAAAAAAAAAAAAACACACACACAAAACAAAAAACCTTCATCATGTACCAATATTTCCCTTCCTCTAACTTTCATTGTTCCTAGTTCTATCCTCTGGGGATACAAAAGATATGCTTCACTCCCTCTTCCACGTGCCATTCCTTCATGTGTTTACCAGAACCACACATTTGAGTCAGGAACATTGTTAAAGATCACTCAATTACCAACTTGAAAAGCATTCCCATATACCCCACTAAAGTCTTCTTTTTTCCTGGCTGAAAATCTGAAATGTTTCAATTATTTTGCAAGTATCTGTTTCAGACACTGCTTCATTCTGATTACCCTCCTTCTGAATACACTATCAACATCCTCCTCAAGATGTGGCAAATAGAACTGAGAACTCAGCTAAAGGCAGAATAGAAAAGGATAATCAACTATGTTTTAGACAAACTACTTCAAAATAATGCTGTTTAAGTGAGTGTGAGCCTTTGGAGCAGTTATAATAAACCACTGACTCATCGACTTCAGACAAATGGAGAGACCCACCTAGGCACACACCTACTTCAAACAAAAAAAATCCCACCTGTTAGCCCTCCAAGCCTTCAATACTGTATTTGTGCAGATTAAAAAAAAAAAAAAATTCAATTGTAAGAATTTTTTTGTCCCTATGAACCAGACATATCAAATATAGAATTATTACAAGTAGTTTTTTAGATAAAGTCTAATTATTAAAAATTAATAGAGGGGGGCGCCTGGGTGGCTCGGTCAGTTGAGCGTCCGACTTCGGCTCAGGTCATGATCTCACGGTCCGTGAGTTCGAGCCCCGCGTCGGGCTCTGTGCTGACAGCTCAGAGCCTGGAGCCTGCTTCGGATTCTGTGTCTCCCTCTCTCTCTGACCCTCCCCCGTTCATGCTCTGTCTCTCTCTGTCTCAAAAATAAATAAGCGTTAAAAAAAAAAAAATTACTAGAGGAAGGATCCTGATTCTGTCACATAACATACTACCCTCATAATTTTGAGAGTAATGGATAAACATTTTAAATAGGACACAGGGGAAGGCAGCATCTTGAGGGACACACTAAGAATGAATTGCAGTTTAATTTTAACATCAGCCCATTGATCAATCACAAATCCACCTACCTATGCAAGTATTCAGACTACATTTCTCTAACTTGTCTATAAAGATATCATAAAAGGCTGTCAAATGCTATCTGTATAACCTTGGGGGTCCCTTACCTCATTTGTAAAACAGTACTAGATGAGGCAATCTATGTAAAGCATTTAACCCAGTGCCCAGCACAAAATTAAAAATCCAATAAATGTGGCTATAATTCTAGACGTACAATGGCAGAGTATCTCCTGATGTACCTACCAGTTTACTTACCCCTATAAGAAAAGAAGTGAGACCAGTGTGGCATGCCTTGTTCTCTGGGAACCCACGCTGGCTCCTAGTGATCAGCGTCTTCTTTTCAAAGTACCAACAACACGTGTGTTCAAAAATCCGAGAATTTGGGGGCACCTGGGTGGTGTCGGTTGACACCACCGAAGTCGGTTGACTTCGGCTCAGGTCATGATCAGGTTTGTGAGTTCGAGCCCTGCAACAGCTTGCTGCCGTCAGCACAGAACCCACTTCAAATCCTCTGTCCCCCTCTCTCTCTGCTCCTCCCCAGCTTGCACTCTCTTTCTCAAAAATAAACATACATTAAGAAGAAAATTTTTTTTAATCTGAGAATTTGTTTAGGAATAATGCCTAACTCATCAGTTTATTATTATCTGCATCCTTTACTTGTTTTCCAACATTGTATATACTTCAGCTAAAACACTCATATATAGTAGATCGTTAAAAGAAATTTTGTTGAATTTTCTTTTTAAAAATCAGGATGCATTTCTTACTTTTGATAACCATGGTTATATCCAGATGTCAATTAGGGTAAGCTGAGTAAAAGGTGTATGGGAATTCTCTGTACTATCTTTGCAATTCTCCTAGGAATACATAACTACTTCAAAATTAAACCTATTTTAAAAATTAAGATGATCTTTTCTGACCTCTGATAAACTCCTTCTTTAAATTCCTCAAATATTATCAACCACTATCAGGTGCAAACTCTTGAGCAGCCTTTACAACTTCATAATTAATCTGGAATGGAAGATATGAATTCCAACAAATAGGAATTCTCATAATACTCCTACTTACCCTGGGCCACACAGAGTTAGTATTCAGTTAGTATTCATAGCCATCCCCAAATTTTATTTTTGGAAACAAGAGCCTTAAAAGAAATCTATCCTAAAAGCAAACATTTTTATGCCTAAAGCATTAAAGCTTTGTACAATCCAATTAAAACCTCTGATTCTTATTGCTCGAATCGCATATTTAGCAGTAACATTCAAGTCAAGCTCAAGATCTTTGATGTATGAGACCAATTACCACATATAGTAGCATTAGCATGAAAACTTTTTAAAAACTATACTTTAAAAATATATTTATATCATGGATTTATATCATGGTTTCTGAATTAGGTAAATAAGAGTTTAGGAAAATGATAAATTTTATTTGTAATTATTCAAGCTCAAGCTTCCAATGTTAAGCAACAAAGTCATGAAAATTCTGCTAAAACTTTAACTCTCAAGCAAAAAAATCCTAACACCAAAAAAAAAAAAAAAAAAAAAAGAAATAAATAAATAAAGTATCTTTCCCCTAAATACCTCCAAATAGGTTTTGTACTTTAGAGTTTCTTTCAGGTATCAACTAATTTTCAAAAACTTGGCTTTCCTTTTTGGAACAGTGCTACAGAATTGGTACCATAAACAGAAGTGCTATTGTCAAAGAATCGATCCAATAATAAAAAGAGCTAAGGCCACTTGTCTTATAGAAAATTACTGCCAAATGCTGCCAGACCCTGCTTTTCTTCCTTCTGGGCTAGTGGCCAGATACTAATCATTTTTAGACCCTTTCTAATTTTTAGTACACAATTTAGTACACAATCCCACATCTGAACTAGACAGTATTTTAATGAATGTTCTCCATAATTTGTCTAATGTTCCAGCATACAAATACACACACACACAATCCACCATACATCTGGAAGTATATACAAGAAAGTGATTAACAATGGTTGCCTCTCAGGCAACTGTTTGGGTCTTTGAATTTTGTATGCTTTTGTAAAAACTATTCAAAAATTAATTTGTCTATTAATTCCAGTTAAAATATTTTGCCTTACAAAATAATGCATGAGGCTTTCTCTTGAAGATATTTTTAGGGGCGCCTGGGTGGCTCAGTCAGTTAAGCATCCCAACTTCGGCTCAGGTCATGATCTCGCGGCTCGTGAGTTTGAGCCCCGCGGCGGGCTCTGTGCTGACAGCTCAGAGCCTGGAGCCTGTTTCAAATTCTGTGTCTCCCTCTCTCTCTGACCCTCCCCCGTTCATGCTCTGTCTCTCTCTGTCTCAAAAATAAATAAACATTAAAAAAATTTTTTTTAAGATATTTTTAAAATATTTTAATATGTAATTGTGTTAAAAACAACTTACAATGTTCAATGTTCAACTTCAATTATAATAAAAAAATACAAATTAAAGTAAGATCATTTCTGCTTACCAAATTAGAAAAGCTGAATACTAGCATACAAATTGTCATAACCTTTCTAGAAAACAATATGACAGTATCTAATTTTTTTGTCTTATCTTTGACTAAAAATTTTTATTCCTATCCTAAGAAAATAAGTATGGAGAACAATTATGCAAAGATTTTCTTCAATGTTAGCAGCAGAGGAAAAATTTTTCAATAATTAGGAATGGTTAAATCACTACACATTCATTCAATAGAACATTGCGCTATTAAAATTTAGGTTTTGAAATAATTTTACCAAATAGGAAATTCTTCATGATATAATGCTTGGTGGGGAATAAACAGCACACTATGAATAAATAATCATCGGAAGAGGAAAAAGAATGTATAACATAACGTTAGTAATGCTTATATTTGGGCTGAGCTTACATTTTTGTCTTTTGTATTTCTCCAAGTTTTTAAAATGAGTACCTAGAACTTATAAAATCGGGAGGAAAATATAATATTAACCTACAAAACATAAACACATACCTTTATTCTTAAATTTATAATATTGCAAAACTAATGTAGTATTTATTTTTGTTTTTTTAAGTTTATTTATTTATTTTGAGAGAGACGGGTAGGGAAAGAGGCAGAGAGAGAGAGAGAAGAGAGAATCCCAAGCAGGCAACATGTTGTCAGCGCAAGCCCAATGTGGGGCTCAATGTCACGAATTGTGAAACCATGACCTGAGCTGAAATCAAGAGTCAAATGCTTAACCGACCCAGCCACCCAGGAATCCCAAACTGATATAGTATTTAAGCAGTTGAAATTAAAAAAAAAAAAAAAAAAAAAAAAGTAGTTGAAACAAATTAAGTCAAAACCTTCTAATTAATAGCATTTAGGGAAACCAATAAAGAGTAACTCAAATTACTGTGTATCTTAAGATCATTCCCACCATACAATAAGCATTACCATTCAATACAATAAGCACTAGCAGCTAGCTCATTTTTAAATCAATACAATTAAAAAATAAAAGAAGGGGCGCCTGGCTCAGTCCGTTAAGCGTCCGACTTCAGCTCGGGTCATGATCTCACAGTCTGAGTTCCAGCCCTGTGTCAGGCTCTGTGCTGACAGCTCAGAGCCTGGAGCCTGTTTCAAATTCTGTGTCTCCCTCTCTCTGCCCCTCCCCTGCTCATGCTCTGTCTCTGTCTCAAAAATAAATAAAAACATTAAAAAAATTTTTTTAAATAATAATAAAAGAAAAATAAAAGAAAACATCAGACTATAATATGGTACACAATATGGACAAAAATTAAATCCCATCAAACAGGATTAATAATGTAATTATGAGTTAAATTATAATGATAGTTATTAGGATAAATAATATCCCTGAAAGAAAGAACTCCTTAAACAAACATATAACATCTAAACTAATAGATATTACCAGGGGCACCTGGGTGGCTCAGTCGGTTGAGCGTCCGGCTTCGGCTCAGGTGGTGATCTCACGGTGTGTGAGTTCGAGCCCCGCATCGGGCTCTGTGCTGCAGCTTGGGGCCTGGAGCCTGTTTCGAATTCTGTGTCTCCCTGTCTCTCTGCTCCTCCCCTGCTCATACTCTGTCTCTCTCTCAAAAATAAATAAAGATTTAAAAATTTTAAAAAATAAAAAATAAAAAAATAGACTAATAAATATAACCAAACTTTTCCTTTAAATAAGCAGAGTCTGCTAGGGGGAAAAGTAGTTATTGATGAACAAATGATCATTTCTCAGACATTAATCTGTATAGTTGCAAATGTAGATGGAGTATATCCCTCAAGATTATATCCACCACTACTGACCACTTAACTCACAAGTTCACTATTACTCTTAGCACTCTTCATTGGGTTACCACTGCCTTAAGCCCAAATTCCTTACATTGGTTGTAAGACTCATGGGATGGTCCTTGCTTTCACTCCCCACTCCTTCCTTCTCACCTTCTTTCTACATCTTAACCCAGCAGTTTGCAAGCAAGTGTGATCCTTGAACCAGCAACATTTCCATCACCTGTAAGCATGTTAGAAGATTCATATGCACCAGGAGATTCATATGCACATTAGAGCTTGAAAACCACTGCTGCAGCCTTCCTGAATTACCTGCAGATCCTCAAATCCGCCCTGCTCGCTCTCTCTCTGCAAATGCAGTTCCCTACCTAGAGTGTTCTTTCACCCCATTCCCTATGAGGTATCCTATCCACCTTGTTTCCTATTAGTCTTTCAAGTCAGCTTAGAAATCACTTCAAAAGAAAACTGTAAACTTTTCCAGAATTAGAAAAACATTCCTCCAGATCTCTTCTATTATTGTAGGAGCTTATTTGCACTATTCACCAACTAAAGCCACTTCTAGAATTATTTAAGGCCATCAAAGAAACCCTTTGCTTGACATACCCCAAAACATAACTAACACATGACAAAAATAAAAAAGACTCAAAGCTTTTTTACCCGTGTTATGAACGCATTAGCAAAGTTGATTTCAAAGCATATAGAATATTAAAGAAATATACAGAAGAAGCAAATGTCAGAAAAAATGACTTATTGTTGAAAAATTATAGAAAAATAGCCAACCAGTTCTGAAATTCACATCTTGAAATTAATTAATTTGAATGGTCTCTTTCCTGC
Source organism: Panthera tigris (assembly GCF_018350195.1). NCBI lineage: Eukaryota > Metazoa > Chordata > Mammalia > Carnivora > Felidae > Panthera > Panthera tigris. The sequence continues at coordinate 36,315,760 of NC_056665.1, forward strand.
ACATACTTCTTCTCCCATTTTCTGGAGGAGGAAGAGCAAGTAATAAGGAATATGGCTTAGAAAAAAAAAAAAAGGCAAACCCAGATGAAAGAGAAATGTGTAAAGCCTGGATAAAGCTATGTTTTATGTCAGATATAAGAAACAAGTGTGGACCAGAAACAGTTCTCCAATATTTTTAATAAGTTCGAGATAATCTCACAGTACATGATTAGTTAATAATTTATCTTCAATCATTTAATGATCATCTAACATGTGCTAAAAACCATGTGGGATTAAGAATTATGTGTATGTCTCTCTATATATGGAGATAAGTAACTCCTAGTTATTTAGCCAAAAACTTAACCATTATGTCCACCAAAAGACAGGTACAAAGTTGTTCACAGCAGCTTTGTTCCTAAGAGCTAAAAACTGGAAATGGCCCAAATGTATCAAAAGAATAGAAAAAAATATATGTACTCAAACAACAGAATACTACACTGTAATGAAAAAGAATGAGCTACTGTTAAAAAAAAAAAAGCATGGATGAATCTCACATAATGCTGAGCAAAGGAAACCAGGTTGATTCAATTTGCATGAAGTTCAGGAATAAACAAAACTAATCTATTATGAGAGAAGCCTGAATAATGGTTACTGTTGGGAAATACTGACTAGGAGAGAACATGAGGAAGGTTTCTAAGGTCCTAGAAGTGTTCTATATCCTGATCTGGCTGGTGACTACATGTTTACACATGTAAAAGTTCATTAAGCTATTTAGAATTTCTGTACTGTATATGATTTTCTTGAAGTCCCATACATTTTTTTTAGAAATGGAAGAGAAAAATTCCCCTTCCTCTATGTCAGCCAGGAAAGAGGAACAAAGGAAGGAGAAGTTAAATCAAATAATTTTCAAATTCCTGCTTTAAAGTTCAATTATCTTATTTATTGAATAAAAATCTGAGCACCTACTTAGTAACAGGTACTGTTCTGGGTGCTAGGGAGATAGCACTGAATAAAATGAGTAAAACTCCCTGCCCTCATGGATCTTATAGTATACTAGGGGTAGGAAGACAATAAAAATATAGAGTATGCTGGATAACAGAAAGAAGAAAACAAAGAAACAAAGCAGGGAAGAGAAATAGGAAGAGAGTGTAGAAAGGATGCTGTGATTTTAAACAAGGTGGCCAATAAAGACCTCACAGAAGGGGTGATATTTTAACTAAGACTTGAAGGAAGGGAAAGAGACACGGATTGTGGAAGAACATGTTTCAGGCCTCCTGAAACAGAGAGAAGTCCACCATGACTGCAGGGAAGTAAGCAAAGGTAAGATTAGAAAACAAAACAAAGCAAAACAATGAGAGTTTAATGAAGAGTTTGACTCCACCTCCTCATTTAAAGATTAACTTAGGGGCACCCAGGTGGCTCAGTCAGTTAAGTCTGACTTCGGCCCAGGTCATGATCCCACGCTTCATGGGTTTGAGCCCCATGTCGGGCCCTGTGCTGACAGCACGAAGCCTGGAGCCTGCTTCGGATTCTGTGTCTCCCCGTCTCTCGGCCCCTCCCCTGCTTGCGCTCTGTCTCTCGGTCTCCCCAAAATAAGCAAATATTAAAAATAATAATAATAATAAAAACAGGGAGTTTGTTTAAAAAAATAAAGATTAACTAAAATCGGGGCACCTGGCTGGCTCAGTGGGTAGAACATGCGACTCTTGATTTCAGCTCAGGTCATGATCTCACAGTTTGTTAAGAGCTCGGAGTCAGGCTCTGCTCTGACAACGCAGGGCCTGCCTAGATTCTCTCTCCCTCACTCTCTGCCCCTCTCCCACACACAGGCACTCTCTCTCTCTCAAAATAAATAAACACTAAATAAATAAATATTTCTAAAAGATTAACTTAAGTCAAATCTTTTTCACACAGAAATTTCTGTAACTACTAGCCCAATCCACCCTGATATCTTCTGAGCTCTTACAGCTGTATCGCTCATGACATCTTTACATACTACCTTGCAATCAAATACATACTGTCTCCCACTCCCAAATAAACCAAGCCCCTTAGGGCAGTGACTAGATTTTTTGCTTTTTTTCTATCTCTACAGTTGCCCTGTGGATGGCACTTAAATGGTTACTGGTAAGGCTGACACCAATAACAACTCCATCAGGCATAAAGTTAGTAAACTGAGGATAGATTTTCAAAAAGAAAAAAGAGGAAGGACAGAAGCAAAGACTAGGGAACTACGTGAGTAAAGGCACCAAGGCGTCTCCACGCGTCATGATCCAAAGTCCGGATTTTCTCTGAGCCGTGTCCTTAAGACTCTGAGATCCTCGACATCACTTTTTCTAAAAACCACTCCAGGCTTTTATTCTTGGGGGGAGGAGGGAAGAGGCACCTGGTATTCCTTTCAAGTAATGGTTTTTTTAACACCTATGTGTACAACTAGCTTAACAAAGAAAATCTTAACCAATTAGCTGCACGATCTTGAGCAAGTCATTCAACTACTCTTGCCTGTGTCAATTCCCTCACATGCTACACGAAGGGTTGGATTAAATGATCCCTTAAGTCCAAACAATCTCAAATTCTCTACTTTAGCTTTTGTGAAAAAACTGAATGAATAAACATTACAACCTACTTCTTCAATTTATAAAATGAATAAAATATCTATGAATAATTTTAATACACTAAATAAGCAGTCACATTTCAAAAAGCAGTATAGGATTTGGAAAAGCATAGAACTTGGAGTACAACGGACCTGCATCTAGTTATAGCATGCTGTTTAGTAGATAATGACCCTGAGCAAGCATTAAATCTTCAGCGAATAAACAGACAATATAAAGACACACACGCATTGACAACAATCATGTCCCATACAGAAAGCAGCCAGGTAGGTAAAAAATACCTACCACATCACTGATACCAAGATCTGAAATACCCAAACTAGTTTATAACTTTCTTACCAATTTTAGTTATAGGGATTAGTGGTTGCCTCAAAATCTGCAAGTTTAACAGAGTAACCCTTAACTCCTATAGTGCTGGGAATCTCACTTCTTAAATATGAGGATAAGAACTACAGATCTAATATCAGTTTGTGGTCATAGGGTAAGAGAATAAGATAATTTAAAAAGCTCCAAATTTTAGAAAAATAGGACAAGACTTAGATTTGGGCTGGGGCGCCTGGGTGGCTCAGTCGGTTGAGCGTCTGACTTCGGCTCAGGTCATGATCTCGCGGTCCGTGAGTTCGAGCCCCGCGTCGGGCTCTGTGCTGACAGCTCAGAGCCTGGAGCCTGCTTGGGATTCTGTGTCTCCCTCTCTCTCTGCCCCTCCCCTGCTCATGCTCTGTCTCTCTCTCTCTCTCTCTGTCAAAAATAAATAAACGTTAAAAAAAAAATTAAAAAAAAAAAAAAAAAAAAAAAAAGACTTAGATTTGGGCTTAACTCGGACATTATGAAAACGGTCAATCTTGGCACAGATAGTTCAAACCTGTAATGAGAGCCAACTGTGTAAAATAAGCAATAGAGGTTCAAAAAGTAGTAAGACAAATATAAACTTGGCTTCGAGTCCGGGAGGACCCAGCAACAGACATAAATAATTACAGCATACCAGTGAACATAAGAGAATGAATGAACAAGACACAGAGAGTGCATAACTCAGTGAGGTAAGAAAGAGGGACAACCAGAGGACACAGAAGACTTAAAAAGCAGACAGTGCTTAAGTTGTACCTTGAAAAAGCAGCAGACTTTGTCAGCAAGACAGGAGAAAGAAAGGCATTCTAAACAGTGGGGAGAATATATGAGAGGGCTCTGAGTCAGGAAACAGTATGACTCTTTCAGTGAACTGACTGGATTAGTACAGTTGGAGCTTCAGATTTTCGGCGGGGGAAATGCAGGAAATGAGCCAGATGGTGAAGGGCCTAGTAATGATAAAGAGTTAGAACTAAATGTGTATTGTAGGTAAAGGAGAGTATGGATTTTAAGAAAGAAGCATTGAACAGATTTGCATTTTAGAAGTCACCTTGGCAGGAGCGTAAAGAATGGATTAAAGGGGGTCAACCACTAGAGACATCATTCTACACCCTAAGTTAAATAAGTACATTACCTTATCACACAGATACTCTATTATAGAACCAGAAATCAGAAATAAAAATAATAATGCTTTAACAGATAAATCTAAAGTATTAAAAAAAAATCATGTACCTTCATGAATGTATATTCTGAAATTAAATATGTCCTATATATCTTAAAAAGAAAGAAGTTTCTAAAATTAGGTATCATATATAAAAATACATGGATCTAGATGTATCCTGAGAACCAGCTACTCTTTAAGGCACCCATTCCTTTTTGTACACGGAATACTGCTGACGGGCAACATCAAAACTAATGCAAAAGAATCATTAGAATTGGAGTTTGCACTGATGATTGACAGGGACTTCTCTGTAATTTTATATATATGGAAACTAAGGCCCTAAGAGACTAAGAAATTACCCAAGACCATATGGTTAATAGCACAGTGAAGATTGGAATTCATATCTTACGATTTCCTTTCTAAAAATTGCTTTAGTGTATCACATTTATCATTCCAGAATCTTGAACGATAACCCATTATAGTAATAATGAAATATAAATAGTAATAAATTATAGTAATAATGAACCATAAAACTATTTTTGTTTCATATGCCTCAGAAGAGAAACAAATCTATTAGATGTGTCCATAGGTTGGACAAAAGAAATCTCTTCCTGAAGTCTGTGCCACAATAAGAACACCTCCATCCACAGAAACACAAAGTATTCTCGTCTAAGGAGTTTATAAAAACTTCCCTTCTCAAACTTGGAAATAGTTAAATTTTAAAATAGAAAGGCCTTAATTTGTTTTATTTTAAGTGTATTTATTTGAGAGAGAAAGAGAGAGGCAGGAAGGAGCAAAGCGAGGGAGGGAGAGAGAATCCCAAGCAGGCTTGGAGCTGTCAGCGCAGAGCCCGATGTGGGGCTGGAACTCACGAACCATGAGATATGACCAGAGCTGAGATTCAGAGTTGGCTGTTTAACTGACTGGCGCCCCTAATTTATTTTTATATAATTAAACATCTAACATCTTTAACATGTGTTAACATTTTATTTGGAGCTCAGTACTCTTCTTATTCTGTTGTGCTCCCCATCCCCTATAATTTTAGATCCTTGAAATAGATTTTTTCCTTCACTAGTACACACAATGGGAGTGGCAACACTGACAAAATGCCTTATAAATACTGTACCTTTCACAAATTTGCATAGTGACCAAAAGATTTTAATTTTTAGACTTCTTTAGTTTCCACTTGTTATGTCCACTCATTGAAACAGATTCAAATAATACAAAAGTATAAAATTAACAGCTCTCTTCCAGGACTCTGCAATGCTCTCTTATTAAAGAATGCCCCAAAGGGGCACCTGGGTGGCTCAGTAGGTTAAAGGTCTTGACTAAAGGTCTTGACTCTTGATTTTGGCTAAGGTCATGATCTCACAGTTCATGAGTTCGGGCCCTACAACGGGCTCTGTGCAGTCAGCACATACTGGGATTCTCTCTCTCTCTCTCTCTCTCTCTCTCTCTCAAAAATAAATAAATAAACATTTAAAAAAAGAATCCGTCCCCCAATACTTTGAAGTTTGATATGTATCCTTACAGACTTTTTTATGCTTATATAACAAAAGGTACTAATCCTCAGAGTCAATATATATTTAACACCCAAACTCTACTGATCATTATTCCATCTTTAATAATTCAGAAGATAGATCATTACCTTACTTGGTTCCTGGTTATGACAACAGACATCAATCATATTACTCAGGGGTTACTTTAAAAAGTGAGCTGAACCCCAATGTTTCTTCATTATCAGCATCTTAATTATTTTATGTATTCATTTTATTTGCTGTCTTTCTCTCGCTCAATGTAGGTTATATGTGAGCTGGAAATCACTGTACCTCCAATGTTGTGACACCTAGCGGATAACCAAAGATTTTGTTGACTGACTAGTATGTTTACTTAGAAATCATGAAAGCTGCTTTTTTTTTCAAAGTTACTGAAATTTGCTTAATTTATCATTTGTCTTTCAAAAATAATGAGGGGAAAAATGGTCTGCTTAGGGTTTTTTAGCTATAGTTCCACCCAAATATCTGCTCAATTGATCAGTTTCGATAGCCATAAAAGTCAATCAGGCATTTTGGTTTGAATTATAACTAAAGCAAAAAACAAAACAAAACTCTTACACTCTTCAAAGAGTTAAATATTTGCTACGTAGGAGTCCCTCCTTTTTAAAAAATGATTGCAAAACTCAAGGATTAAGTACACTGTCCCTAATCTTTCTGGTTCTAAGATCAAAAAGAAATGTCAATCTAAAAAAACTGACACTAAGAAAAAGGCTAAAGCAGGCAAAATTCTTTGCTTTGGCAAAGTCAAATTTGTCTGTTTACCCAAAATTACAAAATTACTGTGAATATGGACTCCACTGCCTGCCACATCAGGCTTCATTTACAGGCCTCTGTGATAAAGTAGCTATCTAACCTGAAGAAATGTCAAGCAAATGCAGACTTTCCAAGCTATCCATTTTTTTAAAAAAACCACATACACATACATACAGGCCATTTTATCTGAATTTCACCTAAGACTGGGCTAGTTACCAAGCACTCTCCATTAGAGTCAAGACTAACTCAAGCTTCACAATAAAACTGTTAAAGCAGGATTCTCTAAAAGAGCTGTTAGCTTACAGGTCTCAAGTGACGCAGAGCTCTAGCTCTGGGACCTCAAATTCAATGCATTACTTGGAGACCAAACTTAAAAGCTATCCCTCTCCACGAACGTTTTTCAAAGGACAGAGAGAAGCCGGAACACACTTCCCAGCACTACTTGATTCTGCCCAGCACTCAGGCAAGACTTCAGGACAGATCTAATATTGCAGGATCAGCAAAGCAGACTATCTAGGAAAGTGAAGCCAAAACCACACAGCCTTCTGTATCTTCAGCGTCTGGCACGCTCCACCTGAGGACACTCGCCTCCTAAAGAACCTAGAGTCTATACCCACCTAAGGCGCTGCCACTCTCACGCTCCCGGAGCAGCAAGACCGAGCACGCCCCCACAGGGATCCCGGGGCAGAGAAAAGCAAACTGCAGAACAAACCCACGATTTCTCCAACTAAGAAACGACACGCATCAATCTTCCCACTGGGCGCTGGGTAAATCTCATCTAGGAAAGAGACCTGGTCCAGGATGCTGGCCAGCCACAGACTGTCTAGCGGGGCTGGCTCGGGACGCCACTAGAGCCCCCGAGCCCACCCAAGCGCCTGCTGAGCCGCGCCCTCCATCCGAGATCACCCGGAGACCCGATAACTCGCCCGGTCGCCCCGAAAAGACTGAAGACCATGCCAAGTTACCGCCCCCCTCTGGGCAAAACAGAAACCCCAGAAAAGACGCCGGGCTCCGCCGAACACCCTTCCGCCCCCAGCAGCCCACCAAGGCTGCCCGACCCCTGCAGGACGCAGATACACCGCCCTCTCGCCGGGAGACCCGGATAAACAGAACCCCCTCCCCGGAACCCTAATACGCTGCTTCTCCACCCAGGGATGCGAAACAGTCCCGCTCAAAGGACCCCCGAAGACCCCAATGATCTGCCCCTTCAGAGACCTAGGACCTGCTAAACTGAATCCTCTGCCCCCAAAGAGCCTGAGACCGCGGTAAGAGGACTCCCCCCCGCCCTCCATGTTCCGGAACCCCGCTACACCACCTCGAGGAACCCCCAGGACCCTGATAAATCTCCCTGGACCCTGAGGCGGGACCCTGTGCGCCGCCACCCACCCCCACCCCAAAGTGGAAAGAGCCCCAAGATCCCCAATAAACCGCCTCGCCCCAGGAGCCCCGGCAGCCGCCACACCGCCCTGGGGCGCCCGCACCCGGGTCCCACCCCGCCGCCTCCTGCCCCCCGCGCTCCCGAGCTCCACCAAGCCTCGCGCCCACCAGGCAGCGCCGTGCAGCCCGCGGAGCCGCCCCCGTCTGGAGCCAGCCCGCTCCGGCTGCTCCGAGTCCCCGCTCCCCGACCGCTCCGCAGCCGAGACGCGCTCCGGGCTTCCTTACCTGGGAGCGCCGGAGGGCGAGCGGACCGAGAAGCCCGGAGGAAGAGGAGGCGGCGGCAGGGAAGGGGCGGCCCAGGCCTGCGGCTGCCGCAGCTCTAACCTCTCCGCGAGGAAGCGCTTGTGTGAGGAGAGCCCTCCCGCTTCGCGCGCAGCCGGGAGACCAAGCCACAGCCGTGCCCGCCGCTCTTCCCGCGAGATCCCAGCCACGGCCAGGGGCGGCCGCGGCGGCTCGAGTGACAGCCCGGAGAGCCTGTCGGCGGCGGCGTAGCAGGCGGGACTCGGAGCCCGTTGCGACCAATTGTAAAATAGAAAAGGTGATTCGTCCCGCCCACCGCTTCTCCCCTCCCCCGCCCCTCGCAATTAACTAGGGGCAAAAGTAACAGTGACCTCAAATAGTCACAGGCGGTGGCAGATCGCCGGAGGGCACTTTGGATGGCGAAGCTGGGCCTGTGTCTGGTCCTGCTCAGCCTCCGTAGACGCCCCTGGTTTGGGGAAGAAGCAGGTCTGCACACCCGTGTAGGCTTAGAAGCCGTTACCCTTGGTTACAGCGCGGCCCCAAGTGCGCAGAAGGTTCGCACCTTCCTGGTTGAAGGCGCACCCTCCTGGGGTTACCCGGGTGTAATCCCCCTTCCCCCCATCTCGCCTCTCTTCCCTCTCAACCTCAAACAGGGCGCCATTGTTGAGATGCCCGTGTTTTCTAAACCCCAAGTTGGGACATCTGGTCTGACAAAGGACTCTTCTGATTCGATCATTTATTTCTACTTTGAGTCTTCTAGAAGAGTAAAAAGTGTATCTCACTTGAGTCCCAGTATAACAAAATCCAAAATTACATGAAAAGTTGTATCAGTGTAGACCCCAGTGTCTGTACAGACAGGGCACTGAATAAATGAAACGAATGAATGGAGAATGTGATATTTGAATATTTGAAGTCTGGCCCAGCCCCAGAAAATTCAAGCTATCTTAGCCTTTTCTTTACAATGACAGCCAATCTCTTCACCCTTAAGTCCGGCCAATCACTCCATTATTATGCGTGTCCTGTAGCCTTCATTCATCTTCTTGCCCTCCTTCCCTTACCCACAGCAAGAAGTGCCCTTTCTCCTCATCAAGGTTAACCCCTGCACCTGTGCACTGGATCTCAGCCATTCCCAGATTTTGTTGAATCATCTAACCTTTCGTTCCCCATTATTAATTTTCCCCTCTAATCCAGCTCTTTTCTCCTACAAACACACTCGGTATCCTCCAACATTTGAACAGAACAAAACCACCCTACCTCCTCCACCCTCTGAAGGTACTCTATCTCTTCTAAGAATCACATTTCTTGAGAGACATTAAAGTATGTTTGCTGTCTCCACTTTCTCGTCTCTTATTTTTCCCACTACAATGTTGTTTTCACACCACACCATCTGCTGTTCTCTCAATGGTCACAAAAGACCTCTTTCCTAATGGGCAAATGTTCTATTTGGGGCACCTTTCTCAATGGCCTCTTTGAAGCTTTTGACAATGGTGGCCATCTCCTCCTTTGGTGCCTAACTACATTCTTCTGATTCCCTAGTTACTCCTCTGACTTTTTTTTTTTCCTTTGGGGGTGAGGGGCGGGTCCCCCCTCTTGGTCTGAAAAATGTCTATGTATTGGTGTTTCCTTGTCCATATCTTGTCCATAATAAGAAAAAAATGGCCATTCATAGTTGTACACTTTGAATGCCAGTAAGTGGCTCAAATAAAAGCAGTTAGAAAAGGCCAGTGGGAAAAGACATGACTACGTGACTATGAGGCTGGGTCTTAAAACAGTAGCTTGGCCGGGCACCTGGCTGGCTCAGTTGGTGGACCATCCAGCTCAGGTCATGATCTCACAGTTCCTGAGATCGAACCCCGCCTCTGGCTCTGAGATGACAGTGCAGAGCCTACTTGAGATTCTCTCTTTCCCTCTCTCTCTCTTCCCCTCCCCCCATCTCAAAATAAATAAACATTACGAAAAAAAAAAAAAAAAGAAAGAAAGAAAGAAAGAAAAGAAAAAGGCCTTCTAAACCAGGCCAAGCTGATTTAACTTGATTTTGTATTAAATGGGGAGCCAGAACCAATCCTAAAATTTGTGGGGTCCACAAAAAGTCTACATTTAGAGGCCCACATATTAAATGAATCAATACGTAAAAGTTATAAAACAAACTAACAAACTGTGAAGTTAAAAAATATATACATATGTCTGGGCACCTGGGTGGCTCAGTTGGTTGAGCATCCGACTTTGGCTGAGGCCATGATCTCGCAGTTGACGAGTTTGACCCCCGCTGTTGGGTTCTGTGCTGACAGCTCAGAGCCTGGAGCCTGCTTCCGATTCTGTGTCTCCCTCTCTCTCTCTCTGCCTCTCCCCCGCTCATGCTCTGTCTGTCTCAAAAAAAATATATATATATATATATATATATTTATTTAACATTAACATATATATAAACATATATATAATATATAAAATATATAAATATATATTTTATATTAAATATATATTTTATATAAAATATAATAATATATTTATTATTATAAATATATTTATAAAATTGTTATAAAAATAATAATATAATATATTATTATTAATAATAAATAATAATAATTTTATATGTTATATATATTTATATTTTAATGTATTTATGTATTTAATATATTAATATATATTAAATAGATAGATAGATAGATATCCTTTCACCTTGAAAATATACTTCCAGGGGCGCCTGGGTGGCTCAGTCGGTTGAGCGTCTGACTTCAGCTCAGGTCACGATCTCACGGTCCGTGAGTTCGAGCTCCGCGTCGGGCTCTGGGCTGATGGCTCAGAGCCTGGAGCCTGCTTCCAATTCTGTGTCTCTCTGTCTGCCCCTCCCCCGTTCATGCTCTGTCTCTCTCTGTCTCAAAAATAAATATATGTTAAAAAAAAAAAAGAAAAAAAGAAAATATACTTCCAATACAACTTGGAAGACCAGGTTTGAACTTAGAATTCTGGGACTTCTCAGAGCTCCCTATGAGAACAGAGACTGCTGGTGTCCACACAGCAGCCTTCCCTACTTCACTTCCCACGGCCAGTTAGGCCCCACACTCCATGGGCACTCCAGCCCACATGTCCACTTTTTCCTCTACAAAACTGTCATTTCTTGGCCACTCCACAGGTCCAGGAGTATATATCAGAAGATCTAGGGGAGAAGCCCAAGATCTAGGGGAGAAGGCAGGGACTTTTGGCTTCTGGTTTTACCTGGAGAAACGTAGAAACATCTGAAGAGGTGAAACCAGCTCCAAATGGACACATTCCTTTGGCTCAGAGGACTCCTGCTCAGTATGCAGGGATGCAGCTGGAGAAGGACCAGAGCAGAGTCCCTTCTGGCAGACCCTTCCCACCTGTGCCTAAAGGTGGTACCAGGAGAGCCGCTGAATTTCTTTAGGAGGCTAATGACATATATATTAGGTCTGTATCTTGAAGTATAAATCTGTGTGTTTTCTATGTTTCCTAGTGCCTCTTCTCTTGCTTATTTTAATGGCAGGAATATTCTGGAAAGAAAACGCTTCTCGGCTCTCTTGCTATGTGGCACCTTCTCCCCAGTGCCCAGTTTCATAAATTATACTATCGTATGATTCCCTTATCAATTAGTGTATCAGAAACTTGGGTTTCTTCTCTAAACGTGAGAAAAGATAAAAAGCGGTGAAACACCCTTAGCCTGGACTACAGCTTGGAATACTTACATTTGACTTCTAAATTCAAATGCTTTGGGGCTCTTGAAGAGGCCCTATGCGAAGGATACACGGTCAGGATGAGGACTGAAAAGGCACTAAGCCACTGCAGACAGGGGCACCCCTCTTACCATCTGTCTCCATGGCACGATGCTTCACTCTGTGGCCTGACAGTCACGCTCTGCCTCTCAACCTCTCCATCTGGTCCCAAGTGCTCCCTTCCTCATATTGTACAGTTAAGAGCTGCCAAGGAGCCAGAGCCACCATGGTCTCTGTTTTTGAGATCCAAGCCTAGAATTCTGCCCGTGACTCCTCACATCTCTTGGTGGTACTGTGGGTGATTCCAGCAGAGCTCTGGCGCTTGCTTGATCCCAGGACTGAAGTCTGTTCACAGCAACCCTCTTACCATCTGTGGCTGGCCTTTGCCAACCAGCAGTAGAACAGAACCAGCTAGCTTCTCACTCAGCTCTTACCATTTGCTGCCTGTATCTGACCTGTTATTAGTTCAGGTGAGTGCAACCAAACACTCCCGTCCCTGTTCAGAATCCACCCTTCTTGGTGTCCCACTCTCTGAGTGCCCTGGGAAAAGCTACCTCCTGGCCACTGCATATTCATGGGGCGTAGAAGACAGCATTGTTTGAGAAGCTGGAAGAAGAAATCTGGCTTTCTCAGACCCAACCCCCACTCCATGAAGCTTTTGGGGGAGCACCTATATGGTTAGGTTGGAGGCTGAAATTTATATAAATTACCCCAAGAATAAAGGAGCCATATTTATCTGTTTATTGGCTGACCATGTACTAAACCCCTGAGTTTGGTTTGTTTTTTGCAGACACTCAGTCACAAAGGGGGAAAATCAAGAAAGTTGTGATTTTAAAATATGTCTACAGGGGTGCCGGGGTGGCTCAGTCAGTGAAATGTCCAACTCGATCTCGACTCATGTCATGATCTCACAGTTCGTGAAATCGAGCCCCATGCTGGGCTCTGCTCTTCCCCCACTCACACTTGTGAGCAGGTGCACTCTCTCTCAAAATAAACTTAAAATGTACATATACACATATATATACATACATACATGTGTGTATATATATATATATATAATAAATTAAATTAAATATGTCTACAAATTCTTTGATACACATCCCTTCAAGAGATGGAGCTCAATTCCCCTCCCCCTGTGTATGAGCTAGACCTAATGATTAACTTCTAACAAAGATAATATGGCAGAAGAGCCTGGGTGGCTCAGTTGTTAAGTGTTGGACTTCAGCTCAGGTCATGATCTCACGGTTCGTGGGTTCAAGCCCCATGTCAGGCTCTGTGCTGACAACTCAGCCTAGAGCCTGCTTCGGATTCTGTGTCTCCCTCTTTCTCTGCCCACCACCCCCCCCCCAAGCTAGCACTCTGTCTCTCTCTCTCAAAAATAAATAAACATTGAAAATATGGCAGACATGATGCTATCTGACTTCTGAGACTAGGTTGTAAGAGGCATTGCAGCTTCTGTGGTCTCTCTCTTTAATTGCTCACTCTGGAGGAAGCCCGCTGCCGTGCCATAAGGACATTCAAGCAGAGGCTAACATGGCAAGAAACTGAGGCCACCAACCAACAGCTATGCGAGTAAGCCATTTTGGAAACCCGAGTCCCAGTTAAGCCTTCAGATGCCTGCCACCCCAGCCAACACCTTGATATAACCTCATGAGAGACTCTCAGCCAGAACCACCTAGATTCCATACAGAAACTGTGTGAGATAATACATGTCTGTTGCTTTAAGCTAGTTCATTTTTTGACACCATTTGTTACGCAGCAATAGATAGCTACTACAAGAGTGCTAGAGTTGTTTGGTCTTCTCCTATTCCCAGACAAACATCTAAAAACTCACATCCTGCCATGCATCAGGCACTAACATCACCTAAGAAGCAAAGAACAGTGAATTTGTAGCTATACTTGCTACATCTACGACTCAAGCGGTGCTGATCCAAACGAAAGTGGAAGAAACCATTTCTTGGTGGGAACAAAGATTCCAGCGCCTTCAGACTATTTAGAGCATCACGGCAGTTAGTGATAGCAACTGTGGTGCCATTTGGAGGCAGTTAATAGTAGGCCTTGAACAGTAGAGAAACTTTTCACTCTCAAAAGCTTAGAGTGTTTTACAAACATACTACTGTTATCCAGTCTTATGGGAAAGTATACGTTTCCATGAAAACGGGGGGGGGGGACCTCAAACATCCTCTTGCCCATCCATATTAACTGAGTATGAAGAGCTGAAAATTCCATCTATCGGGGCCCTGTCAAAATTAAATTGACACCCTGACACCATTAAGAGCCCGTGTGAAAGTAGAGTGTGTTTGACAGCAAGAAGATTGAAATTCTCTCTGAATGAAAAAACTGTGTTTCTGAAGTCTTAACATTGTGAATTAAGATTCAGTGGGAGAGCAATTTCCCTATTAAAAAAATGAGGAAAAGCCATAGAAAAAGGAGACCAGTTAGCCAAATTACATACACTGCCTGTCTAAATTCATTTTACATGTGTAAGAACTCTATAGATGGGCCATACGTACAAAGAGTCGAGTAATTTACAAGTTGAGGGAGAACTTACAGCCAAGAAGATATATCTGAGATGCATCCGCATCTCCATGATCCAAATGACTGTGACACAGATGTGGTGCTTTTCCATTTTCTTTAGCAGCGAGGGCAAAAATTAAGTCTTCAAACAAGATCCCAGACTTCAAACAAGACTGACTTCTTGACCCTTCTCTCAACCCCTCACCATCAAATTTTTAAAACCAGCCAATCCTCAAAGAGGTTAGAGTGGGAGAGAGCCAAGGCATAAGAGACTCTTAAAAACTGAGAACAAACTGAGGGTTGATGGGGGGTGGGAGGGAGGGGAGGGAGGGTGATGGGTATTGAGGAGGGCACCTTTTGGGATGAGCACTGGCTGTTGTATGGAAACCAATTTGACAATAAACTTCATATATTGAAAAAAATAAAAAAAAAGAAAAGAAAAAGAAAAAGAAAGAAAAAAAAACCAGCCAATACTTTATTGAATAGCTACTAAGTGCAAGGCATTGTAAAGATGCAAAGTATAAGCCATAGTTCCTGCCATTAAACAGAAAATGTCGTATGGACTAGATGAGAATCAGAAATATATAGCGCCTTGCATGTGGTAAGTTCTCAACCGCTAGCAGATAAGCTGATTAAAAAAAAGTATCCAGGCAGCCACTCTTGGTGACCTAGCCGATGGCAAGGACCTCACCCCTTCCTTCCTTCCTTCTAACAAAACCTCGCTTTTGTTCAGCAATGTGCTCAGCCCCAGGAATGAAACGTGTTTGGGCTAATCCAGCCTCAGCTATTCCACTCCCCTTTGCCAGATATTCATTTTCCCTGCCTCCTTGCCAAGTGATCCAAATTTCTTGGATGGCCTCTAAGGAAGCTTTCCTGTCTCTGGAAAAGTCCTTTCTCCAACTGCTCCCTTCTTCCTTCTGCTCGGAATACTAGCATTGAGTTGTGGCGGTTGGGACTCTGGCAACCATCTGATGACCATGGGGAAATAAATAAATGAATAGGGTAGACAAAAAGAGCAACAGAAATTTGGAACCAGGAGAGTCCACTCACATTTGGAGAGTTGGAATGGATCTGGGCTGTTTTTGCCTGCCTGGCACCCATCCTTCCTTCTTCTGGTAACCGTATCTCATTTTTCCTTTGGGGAGCCACCCAACTGTCGTTCTTCATGCCCGCAGGGCTGACCCCACCCATGGGTCCCGGGAGTAGACATATGACCCAGACCTGGTTAATCAGAGCATCATAGCCGTAGGCTTTCAGGATGGGCACGAGACCCATCCTTCTCTGGGACTTTTGTTAGAACTTTTAAGAAAGAGAAGTTTGTTTTCCCGGAGGTTGTTAAGATGATAGGATGTGAGCCTTGAGTTTCCGGGGCTACCACGTGAACCTTAGTTTCACCTACTGCACCCAACTCTGAATGAAATCAACAGGTTAGAAGAATCAACACAATCAGAAGAGATAAAGGTCACTAATGATATTTTATGTAAAGTCATACTTATAGTCTATCATGGACTTATTGATCAGGTAAACTAATATATATATGTATATATATACACGTATATACATATATACGTGTATATATACACGTGTATATATGTACATATATATACACGTATATATAGTACATATGCAGAATATGTATAAAATAATATATATAAATAAATATATAAATTATAAACGTATAAATATATAAATATATTTTTATACTTATGAATCTATAAATTTATATATATATAAATAAATATATATATATAAATATATGTATAAAAATATATATATTTACTTAAACCAGTTTGGGGTTTGCCTCACTATTTGCAACGGTAAGTGTCCTAATACAGGTGGCTCGGGACTATTATACAGGGAAAGTGGGATATGAGCTGTCCTATCAGGATGGATAGAAGTTTGATAACAGAAGAAGGGGAGCTTCTGGATGGAGCAAATAATGTAAACAAAAGCTTAGAGTCAGTGAGGAAAATTGTCTGCTGGAACAAACAATTCGCTTTAGAAAGCAAGCTGACACAGAAATATAGGTCAGAATCAGATTACAGACAGGCCTGAAGGCCAGGCCAAGTCTGAGCTTTATTGTGTAGCCAGTTCTACTTCAGAGGCTTTTAAGTGGAAGAGTGATCTGGTCAAACCAGTCTTTGGGGAAGACTAATCCAGGAGGATCTCACAGGCTGGACTGAAGTGGGGAGAGCCCAGGTATGAGACAACCTGGGCAGAATCCAAGGGCAGAGTCTGCCCAAGATGAGATGACCTCAATAGTAAGTGACCACCCAGCAGAACAGAACAAATCGGTTTTTTATTGCCAAATAGTAAAGGAACTCTTGATGGAGATTTGACTTAGAGACAGAGTCCTTACGATTGGTCATGCATACATTCCACAGACATTTACTATGAGCCCAGCGCTCTGCCAGGGGCTTGGAACATAATAATAGATAAGATAGCTGTGAACACTAGTCAATGAGGTATACTTCCATGAAACAACCAAACACAATCACGATAGGTGCTCTGAAAATTATTGGGCGCTGTGAGATCATGTATCAGGGCACCTAATCCCAGTGGTATTAGGTTCTTAGGAGTCAGGGAAGGCTTCCTAGAGAAAGCAACACTTAAAAGGAGACCTACAGCAGGAGTAGGAGTTAGCATGGTGGAAGGGATTGACAAGTAGAACGCTTCAGGCAAAAGCATGCTAAGCATGCTAAGGGATTTCTACCAAAGATCTGATGAAGTTCCAATGTAGTTTTCCTCCAAGGTGTAGAAAGAGCCTAAAGGGTTGAGCAGGAGGCTTTACCATGCAGGGTCTTACGTGCTGTGAAAAGGATTTGGAGCTTTATCCTGAGAGCCGTGTTAGCATGTTTTTCTGAGATCAGTCAATTCCGTTCTCTGACTTGATCATAAAAAGGGGCCAAGGAAAGGACCAACCCCATGCATTTTCCAAGTGGGTGGTCACTAGAGGGGGGGGGCGGGAGGGGGTGGGGGGAGACGACTCTAAGGTTTTGCAGAAGGTCTTCGACTTTGCAAGTATCTCCCCTGCTTGCAAACTGATGTTGAAAGTTTCATGAACAGGCAACCATTTGATACAACAAGGAAAGATCAAATGTCAAATGCTAATTCCTCCAGGAAGAGAAGCACATTTGCACGAAGGTGCAAACGACTGATAGCTGAACTTCCCTGGGGATGGTTTTTGAGGTCAAAGAGAGGGAGAGGACAGGAGGAAGGAAAGCAGGAAGCAGAAAAGTCACAGAGGGGGAGACAGATACAAAAAAGAAACACCGGAGGCATCAGAGAGAATGCCTAGTACACGCTCAACAAATGTTTGTAGGAAGAAATGGAAGAAAGGAAGAAATAAACTTCATAATTCTACCAAGGCTTGGCATCTATTTCAGGCAAGCACGTTGGCTCTTTTCTCCCTGAGTCCACACATGTGATGCATTCGAAAGACCAGGGGAAAGGAAAGGAGACAAGAGAGACAAGTCTATTCTCTAGAAGTCCAGAAGCATGCGCGGAGCATGGCTTGTGATCCAGCTCATTCCTGGGACCAGAAGCTTAGAGTACGGCTTTGCCTTCCAATGAGGAGGACACCCAACCTTTCCCCAGGAAGGCCGGGTGCTTGGGGAATGGGCTGGGACCGAGCCCTGTGAGCCAAGCAAGCAGATAACCGTGACAGACATTGCCTTTGCATGCCTGCGAGCTGGAGACTCAGCACCTGCACTGTGGCGACTCTACATCTAAGGTCTCACTTGCAGAAGCCATTGCCTTTCTTCTGACGTTTCTTTAGTAGCACCTGTTCGTTAGCAACCCCTAGAGTATTTCTTTAAGCATTTGATATTGAATCATTGTTACTGACCAAGAATCATCCACACCTATAGACACTTTTCCCACATATGTTGGGGCAGAAGAGTCTGAGACAAACTGTTTTTCGGTAATTAAGGATGGTTTCTTTCTTCCTTTTCATGCGATACAAAAGAGGAACCTCCCACCTTCCTTGTTCACATTTCCACTAAAGGTATATTTTCGCCATATTCTTATAAGCCTCTGCTGTCAGAATAAAAATCCTTCTGGAAGAGCTTAGTAAATGCACCGTGTTAATGGTAACTTGACCTTTCACTGATTTCAAATTAACCAACAGGGAGACCGTAAGTTGCCTTAATTAAAGCATTATCTTCATTAAAGATTGTTAGATGGGTGAGAAAAGGCTCCCTGAAAACCAGCCATGTGCTCTGTGGTTGTAACAACCCGGCACCTTGAAGGTAGCCTGATTGAAAAGTTGTGCTGCGAAGCCAGAGCCAGAATACTGAGTTTAGACTATGCGGGTATGACCTGCTGAGGGGAAGGACAGCTGTGGGGGCCCAGGTCAAGAGCGAGTGGGAAATGAGACAGCAGGGTAGCAAGCACCTGTTACTTATAAGGCAGTTGGGGTGAAGGCCACTAAGTTTTCACGGGCTCAACTCCCCGGGGGGCAGAGCAGAGCAGAGTGAAGCAGGAGGGCAGGAATCTGCCAAGGAAACTTGGGGGAGGAATCCTAAGTTCTGGTTCCTAACTAAATATCGAGACTCTGGGTATGAGCAGCGTTGTCATACTGTGAAATGCCTCAGCAGCAACTCAAAATAGCTGTTTTTCCATCACAAAGGTCCAGAATTGAATTTGGTGATTGGATATCTCTGCAAAATACGAACCATGTGAACAATGATTCCTTCTCCCCAGTGTGTTCTAAAGATTGTTTCCATGGCAATCTACATTGTTTTGTCTAAATTATGCTTCGTGCCATTTTTTTTCCCTCCATCTAGATATTTGCGAAGCACCTATCGCTTGAGTATCTCTTCTGTGAACAAGTCCCCAGGAGGGGAAAGAGAATTTTTCTTGGAAGAAATGAAAGGCTGGCACTTGTCAAAAAGAGCCCAATTTGCAAGATGATATGGGGCCTGAGGTTCTCTGCAGGGAGGCCTCCCCTGCTGGGATCTACCTTGTGCTCTTCTAGAGGCGAGGGGAAAGCCCTTGTCCATGTTTTCCGTCATCTCCGAGATGTCTTCTGAGGAGTCCAGTCCTCCTTAGGCTTTGGACGGAATGATAAACTGGACGGGGAGGGGATGGCCCTTAGAAAACAGCTGTCCCCACTGCGTAGCTGAGACAATGCTGC
This sequence comes from Panthera tigris, assembly GCF_018350195.1. Classification (NCBI taxonomy): domain Eukaryota; kingdom Metazoa; phylum Chordata; class Mammalia; order Carnivora; family Felidae; genus Panthera; species Panthera tigris. The sequence goes on from NC_056665.1 coordinate 36,335,217, forward strand.
TTGATTCCATTTTCTCCTGGCGCACGGGAGGATTTCACTTTCTAGGTGCAACCAGGAGGAAGTTGTAGCCAATATGAAGGGCAGAAGCAATGAACACCACTTCTTGGTCAGGCCCTAAAATCTCCTGAGATATCCTTTGCTATCTCTCCTCCTTCCCTTCCCTGGCTGGCTGGACACAGAGGAACCAGTTAAAAATTCCAAGGGCCTGGAAGATGGAGGGGCACCGGATGGAAGGAGCAGTCCTGAGCTGCCATTCGGTAGACTGTCAACACTTGAGCTGATGTGAGTGAGGAATAAACCTGTTCAGTCCTAAGCTACTGAGATTTGGGGTTGTTTGTCACAGCAGTTGGCCCACCCTGGCACTGACTGATGATATATGGCAGGTTTCTGGACAGACCCAGTGACAGATGGCAGCAGGAAGTGTATGCGGGGAACGAAGTGCAGTGGCCAGAAAAATAAGGTGGACAGGAAAAAGGTCAGATTCCAGATCAGGGCCTTCAAAGTGATTTAGCAGCCATAGCCATATACTCATAGCCATAGCCATAGCCATATACTCAGCCATAGCCATATACTCATTTGCTGAGTATAATAAGAGAGACACTTTGGGATCCAAAGACTTGGGCTCCCACTGGACTCCAGCCTCTGGGACCTGGTTAGCACAGGGAGGGCAAGACGGGGCCTTCATTCCGAAGGAACGAAGTGGAACATTTCGAAAGGAGTCGGGCAGGGCAGGAGTTTGAGCAAGGATAAGACATAGGCCTGGTGATGAGGACCGCAGCACAAGGCAGAGAGGCTTGGACGTGGGAGAACAAGGCAAGAAGTTGTGTCCTGGCCCAGGGACATGAGAGAAATAGAAGCGATGGCCACAGCAAGGGCGACTCAATGGCAGTCTTCTGGGGGTGATGGTATCTGGGGAGGGACTGGGTACTGCTGTGCTTAGTGGGGGACACAAAGGGGACTTGGCAACCAGTCAGAGGACAGCAGAGCCTGGAGAAAAGGCACTGAGCTCTGTGGGAGATCAGGCAGCCAGAGCTCAGGAAGTGAGAAAAGAGTGAGGAAGCCATCTATGGGATCAGGCAGCGAGAGACAGTGGGAACAGGAAGTTAGAAGAAGAATCTGAGAAAAAGCAGCAAGAACGGAGCTTAAGGATCAGTCAACTGCCTGCTGATACCAGGTCAGGTAGACTTCAAGGACGGCAACAAGTGGGAGATGAGAAGGGGCGCCGATGAGCCAGCCGGTCAGGCAGTACCTGCCAGCCATCAACAAGGGAAGGAAACCAGTCACCCAAGGAAACACGCTCATTCGTCCCTGGCGGCACCGTGAATCAACGGTGTCAGCACGGTGGTGAAACCTGGCTTTCCCTGAGCATCGCTCTAACCTCCCTGCTCTCGTGTAAATAACCAGCCCTCACCTCATTCAGCTAGTAAGAGGTCGGATCACCACTCCAACTGTAGGCACTGGACAATCGCCGGTTACTTGGGCGCCGCAAAAGAGTTTTGACAGGCAATGAGCTATGAGACTGTTAACATTTACATTTTGCCACATGTCTAGGAGTTTGACTTGCCATATGTGAAGGGTAAGAGTTCCGCAGGTTGATCATTGTGGGGCACGCTGTATTTTATTGGGAGAAATGGTTGGCAGCTCTTGGGATAATGGAGCTCTCATCCAGAATACCAAGGGAGCTCAAACACCCAGATACCAGGGATGGTGCAGGCACACTGAGCTGGGCAAATGGTTAGTTCAGTCCAGGATTCTGACTCTGGTGAAGAGTGGCAGATGTGTTTCTCCATAAGACTCTTAGGCTGGGATTTCACTGGACTGGGAATTATCTCCACGACATTCTTTCAAACAAGAAAGACGCAACCTTTTGTTTTACACGCTGAAATACAATTTCTTTCTTTTTTTTCTTTTTAACGTTTACTTATTTTTGAGGGAAAGGGCGCAAGCAGGGGAGGGGCAGAGAGCGAGAGAGGGACAGAGGATCTGAAGCAGGCTCCACACTGACAGCAGCGAGCCCAATGCGTGGGACTCGAACTCACGAACTGTTGAGATCATGACCTGAGCTGAAGTCAGGTGCTCAACCGACTAAGCCACCCAGGCACTCCTGAAATAAAATGTTTAACAAGGAAAAAAAAAAACAAACAACCTCTCTAAGAAACAACACATTGACTTATAGGCAATAGATAATCTCATTTATACTATAGTGTGTATGACTGATAGCAGGCACTTCCCAGGGCAGATTTTAATTATGGAGAGGCAGAGAGCAGGATCTCAGAACTGGGGTAGAACTACGAGGAAAAGGAAGCTCACAGGAAGGAGGATAGCAAGGGATGCTAATGGTACTCCTTTACAAGGTGACCTCCACTTACTTCTCTCCCCGCTTGTCTGGCCATCTTTCACACCTGTCCTCCTCCAACACTGACCAGATACCTCCTTTTTTCAAGACACATCATGGCCTGTTATGTCTCTGTGCTCCTATGTGTATTCCCCATGTTCGGAACTTTTCACACCCCACAATCTCTGTCTGGACAGCTCTTAAGTCTCCCTCCCAGGCCAGGTTAAATGTTGTCTCCCCTGTGAAGCCTTCCAATCTACCAGGCAGTGCCTGTTGCTGCTTCCTCCGTGTTCCGTCAGCATTTTTGTTCAGGCTCTGTGTCAGTGCTGGTTGTTTTAGGGATCTCTCCCTTTAGGCTGAGGGGCTTTCGACGGCTGGGACCATCACTTGTCTCTGTGTGGAGCGTAGGACCAGGCATTGTCACGTCCCAAAAGATGGCTGCTGGATCGAAGAAAAATTTTTCTGTTTTGCGACTGCCCCCAACATCTAATTCTTTCCTCAGATTTCACCCTGTTTCCTTGGCTCTTAGTCTCTCAGCCCTCATTTTTCTCACTGGTAAGTTGAAGGTAAATACACTTAGGTATTGTGAGAATGGATGAAGAGAAAAGTAAGCTCCAAGTAGGAACGATCGAAGCATCAAAGCCACCTAAGAGAATTGTTTATATGGCCTTGACTTTGGGAAGGATTTAAAATCAAATGTTGATTCATTAAAACACAACAACATAATCTTTTGCAAAGTACCGGTTATGCTTCAGATGCTGGGCTGAAGGCTAGCCTTTTACCTTTAATGGGATTTATGTACGTTTTCCATTCCAGTTTTCCGAGAACAGATGAGACCAAATGTTTCATCCACTAGAAGATATTGTTCTTCTGGGCTAGTCACCCATTACCACGATGAGGCTTCATATTTGAATCAAGTCTATTCACGAAAGTAGTGACCAGTTAATTCAGAAAGATAAAACCCCGAGCCGAAAGCAGCGTGGTAAATAGGACTGCAAATCTGAAGGAATTGGCTTAATAAACTCTGCCCTGAGGAGATGTGTACCATTTCTTGGTCTCTTCATCTTTCAAACGAAGAAGGCTCGGCAGACTGTATTTTCCAAAGATGGCCACAATATTATCTCCCTTTCGATCCCTTCTTGTCCTCTTTTATAACCGTGGTTGAAACCCTGGGACCGCCTCAACCAGTAGAGCACAGAAGCAGCATTTCATGACTTCTGAGTCTAGATTATTCTAAAAACCTTGCTCTCGGGACACCAGCTCTTTGACCTCAGCTGCCATTGTGTGAGGAAGCTTAAGCACGCCCATGCGACACAAACCACAGAGAAAGGCCATGTGTAGGTAGGTGCTCAGTCCATAGACAGATGTGAGTGAAGATACATCCAGAGGAGTCTAGCCGTTAGCCATTGAGACACCACCCCCCCCTCCCGCCCGGTCAGCCTTCAAGCCTTTCCAGCTGGGGTCCCAGACACCAAGGAGCAGAGAAAAACATTTCTCATCACGCCTGTCTGAAATCCTGACCCAAAGAATTTGTGAACATAATAAGATGGTTGTCTCATGTTATCAAGTTTTGGGGTGGTTTGTGCAGCAATAATAACTTGGAATGGGAGGTAAAATCTGTCCTGGCTGCCTCATGAAGTTGTGACCGCATTAGATCAGTATGTAAGATCATTCTCTGCACATTTTCAAGTAGCCTACAGATCAAATTCAATAAGCTTACATGGAGGCAACTGGGTGGCTTAGTCAGTTAAGTGTCCGACTTCAACTCAGGTCATGATCTCACGGTGGGTGAGTTCGAGCCCCACGTCAGGCTCTGTGCTGACAGCTGGGAGCCTGGAACCTGCTTCGGATTCTGCGTCTCCCTCTCTCTCTGTCCCTCCCCCGCTCATGCGCCGTCTCTCAAAATAAATAAATAAATAAATAAATAAACAAACATTAAAAAAATTAAAAAAAAAAAAAAACTTACATGAAGTGGCCGTGCCTGGCACTCGCTTACCTCCCCTGCTCCCTGCCCTTGCAGCTTCTACGGCACCACCGTGGACCAGTAAGACATTGAGGAACCCGGTTTGAAAACCCCTGTTCTCATCCAACCTATTGTTCTCTGGAAGAAAAATCACCGGCCCAGAGCGGCTCGTCCCCAGTCACCCAGCCAGCTATGTGCTCGCTCCAATTTGTCACGCTGCCTCCCCAAAGAGAACTATTTAAGGCAGGACCATCCTTGCCTGAGAGCCAGAAAGTCGCAAGCAGGGACGAGCAAGATCATTCTGCGATATTTCTTTTCAAGTCTGGGGCAGACACTCTGAGCTGTTGCCCAAGCATGCCAAAGACGAGCCTATTTCATTTCCCCCGTTCCCTCCCCTGCTCCTCTCCCACTCGGTCCGAGGAGCATAGATCATTTCGTCGGGTAACACAGAAAGACTGAGAGGCATGTTCTGCATCGAGCTGTGCAGGCTGTCAGCTCAGTGATGAATGGAGAGCCGAGCTAACGCAGAGGTCCGCCGGGGTGCGGGTGAAGCTCTGTTTGATCACCCATCTTTGGCGCTCCCGGAGAGCTCCTAATTGTCACTTGGGGATGGGGTGCTGCGCTGTGGTTGAGCGCGTGGGGTCCTCTCTTGGCTATTAACCTCTGTGTTGTCCCTAAAAGCAGTGAGGGCAAAGGCAGGCTGGCACTCTGATCAAGTCACATTTAATGCACGGCTTCTCTTACTCAGCTAATACCTCAACTATTTCGATGGAAGGGAAAAAAATTAATAAACCCCCAAACCAAACCAAGCAGGAAGGATAAAGGTGAAAACTATTGACCTGAATACAGTAATGTCTTTCCATCTGCCGTGATATGTTCCTCTACCTGGAAAGGCCCTGTGGGTATTGATGAAGGACCCCTGACATTCTGAAAGCCACAGATTCATAAATCACTGGGTTTGAAAGAGGCTTTGGTGCTTGTCCCCTGAAATAAGGGTGTCGTTCATTTAGGATTTATGGCTCTGGGGAAGACAATTTATCTAAATGGCTACAGAGAACATTAATGGGAGACTTTAGTGTTTCTGATCCACGGAGCTGGGAGCTTTCCATGGGGACCCAGGAGTATCAGGTTTAAATAAACCTTCAAAAAAAAAAAAAATCTACGGATGCGGGATGCGATAATCACTGAACGATCATTCGGTTGGAATATTAGTGTCTGCATACGCAAGGAAGAGACAATGAATTATCTTTAAAGGCAAAGCAAGATGTTTATTACAGGGCTTCATGGCAGAGAACAGGGATTGTAAAATTTTAAAAGATTAAAAAATGAGCATTTTTATTATCATAAAAGCGCATGTTCTCTGAAGAAAACTTGGTAAAAATAGAATAGTGTAAAGAAAAAATTAAATCGCCCATATCCCCATACCGCAATGATAATCACAGGAGATATGCTGGGTGTCTTTCCTTCCAGTGTTTTTTCTTGTGTGAGTATGTGTCCTCACGCACACACACGCATGCATACACACACTTGATTTTGTCATATATATATATATGTACAAATATATAAATTTATATATGTACATATATACACATATATACACATACATATATATATATGTATGTGTATATATGTGTATATATGTACATATATAAATTTGTACAAGTAAATTCCCATGTAATTCAAAAAAATAAAAATAAAGATATATAATTAAAAATGAAGAACTTCTGTACTATTGATTCACATTCTGCTTTACTTGACATTATGTGATATTATTATACATTCTGTGTTTTGTGGAAGCCATGTAACGTTTAGTCCCCTTGTATGTGGCAAAGTGCATTCAATGACTCCCCCATCACTCGACATCAAGTGCTTTCCAGCTTTCACGCTGTCTCTGAAATTTTCTTTAGGTGAAATCCTAGAAGGGAGATTTCTGGACGGAAGGATATATACTTTTTTACAAGGCACTGGACACAAATTGCCTTTACAATTTTCCATCACTTTATGTTCTCGTTTCTGTTGCAGTGTGAGCCACGGGGCTTCCGCCTGGCTTTTCAACCCCTCCTCCAAGGATGATCACGGGGTGCCTCATCCTCGCCCCCCCCAACCACTACCCCCCACCCCCGACCCTCTCCCCCCAACCCAGCTCCCTAATTCCAAATTTGGTTGTGTGTGTTTACTTACTCCCACACCTTTCCTACAAATGTGTTTACTAGATGTTCCCCGGACATTTGCTGCCTTTGCCACTCGCACTCACCTTCCCCTTTCCTCCCCTTCCACAGACCCCACCCACCCTCAGGGTCTCCCTTAACTCCCTCCTCCCCCACAGAACCCTCCCAGACCACTCTATCCACAGGCTTGTCTCCTGAACGGCCCCATAATTTACTGTCTTCACACTACTCCTCCGACAATTAATCACCACTTACCAGCTGTATGACCTTCAGTAATCCCAGAAGCTTGTCGTGAGAATTTAATGAGATCAAGCCTATAAAATAAATACCTATCACAGAGTGGGGAGCGCACTGCAGCTGAGCAATAAATGGAAGCTCTTATTATTATTACGGCCAGTTCGCCCTGTGACATTTCTTCTGTTTAATGTTACACACGCCCGTCTCCGCTGCTGTTTAACCGCGTGCGACCTGGATTCCTGATGCCCTGAGGGCGGCCGCCGCGTGGCACCTAGAGCTGCGTCCTTCCAGAAGAAGCTCACCGGGAACTTTGCTGCTTGTGACCAGGTAGTTGGGTCACCCAAGTCTCTCTCCCTTGCTTTCCCCCAACTAGTTTAGCTTCTTAGATGACCCTGGCACCCCAAACTCTGAATGTTTCTGCCTCTCGAATGACTGCGGAAGCTGCTGACCCATGTGGTAACATCAGCGGGGGGCGAGGGGGCCGTGGGTCCAGTTGGGGCCAGTTTGTACTTAATTTGATGGAGGGGTGGAGATGTGACTCCGTATGTGCATCAGCGTTTCTGAGTTGGAAGAGGGCATGGAGGTCCTTTGTCCCTTGTACCCATTTTCTGGATACGAGATACCTTTTCTCTCTCTCCCTCTGACCGTCTCCGCAACTCTCCCTGTCTCTCTCTAAAACAGAAAATAAAATTAAATGAGAGGGTTGGCCTAGATAATCTCTGAAGTGCCTTGCAACTAAGTTTTACAATTCTATGAAACTGAAGCCCAGAGAGGTTAGGAAACTTTCCCTAAAATACGAAGAGCAAAACTAGAAATATGACTTACAGCCCAGAACTTTGTCAATCCTCCAGCCCATCTCGCCAACCAGAGGCGCTCATCTCGTGCCTCCCACACGCTAGACGCCTGGAAGGATCACGCACGGGTGTACGTCAGGGCCCCAGTTCTCCCAGAGCTTAGAGTCCAGCTGGGAACACGGACGCAAAGAGAAAATTACAAACGTGCTAGTTTGTTCCCCAATATCTACTCCCCCTTCTCACTCACGCAATTAATAGAACTCCCAAGTTTAACGGGCTAGGTAGCGACACAGAATAAAGTTAAACGTCTCAAGCTTTGTTGCAGCTAAGTGCGGGCATGTGATTGAGCTCTAGACAGTGGGACGTGATCAGAATGTTCTGGGCAACCTCCAGGTCACTGCTCTCCCTTCACTCATTTTCCTGTCTCCCACTGGCTGGAATAGAAGCAGAGTGATGAGCCGTCTTGGGCCACGTGAATGAAGGCACTATGCTAAGAATGAGGGAAAAGATAGCAGTCTTGTGTGTCCCTGATGCCCTGGGGCCACCACAGTACTGATCATTCTTGCACTGCTAAGGAAGACAGACATATATTTCTACGTGTTAAATGAGGCAGAAATGTGACTCCGGGTCACCGTTACCGTTGCAAAACTTACATCTTAACTAATATATGTAACAGCTGAGGGTCAAAGGTATTCCTGGAATACAGGTAAGCGGGCCATTCCTGGAAACTGTGGTGGTCAAGGTCTTCAGAGAGGTGACAGAGTGTGAGCTGAGTTAAAGGCATGATGGGTAGAAATAGAGAAGAGCCAATCTAAGTGAAGTCTGTGATGTCGAGCCAAGTCACAGAAATGGGATTATAGGTGGCAATTTCGAGAGGGACTAAAGGGAAGGTTTGTGTAAGACAATGGTTTCGAAACCAACCAGTCACTATAATCACATGGGAGGCTTAGAAACAGATTCCTGGGGCACCTGGGTGACTCAGTTGGTGAAGCGTCTGACTCTTAATTTCGGCTCAGGTCATGATCTCATGGTTCGTGAGATCGAGCCCTGTGTCGGGCCCCCGCTGATAGCTTGGAGACTGTGGGATTCTCTTTCTCCCTCTCTGCCACTCCCCCGATCTCCCGCTCCCAAAGTAAATAAATAAAACTTAAAACAAAAACAAAAACAGATTCCAGGATCCCAGCGCCAAATATTATGATTACAATAAACTAGGGATGGGATCCAAGAATCTGAATTTTAAAGTTTCCAGGTGATTCTAATGATGGAAGGCACTTTGTCTGCCATAAGGAGCAGCTGGGGTGGGACCAGATCGTGGAGGGTCTTAAATACCATGTGGAGCATCCATCGTTCCCCCAGACTGTGCTTGGTACACATAAACTTCTTAAATTGGGTCTTTAAAGCTAATTGTCAGGTAGGAGGAATTCTAAGAGAGAGCCCACATGGTATCCTAGCGATAAGTCAGACCCGACTCCCATTCTGTCTCTTCCCTTTGCCAACTGTGTAACCCCAAAGCATGAGTGTCAATTTCTTTATCAGGGAGAATAGAGACGATAAGCGTTGCTGTGGAGATGAAACGGGAAAGTGTATGCACAAATATCTAGCTCAGCGTAAACATGCAATCATGTCACTGAAATGTTAGTTGCCCCTCCAGGCACGATGCTCTTGCTCTGCCTGCTGTGCACGAGGTAGGTTGGCAGGAGGAAGTGGGGAGGGTGGTCTAGAGACCAGGGCTTCAGTCCTGCCTCTGGCATCCAATCACCTTGGACCGGGGGACCTTGGGACGCTGGCACTCTGCCAGAAGTGGACTATGCCATCATGAGTCATTGGCCCCTGGATAAATAATTCACCCTTGTTATTATTTAGCACTCTGTGGTCACTGCTGGAGACCCGCCAATGTCAGGCCAGGCCTCGGTGACACTAAAGGGCTCTCGTGGGCATCCCTGCAAGCTCAGCCTTCAGCCTTGATTTCCATTAGTTCAGGATGGAGGAGAAAGGGCACATTCTGGAAGCTCCCAGGGTTCTGCATTGTGACTTGGTGAAAATAAAAGGGCTTAATTACTTTGGGCTAAAGTACACAGGCATTTGACATTTTGAAAAATGGTTTTATGACATTTCTTTAGATAGGTCTGGACCAACGGCAGCTGCTTACTTTTTAGGGAGGTGACAGAAAAGGAGAAGGGAAGAAAGCAAGGGAGGCACCTCAGTATTTTAAGAATAGTCCCTTGGGGCACCTGGGTGGCTCAGTCAGTTAAGTGTGACTTCGGCTCAGGTCCTGATCTTGCGGTTCATGGGTTCGAGGCCCGCATCGGGCTCTCTGTTGACAGCTGGGATCCTGGATCCTGCCCTGGATTGCGTGCCTCCCTCTCTCTGCCCCTCCTCTGCTCACATTCTGTCTCTCTCTCTCTCTCTCTCAAAAATAAACAAATGTTCAAAAAAAATGTTTTTAAAAGAATACTCCCTGGGGCGCCTGGGTGGCTCAGTCGGTTGAGCATCCTCGGTTGAGCATCCGACTTCGGCTCAGGTCATGATCTTACAGTTTGTGGGTTTGAGCCCCGCATCAGGCTCTGTGCTGACAGCTTGCTCAGAGCCTGCAGCCTGCTTCAGATTCTGTGTCTCCTTCTCTCTCTTTGCCCCTCCCCAGCTCATGCTCTGTCTCTCAAAAATAAATAAATGTTAAAAAAAAAAAATTAAAAAAAAAGTATACTCCCTTATATTTACAAAGTGCTTTATACCTTTTAAGGCAGCTTTTCATTCATTACCAAATCATTTGATTTGCACAATTATTCAACAAGGGAGAACAGGGGAGGGAGGAAATACTGCCATTTACTAACTGGATAAGCCTTGGTAAATAAACTTCTCTGGCCTCAGTTTTCTCTTCTATGACATGGGGATATTGCCTGCTGTGCAGGCTAGTGGTGACGATTAAACTACATGCAAACTGTAAAAGTCCCTAGCATAGCAGCTAGCAGAGTTTCTGTATTCTCCCATTATACAGATGAGAAAACTAGGAGAGAAAAATAAAGTGATAGGAACCAGTGTCTGGGTCATGCCTGGTCTGGGGATTTTTCTTACTATATGTAACACATGGACTCTCAGAAACAGCAATTTCACAAAATAAAACAAAACTCTGCTTTCCATATTTCCCCCTCAGTTCCATGCTGGGAGGAGAGCCTGAAACGGAGTCGTGGGGGTCCTAATATACAGCAGGAGAGGCAAATGGCTGGAGAAGAAACTTACCAGGAGGGCGAGAGCCCAGCAGGTGGGTGAGGGGAGAAGGAAGCTCCTGGAGAGTCTGGCTTCGGGCAGGGCGTCTTCTCCGCCAAGCCGCTGGTGGAACCAGCTGGAAGAGGACACAAATGAAAAGCATCCAGAGCTAGAGGAACTTCCCACACGAGGCTGGGAGGACCGGCCGTAGCAATGCATCACCAAATCGCGGCTGGAAATTACCTAGGCAGATTGCACGAAAGGAATGAGACGAAACCCAAAAGAACCAAAGCCAGGCTCCTGTGCTGGGTTTAAAAACCCAATACACAAAACACTGAATGAGGAAAAACTGACTTGAAAGCGGGAGATCCTGAGATGACAGCCAGCCAGGAGGCAGTCTGATACGGCAGGGAAAGAGCAGGAGATCGGGAATTAGAGGTCCCCGCTCTGCCCTGGTTCTACAGAAGCTGTGAGTCACTTGACCTCTCTGGGCCTCAGTGACCTGTAAAATTAGTGGCTTGGACTGCTAGATAATTCTTACGGTCTAACCTTAGCCTACAACTCTATCTATTTCCCAGGTCGAGAAGACTGGGTACTTTGAGCTGGCTGTCCATTCAATAAGAGCTAATAGTATGCGAAGAAGTGGTTAATGTGAATTTAGGGTGCACGAGTAGGAGGGTAGCGGTCGCTTGAGATACGGCTGTAGCCCAGCTGACCTCAGCTGCTGGGCAGACCTCTTTGTAGTAGTCAGTTTGGGAAGAAAGCACATTTTGGGAAGTCTATAGGAAAACTAGAGTCTGTCCAGAGAAAGCTCGCCAGGATTGCTAGAGGTCGTATTTGAATTTGGAAAAGTTGAGGAATTGGAAGTACTTACTCTCAAAAAGAAAATCCTGAAAAGGAACGTCATAGCTATAATCCCAACATCGGAAAGGCTGCGGCTCAAAAGATGACTTGGGATGATCCTGAGCTCTGTAACTTCTGCAGTCTGGACAAAGTGGGTCAACTTGAGCTCAGTTTCTGAGTGGCACTGGGACAGGGGAACCATTGCGCGGGGCGCACAGGCTGCTGCCGGGAGGTGTGGGCCATCGCCCAGAGACCAGCTTCAAGGAGGCAGGCCAATGCTTCTCCCTCTGAGCTCCACGACGAGGGGAGCAAGGTGAGGGGAGGTAATGAGGAGAGAGGGCCCGGCTGTCTCTGGATCTGCTGCATTAATTATGCGGCCACAGCAGGCAGTTAGCAAGTGGGCAAGGGGCAAAGCAATATGGCGGGTCGGCTGCCCCCTGCACCCTAAATGGTAGGCAACTGATGAGGGTCCATGGAGCCAGAGGTTTCTGGTTCCTCTCGGCTTTGTCTTGTAGATTGTTGGACTCCAGAGAGCAGGATCTTGTTTCGATCTTTCTGCTTCCCCCTGGGTTAGCTCCTGGCACCGCTTCAGACTCACCGCCAGGGCTCAATACGTGTCTTGTCAAGTGCCTGAATGAATGGATGGAGGAACAGCGGGAGCTCAATAAATAGTTATTGACTTAATTAATTAATTAATTAATGGAGAATTGACCCAGCCTTTCATTCTGATCTCAGGACGGTGAAGGCCTGAGAGGTAAGCTCACAACGGAGACAAGGACGCACGTGATAAAAACTAATAAAAACTAAGGAGGCAAGGCCCGTGTTGGAGGAAGGTAAAGCGAGAGGCAGTAGGGAGAAAAACAAAAGGCAAATAAAGATTGGCGAGAGGGGACCATCAATCCTGGCACCCAGGAATGGTACTCCATCCGTCCATCCATCCAACCATCCATCCCATTACTCCTTTATTCATTCCTTTGACCAGGCTTTCTTGAGGGCCTACTCTCACGTCAGCTTGTTCTAGAGACTACCTAAGACAGCATGAGGCATAAAATCCAGCGACTGCCTCCGGTGTCTATACCAGATGCTCATGAAAAGAATACTTCTCAAAAAAAAAAAAAAAATAGTGTAAGATGCATGATGCCTCGAGATCACGCACCAGCTCTGTAGGCTTCCTAGGGGCTGGGCTGGAGGGGATCTCTAAGAACACAATTTTTAAAATGTCTATCTGGTGCCTCCTACCCATTCTGTGGCACCTCAAACTTCCTTCCACGTATTTCTGGGGGTTCCCAGTGGGTGACCCGTTGTGTTCATGGGGGCCGCAGGGCACCTGACAGCAGCCGGCCTCTCTGTTCTGCCTTGCTGAACTGAGGTCTTTGGTTACCACCAGTGGTGCGTACGGCAGCCACAGAAGGTGCCTGGCAAAGCCTGGTGCACTGGGGGCGCCACCCAGGTCCCCGCTGCTGGTACTCTCTCATATTTGTGCCGAAGGCACTCGTGCCCAACACCTGTCCACGCCTAACACCCAGCATAGGTGTCCAACCTGGAGACAGTGTTTCTTCCCACTGGGGCAGCAGCTGCTGACTCCAAAGTGGCAGCTCTCTTAGACCATTAGGACCCATGACCATCGTTGTGAAGCTGCTGGGGTTTTTGTAGCCTTCCTACACAAAAGGGCTCAGCCATCAGTCCAGTGGGGCTGGGCAGAGGTCATTCTGAGCGATAGGATCCACATCGCCCTCCCCCCGCACACTGGGCCATTATCCTTAAATCGAACCTCCGTGACTCCCTTCTCTCTTCTCTTAGGATAAATTCTTTCCCAGGAGGCTCCTTTGCTCCTTATGGAAATAGATCTCTAGTGGGTCTCCCGATAGTCCCCCAAATTGGGACTCCCCTACTATTAAGGGAGGAACCAAATGAGTTGCACAGAACGTGGTTCAGAAACTGGATGTGCAGCTTGGAACCCTGGGTTGAAGATTTAGGGCTTTATGTAAGCTTAGCAGGACTGAGCCCAGTGCAGTCGTTAATTACTGATGCCTGCCATATGGGCTGGAAGGGTGTGGGCACGATGTGTGCTCCGTCTATGCCTTCCCTGGTCTAGGTTACTGTTTGCCTTAGGAGGGCAGAGAGCAGTAGGAAGGGGTGGGACTTAAGATTTGCTTATACAAATATTTGATAGTGGATCTCTTTTTTCTTTTTTAATGTTTATTTATTGTTGAGAGAGAGAGAGAGAGGGAGACAGAGCACAAGGGGGGGAGGGGCAGAGAGAGAGAGGGAGACACAGAACCCGAAGCAGGCTCCAGGCTCTGAGCTGTCAGCACAGATCCCCCAACATGGGGCTTGAACCCCTTGAACCGCGAGATCGTGGCTTGGGCCGAAGGTGGATGCCCAAGCGACTGAGCCACCCAGGCGCCCCCGGTAGTGGATATCTCACTATATCTCACAACTCTGAGAGATATTATTAACAACCCTTTTTCTAGATGAGAATCTACAACTCGGGGAAGGTGAGTAATTTGCTAACAGCCAGAGAACTACTAAGTGGCAGAGTCAGGATCCACACGCTGGTTGGCCTGATTCCCGGAGCTGTGCTTTGTCCGCCACCCAACGTGGTGTCCTAGAGGTCGGCCGAAATGGGAGGGACCGCAAGACCACGAGTGTGGCAATGAGGACTCAGGTCCTATCCCGGACAGGGCTTTAGCCAAACATCGTACATAAGCAGGCATTTCAGTAACTTTCCCTGGCAATGATGATGGCTGATCATGATAAAGACTGTGGGGCTGTTGCCCAGGACCCCACCCCCCTCATGAAAGGTTAGACTTCACAGCAGTAGAGAAAGGGTGAGTTGCCCCCAGATCATCTTTGTAGGTGATAGATGATCAGACAGACTCGTGATCATTTCAAAACTCACATATTCATCTGCATTATCCACAGAAGCACTCAGCCCACAGATGTACCCGAAGGCTTTTCCTAAATGCAGACTCTGACTTTGTCCTCCTTGCTGATACCAACCATGGCAGGGCAATCACCTTTGACCGCTGGCTGCCCTTGACCGTTGAGGCGTCTGCGTGCAGTAACTGTATTTTACGCATACAGCTTCCCCGTGACATTTCACGGTCTACCAAATACGACACAGGCACGCTTCGTTTCCACGTCATGCACCTCCAAATCTGGCCACTCCCGTTAAGGGGTGTGAAGGTTTCGCGGGAGGCAAGTAGAGTACGCTCCTGTGTCCGCCCTCCTCCAAGCCACGCACCCGGCAATTTTCACCTCCCTCGTTCCGTGCCCCCCTGAGGGTCAGAAAGTGGAGTCCTAGCCCAGATGTTCTTCCAGTGACAGCTGTGCGGAGCACTCAGCCCAGTGCTGATCACTGTGGAGGAGATAAGAAAAGACAGAATTCACAGAATTCACCCTGCCTCCAAGAGATGAGGAGACCACCCAGGCACAGCTGTACCATGTAGCAGAGAATTAAGTGCTGGATTTGGAGGAGGAGGAGGAGGAAGAAGAAGGAAGGGAAGGAGGAGGGGGAGGAGGAGGAGGAGGCAGGGGAGGAGGAGGAAGAGGAGGAGATCTTAGGGAAGGCCTCATGAAAGGTGGCTTGCAGGGATTAATTCTAGTTCTTATAGGAGGCTAGGATTAGACTTTGAAGAAAACTCTAGGCTTGAATCTGGGCTCAGTCCTTCACTGTCTGGGTAACCTTGGCCGTGTGCCTTTTCTGAGTCTGTTTCCTAATCTCATCAAATAGGATAATCATATTCCCTTCTCTGGGGCTATGGTCCTGCCCCACCCCCCGCTACCAACCGCCCAACGAAGTGTTAGAATTACAGCACAATGTGTTGATTCTGGTATCCCTGACGCGCTGAGAACAAAAAGTGATTTTTGTAACTCATTTGGCAGTCACATCTGACCTGACCTGACGTATTGGGTGAAAGAAACCTGGCTCGAATTAATAATCTTATGTATCCCATGTACGTATTTCACTGCAGAAAAAATTAACGTGTTTGATTTTGGCACGCTGCCTCAAACCCCACGGTGGGTGACACATAATACACTATTTATTACGTACCTGTGTGCTAAAATCTGAACGGTTCCGAGCTCTGGAACACCTCTGGCCACAAGAGACCTGGATTATTATCACACTGCCTCAGCTAGGAGGAGAGCAGCAGGCATTTCCAACCCACTCAGCCCTATGACTGTTACAATTGCTATGGAGAGCGAGGCTTGCAGACTTTTTTCTGTGAAGGTCCCAGCGGTAAATATTTTAGGCTTTGTGGGCCACCTATGAGCTCTGTTGTAACTATTCATCTCTGCAGCGTGAAAGCGGCTACCACAAATGGGCGTGGCTGCGTTCCAATAAAACTTTATTTACAAAAACAGACAGCTCGCTGGCCTTGGCCCACGGGCTGTGATGGACGAACTCGGAGGTAGAGGAAGGGGACGGAGAACTGGAACGAGCCCCAGAGGTCACCTGCTCCATCCTACTCCCATTTCACATTCTGGTCCCTGAGAGGGGCAGGAAAACCCTGAACCACCGGGTCCAGAGTCCAGGCTGTGGCTCTCTCCGTGCCCACGTCATTCTGGTAAGTCCTCAAAGTAAACTCTGCCCTGCCGCGCAGGCCTGTGACACCTGGGAGCAGGGCAGAGGGCCAGCGAGCCTCTTTGATCCTGACCCAGTGCCAGAGAGCACCGGACGCCGACAAGAATCTGAATTTCCTCATTCCACTAAATGAACAGGGCAGTTCCAAAAGCAAAAGCGATGGGACGTATAAAACCGAGTCTCAGTGCCCTTCGTCTCTAAAGGGCATTTGACTGACTGCCTGGGCTGCAGGGTGCATGCTGCCGGCCAAGGGAGACCAGAGCCAGAGTGAGAGTGGCAGATGACGGCCACCCAGGGCCCGGGAGCGGAGCAGCTCTGCTCACCATCTGCTGTCCTCCCTCCCCTTCCTCCGTCAGAGAGGGAAGAGCCCTGCCTTTTGGCCAGGTACGGCGAGGGGCCACCTCCTTCCCCAGCTCCACGCCAAGAAGCAGGAAGGCAACGGCAGATGCTCACCGAAGGCCCTGAGATGGGAGAGGAGCCGCCAGCCTGTGGCTGCAGGGAAGAGGGACAGCGTGGGGCAGAAGCTGCACAGCCAGCCTGAGCCCAGGAAGCCAACGGAGAGATGGGGTCCCGGCAGCAGTGATGGAACCACAGAGCCTTAGCACAAAGGAGCCTTAGCAGTGCTGTGCTTCCGCCCCTGCTTTCACCGTACGGATGAGCAGGCCACTATGCAACGTCACACGCTCGTCAGTGGCAGAGGGGGATCTGCAAGTCCTGTGTCCTGATTCTTGGCCCGGGCCTCTTTCTACTGGAGGCACGCGTTAACCAAAAAGGCTTTCGTCCATGGGAAATGTGCCAGCGTGTAAAAACTGGATATGACAGCAATACCTATGTCATGGGGTTATTTCAAAGGTTAAACGAGTAGGGGCGCCTCGGTGGCTCAGTCCGTTAAGCGTCTGACGTCCTCTGAGGTCCTGATCACGCAGTTCGAGGGGTTCAAGCCCCACGTCCGGCTCTCTGCTGTCAGCGCAGAGTCCGCTTTGGATCCCCTGTCTCCTTCTCTGTCTGCCCCTCCCCCCAACCCAAAATAAATAAGCGTTAAAAAAATAAAAATTAAAAAATAAAAGTGAAATGAGTAACTACACGGTATAAGCTTTTGCAGAAGTGGGTTTCGTCACTTAGACTGTCCTGTCCCTCTTCTCTGTTGGTTCAGACCAATTGATTTTTCTGTGGACAAAAAGCATGCTCTGACTGGTCATGATCAGCTCAGCATAATGACTTCTGCCTTTGTTATTAGCCGAGAGAGAAGGGATGATATCCCGCTGATATGTACATATGTATACGTACATGTTTATATATCCATTCTCCATCTGTATCTGTCTCCTATATCTTTCATCTTTATATCCGTGTGTAAATACACACACACACACACACACACACACACACACACACACAATTAACCTTGTCCTAGAGACCTGCTCAGAAACAAACCAAATGGTCACCTTCCAGTGGCTCCCCCTCCTCCTCGACAACAGACAGGGTAGGGTCAGATAGCCCGGAAAGGCGACTCAGGCAACCCGGCCTCTGCAAGTAGGCCTTACTCTCACGAGCCCCAGGAGGCATCACCAATTGGCTGGAAGCTTCCTCTTCTCCACACACTGGCTCCCTTTCTCTATTATGCTGATGGAGACAGCCTCACACAGACGCTAAGGATTCAGAGTCTGGGAGCCAGGATGCTGGGTTCACGTGTCAGCCCTACCATCTGCTTGCTGGGTGACCTTGAGCTAGTTAAGCTCTCGCTATGCCAGTTTCCCTGTCTGTTAAACGGTAGCTACCTTAGAGGATTGCGAGGATCCACAGTTAACACACTATACGTGCATACTGAACACCATACAAATGTGAGCTAACAGCGTCGCACGCCTACAGACAGGCCCAAAATGCGGGGCGGGCTCGACCCTGGCCAGCCTGGGCCCCCGACTCTGTGCCCCAAACGTGCTTTCTGCTCCCCCCCTCCCCCCACCGTGACCTCTGCCGACAGTGGCTTTTCTGTCCCCTGAAACCTCAGAGCGCACAACTCTGCCCTTCTCAGGGTCCACCCCTCAGACACTACTTGCCTTGCTGGTTTCTTTCCGTTTCTCCTAAAGAGGAAGAGTTAGTTGGCTTTCCAAAGTTTTTATTTCAGAACGCTCGAATGTTAACTACCTACCCTGAGCCAGCTCTCCTAACAAGCTCAATCCGTGGGGACAGTCACACCCTGCCCCTCCTTCCGTCCTTTAATATTTCAAACCAGTGGTCAGCTTTCAAGAGTGGCTACTTTGTGGGGCGCCCAGGGGGCTCAGTCGGTTAAGCGTCCGACTTCGGCTCAGGTCATGACCTCACGGGTTTGTGGGTTTCATCTGGGCGTCGGGCTCTGGGCTGACAGCTCGGAGCCCGGAGCCGGCTTCGGATTCTGTTGTCTCCTTCTCTCTCTGCCCCTCCCCCGCTGGCGCTCTGCCCCGCTCTCTCTCAAAAATAAACATTAAAAAAAAAAAAAAAGAGTGGCTACTTCGTAAAGTATCTGACAATGTTTTCTCTCTAGTACAGGCCTCAAGGCAGTGGTCAAGCACCACAGTGTGGTTGTGTTCCCCAGGACACCTTAAGAAGCGCTCGGTGAAGACAGACCTACCGGTCAATTGATTGGCTGGCTGATTGAACCGGGCGGGGTTCCAATGAACCGGGCGTGGGCAAGGCCCCAGGGCCAGCTCCGTGGCCAGCAGTAGGGAGAGGAAGTGAATCTCAACTCCGCCCTCCTTTCTTTGATCTGACTTCAGTTTCCCCTCTCCTAGGGGCACACTTAGGCCCAAACCGGCTCCTGCAAAGATCCTGCTGGGATCCTGCTCTATCAAGGCCAGAAAACCAGCTCCCGTGAGTACTGGAGCAGCCTTGATGAATTCTGCCTTGCAGGGGGACCGTAGCCCAGTTTCCCAATCGATGGCGCTCAGCAGAAGCCTTTTCAGAACAGAGCCAAAGAAAAATAGAAAGGATGGTTTGCTTAGTACACGGGACCTTGCTGGATGGGGACGGTATTTTCTCTCTTCTTTTCCTCTTAGTTACTTGTCAGTTATTCTAGCTTCTCTTTCTTCCTCTTTTCCGTCCTCCGCCGTCTTCTCTCACTCAACACGGTAAAAGGTATTGTCTGTCTTACAGTAACAAAAGAGTGGCTCTCAGCTTTGTTACATCTGCTTCAAATAATGTTTGGAAAAAGATAAGGTATAAAATAAATGAATGGGTCTGTGATGGTTGAGTGGGTCACAGCAAACTAAGCATTCAGCGTTTGAGTTTGTTGTTAAAAGGGACTCTTTTTTCACTCAGGTTCCTAAAATCATCAGGACAGGGACCAATTAAAGGCTGGCCAACACTTCCTGATAATTCCGTTTTCTTTGAAGTGGGGGTTCCTCGCTTGTATTTGTGGGTTGGGTTTATCAGGATATTGCATATTTCCCGAGTAATTGATCTGTAATCTAAGAACACCTGGCTGTCACCAGGTGGCAGGTGAGTGGTGCCCCCTTTGCGACCTGCTGTCCAAATGGCGAGTTTCCACAGCCAATGCTAAGAAACGCAACGTGAACTCCCTCGTTTAACATCGGGGAAACTAAGGATTAGTGGGACTAGGTGAGGGGTCCAAGGTCGTGCAGTGAGTTAGTGATAGAGCCAAGGCTATGGGAGACAAATGGCATGACTTTCCTGGACCCCTAGAGCAAGGTTCTTTGGGATTAGAGTCAACTGAGGGCTTCCTGCAGTGGGAAGGGTAGAGGAAATTCCAATGATCGGAATTGCCAAGAGGCCCCTCAAAGTTAAGCCACCTTCCTTCTGGATCTCTAATTTCTAGTTGATAGTATTTGTGAAAGAGGACAGAGTGGCGATGTTTTCCCGTTCAGATACATTTTTTAAAGACGAAGAGGAAAAGAAACAGAAAGCAAAAAGGTGCTGCGAACATCGTCAGACTTGCGCCTGAAGAGGAAAGGAGTTGGTTTGTAGAACCTGGGAGAAAATGTAGCGGACATCTGTGGGCAGCCCAGGCAACCACTGGGGCCAGAGGGGGAGGCATCTGGGTTGCTGAAGAGATGAAAACTAGATACCAGCTGGTCCCTGGCCACAATGCCTGCCTGAACCACCTCCAGTGCCCTGGGCCTGAGTTGTGGGCCTCCCTGAGTCCCCAGAAACCACCCCTCCCCGGCAGAAGACACCTGCCTGTGGCCCCCTCCGTTTGCTGGGCCCGTAAAGTGATCTCTGAGAGCAGGACAGGCTACTTGACAAGTCTCAGGAAACATATCCCTAAAACTGCCCTGAGTTCTGGCCTCAGATCATTCCCTCGCCTAAAGCAAACCTCAGCCTGCAACGGCGTCAGGCTGTTAAACACAGATTACTGTGCCCCACCCGGGTCTGGCGGGTCTGGCGTGGGGCCTGATAATTTGCATTTCTAACAAGTTCCTGGATACTGCTGATGGCGCAAGTCCTGCCATCGAGAATCTTGGCTTCAAGCATCACCCTCGTCACTGGCTCCACCTTTTAGGAGGTGAAATGGCCTGGCGAGATGGGAGGAAGCCTCGATTTGGAATCAGGCTCACTAGCCTTGTGAGGTGTCCGGGGGGGGGGGGGCGGGCGGTGGGGGAGACGTCACCTCCCTACGTCTCAGTTTCCTCACCTGGAACATGAGACGTCTACCGAATAGAATATTCTTTCCCTGAAGTTTTTGTCTTAGACACACGGTGACGTTGATGTGGTTTTCTTTCCAGGGCTCCTGTCCCCACCCCCCACCCCCCACCCTCCCACACACATTGGAACCACCCCGGGGGCTTGTTAGAATCGCGCAACCTTTATTCAGCCATCATTTGGAGCAGAGACAGGAACGTGTATTCTCCTTTGTGCCCCTCCCCCTTTCTGCCAGGAGAGAGAGTCTTGAACCAACTTCAATCAAAAAATATATATATACGTATCCAGCGTCTACCATGTACCCGGCACTCTTGGGGGCACTTGGAATACAGCAGTGAATAAGGACAAAGATCCCCGCCCCAGTGCAGCTTACAGTCTAACAGGTGGAGTCACACATCACCTTCTGGGGGCCACCATTCAACCTGCTACGGGCACCGAGAAGCACGTGACGTATCGCCTCAAAGCGTGTGCTCAGCCACAGGGCTCCGCGAGTCAGACGGACTCTTTCAGTCCGCAGGGTGGATGTCTACGAAGTGGGCCAACACACTTGGGCTGCTGAACGTGCTGTGAGGTGCACTCCAGCCCCGTGCAAGTGCCAGTATAGACTAAAGGTTACGAACAGCCCCTCCTGTACCACTTTACTCTTACAAAACAGGTTCACCTCTTTTTACCTGATCTGATCTGAAATCAACCCACAAAGGAAACAGTCATAAAATCACATGGAGGAGACCTAAGAATATTTATAAAGCAATATGTGGCGGGGGTGGAGGGGTGGGGAGGCGGCTGGGAGGTTCAGTCAGTTAAGCGTCTGACCTCAGCTCAGGTCATGATCTCACGGCTCGTGAGTTCAAACCCCGTGTCCGGCTCTGTGCTGACAGCTCAGAGCCTGGAACCGGCTTCAGTTTCTGTGTCTCCCTCTGTCTCTGCCCCTTCCCTGCTCATGCTCTGTCTCTCTCTCTCTCTCTCTCTCTCTCAAAAAGAAATTTACATTAAAAAAAATTTTTTTTTAATTCAAAAGGTGATACATAAACAAGACACTGACCTCCATGTCTCAGCTCTGGATGGAGGAAACAAGGGGTGATATGAGCACGTGAACAAGGGTAAAACTTGGCTGGGCTTTGACTGAGGAAAACAAACTTGGGAGGCTCAATGCTGTGTAGCACGAGGATTATAAAAACCACCATTTCTCTGGTGTCCCAGGAGTTAACGTGTTGGGCACCGCGCATACACTATCTTCTATCATCACAGCCAAGGGTGATGCTAACATATTTAACAACCAGGAAGACCTGATATCAATCTGCCAGAAACATCGCTCTGGAAGCATGTCTGCAGGCTCCTGCTGGGTGGGACATGACCCTCGGGCTGGATGTCTTGGGGTCCCGGAAGGGGGTGGCTAGAATGTTAGAAGCGGAAGGAAACCCAGGGGCTCAGGGCAGTGGCTCTTCAGCAACCGCTGTGGATGCATTCGAACATTCTAACAACTGGAACGCCTCCACTTATGGGTGCAGGCTGGGTAACAAGCCTTGCAAGGTAGGCACTGAGGTGATGTCCCCGCTTTATAGATGAGGGTGCCAAGGCTCAAAGTGGGGGGAGATTGGAGATTTCCTTGAGGGCCCAAGGCTAACAAGGGAAATACTTGGCTGGGAAGAAAGGATGCCAGAGTCGCCGGGAGGGTGTGGGAGCATCTGGGCCACAGCTTTGGAGAGTGAAAGATTTCAGCTAAGAAATCTCCCCTGAAGGTTTTCATCCGAGGAGCTTAGAGCAAAACAGCCACTCATCGGTTAGCTCACAACAGGTGGGGAGGATCTCAAAGCAGCTTCTTCCTCCCCAGGGAGCCCAGAGTCTCATGTTAAATAGGATGAAAACTTATCAGGCGTGCCCAGACGCTGAGGCCGCCCTCCCCACAAGGGACAGCGCGGCGCTCCAGCTGCCCAGCTGGGCAGTCCGGTGTGCAAGACACAGAATGGAATGGAATGTCCAGACACTGCCGGGCAGAGGGCCATGGAACAGAACATTTCAACGTGGCGGCAGGAAAGGGCTGGCAGAAATCAAAGACACTGGCCGATCAGGGGTATTTAGGAAACACTTGGCATGTGGAGCATAAGCCGTGTAAGAGGTCAGCCAGGAGTCCTCCGCCAGGGTTTCGAATCACGCAACCGGCAAGCAGGGGGAGGCTGTGTGCCGCACCCCTGCTTCAGCCACAGCGCTTCTCTTTCACTTGGTTTGTGCATTAGGGTGCCGATTCCAATTGCACGAAAGGGTTCCGCGGCTCAAAGCCATTTCCCTGGGTTGGCAAACCACCGACCTCATTCACTGGGCCCATTTTACTGGTGAGGAAACTGAGGCACAGAGTTGGAGTGAGCGGCTGTCACCCAGTGGGTGGGGTCTCCTGACGGCTAGTCCAGTATCTGTTCACTTGCCCCCCCCCGCCCCCACCTCCTTATCTCTGCTAGGCACAGGGTTGGGGGAAGGAAAGTAAAATAATGCTTGTCCTTATGGGCGAATTTTGTTATGGAGAAAAGATTGAAATCCCCAAAGCTCTCATCCCCGGGTGGATTATGTCTGGCAGGGATGGGGAGGTCAGTTGTTCTGGAAGGTTGGTGACGAGGGGGTGATCAGCCAGGCCCCACAGGAGGAGCCGGACAGGAAGGGGCAGAAAGGAGCAAGGGGGACGCTGGGGAGGAAGAGCGTGAGGAAAGCGGTGGCAGCCGGTGGTGGAAAGATCCTGAGAAGGCCTGGGACGTTGGCCATGCCCCTCCGCCAAGCAGCCAGTGTCTCAGACCACAACTCGTCTCCAACCGTGTAACAGATAGATCAGAGCAGCATTTCCCAAACTCCACTGGCCGAAAGAACGACCTGGGGGCTTTTCCATAACACAGGGTCCTGGGTGCTGGCCCTTCTGAGGGAGGTCGTTCAACGAGTGCACTGTGAGAATCTCAAGACCCCCTGAGTTCCCCTTCCGGCTCTGAAATTCTCTGACTTTCACGATGCTTCCACGGGCATTTGGATCTCTCCCCATAGAACTCAAACAGCATCCTTTTCTCCACCAGAGAGGAGTCCTTGACATGTGCACCTGTCCAGAGCCTCCAGGAACAAGAAGAGCTGCGTCTCTCAAGGAGGGAATTGGGTTTACGACTTCGGCTCAGGTCATGATCACGTGGCTTGTGGCTTCGAGCCCCGTGTCAGGCTCTGTGCTGACAGTTCAGAGCCTGGAGCCTGCTTCCGATCCTGGGTCTCCTTCTCTGTCTCTGCCCCTCGCCCGCTCACGCTCTGTCTCTCTCTCTCTCTCTCTCAAAAATAAATAAACATTAAAAAACTGTTTAAAAAAAGAAAGAAGGAAAATCACCCCAAATGTCATTTTAATCATACCTGGTATTGAGTTTTTGAGATATGTTCTTCTTCTAAACTTGTTTCTATCCAAATGAAATCCTGCTCAATTTCTTTGGTAAATTCACTTCCCCCGACACTTCTCGTCTTGCGTTTCTTTGAAAGAACAGAAGCCCTCATAGCTTCTCGTCACCAGGCTTTGAACGCCCCTCCGTCTTTACATGTCCTGGTCGTTCCACCTATTGTGACGGAAGTGGGTTTCGTGCATGTCAAAAACCAACCCCCCTTCCCACCGGGGCACTGGATGCCGGCCTCTCTCTCCTCCCAGTGACCCCACTTGTCATTGCCCCAGCTGTCTTACATCCTCAGGGTCTCATGCCCCGGATCATCCCCAGTAGCATACAAACCTGCTCTAATATCTCCTCTGTTTAAAAATCCCCTCCTTGGGGGGCGCCTAGGTGGCTCAGTCGGTTAAGCGTCCGACTTCAGTTCAGGTCACGATCTTGCGGTTGACGAGTTCGAGCCCCGCGTCGGGCTCTGTGCTGCCAGCTCGGAGCCTGGAGCCTGCTTCGAATTCCATGTCTCACTCTCTCTCTCTGCCCCTCCCCCGCTCATGCTTTCTCCGGCTGAAAAATAAACGTTAAAAAAAATTAAAAAAAAAAAATCCCCTCCTTGGGGCATCTGACTGGCTCAGTCAGTAGAGCGAGCGACTCCTGATCTCGGGGCTGTAGGTTCGAGCCCCGTGTTCGGTGTAGAGCTTTCGTAAACATAAAATCTTTTAAAAAATTTTAAAATAAAATAAAAATCCCTCCTTGGCCACTGTATTACTCTCCTAGGGCTCTTGTGACAAAGTACCACACACCAAGTGGCTTAAAACATCAGAAGTGTATTGTCTTACAGGTCTGGAGCCTAGAAAGCCCAGATCAAGGTGTTGGCTGTGTTCCCTCTGAAGCCTGCAGGTGAGAATCCTTCCTTGCCTCCCCCCAGTTTCTGGGGGTGGCTGGCAACCTTTCATGTTCCTCGGTTTGCAGCCACCTCTCTTCAATTCCTACCGCTGTCCTCACGTGGCCTCGGTCCTTTCTCCTTTCGTCTGAGTCTCTCCTCTCTTACAAAGACTGCCCCGTTGTCCTTTGGGATTAAAATCCCACCGGACTCCAGTAGGACTTCATCTTAACCCTATTTCCAAATAAGGTCACAGTCACAGGTACCAGGGGTTAGGACTCAACAGGACTCTGGGGGGTGGGAGGGGGACGCAAGTTCAACCCCCAACCACTGCCGCTTCCCTCCTGCACCTGCTCTGTCTCTGGTTCCCTCCCCCGACACATCTGGAAGCTGGTTCCATCACCCCACCCCCACCCCTCCCAATCCCACCCCCTCCCCCCAGGCGTCCTTGTCCTTAATCCCCTCGTCCCTGCACACCACGGGGGTACTTGTGCCATCATCCAAGCCATGGCTACCCTGCCCTTCGAAACTCGTACCTGGCCTCTCTGCTCCCACTCTCGCCCCTGGATTCATTCGTTCACTGAACCAGAGTGCTCTCGTAGAAATATAAGCCAGCTCTGCTTAAAACCCTCCAGTAGCTTTGTATCACACTTGGAATAACATCTGAGTCCTTCACGTGGCCTGCGAGGGCCTTCGTCCTCTGCCCTGCCTGCTTCTCTCACACCAACTCCCTCATGTGTCCCTTCACGCGCTGACCGCGGTTTAGGGTCTCTCCCCTCCCCCTCCCCTAGAAGGTGAGCCCCCGGAAAGCAGACACCTTGTCTTTTTATGTGTGTACATTGGGGGTGACAGCCTCCAGGATGATCCCCAATGACCCCTGCCTCCTAGGATTCCTGCCGCCTCCTGCAGTCCCACACTGAAGAGGGCGGATTTGCATAATCAAAGGAATGTAGCAGGGGTGCCAAGGTATCCCTCCTGAGGCAGGTCCTGACAGACCCTGCGA
Organism: Panthera tigris; assembly: GCF_018350195.1. NCBI lineage: Eukaryota > Metazoa > Chordata > Mammalia > Carnivora > Felidae > Panthera > Panthera tigris. The sequence continues at coordinate 36,361,253 of NC_056665.1, forward strand.
TCTTTGTCCCCTTCTCCGGGATCACTTCCTCTGGTGAGCCAGCCGCCATGTTGTGAGGGCACTCAAGCTGTCCTACGGAGGCCTCCTCACAGCCACATGAATGAGTCCTCTCGGAAGCAAGCCTCTAGCCCTGTGAAGACTACAGGTGACACGGCTGCCGCTGGCCTTTTGACCATAACCTCATGAGCGGCCATGAGCCAGAAGCCACTTCTGAATTCCCAGCGCGCAGAAACCGTGAGGTAATAAACATTCGCTGTTTTAAGGCACAAAGTTTTGGGGAGTCGTTTGTTACACAGCAATAGATAACTAACACACTTCTAAAGGTATTTTTTATTTTATTAAGCGTATTTATTTTGAGAGAGAGAGTGCACGAGCATGGGGAGAGCAGAGAGAGAGGGAGAGAGGGAGAAACCCAAGCAGGCTCTGTGCGGTCAGTGCAGAGCCCAAAGTGGGGCTCGAATTCTCAAACCGCCCGTGAAAGCGTGACCTGACATGAAGTCAGGAGTCTGACGCTGAGCCCCCCAGGCCCCCCAAATATATTCCTTCGTTAAAAGGTGGCATCATAAGATACATACTGTTCAGAAAGCAACTCTTTCATTTAAATGGTGTCTCATGATTTTCCTAGGATAAATTCTTAGAAGTGGCATCTCTGGGTTAAAGAATGTATTTTGGGCTCCATGTTTTCAAATTGTGCTTCCAGAAAGCTTATGCGAATCTTTCCAGTAGGATCTGAGAACACCTGTTCAGTAGGCAAAGCCTGCAAAAACTTTTACCATTTGCCCATCTGATAAGTTTTTAAAATAGCCTTTGATTATGAGAAGGTACATTCCTTTGATCCTTAATTACAGCAGCTTTGAAACTGCCCGAGAGCGGCCCTGGGTGGGTAGGATGCACAGGTGAGGGCCCAGATGGCACTTCTCCCCACCCCACCCCCCAACAGCCCTTGCAAGAGCCTGCACTTCCTGGGTCTCTGAGCTCCCCCCTCTTTTCCTCTCCCCAGGAAGAGAAAGGAGTAAGGGCTTTCCTTCTGGAGGCCAGGCTGGGGTCTCAGTTTGTCCCTGCAGGTGAAGGCGCTGCCTTTGCTGGGCCTCCCCCAGGCTGCAGACCCGACCTGCTGGCAGGGTGAGGTCTAGCGGTGGGACCTCCCCACTGAGCCGCCTGTTCCCCATCCTGAGGAGATGCCCAGCCTCCATTTCCCCACGCCCAGTCCATTTGTCCAAGGTGCTTAAGAAATGGCGTTTAAATTAGTAATGGCACTGACCAAACCTGGGTTAGCTTCCAAGTCAGACTGAGCCATTTAGAGCTCCACTCATCAGAAAGAAGGGGGGTTCCCTGCTCTCTGGGAGGCCTCCTGATCTTCTGCTTGGGGTGCCCACAGACCTCTGCTGGGCTTGCTTCCCTCTTTCTGGGGGAGGGGGATGGGGACCTCGGGGAGGGAGGGAGAGGGGGAGGAGCAGGGGCCAGCAGGGAGGGAGGGAGAGAGGGAGGGGAGAAAGGGGAAGTGGGGAAGAGAGAAGAAAGGAAAAGGGAAATAGAGGGGACCAAGGAGGGAAGGAGAACAGAGTAAAGAACAAGAAGGCAGCGAGGCGGATGGGTGCCTCACACACACACACACACACCCCGGATTTGTTTGGCACTTAGTGGTATCACCAAAGCATACAACTCAACTCCAGAGCAGGGGTGAGGAATGCTGATTTTACGGGCTTCCCTTGCAGGGAAGGAGCAGGTCACATCACACCCCAGCATAGCAGACCCTCATCAAATGCTCCCCTTTTTCCTCTCCCCTAACTCTCCCGAAGCCTAGTTTTGAAAGGTCTCTTCAATTTGTGGGGGCTTCAGAACCCCACGGAACAGGACTGCTCCCTGGTCTGCAGGCTGGCCACGCCTCTGGCCCCCGGAGGCCCTCCCTCTCCTCTCTCCATCTCCCAGCTCCCCTGGGTTATTCTAGAAGCCAGATCAGCCCTCTGGCCAGAGTTGTGTGGTTTTCCGAAGGCTTCTGTCTCCCTGGAGCCCCCGCAACCCATCAAAGGCCCAGGTAACTCATCCAGCTTCTCCCTAACTTATTTTTGCCCAAGAACGGGACAGATGGCGGCTGCCTGGTGGATGTAAGGGCGTCCAGAAAAAATTCACCGGTCCTCTGGATCCGTCCGTTCCTGGAGCATGCGTGTCTCCACCTTCAGTCCGTGTAATGGGCATTCTGACCTCGTACTACCTGGTGCCTGTTTCCACGTTTCTACACAGCTCACAGCTCCTTAGAGATGGGCTGAGAGGCAGGGAAGAAGAGAAGCCCTGGATTGTCCCCTGTACTTGCAGGACTCTGAACCACAAAATGGATCATTTGCTCAAGGTCACAGGGTTAAAAGGTCTGAGGAAGGACCACGGCTTTGCCTCTCCAGTCCGCGTTCAAGTCTCTTCCGTACCCCCTGCTCAGGACTGCGATACGATTTCCCTGAACCCTAGGCACTTTTGCCTTCATGGACCCCTTCCACCATAAAAAGTATATTTTATGATTGTGTTGGTATGAAGACAGACAAAATCCCAGCCGGATTCGTTATTCCGTGTTCATTAGTATGATATGCGTTTTTTTCCTTCGGATTTTACAACAAGCTGAAAACCTTTTCATGGCCCCCGAGAGTCCCGTGGGCCCCAGACACAGCGCCTGCTGTCCTCAGGGACCAGTGGGCCAGCCCTGCAGCCCGGCATTAAATGCTCTGCCCACTTTCCGAAGTGTTTCCATGACGTGGAGAGAGAGGAGATTATTAGGAAGAAGAAAGATCTAGCTGATTAATAATGTAAATACCCATGTGCCTCACAGGCCTCCAGCTGGGAAACACACAACAGCCAGAATTGATCCCCCAAGCAGCCAGGAGGCTGGAGTTCAGCTTCCCCTCTGGTGCTTGGGTTCCACTGGGTCCCCCTTAACCTCTTAGTACTCACTCCATCCTTCCTACTCCATCACGCCGAAACCAGCTTCCGGATCTGTGCACCAAACACCTGTCACTAGGGCCACTACAGAGACAGATTCTTCGCTCTCTCTCCCTGCGAGTCCACATCAAGGACGCTTATGAAGATCAACGGGAAGTGCATGGTGACTGGGGACATCACCGATGGTCCAAAGTGATACCCGGAGAGCGTTCAATTAGGAGGCCAAGTCACTCCTTCCATGTGAGACTTTGAAGTTCTCAGGCAATGGCTTCTATAATTCTCCTTCAGGTAATTACAAGGGTCACAGCTTGTCTTTGGCCTTCAGGGGGGAGTCAACTAGAGCACAGACGGCACCTGTGGTTTGGAGATGCTACGAGGCCCCATGCCCAGGGCGGAGCAGACATTTCCACCCCGTCACGCACTCCGTCGAGGCTGGGGTTGCCCTTGGAATCCTTCACAGCCCCGGCAGGGTGGCGTCCCGCTGGCACCTGCCAGACCACACCCAAGCGAGCGTCCTGCTGGAGACCTGTTAGCTAATCCCTGATCTCAGCCCTCCACGTCAGTCCCTGTCCTCCATTCTTTTTGTGACCTTAGAGAAATGTGTTCATTAGGAATCCATACAGCACTGCATATTTCAAACCCTTGAAACCATAAGGAACCCTTGAAACCATAAGGAACCATAAGGAACCATATTATAAAAAATATATTATCACTGTACACATAAATAACCACGGTCCCTGTTTCACAAAGGCTGAAAGTGAGACTTGAAGAGTGGAATATTGAACCCAGAACATAACAACTAACAAATGGCAAAGCCGGGGTATGCAGGCAGACGGAATAGCCCAAGCCCAGAACATAGCTCAATGGAGATGTGAATTCTAGTAGGGATAAACCCTTACATTGACGATGAAATGTTGACTCTGGGATTCCTGGCGGTGGGGAGGTATGAAGATCGGGGTGTCATTACCCCAGAATCACGTCATGTGAGCCTGCCTCGTGAGACTGAGATCTTCATGTGCTCTCCCATCAAAGGCTTTAAAGGAAAGGGTAAGCGGGCTGCTGTGGGGCCATCGATCTGCTTCTCCAGGGCTCACTTGCCTCTCTTGGGAGGCTCTCAACCTCCTTGGGAGACCCTGGCAGTGTCTGGGCAAGAGGCAGATCTCCGCGGCGGCCTCCGCAACAACGGTTGGCTCTCCTCTTAACTCTAGGGACCCAGAGTTACAGGAAAGCTCACCACTTCTCTATTTTCACCAGTCATCTCCCCAGAGGAACCCTTGAGGCCTGTAAGTCATGCGCCCAAAAGAGATTAGAATAAAGCAGGGGGGGAAGGAAGCATAGAATCGGCCCCACCCTGCATGCTTGCATCAGGGAAGGACGGTGTTAAGGCTGGAGTTTGAGGGTTTCTCCTTATTCTCTTGTCTGCTCCTCTCTTCTCTCTTGGCCTCCTATCCACTTCCACTGACTTCCTTTCCTGGTCCAGGCCTTTGGGATAGCCCTTTGAATTGGTTGCACAATCTGAATTTTACAATACAAAATTGAAGACATTAAGTAATTTGCCCAGGGTCACGCTGCTGGAAGGCAGAGCTGGGAGTCTGTCCCATGTTTGTTTGGCTGTAGGAGCCAGGTAGGACCTTCCCTCCCTGCCTCCTGTCCCCGTCCCAACCTCCTCCCCGCCCATCAAGCTGAGCAATACATCAGAACCATCATACGGATGTGTTTTATCCTTCTGGGTACCATCATCCCTTCCGTGGGGTCACCAGTGCCTCGGAATCACCAACAGGGCGGGTGAAACACAGATACTCTTTCCCCCCGGATCCTAATGCAGGAGGTCTGGGGAGGGGCCTTTGAACTTGCGTTTCGAATGAGCTCCCAGGTGCTGCTGCGGGGGGACCCCACTTTTAAGACCTCCCAAATCATAAGCTTGGCTGTTTAATGGTGGAGTTCAGGCTTGTAACAGAAAACTAGTTGAGGCTTGAGGGATTTTTCCAGCGATCCTGGAATCACACCAAGCAGGCAGCTGCCTCCTCTCCCCCAGGCAGGCTGCTTTTGCTCAAGTCTTTGATGTTCTTCAAGGTGGAGCCAGAGAATGTGCTGTGTAACTGGATCTTTGGGGAAGGAACCTCAGCCGGCCCTGGCCCTGGCCGTGCCCAAGCGCAACAAGAAAACAAGAGGAAAAACCGGGACAGCAGGTGTGGGGCCGCTCCAGAGGCTGCGGTGAGCTTTTCATTAGCAGGAGCCCTATTTGTCCTCAGGGTGAATCTGACAGGGGGTTGACAGGCCACAGCAGCTGTGGCCCAGTCACAGCAGCTGCCCCCACCTGGCCAGCAATTAACACAAAGCGTCACGGGGGCGGGGGCGGGGGGTGGGTGGTGGGTGGTGGTGAGTCGGGGGCTTAGAAGGCAGAGCAACTGCTCCCCTCGGAGGACTCCACCGGGGGTCGGGGTAGCTGCCCCACCGCCTGACACGTGGAGGGCACAGGGAAGGGCTTCCTGGTCACCCAGCTGTCCCCTCCTTAAGAGGGTGGGAAACCCAGGTTCGAGAGGAGGTAGGTAATGAGGACGGCGTCTGAATGACCATTACAGGCTCAAATACCGGCCCCCGGCCATTCTAATAAGAGCCTAACATTTATTGGGCATTTACTAGTTCCAGGCACTGGGCAAAGCACATTAAATGGATCCTATCATTTACTCCCTGCAATAACACTATCAGGACTTTACAGTCCTCATTTTGCATGTAGGGAAAGTGGGGTGCAGGGAGATTGAGTAACTGGCCTGAAGCAGCACAGCTAGTAAGCAGCAGAGCTGGGATCCGAGCAGAAACCTTCCCTCTCCAGATCCCGTGCTCTCTGTTACACTGCATCCCGTGTGAGCCTGGATTCCTCGTTTGTACATTGCTTTCGTAGATTCCCACCGGTCACTGCTGCTTTCAGTCATACATGCATTCGTGGATTCCCTCGCTTAACCATATTAGGCCCTAGGGGCCCCTGGGGGGCTCCGTCGGTTAAGCGTCCGACTCTAGCTCAGGTCATGATCTCATGGGTTGTGAGGTCGAGGCCCGCGTCGGGCTCTGTGCTGACAGCTCGGAGCCTGGAGCCTGCTTTGGATTCTACATCTTCCTCTCTCTCTCTGCCCCTCCTCTGCTCATGCTCTCTCTCTCTCATAAATAAACATTGAAAAACCAACCAAACAAAACATATTAGGCACTGGGTAGTAAGAAAGGAAGACAAGTTCCCAGGATGTGGAGAAGAAAAACAAGAGATTCATAGCATGACAAAGGCCCTGAAGGGTTAAGTACAAGGGCTGGGGTTGTGATATGAAGGACCCTCACCCTTAAGGGCAGGGAAGGGGCCCTGGAGACACCATTAGAAGTTGTAACACTTGAATAAGTAAATGAATCAACCAGTCTCCTGACCCGTTAGGGGCTCACTTGGTCTGGACGTGACATAGGTTAGGGCAGAGAGTCCCATTTGGGAAGCTTGAGAACCTCCTTTTCTGGTGGTTTTCACTTGGGAATCATCTGGAGACCTTCCAGAAATCCCTACGCCCTGCCTCATGCCCGTCAATCAGAATTCAGGGCGGGGACTTGCCAGATGATTCCAAGTGTAACAGAGTTTGGCATCCCTGTTCTAGACAGTTCCCGTGCACTCCACTAAAGAGCTTAGCAAGTTCTTACATTCTTCTTGCTCCTGTTTTGCAGTGAATGAGCCAGGGTTCGAGGAGAGCCAGAGTGGATCCCTGGTGATCCTGGAGTTTCCAGCAGAGGCACTGCAAAGAAGGGCCTGGGGGGCACCGGCTATGCTTTTCTGAAAACTTCCGGCTGAAGTTTCAAACTTGAGAACAAACAGTGTTTGTGAGGAGGGGTCGGCTGGATGGATGTGTAAAGCGAGATTGGAACTCCAGGTCTGTATTTATCTTTCCCTCTCTCTCCGTGCACACACAATCACAGAGTCGAATCTCTGGATCCGGGATTCCAGACCTCGGCTGGTGCCGAAGAAACGGTTGCCTCCTAGCAGAGGGATTCAGTGCATCTCAGCAAGACTTGGAAGAAACTTTTTGGTAAAAAGAACGTGAGCAACGGCAATGGCCATTTCTGAGCTCTCACTAAAGGCGGCTCCAGGCCAAACACTGTTCCTTTAACCCTCACACCAAATGCAGCAGGGAAGTATTAGGATTATTCCCATTTTAGGAACGAGGAAATGGAGTCCTAGGGAGGCCGCCCGGCCCCTAAGGGGAAGAAGCAGGGTTTGAGTCCAAGTTCCAAAGCTCTTCCCACTAGACCATGCCGTCTATGGAGTATAAAGGAGTCACCGACGTGAGAAAGGGAGGCTTGACTCAAAATTTAAGGGGGATGAAGGAGTCCAGATAAAACTGACTCCACGGAAGGCTCCTTCTCCCACCAGTCCTTCTATTCGATCATTTCTATCAGTAAAACCTCCATCTTTTAAAAGGCCCTCCCTTGACCCCACCAGCCCTCTGGTTACTGCTCCAATCTTGCAAAGTGCCAAGTTATCTGTGTTTGCACGAGAAGGTATGTATGAGAGATGAGCTGGAGGGAGAGGCAGGGGTATCCCCTGGATTGGCAGGACTCTGTGTCCTTGGAGCTGTTGGGGGCGAGCCCATTCTTGTCTTCCTTCCCCCGTTTCTCTCTCTGCCTCCCCAGGAAGGATTCTGTCGAGGCTGGGGCAGAACGAAGAGCTGTGGATGGCCAGACAAGGGTGAGGGCATAGGGAGCCCGGGCCACGAGCTGAGATAGGTGCCTGGGTCCTGCTCACGGGAGGTCCGGCCAGCACGACCTGAGATGTGGTCATTATCCAGACTTTATTCTCCCTCGAACGGTTAGGCCCTGGGTTATGTAATTGGAGTCTGAAGGAAGTCCTAATTTGTAGGAAACCCACAGTATGTGAGATGCGGCGTCAGGTTGTTTAACATACTTTTATTTCATTTACGGCCCAAGCAGTCAAGTAGGGAATGTTGCCTTCGTTTTCTGGAGGAGGACACAGGCACAGGAAGGCAAAGACCAGCACATGTCGAGCCAAAAACTTCAGTCCAAGAAACAGCTTGCGGGGGCGGGGGGAGCAGGTGGGGGGTGGGGAGAACCTGCCTTGCTGGCTTTCTCTCGAAGAGTATTCCGAAGAGTATGTGGGTGGGAGGAAATGGTAGCTTCGGTGGCCACGGCAAACCCACCCACGCTGTCATTTCGTGCTTCACGCCCTTGGAGGCGGACAACCTGACTCCAGCCCCGATACTGGGTCCGCTCACGGGGAACGTGGCACGGTGATCACCAGACCCACGCGTTTCGTAACCCCACATGTCAGGACGAGCACCTGATGCCGTCGTTTTAAACAGGATGTCAAGAAACAAGCGAGGGACTAACCGGGGCAGCCTCTTGATCCGCCCCGCTTGCCGGGGAAGCTTCTCGGAGGAGACCGGGTTTCAGAACGGCTGGGTCGGGGTGGTGGCTGGAAGGGGGTGTGGGACTCAGCGTGCTTTCTCACCTGGCTCTGCTTACCAGCTGTGATTACTAACTTCTCCCAGCCTCAGACTTCCCATCTGTAGAATGGGAACAACCTTTCTTCATAGGGCTGCTGTGGGAGTTAAAGGAGACCCAACATGCAGGGCCCTTGGCACAGCTCCTGGCACAAAAATGGCAGCTCAGTGAATGGTCGCCCGCTGACAGAGAAATGGCTTGGCTTTCAGAAGTGAAGGGAGGGGAGCTATAGCTTAGAGAGGAGGGAAGCTGTTTCTTTGTACCCTCGGACCCGAGAAGGGACAAGGTCAGCCCCTTGCCAGCCCTTCAGGATTCTTGGAGAAGAATCCCAGGAGTTCATGGAACTTCTCCACAGATTCCTGGAGAATTCTGATCCCAAGCTGCTAAAAAAGGAGAGGATGCCTGGATGCGGCTCTTTTCCCTGCGGTTCCTCGTGAAGAGAGGACGAGAGGCTTAGAAACAGCTTCACCCCTTAGACAAGACAGTCTGCAAGAAGTGGAGACCACAAGGCGTGTCCCTGCTTTCAAAGAATGTACTGTGCAGCCAAGAGCACAGAGGAAAATCACAAAGCATGTTATTAAGGATCAGAAGGAATGTTCCAGACAATAGGCGTGTGAACCGTTTGACAGAGACAGATCTCTGGAGTCTGGGGTGCAGCAGGGAAGGCTGAACAGCAAGTGTGGGGTTTGGGCTGGCCTCGGGAAGAAGGATTTTACTAGGAGACAAATGGAAAGGATTTTTCATTTGTTTGTGTTCTTTCCCCAGACGGGGCGGCTGGCATGAGCAAAGGTGTGAGGGCGAGAAACTGCAGGGCATGTTCGGGGGCAAGCAGGTGGCCAATTTTTAAAGGGCAGCCTGGGTCCGGGCAGGGAGAAGAGGCAGGGGAAGTGGGTGATGTTGTGCCTACCAGGCCAGGGCAGGCGGTGAAAGACGGCCAGGACAGGTGTCCGGGAGGCTTGGACTTGACTGTACGGGCGGAGGGGAGCCGTGGCAGGGTCTTGAGCCTGGGAGTGGCCCGTTACAGCTTGGCAGAAGTGTACAAGGCGGATTGTGGGGTCGAGGAGAGGATGTAGCAATGCAGGGGCACAAGAAGTGAGTGGAGACGAGGGCCCAGACTGTTCGTGGCAGCCACGGGCACAGACAGCAAGAGAGAGTGGCAGGTGCCATTGGGAAAAGACCGGACGGGGTGAGGCGACTCCCTGCCCGTGTAGCTGAGGGGAGGCAGGAGTCTGGTGAGACTCCAGCTCTCCAGCTGGAGAGACTAGATAAAAGGTGTCCTAGAACCACGGAAGGAAATGAGGTGTGGGAGAAGGAGCCAAGTGTTCAGGGGAATCTGGCAGGAAACTCGGATGTGGAATAGGGAATAAGGAATCTGGAGTGTGAGACGGGTCCTGAGAAGGTGTCTCCGAGAATCCAGAGACAGTGCCAACAATATCAGACGCTCACTGGGGAAGCCTCAGAGCAGATGCACTCCCATCTTTACCTCCTGGACCCCTCTTCTCCCCGACCCCTCGGTCATGAGTAGAGGCTCCAGAAAACAGCCCCAGCCTTGCCCTGATGCCCTCATCCCAAGCCATCATTTAATTATTTCACGCACCAATAATAGGGGCCATGTAATAATGAGGTTATTGCACCCAACAGCAAGTGAACAGTAAAAAGGTTAATTACATTTGTTTTTTTTAAATCTGTGCAAAAGGAAGATGTTCAAACAGTTGGGCAGACTAATTGAAAGCTAATGTTGTCACTAAATTGAATTTCAAATGAATTTTATATCCATAGTTCACTTTGTTAATTTCATTCTCTGCATCCTGTAATTTGTTGACAGTGATTGATTATTTACGTGAATAATATCTGTGTACCAGGATCATTTAGTGATAGAAAATGCCACCCACGATCGTAACATCAATGAATACCGTTTACTTAAATTTTCACCACCTACTTAGATTGTAAAAGGTACTGGGTTAAAGGAACTAGCCCTGAGATTCAGGGGATCAGAGATTAGAGCGACTATGGGGGGGGTGGGGTGCATGGGCATTGGGGGTGACCTTCACAGTCGAGACTGGATGGATCCCTGTACCTGTAAGACACCAGGCTACACCTTGACGTATTCATGGGTCGTCTGTCACTATTTTTTTTTTTTTTTCCCCCAGCAAAAACAAATCAGAACCACAGACAGATATCTGGGTTTGGAATCCAGGAATCTCTTTTGGATAGATCACTACCTATGCTGGTGATGAAGAAAGCATGACTTGTGTGTGGGGCATGAGGAGGAAAGGTGAAGAGAGGTTTGTGATGGAGTCAGGGTAGTGCTATCTGGATAGAGTTACATGCACCCTCCACTCCTGGGGAAATCTACGAAGAGGACTTGGAATCCGCACACTGAAAATAAGCACCCAAAGTTATGCTAATGTGGGTAGCCGTTGATGACAATTTAAAAAACACTGTTCATCCCTAAATATTCCCGGGGACCTGCCTCCCACTCTTTGCCCAATGGTTTCTGATCCACTCTAGTCCTTGCTGCCTTTTTTATAATAAAGTCTTTTATAATAACGTTTTTTTTTTTTTAATTTGAATCTCCCCCCACACCCACGATGTATGCTTTTTTCTTTTCTGCCCAGTTTCCTTATCATTTGCTGTAGCTCGCTTATTTTGGATTCATGCAGCCTATGTTGCAAATCTGTCTTATCTAGTAAACTGAAAATTATTGCTTTAAAAAAACACCCGCATACACCCTCTCCCACCCTCCAAACAACTTTATGAAATAGCCGCTATTGTAATCTCCATGTTATAACTGAGGAATGGGAGGCCCAGAGAGGTTAAGTACTTGTACTGATTATAAGTCCAACTTTTAGAAAAAAATCTTTTTTTTTTTTTTAAGATCTTAAATTCAAGTTAGTTAACATACAGTGTAGGATTGGTTTCAGGACTAGAATTTAGTGATTCATCACTTACATATCACACCCAGTGCTCATCCCAACAAGTGCCCTCCTTAATGCCCATCACTCATTTAGCCCATCCCCTCCCCCCGCCCCACCTCCCTCCAGGAACTCTCTAGAAAAGAATCTTGCTTTTGGTTCTCACTGTGTAAACCTGGGTGACTGAATTACCCAGCCACTCTGAGCCTCAGTGTTTTCAACCGTAAATAGGGATTCTAATCCCTCCCTGACAGAGCACTGAGTGGGATTAAGTACTTTGCATCATGTCAAATGACTCTTAGCCGGCTCTGAAGACCAGCCCCACCCAGAATGAGACCAGAGAAGCAGAGCACACGAGGGCATGGCAAGCCCAGCTGGGGCATGGGGAGGACTCCAACCTTATAAACATAGGATTGGGCCCAGCGTTCCTGTATTAAAAATGTCACGATCAAAGTTCACTTATTTCCAAAATGTACTATGCTGCAGTGATACATTCACAAGCGTGGAAATCATCTATATACAACATTCTGGCATTGTCTGAAATATCAAGAAATGGCAAACAAACTAAATGTCTACTAACCGAGGGCTGGTTAAACCTTTTAAAGTTTTCTACATACCATTAAATGCTATGCCACTATAAAAAGGAAAAAGTTCTTATGTGCTGGCGTGGAATACCTTTGAATTTCAAATGCCTCTGAGTGAGTTAAAAATTAGAAATAGATGGGATGCCTGGATGACTCAGTTGGTTAAGCACAGAACTCTTGATTTCGGCTCCGGTCACGATCCCAGGGTCATGGGATCGAGACCTCGCACTGGGCTCCGTGTTGAATGTGAAGCCTACTTAAAATTCTTTCTCTCTAAAAAACAAACAAACAAACAAACCAGAGATAGGTGATAGGTCGATAGAGATAAAAAGACAGAGGAAGAGGTATAAAGTCTAGTAGGATAGAAAAGAAATATCAATTGTACTGGGGTAAGGAAGTAAAGAGGGGCTGGATGGACATGGGCTGGAGGAAGGCTTTTTGCTGTAAATCTTCTTGTGCCTTTTGAATTTTGAAAGAGGTGAACGTATGACATATTCGGAAAATAAATGATAATTAGAATCGGAAAAAGTGTACTAACAGCTATTTATTTATTCCTTCACAAAACGAGTGTTGGTGGGACCCCTGCTACATGCCAGACCGTCTTCGAGGTGCTGAGCGCTCAACAGTGAACAAAACAGGCAAGAATCCCTGCCCTTTGGCTTCCATTCCAGTGGGAGAGAAACCATAATAAGTGATAAAAAACATGGTAAACGAAGAATCTAGCACACCAGAGATGATAGAGGCTATGGGGGCAAGAAAGCGGGGTAAGCAGAGTGAGGAATGCTGGGCGTCCACATTTAACAAGGTGGTCAGGGCGGGGTCTGAGTGGTGAGCTCGGGATAGACCAGAAGGAGGCCAAGGAGGGAGCAGAGGATACGGGCGGGGGGCGGGGGGGACAGCCTTCCAGCGGGAGGGAATGGTCAGACAGGGCTCGAAGGGGCAAATGCATAGCTTGGAACAGAGAGGAGGTGGTGGCTGGACTGGGGTGGGCAAGACGGAGAGGAGAAGGCGAGGGGGTCCAGCAGGGGGTGGGCGGGGAGGGGCCAGAACAGATAGGGCCTTTGGGGCCACTGTAAAGAATTTAGCCTCTATTTTGAGTGAAATTGGAATCACTGGAAGTTTTGAGTAGATGGGAGAGATCTGGCTTAGGATTTAACAGGATTGCCCTGGTGTGTAGGAGGGAAGGATGGAAACAGGAGACCAGTCAGAGGCTCTTCCAACAATCCAAGTGCGAGACGATAGTGAGGTACCCGCTTCCTAGGGCCTGCCTTAACAAACTAACACACGCTAGGTGGCTTGAGACAGTCGAAAACTAATGCTCCAACACTTCTGGAGTCCAGGAGTCCCAAAGCTAAGGGGTCAGCAGGGCTGTGCTCCCTCTGAAGGCTCCAGAAGAGAATTCCTCCTTGCTTTTGCCAGCTTCTGGTGGCCCCAGGCATTTCCTGGCACGGGACTGCAAAACTCCGACCTCCACCTTTGTCTTCTCGTGGCCTTCTCCTGCTGTCCCTGTGTCTCTGACCTCTCTCTGCCTCTCTCTTACAAGGACACCTGTCAACAGATCTAGGGCCCACCCTGAATGCAGGATGATCTCAACTCAAGATTTTTTTTTTTTTTTTTTTTGGGAGACAGAGAGCATGTGAGTTGGGGAAGGGCAGAGAGAGAAGGAGAGAGAGAATCTTAAGGGAGCTCCACACCCGGCATGAAGCCCAGCGTGGGGCTTCATCTCACAACGGTGAGATCATGACCTGAGCCGAAATCAAGAGTCAGAGGCTCAACCGACTGAGCCACCCAGGTGCCCCTCAACTGAAGATTCCTAATTACATCTACAAAGACCCCTTTTCCAAATGAGGCCACGGTCACAGCTTCCACATATCTTTGGCGGATAATTCAACCCGCTACCGTGCGCTAGGGCCGGGATGGTAGCAGTGAAAGTCTTAAAAGATTCTTAATATATTTGGAAGAGAGAGCCCAGAGGACTTGAGGTGTCAAGAGTGATTGCACAGGTGTTGGCTGAGCCCCTGGAAGGTCAGAGTTGCCACCAATGAGATTAGAGACGTTGCAGGTGGCTCAGACTAGGGGGAGGGTTCAATCCAAAGTTAGGTCTTTTTTTTTTTTTTTTAAGTTTGTTTATTTTTGAGAGATAAAGAGAGAGTACAAGCAGGGGAGGGGCAGAGAGAAAGGGAGAATCTCATCCACACTGTTGGCACACAGCCCGACGAGGGGCTCGAACTCACGAACCATGAGATCATGACCTGAGCTGAGTTGGACGCTTAACTGTCTGAGCCACCCAGGCGCCCCGATCTGAAGTTCAGTCTTGAACGTTCTGAGCTGGAGATGAGAATTTGGCACCCGGATGGAGATTCAGGTAGGCAGATGGATATATAAATGCCAGGGTAAAGGAGAGAGTGCCAGCCAGCCTTCCTTCCCAACCACCATGGGGCATGAGCACGCCTCCTGCATATATCCTCCAAGTGGCTGATAGGTCATGGCTTCTGTTTCCGTAGACTTCTTTTAACAGTCAGCTCTTCTGGACACACCCATACGTATAAAAGTGTAAGAGCTAGAAGAAGGAAGAAAAAGCCCCTCGCGGTTTGGGGAAACCCCCTTGCACTCACCGGGAAGGACCTGGACCACGGCGCCCCCAAATTCATCTCCACCACAGAAGACAGTTCCCATTTCTGATCTTTTCCTTTCCAAATAAAAGGCCAGCCAGGCACATCGGCTGAGATCAAAACAACGCTGCCAACCTCTGTCCGTTTCTGCAGCTTTCAACCGCCGTTGCCATTTGCTGAAAGACGAGAAAACAAAGATATTGGCAGGTTGTCATGAAATATTTCCTCCCGAAATCCAGTATACTGTATGTGATTCAAATTTGTTTATGCTCTTAAAAGATTAAAATCAATGCTTCTGTTTGTAGCATGGCTGTTTGTTCTAATCAAGTTTACCTTCACCATGAAGGGACTACACAGTCGGCTGAGAGCTTTCTCCGCTCACGAACCTTGGGTGTTTCTGCAGGTGGCTGATGATACCAAGGTTTTGGAATAGACAGGGGTGATCGGTGTGAACAAAACCGAGGTCAAGAGGGTCATCTTCTTTTTTTTTTTTTTACATTTTATTTATTTTTGATAGACAGTGAGAGACAGAGCACAAGTGGGTGAGGGGCAGAGAGAGAGGGAGACACAGAATCTGAAGCAGGCTCCAGGCTCCGAGCTGTCAGCACAGAGCCCGACGCGGGGCTCGAACTCACGGACCGTGAGATCGTGACCTGCGCTGAAGTCGGACGCTTAAACGACTGAGCCACCCAGGCGCCCCTAGCCTCCAACTCTTGATTTCGGCTCGGGTCACGATCTCATGGTTCTTGAGTTAGAACCCCACATTGGGCTCTGTACTGACAGCACAGAGCCTGCTTGGGATTCTCTCTTGTCCTGTCTCTCACCCCATCCCCCTCTCAAAATAAACAAATAAACTTAAAAAATATATATAAAAATAATGTGTGGGGGAGGGGCAATGTAGGAAAACATCAGCAAGGACACAAACCAGTCAGCAGTGGCTCTCTCTGGAGAGTAGGCTAGGAGCGCAGAGAACTCCAACTTTCTATTTTATAAATCCCTATATTGTTTGTTTGAATTTTTTTTTTTTTTACAACAACCAAGCAATACATTTGTAATTTAATTTTTGCAAATCTGGCAGGATAAAGATTTGCAAATCTGGCAAGAGGCTGCTCTTGCCCCCTGGGAAGATCCGATGACCTTCATGCTCTTGCCCCCTGGGAAGATCCGATGACCTTCAGTGTCTTCATCAATGTTGCCATATCCAGGGCCTTCCATGTGTCAAGTGTTTTACTCTAAGTCTCACCTGATCCCCCACCATTGTGCCATAAGCTCCGTACCAGCACCCTCATTTTACAGACGGGGAAATTGCGCTCCGAGAGGGCAGATGGTTGGGCCCAAAGTTACCCAACAAGCAATGGGCAGAGGCAGGAGTCAGGCCTGGGTCTTCCAGAGGCCAAATCTTCCCCTTTACTGGAAAAATGACAGAGCCCCTGCTGCCGAGCTCATTGATGGTAGGGGAGTAGTGGCACTTCCTTGGAGAAGGAGCGTCCCCTCTTTGGCTACTGGGAACCAGCCAAGGAGGTGCCCACAATGAGTTCTCCAATTGTTATTCCTTCGAGCTAACGTCACGTGAGTGCCCACTGCCTGCCTAGCTCTGCCATGAACGCTTAACATCTGTTAACAGATCCGTCGCGACAACCCCATTTTGTAGAGGAGAACAGCGAGGCACAAAAAAGCTCCCCCAAAGAGAGAGAATCTGATAAGCCGCTCACTGCTGGCTTTGTACAAGCTGCTGAGCAGCTCAGCGCCTTGCTCGCAATTACTCCCAACGCAGCAGGAACAACACGATACAAATTCCTCGGTGATCAAACAGGATCGATTGGAAAACGTGGGCCAGATGGCAGTGGAAGTAAGTAGATTCGCCACCATTAAGCGAGATAGTGGGTGCTGTGGTGCCAAGGAGAGTGCCTGGCACAGTGTGTGTCCTCCTGGACAAGCAATTGTTTGGTCTCAGACCACAAGCAAGGGGCCAGGTGCCTAGGATGGGCAGTAGGCGGGGACCACACTGATCCTTGAGTTGCAGGATGCAGGCATACATCCAGAGGTGAAACAGGGATTTAGAGCCAAATACACCATCCGATCTGGAATCGATTTAGGAATTCCAATCCAGAGCTGAGAATTCAGATGTAGTGATGGGGGTGAAGCCTGGGGTGTCTCCTCGGTCACTGCGCAGAGCTGCAGGAGGGGTCTCTGCAGTGGGTGGGACTTGGGGATGAGTGAGTTAACAGGCTTGAGCTCACAGTATGTGCCCAACGCAGGCTAGTCGCTTTCCATCCTGAAGCCAAGGAGTGTTATTAGCGCACTGGTGAGATTTGGGGGTGCCTTAGAATTCCATATTTCCAGCCAATGTTAAAGCCCTCTGAACTGGTCAGAGTTCATCGGGGTATTGGGCCCAACGGGTGATTTCACGGAAGCGGCATTGTTCAAAGCTGTGCACAAAAGTGGGTTAGGAAGAAACAGACAAAACTCTCCAAGACAGAATGGGGACCAACAGGGATGGGTGCAAAGGCACACAGAGAGGTTCAAAATATCATGGCACAAGATGGCTGGAGAGGCCGGGCTGGACAGCACTTTACATGAAGGCTTGAAGTTACTTGGCCACAAATCCCATAGGAACTTAAAACAGAAAAGGACACAGCTGCGAGGAAAGCTATTGCAAATGTAGCCGGCATTCCTAGAAGTGTAGTGTGGAGGGGAAGGGAGGGGAGGGGTGGGGAAGTCCCTCTCCCAATTCCTCAGGACTGGCCAGACCTCACTGGGGTTTGGGGTCTGGCGGGTGAACAACGACGGCAGCAGTTGTAAACCCGCAGCCCAGGGGCTGGATCCAGCCCGTAGGCACATTTTGTTTGGCTTACACGATGCTGTAAAAAACGAAACCCACAAAAAGGGATCTGATAAAAATCAAAAAATTTCAAATAGAAACCCAGATTTCCAGCAGCGTTGGAAAGCTTCGGAGATCTGGCAGCCTCCCTCAGAGACGACTCCAGGCTGGATCCGAACAGCAACGGCTTCCTTCAGACCAAGCATTTGCTTGCCCGTTTGCACAGTGCCCGCCACACACGGTCGTCTCTGACGGTGAGCTTGAGGGATGGTTGCCTTTTATCACTGAATTTGCAGAGAAAAACTTCTTTGTATCCCTGTCTCTATGAAAAGCGGGTCGATGGCGGAGTGAGGCGGCAGCCGAGATTTTACTGGAGTTGGCCTGCTCTTTTTGCGTCTGTGACTAGCCCGGCGTCTGCAGAAGCCTGAAGTCACGGTGTGACAACAGTCCACACAGAGGAAGAGGCACAGCATCTTGGAAGGGTCACACTGTAGATAATCAGCCTGGCGAAGAGTAAGGCTCAGAGAACACACAATTGTGGAGAGCGGATATTGGAAGGACAGTCATAGGTAGAGGGATTGGCCTGTGTGCTGCTTTGGTGGGCAGACCAGATGATACAGACGTTAAAACCACGTTTCCTTGGGGCGCCTGGATGGCTCAGTCGGTTAAGCGTCTGAGTCTTGATTTCGGCTCAGGTCATAACCTCACCGTCGTGAGATCGAGCCCTGCCTTGGGCTCTGTACTGACAGTGTGGAGCTTGCTTGGGATTCTCTCTCTCCCTCTGCCCCTCCACCACTTGTGCTCTCTTTCTCTCTCTCTCAAAATAAATAAATATTAAAAAAAAAACAAAATAAAATCATGCTGACTTTTAGAGATATGGTAAAAGTAAAATTAAAGAGAATAAACGATTTTCTAGAACATTAGGCATGTAGCAAACCCTCAATAAATGTTAGCTATTATTATTTGCAACTGGGTGAAAGGTTGGATAATTTATTTCTACGAGCATGGCCAAATCCTAGCTCTGTGATTTTATGTCTCATTCATCTCCATTTCCTCCCTCCAAGAAGTTGCTAAAAAGAAAGAAAATGAGTTAATTTCAATCTCATTTTCTTTTATCGCTCCTCTCCCACCTCCCATCAAGACACTTCTAACTTCTGAAACGGCCACAGGCTAACTCTGTGAACTACAGGCTTTATCTTTAGCTCCTTCTATGGCCTCTTCCTTTGTGCCAAATACCCTGGAAGTCAGCGAAGGTTTGCAGAAGGTGCGCTCATTTGAAAATGTTTGCTCATCTCTTTTGCTTCAGATTTCAAGTTGATTGCCCGGAGACCTTTTATCAGTAGTGATGATACCAATGGGCTGAATCAAGTTCAAGATCAATCGGCTTCTTATGAAATGAATATGGAAGCAGCAGACAGACGAACATGAAATGTCGAGCCTTTAAACTGAGACAAGAGACTTCTTCCTCTGAGCGCGGGGTAAGTATGTGCTGGGTGTAGGCAATGCGGGGCCTGCGGTTTTATGGCTAAATTTGGCAGGGAAGGAAAAAATTGTGAGAAGAAACACAAATTTCTTTTCCTAGCAGAAGCTGGCTGTGGCAGACACGGCAAAATATAAACCCATTCCTCCTTCCTCCTTACTAGTTAAAACCCCAGGTTGGGTCAGGATGTGAATGTGCCTAGTCACACTTCCCTACTCCCCGGGGCAGATTGTCCTTATTGGCGACACAAAGGCTGACTTTTGTTACAGGAGTTGATAAACCTCCTACTCGAGTCACTGTTTATCAGATGTTCTGTTACCTCCAGCCAATCGGGGTCTCTGCAACACTCAGATCCTCAACTGGGTGTCCAACAATTCAGTTCTGACACGGTCTACCCAGAGTTAGCATCAGACCCCACAGGTTAAAGACTCAGCCTCACAAACCTGCCCCCTACTTCCGGTGCCAGTCATGAGTCCTGGGCCGTCCATACTGCTAATCAACCAGCTATATACATTGGGGGCGGCACTGTCCCCTCGTCAGTTTTGCTAATTTGCTAGAACCGCTCACAGAATTTTACTTGTGTTTACTGGTTTATTATAAAAGCTCTAGAACTCAGGAACAGCCGAATGAAAGAGGTGCCCAGGGCAAGGTCTGGGGGGTGCCTATGGAGCTACCAAACGCTCTCAGCACTTCTAGGAGTTTACCAACCCGGAAGCACCTGCAACGGTTCAGGGGCTTTTTGATTGAAATCACTGGCCATTCATGATGGAACTCAATCTCCAGCCCCTCTCCCCTACCTGGAGGTGAGATGGGGCTCAAAGTTCCACTCCTCTAATCAAGCCTTGGTCTTCCTGGTTCCAGCCTGAAGCTAGCTGGGGTGGGGAGCAGTCATCCGTCACTGCATTAGCAAATAAAAGACGGTATCATTCAAGAGATTCCAAGGGTTTTAGGAGCTCCTGGGCTAGGAACCAGAGACAAAGACCAAGTGAATTCTATCAGATTCATAGGCCAGCTACTTACTAGGTGTTTCCCTTCACTGTCTAACACAGTACTCCAAAACTTAGTGGCTTAAAACAACCACCTTTTAAAAATGTTTATTTTTGAGAGAGAAACAGAGGGAGACACCGAATCCAAAGCAGGCTCCAGGCTCTGAGCTGTCAGCACAGAGCCTGACATGGGGCTTGAACCCACGAACTGCGAGATCATGACCTGAGCTGAAGTCAGACGCTTAACCGACCGAGCCACCCAGGCGTTCCCTAACAACCACCATTTTATTTTTTCTTGTGAAATAATGAGGCTCCGCTGGATGATCCTTCTGCTGGTTTCTCTAGGGGTCTCATGTGGTTGTGCTTGGCTGGCATCTTGGCAGTCACAGGTGAAAACCGGGGGCTCCTATCTCTATGGTCTTTCCACATGTCTTTTTACATGGCAGCTGGATCCCAAGGATAACATTCCAATCTACAAGGACTTGTCAAGCCTTTGCTTGCATTATGCTTGTTAATGACCTACTAGCCAAACCCAGAGTCGCTGTGCGACCAGGTTATAGTCTACCGCACCAGGAACGTTGTGGAAAGAATATATTCTTTACATAGGGGATAGGACTACATTAACCCCCGGGTCCCTTCTAGATAGAAGATTCCTTCTTTTCACAGTGTCTTCCACGATTCCATCCTTCTTTCCTTTCTTCCTCTTTTCTTCTTACAACTAACCCTCACCCCCAAAAAGGCAAAAAATGTGCCACGTTTCCACAAAAGCAGCTCAGTGACTTAGAATCTAGGGATTAGGACCTGAACTCTTTAGGGTTATAAACTGATAGGCTACAGACATGTTTTTTTTTAATTGTTTAACTGAATTTTTTTTATTAAGTATTTTTTAATGTTTATTCATTCCTGAGAGAGAGAGAGAGAGAGAGCGCACAAGGGGGGTGGGCAGAGACAGAGAGAAGGAGACACAGAATCCGAAGCAGGCTCCGGGTTCTGAGCTGTCAGCATAGAGCCCCACGAGAGGCTCAAACTCACGAACCATGAGATCGTGACCTGAGCCGAAGTCAGAAACCTAACCGGCTGAGCCACCCAGGTGCCCCACCTACAGACACGTTTCGATTGGAGCTCATTTTTTTTAAAGTAGGGAAATTTCAAACAAACAAACACAGACAGACTCAAAGACTACGAACACACCAGTGGTTGGCAGGTGGGGGGCAACACGGGTGAGGGGGATTAAGATGTACAGACTTCCAGTTAGAAAAGAAACTTGTCCCGGGGACGAAAAGGACAGCATAGGGAACACAGACAATAATGTAATAACATCATATGGTGACAGATGGTAAGTACACTTACCGTGGTGAGCATTCTGTAACGTATCTAAGTGTTGAATCGCTAGGTATTAAACTTGAAACTAATATACTATTGTTTGTCAACTCTACTTCGATTTTTTTTTTATTTTTTTTTTATTTAAAAAAAATTTTTTTTTCAACGTTTTTTATTTATTTTTGGGACAGAGAGACAGAGCATGAACGGGGGAGGGGCAGAGAGAGAGAGGGAGACACAGAATCGGAAACAGGCTCCAGGCTCCGAGCCATCAGCCCAGAGCCTGACGCGGGGCTCGAACTCACGGACCGCGAGATCGTGACCTGGCTGAAGTCGGACGCTTAACCGACTGCGCCACCCAGGCGCCCCTCTACTTCGATTTTTTAAAAAACTGGGAACTTTCGCGTGAGAATTCAGATTCGCAGCTTCCCTTGGAAATGGGAAAGAGCAAGGAGTTTCTGGCCTCCCCTTCCTCCATGGCAACAACAGGCAAGGGCTGCTGGGGCTTCCCTTTTCAGGAGGGCCACGGCTCCCCAGCTCACCAGGCTCCCCACAACGGATTCCAATTCGACTTACCTGCCTCACTCCTTCCTTTTATGTGGCAGGCCTCCGAAAGTTTTTGAGTGGCAACCCCTGCTTGAAACTAATTCTGAATTTTCTCTCTTTCACCATACCTCCTCCCCCCGCCCCCACAATTTATCTCCTCTCTGTAAAATGTGCTCATTGTTATTTTCCACTCACTCACTCACTCACCGTAATTCCGTTATTGTGCTGGGCCCGAAGTCTTGCCCCGCTTGAGGACAGCTCAACAAAAACAACGCCTTGCCTTTTTGTTTAAGCAGTGCCCAAAATCCCACCTCCTCTTAAAAGCCCTTGCTTGACTTAATAATGGTAGTGGATTCATCTGGATTCAACCACGTTTGCATTCAGGACCCAGGATCCAACGCCTTCGTAATGTCTCCGGTCAGAGCCCGATTACAAAACCCTCCAGAAGTTGGTTGCTTAACTGAGCCACCCAGGTGCCCCTCTGCTGCCTTTTTTAGATTTTCCAGAGTCCCTCGTGGCAGCAGGTTAGTGAGTCCCAAAGTGGCTCAGCATCGGTACCACCTGAGGACTGGTTCCCGGCTCACCCCCATCCCCACGTGAATCAGCCGGTCTGGGCTGGAGCCTGGAAGTGTGCACCTGTAACAAGCTCCCCAGGGGACGCTAGTGATCGCTTACGTGATCACTTGTAGAAAGTACCTGCTAATGGGCTCATCTCTTTCTACCCACCACGAAGCGCGGGGTTGGGAGGGCAATCTGGCACTCCAGTTCTTAGAAAACCACTTTCGAATCCCACTGGTTTTGGAGGGGTACTGAGTGCTGTGGGGCTTCTGCGAGTCATACACCGAACCACTTCTGCGGGCAAACTACAGCTCTCCGGCCCAAATGCCCTCGCTGCCAAACTGTTTGGTAGGCCTGCCCTTTGGGGTTTTTTTGTAATGGCATTTGACCCATAATATGCTTTCTGCCTGGCCACAGGGGATTGTTTGCAGACCTTCTGGAGGGTTAATAAATAAATGATGGGCTTCTTTCTGGCCACGGGAAACCGTCTCAAGGTCAATGCTATTGCAGAGCAGGGCTTTATAGAGCTTGCTGAGATTAAAAAATCATCGGCTCCCACTAACCACATCCCCTCTTTTCTGAAACTTTGAAGCTTTGCTGCTGCAAAAAGAAGCACAATTAAGCCTCGATAAAATTTTAATAGCGGGAATTATGCACTCTGCAACCAGCCTACAATTAGCCGTTGCTATGCTACGGGCAGAACCTAATCACGATAATGAGGCAAACAAAGGGAGGGAATTAATCAGGGCTATAAGGTTAGAGCACAGCCGGTTCCATCTCGGGAGCACTGATTTCTGAAACACAGCAGTGGGGCCCCTGGGAAATCTCGGTCCTCCGCAAGGTTAGATTAGCTGGTGTGGGGTGTGTGTGTGTGTAATCTTCTGAGTAAGGAAGGCACCGAGAGTGCAATATCATTCCTACACCACCACGAGGATGCATTCATTTTAAAACATGACGATGCCCCTACTCTGTGCAGGAAACCATGCTAGGTTCCGCGGAAGAGATATTGCTACGCAACACACGAGCCCGGCCCTCTAGGACTTTGCTACTCCAAATGTGCCCCTTGGATCAGCAGCATGGGCACCCCCGGGGGCTTATTGGAAATGCAGAATCTCGGGTCTCACCCAGACCTCCTGAATCACAGTTGGATTTTAGCAAGATCCCCGGGTGACCTGGGTGCACACCAGAGAGGAGACACTCTGCTCTAGAATTCTGCCAGGTTCTGTGTGAGGCATTCGACATGTATGGCTATCTCATTTAATCTTTGCCATAACCCTACGAGCTTCCCCCCCATTATGCTTGTGAAGAAGCTGAGGCTCGGGGAAGTTAAGAAACTTGCCCAAGGTCACCGAACTAGCAGCAGGAGATAGTCACATTGTAATTCTGGGGTCTCCTGATGGCAAAGCCCGGGGCCTCACCCTCTGGTCCGAAGTGCCTCCTATCACGGATGGACGCAGGGTGAATAAAAATAATCACAGTTCAGATCTGGGTTTGACAGAGGGTCACGAGTGAGTCCAAAAGGGAAGATGGTTTTAAGAGATCATAAAGGGGGTAGTAGTCCCTTTTGGTTGGGGTGAGCAAGGATGGAGGAAGTAGCCTGTGAGCTGGGATTTGAATGATACATGGGAATGACACAGACATAAGGGTGGGCAGGGTGTTGCAAGCAGCATGGTCTAAGCAAAGCACAGTGACTAGAAGGCATGGAGAGTGTCCGTGGGGCTAATGAGCAGAACACTTGGGTGTGATCCAGGTGTGAGGTAGGGCGGGCTTATGGTAGGCCTTGAATGTCAAGATAACTCCATTAGGAGGTGATGAGGATCCATGGTTGGTGTCTGAGCTGGGGGGGTGTCACGGTCAGGCCAAGCCCTGGAAAGAGCTCTCCTGGATGTTATAAACGGCATAGAGAGGAAGACCAGAGGGCAGACTGAGAGCGCAAGCCACCGTGGGGTCCTTGGGGTCTGAACTGGGGGTGTCAGTGAGATAGGAAAAGAAGGGGTGCCAAGAGATCCTACGTGGAGTGGGGGGACAGGGCACTGGGACGAGTCAGAGCCTCTGACTCCAGACTCCGCCCCTGGTGACTGGGAGGGCACCGAGTCAGAGGGAAAGATGATTTCAGGAGAAAAATGGCGTTGCGATCCGAGATGTATTGCGGCAGATGTGATTCGCAACCTCCCATCCGTGACATCAATGCTCATCCAACAGATGTTTACTGGGAGGGACAGCAAAGTGAATGAGGCGTAGAAGCGAACCAGTGACAGTTTACAGTAACGAGCACCACGTGGCCCGAGCTCAGTGCTTTACAGGCATCGCCCTACTGGCCCCTCCACAGCCTCCCAAAGTCCCTCAGAACCCAGGATGTATATTCTAATCACCTAGGGAGCCTTAACAAAAACACCAGGACCCAGTGCCCACGCCCTAAAAGATGTATGCACAGTCACTGAGTTGAGGGAGGGTCCTGGGCCAAGGTGGTGAGAGTATCAGCTGAGTCTCAGTGAAACCTCCAATTCTGTCCATGTTCTTCAGCCAAAGAGCACCAGGAGCACATCCGTAGTTAAGCAAGTGAATGCACTTGGCTTTGATGGGCGACTTGGACGGGGCGGGGGGGGGGGGGGGGGTGCATCTCAGGAAGTGGGGGTTGCTCTAGATTGGATGGGGGGGCAATGACAGCAAGTGGGGCAACGCTATGAATATCTCAATAGAGCTCCTCTAGGGGAGGGGAGACTGGAATGAAGACAAAGTTGAAATCGTCAAGAGGTAGTCACTCGTCATGGCCAAGAGGGTGACTGACTGCTGGGTGGCAGAGTGATCTTGTTTTGTCTGTGCTTAAACAAAATGATGGCGTGGCCTTGCTTCGTCTCATTTCATCTTGGTCTCAGTGCAAACTTGTCCGAGGTTGGCGTTCTGTGAAACCGTGTTGATCTAATAGGAGCTTAGCCTGGCTTGGCTCCGCGTGTCAGGCCGGCTTCCGAATGTCAGGTCGCCACTGTTTTCTCTCCCCGGACCAAACCCTCCCATCCATCCTCCTTCCCAGCCAGCGGCAAAGGAAAGTAGAGGGGAAGTTAAGAGTGAGGAAGGTGTGCGGCTCAGGAAGTGAAAAGAAGAGGCAGAGAAGGAAACGGTGCTGGTGGGCACGGGGACAGTAACCCGATGAACGAGTTCCGCTGCCCAGCTCCAAACCAACCCCACCTCAGCTGAACACGGGTGGCTGGGCCGGAAAGGGCCCCGACTGAGCATCAGCACGAGGTGAAGCCATTCGTTAATGTTTCACTGCCCTGCAGCCCAGCCCTCACGTGTCAGCGGTGACCTTGCAGCCCACCAGCACCCCCCCTCAAAGCAAGCACTCTTTCCCGCCATCTGTTTGGCATCGAGCGGCTGGTGATGCTCAGCTTGGTGTGAAGGGGGACCTGCTCACGGAAGGGGAGGCGAGCAGGCGGCTCCGAGAGGATCCAGGGAGCCAGGCCCGCAGCCCTGTGCGGGAGGGGGCGGGGAGAGGGGCGTGTGCGCATGCGTGTTCTCTCCGGCTTAGGGAAGTCTTGGCCAGACTAGGCCCGTTGACGCACAAGGTGTGTGGGCTGAGGGCTCTCCCCGAATCTGGAGTCCGGCCCCCTGAGCAGGTGTCTGCAGCCTCCCTGTCCCTACTCCAATGTACCTAGAGCGGGAGGAGAAGGCACCGGAGCCCTCTGATGCTCCTACTGGCTCAGGGGCTGCCATCTGGGAGGCCTGTGTCATTCCTCCACTTTGGGGCTGGCTCTGGGGAACTCTGATGATTCAAGGGCTGTGGAGGCCACAGAGTCCAGGTGGCCCCAAACCTGCCACGTCTGTTATGTCTTTTGTGCCTTGGCTCAGGCTTTCCCTCTTCCTGAAAAGCTGGCGCCAACCGGGCCCCAGCTACCCTTAGGACTGAGTGTAAATGCCTGCTTCCTCCTCCAGAGTCAATTATCCCCTCCTCCGTGCTCCCAGAGGGAGGCCATTGCCCCTGCTTCTACGGAGAAACTCCTTGCGTTGTGTTTGTTGTTATGTGTTCCTCACTTGAGTGTCTCTCCTACCTACAGGGAACGGGCTTATTTATCACTTGGTCCCCAGCCCCTGGAACTTGGCCAGACTCACAGCGGACATTTGGTAACTGTTTGGGGGAGGCGAGGAGAGAGAACTCGACCGCCATTCTCAACTCCCAGCAGAGTCCTGGGGGGCGGGGGGGCGGTGAGGGAACTGTAGAAGTCAGCCCTGGTTGCTGTTGAAGGCAGGCAGCGGGCTTCCCATCTGGGCCAAGCCACAGCCGGTCACCCCTGCTCCCTTCTCTTCCCATCTCACTGGGGCTTTTACGGAGTCGAGAGTAGATAAGGCAGACGTGGGAGAGTTCCAAACTCAGGAAGAATCTAGGCCGCAGGAAGCAGCAGGTGTTCTGCTGTTAGTTCAGGAGAGCCTCAAAGGAAGGGGTGACTGGCAGGTGGCTCCCCTGTTAATACAATTTTAATCCACAACTTGGCTCTCCAGAGCCAACTCCTCAGCAAAGCCCCAGAGACAAACAGAACCAAACCATAAACCTAAAGCAAGATTCTCAGGGCAATAAGATGGGGGGGCTTGGGGGCTAGGAAACATTACTCACCCCCTGGGCTCCCTCGGGGGGGGAAGCAGAGTTAGATTCAGTGCTCGCCTGGGGTGGCCGCATCCCTGGGCAGGTGCAGTATGAGGCCGTGTCTCCCGGCCCCTGTCAGGGCCTCTGCAGGGGGACCTGCGCTCTGTGATGTTTAGGTGGAGCCGGTCTCCTCTTTGCAAACAAATGGTGCGTCCCTCCAATTATGCACTTCAGCACCCGAGCCTTTGAGCCTTTGGTGGGGACGCTAAGTGAAAGTGACAATCAGCACACGCATAATGATTCACAGCATTTGTAATGGGTGAGACACATCAAGAGACTAGGGAGAGGCAGGGAAGGTAGGAGGGATTTCTGTTCTCAGCCGGAGATGAGCGTGGTGGTCGGCAGCTCAGTACTCAGCAGCCTGTCAAGTCCTACCTCAGGCCGTGTCAGGAACCACAGAGGCTCCTTTCAGAAGTTCTGGGATCCAGCCAGGGGCAGGGAGGAGGTGGGAGAGAGTTGGGAATAGCATTTGAAATGTTTGCCGGAGCCCATCCCCATGGCGCACAGGGGCAAGATCTTGGCAGCCGTGATCTCAAAGAGGCGAGGGAAGAGCTGGATGTCAGACAGGCCAGGGTTCAAATCCCGGCTCTACCCCAGCTAGGTCTGTGATCTTAGACAAAGCATTTGAATTCCCCAAGCTTCTGTTCCATCATCTGTAACAGAGCTCATGTCCCTCCTCTGAAGCTGTTGGGATTTGGATTAAAAGAAAGGAGGAGCGCCTGGGTGCCTGCGACTTCGGCTCAGGTCATGATCTCATGGTTCATGCGTTTGAGCCCCGCGGCAGGCTCTGTGCTGACAGTTCGGAGCCTGGAGCCTGCTTCAGATCCTGTGTCTCCCTCTCTCTCTGCCCCTCCCCCCCACATGCTCTATGTCTCTCAAAAATGAATAAATGTTTGGGAAAAAAAGTGAAAAATAATTTAAAAAGAAAGAAAGGAGATGGCCTGGGCCACCTGGGTGGCCCAGTGGGTTAAGCGTCCAACTCTTGACTTTGGCTCAGGTCATGATCGCGCCGTTCGTGAGATCGATCCCCGGGTCTGGGGCCTGCTTGGGATTCTCTCTCTCTCCCTTTCTCGCTGCCCCTCCCCCGCTCTCAAAATAATTAAATAAATATTTTAAAAAAGAAAAAGAAAGAAAGAACATGGCCCATAGGGAAGGAGGGAGCACAGCTTGGCCTACTGGAGCTGCCCAAGGAAGTTCCCTTCCCTCCACCCCCCTGCTTCACAGGCTAGGAGCATGCCCCACCCCCCACCCCCCATGCCCTCCCTCCCCATACACTAGACAGCCTAGTTTCTCACAGCATGAATTACCTAGGAATTCTCTTGCATCTAGACACTCTGTGAGTGTGTGCTTGGCAGAGAGGAAGCGGCTGGTTTGAGGCGCTGGTTGGTGGGTTCCAAATATTGGCTGTCCTCTGTGTAAAGCAGAACTTCTAATTTGCCCTAAAGAATGGCCATCCAACTGCCCGGAGGGCCTCAAGCTGGAGCAGGCTGGGAGTAGATAAGAGTCTCTCCTTTCCCATCACGATTTTATCGACTGTAATCGCCTCTCTGTCCAGACTTCCAGCCTCCAAGTTTTCAGCTTCAAGTGATTCATCTCAAAGGCCACCCCCATGGGCCCCTCATCTGCTGTTTAATTGGAGAAGGGGGTGCTGGAGGCCCCAGAGCCTTAATTGCATTTGTTAATGGGTAGGTGCAATTATCCCTGCCACACTCCTGCACACTGCCAGGCAGACAGAAGATGATTAAGGGGATCTTTAAAACTCCAGCTCCCTACAGCCCTCTCCGCTAATTGAGCAGTGGAGGAAGCGAACTTGAGCTCCCCCACTCCTTTCTTTAAATTAACTCCTGGCTCCCAAGTCCTCCTCAGAGCAGTGCATTGGCCACATGGCTCAGAGCATTCTGTTCCAACCCCATCTGTCACCCGTCACTTAGGCACAGGGCCCAGCCAGATCATCAGTGGGTCCATCCATCACCCATGGACTGGGAGTAGCAGACTGGGGCTGGGGGGTACCTTTACGGCCCCCAGAGGGTGATATCATCCAAGCTGATTTAACTGAGAGGTGACCTGAGAGTGGCCCGCTGTCCCCTGCCTTGGACCACCTGTGCTCAATCTGGACTGCCACAAGTGTCTAGTGACCGGTCCACCGTGCCCTGATTTAGTGTATTCTCCACCTGGCAGCCAGAACAGAGTGATCAGCTTGCATCATAAACAGGGTCAAGCACTCATGCGAAAATGCCTTAACAGCTTCCCACCTTTCCCGCGATGCAATCCAAGCACCATGGCTGACGAGGCCCCCGGGGGCCTGGTGCCTGGCACGCTCTCCATTCTCAACCTGTATCCTCTGGCCCTTGGCTACTAAACTCTAGCCACACTGGTCTCGTCATTCCATTTCCCAAACACACTGAGTTCCTTCCAGCCTCAGGGCCTTCGCACATGCTCTTTATACTTCTGGGAAGAATTGCCTTCACACCTCTCATGGTCAGCCCCTTCCTATCCTTTAGCTCTCCCTTTAAATAGATGTTGCTGAAGAGAGGACTTCTGTCCTATGACTGCCATATCTTGATTTCCCGCTTCCTTATTCCTTTTTTTAAAAATACTTGTTTCCTTCAAAGCATATATTACAATTTTCAGTATTTTCATTCTGTTCTTTTGCTATCTATTTTTGCTGTGGTTTGGGTCTCACTAGACTATAGCTCCATGAGGTCAGGATCTTCCTTTAGTTCACTGTTGTATCCCACACGCCTATCGGAGTGCTTGGTACTTCCTCATTGAACAAACATTTATTGAGCACCTACTATGTGCCAGGCACTCCCTCAGGCATGAGGGATACAGCAGTGAACAAACAGGAGAGAATCCCTGCCCTCCTGGAGCTTATATTCTAGAAAGGACAGGAGAGGCAGGCCATAAACAATGACTATAATAAGTAAATTATATAGAATATTAGAAGGTGACCGGACTTTTTCTGTCAACCAAGGCTGATGCTAGACAGTTGTCCATGATCCTGGGAATTAAATATTGGGTAAGAAGCTAACGAGAAAAGGAATGTGTGTGTGTTGGGGTGCTGAAGGATGATCAGTTAACAGGGTGGACATAGGTGCATTTTGTTCCCATGAAAGCAGACAGGTTAGCTTACACCTTCTTTCTTCTGGGTGCCCGTCTCCTCACTGCTGCTGGCCCTAGCTTTTCTCAGAAGCGCCCCCTCTGTGCATCTTCTATCCCCTTCTTCATTCCCCGTAGGAAGTCTCCCACCCTGCGTGCCCATCACCACGGGATGGTCAGGGGAACTTGGGCTTTGGCCTGCCTGGCATTCGTTCCCCTTTCTTCTGGAAGCCGCATCCCGAGTTTAATTTGGAGACCACTCCCGCCCCCATGAGATACAGGTTTGGTAGGACTGTCGATCACAGCGTCTGCCCTCTCCCGGCCAACAGGTGGCACTGGCCCCAGGCCTGAACCCGAGTCCTACGTGGAGAAACAGGAAGATTTCAAAACAGTTTATTCATTCCGACGAAATGACTGTCCATTCGTTCCTGCCCCACCCCGGGTCCTCAAAGCCACCCTGTTCCTGTCCTTATCAGTCATGTGTCTCACTTGTTTCTTTCTGGAGCTGCACCACCGTCCTTCCGTCCACGCCTCCTTGTTCACCGTGTGGGGGCTGGTCAGTTTCAGTTGTTGGCGGCCAGAGCCCCTGACCCCGTGTTGACCGCGGCTGGCTGCATCAGTGCAAACGGATGTGACTGCAGATCAGTGCTCTTGTTGGCTGGTGGGCGAACTGGGGCTAGAAGCCGATGCCTTTGGGCCTCGGTTTCCTTGCCGGTAAAATGATAGTAACAGCGCGTTCCTCGCTGGACTGGAGGTGTTTGCCTGTGAAAAGTGCCCGACGGCCCTCTCCCCTCGTCTTTGCCCCGACCTCTCACACAAGTCCAGGAGGAGGAGGAGTGAAGTGATGGAGGCAGCAGGTCCCCACAGAGGTTGCTATGGGAACCCCAGCCACATGTGCAGCATCCTGGAGTGGGGCGGGGGGGTGGTGCGCAGCTGCTGGGGGGCTGGCGGCAATGACGCTGCGCTTTGGGGCAAAAAGGCCCAGCTGTTCCCGTCCCCCCAGGTCCCAACTTGGCTCGGTTCACGGGACTCGGAACAGAGCAGCTGTTGAGCTTGGGGAGAAGGGAGGGGGACCGGACTCTCCGTGGCTCTCGCCTTCCAGTCTCGGGGGAGGCTGGGAGGGAGAAGGCGCGGTGCTCAGCTCAGAATCCTCGGACGGCAAACAAGCCTTCAGAGAGCCGTGTAGTCGATCAATCCCACAGCGAACCATCAGTGAGTCAGTCCTGGAAGCCCGGCACTAAACTGAGTAGGCAGTGAGGGGGACGAGAATCAGAAAACAGTGGTGGGAAGACCTCAGTGGAAATAAAAATAGACGCTGGCAACAGTAAGCTTGGCTATTATTGATGGAGTTCCCACCATGCGTTAGCCACTCAGCCCAGCTCTTTACTTGCATCCCGGTGACAGCCCCCACCAGTAGTAACTGCAGCAAGATGCCCCTTCACCCGCGCGGAGGCGGAGCTCAGAGTCACGTGCGTGCCCGAGGATCACCTAGCCGGGCGAGATCACCTCGTGTGAGGTGAGCATCATACAGGCCAATTCATTCCCTGGCCCGCACCCACAGTACGTTTTGGGCTTCGTATCAGCCCTGCTGGGAGCTCCGCGGGAGAGGCTGGTGTGCACACCGGTGACAGCGACACCGGTGAGGGCCAACCAAACGCCTATGAAAGCGGTGGGGCAGGACGGCGGCCGTGCCTTGAATATCGGGGTGAAGTGGAGAGATGCGGGGCCTAGAGGGATGGCCGAGTGGTAGCTTAGCAAAGGAACCACGACGGAAGCCGGGAGGAGGGAGCTTCCCGCGGCGCGCGCGGTATGGTCGCAAGTGTGGTGCAGGGCGGCTTCCTGCAGGAGTCCCTCGGCTGGAGCGCCAAGTGCGTGGGGCTCCGTGCCAGCTCATGCCACGAGCTGAAGCCAGATCGCAAAGGGCCTTTTCTGGGAGGCCAGAGGATTTGAACTGCATCTGGGGGGAAAGGGAAGGCGGCAGATGGGTTTTAAGCAGGGGAGTGATGGGATCAGATCTGCCCGATACCCACACAGCCCCTGCTCTTGTGTCTAGGGCCGGAAGAGAGGTGGGGACCCTGTGGCTGTCGTCCAGGGGTCCAAGTGGGGGGTAAAGGGAGCCAGGGCCGTGGGAGGTGGGGAAGAGGACGGTTAGGTGAGACATTCGGGGAGGGAATCAGTAGACCCTCGGGGGCAAGACGCTGAGGACAAGATTACGTTCTTTGCCAGGAACCTCTGGGCGTGTGTCTGTGCGTCTGCGTGTGACGGTGTGCGTCTGTTTACGTGCGTGTCACGTGTATGCGTGCATGTGCGTACGTGCACGTGACGCTGCTCTCTGGACGCACGCTGGGGCTCGCACGCACCTGTGTCCGGCAGCTTCCGGATGCTCTCAGGCACATTTGCACGCACGACCGTATCTGTGTGTCTGTCTCATGGTCTGTGTGTCCACCTGCTGCTCCCAGTCCAAGGGCAAAGCCCCCGCCCCTCACGCTCTGGGCTCAGTGGAGCACTCAGTGGAGCACTCCGTGTGCCACGCACCTCCAGCGACTTAAGCTGTAGACGCTCCCACTGCTAAAGCGAGATGCACCTTCTGTCCCTGTTTGATCTGCAACGTGAACCCCGAGGCAGTTCTTCAAAGGGAGCACTGGGGGTGGAAAGAAAGGAGGCACACATCAGGATTAAAACTGCGAACTGACCGTACCCCTGCTCAGCCCTGGCCCAGGGGCCTTCCTCCACAGACAGGCAGTGATTTGCAACTGCATTTCCCCCAGGCCAGGATGAGGGGCTTCTGGGAACGAGTGATGGGCAGGGCTTGGGGAGGGGAGAGAGCTGCCCCCCCCCCCCCAACCCAGCAAGTCCCTTCACCAGCAGCCAGCAGCGAGCCAGCCGGCAGGTGGAATGGGCTGCCCATAGGGGCTGAACAGAGGAGCCCTCCTTCCTTCCTTCCTTCCTGTCCTCCTCTTTAGCTCGCTCCCTTCCTCTCTTCTCTCTTTCCTTCTCCCTGCCCTCCTCTTCCTTTCCCTCCCTCCCTTCCCTGCTATCCTTCCTTATCCACCATTTCCGGAGGACTTGGATGTTTCACACCGACTCCCATGTGTGTATTAACTCTGATGCTTAGTGATGGTGTGATGGCATGATGGCGGGCAGGTGCTCCCCTCTCACCTCGCAGGGTCGTTAGAATTATGTGAATTCAGGCTCCAGTGCACAGCACAGTGCCAGGCTCCCCTGAGGAACTCAAATGGCAGCCATCCATTTGTGCAGTGGATCAATAAGGCATCTCCCCATCAAATTGGCTTTACCAGTCAGAGACATGGTCTGATAAACAAATAGTGCAATGAGAGTTTTACAAAAGGTGGGGGGCTAGGGTGCTCGGAGGAGGCTCGGAAGAGGAAGGGCCACCCTTCCTAGGAAAGGTATAGGATCAGGGAGAGCTTCCTGGAAGAGGTGCCTCCTGAGTCTTAAAGGCTGGCCGGATTTCACTGAGTGAGTCCGAGGTGAGGGCATCCAGATGAGGGGAGGATTTTGCGGAGGTGTGGGAAGGAAACTACAAAAGCACCATGGTGCATCCGGGCCTCTGGTTCCGTGTGGGGAGATGGCCGCGGGCTGCAATGCGAGGCAGGTCTGTGAGTGAGGCGTGCCCAGGGGAGAGTTTAACCAGATGACCAGTGCTGGGCTGAGGGGTCTGAGAAAAACCTTTCCAGGCCGAAAGATCTTTTCCACTCAGGTGGCAGGCTGCCTTTGGTGGCCGCCCACATGCCTCTTCGGGGGGGCTTGCTGGAAGCGGTCAGCTCCTGCAGGATGGCCCTAGCTGCAGAGGGGGCTGTATGCCAGCTCCCCCCGCTTCCCCCCGCCACAGCCCACATTCAGAGAGTGACCGGTGCCAGAAGGTAAGGATCTGGCCGTTGTGGCCCAAGTCAAGACAACTCTGAGGGGCTGATCTAGCTCCAGGACTTCCCTGAGAGCTCAGCTGAGGCTGTCAGTGGGTCCCTACTGCACTGTGACGTCTGCCTCTGCCTCCCCTGCCTTCCCTCCCTCCCACCGCTGCGGATCCCAGGGGCTCCCTAACCAGTGGTCCGCTGTTAACACCACTCGCGTCCATCTGAGTCTGCGGCTGAGCCTTCAGCCTGAACGTTGCCCTTGCAACCTTCTTTCCCACCCCGCCTCTTTGTCTAGTAACCTTCCTTTTTGTTGAAGTGCCACATGCATACAGAAAGGTGCAAAGCTCTTTGGATTATGGACAACTCAAATCCTTGCAAAGTGAACGCAGCCCGTCACCGTTGCCCAGATCAGGAAGCAGAGTTTTAGCACCCTCGCCCGAATCTCTTCATGCCTGTCTCCGTCCCGAAGGTAACCACCGTCCTGACTTCTAACACCATCGGTAGATTTAAGGTTTGCTGGTCTGTGGCCCTTAAACTGATGTGGTCACCTGGTGTGCACACTCAGGTGTCTTTTTTTTTTTTTTTTTTTTTTTTTTTTTTTCAACTTTTTTTTAAATTTATTTTTGGGACAGAGAGAGACAGAGCATGAACGGGGGAGGGGCAGTGAGAGAGGGAGACACAGAATCGGAAACAGGCTCCAGGCTCCGAGCCATCAGCCCAGAGCCCGACGCGGGGCTTGAACTCACGGACCGCGAGATCGTGACCTGGCTGAAGTCGGACGCTCAACCGACTGCGCCACCCAGGCGCCCCTCAGGTGTCTTCTTTTACTCAGTGTTACGTTTGTGCGATTCATGGTGTTGCAGGTGGCCAAAGTTCATTCATGCTCGCTGCCGCACACATTTCCTGTGTCTAAATTACCATATTGTCTTCATTTATTCGCCGCCCAGAGTGGTTTGGGGCCTTTCCAGTTCGCGACTATTACAAATAGCTCTACTGCGAACACGATTGTACAGGACTTTCGGTGTTTTAGAAACTAGTTTCTGTTACGTGTATACCCAGGCTCAGGGTTTTGGGGGTCGGTCTGAGTATGTCCCTCTTTGGTGCTATTTCTGAACTGTTTTCCAAAGGGGCTATGCCACCTTACTCTTTCACCTGTAGCTCATGAGGGCTCCAGTTACCCCGCACCCTCACCAAAACTTGACATGACCTTCCGTGGTGGTATAATTCTGATTTCAGTTTCCGTGATGGCCAACGAAGCTGAGCATCTTTTCATGGGTATTGGCTATCTGGACACCCTCCTGTGTGAAGCCGCTGCTCTAAGCCTTTTGCGTTATATATTCACTGTTTTTTTTTTTTTCCTTATTGATTTGTAGGAGTTCTTTATATATTCTGTATACAAGTCCTCTGTCAGATCCCTATGCTCCTTTTTTGAAATTCAAATATCCCCAAGAGAGGGGTGGGGGGATGGGGCGGTGGGAAGGAGGAGGCTGAGGCAGCGATGAGGCCCAGCATCACCAATACCTGAATGGTACCAAACTTCTTTCTTCCCTCTCTGAGCCTGGGAAGCCCTTCTAGAAAGGAGGCGTCCTCGGTGAGGCTGCATTTTCCTTCCTCCTACCGGTCTTCTTCCAGCTGGGAGAAGCTGGGATATAAAAGAGGAGTCCCAGAAGAGCCAGCAGCAAAGACCTGGAATTTTCCCAGTCAGGGAGAGGAGCCGAGGGAAGAGTTTGACCTCCCCCCTCCTTCTGGGCCTGCACTGGTGGTGAGCATCTACTGTCAAGAGGAGAGGGGAAGGACAGCAGGAGCACCCGGGCTCAGGATGCCTGGCAGTGGCTTCTTCCAGAGAGACAGTGACTGAGTCCAGGGGACACTGGAGCCCAAGGGGATTGGAGAAGGAGAAGGAAAGACTGGGGGACCAGAATGTCTTGAGGGGAGATGTGACCCCCCTCAATGTACAGGATTCTATCCTCTTCATCCCCAGATCCCTGGCCCCTTAGCAACAGGGGCCCCTCTCAGAAAGTAAGGGGCCTGTGGGGCTTTCTGAGAGGAAGCCCAGTGAGGGGAGGACCTGGAGGTGCTCATTAGTGTGGGTTGAATGAATGAAGCTCAAAATGGCACGTAAATGACAATGGCACCGTTTCTTGAGCGCCTGCCCTTCGCCAGGCACATTTACTTACTAGCAGCTCCCGTCCTACAAAGAAGCACCTCCATTTTGCAGATGAGAATAATTTGCCCATGGTCACAAGGCTGTAATTCGTCCTCAGCTCTGCCGGACTCTGAAGTCTGTGTGCTTCCCGCGAAGCTGCACAGCTTCTGATTAGGGGCCCCCCTATCTAGTCGTCCCCACCCCCACCCACACACACACTGCAGAGAGCAGTTTACCGAGGTGTTCCCAGCAGGCAGCGCGCTTCTCCCTGCCAGGTGTGGGAATACGAAGCCGGTAGGCGGGGCTCCAGGAAAAGAGGAGGGGATAAGGGGGAAATCAAGGGCTCTCTCTCAGGCTGTATGTTACCTGCTCTCCTGCCTCCCTCCCTCCCTCCTTTCTCTCTCTCTTCCCTCTCTCTCTCCTTTCCAGAACACTAACTGAGCCCTCCTGTGTGCTAGGCCTGTGCTAGGGCCAAAGTGAGGAAAAGAGGCACAAAACCTTGCCCTCGTGCAGCCTATTTATGGTCAACTGGCGAACACCGGAGACGGTCATTCATCAAATGACTATGCAATCGCAACCGGAGGTGGGAGGGGAGGGGCTCACGTGTGCTTCCTTGGCTCCTTCTGCAGCAGATGTGCCCCCAGCATGGGAGGGGGCCCAGTGTCTGTGAGTTCTGTTCCCAGAGGCCTCTGTGCTGCAGGGGGAGCCAGCCATAGGCTGCTGTTGCCAAGCACCCCAAAGACATCCCTCCCCTTCCTGGCTTTTGTTTTGTGAAAACACATTTTCAGGGGAATTATGCTGCATCGTCTGAGGGATGCGGGGCTTGGAGGGAGTGGGGGTGGGGGAAACAGCTGGAGGAGAGAATTGGGAGTGTCTCCCAACCAGAAAAGGGTCAGGCTTGGGAGGTGGGGAGGGTGCCCTGGGGGACCTTAGAGGGGGAGCGGTCAGCCCCATCACACAGGCTTCCAACACTGTCAAAGATGCAAACAATCCCTCATACGCACAGATGCCTGGCAGGGACACCATGGAGCTTCTAGTCTTCGGGGTCTAGAAAATTTGGACATAGCTATTACCTGTGGCATCCACAGCGGAACGGAGACTGGAGTACCTAGCCTCACCAGTGCATATTCCGTAAGGCCCCGGAGACCCTTGCTCGAGTTGAGGGGGATTCTCAATGTCAGCTAAGGTGGAGTTTCCCACCCTCGTGGCCACCTCCTCCGTTCCTCACCTAGATGTCCCCAATTCATGTTCAAACTCCTGGCCTCTGAACTATCATATTTTTGTCTAACTACGGTGGTTGACTTCCAGCCGGGATCCATATCTGCTTTCCAGCTGGGGCACTGACCGGGGCGACACGGGGGGAGGAGGAGGGATGGCACTATTCATGGGGGATTTGTAAGGATTAAATGAGACAATTCACGTGCAGCGCTTAGTACAGCGCCTGGCGCACGAAAGTGCCCGATAAACATTAGCTATTGTTATTAATTACCTCTCCAGGCAGAGTGGGAAGTGGAACAGAGGCGCGGAGGGGCATGGCGCGCTCAGATAGTTGGATCGCCAACGGCTGGTGCAGCATGGGGCTCAGGGGATGGTATCGGACGCAGGAGAGTGACCCAGGATCTAGAGCACGTATGGGATCACATGCACCATGGCCAGCGGGTTTGCGATTTCTCCCTGCAGGCCATGGGAAGTACTAGCGTTTTATCAGCAGGAACGTGCGTTTCAGAGAGCCCACTCCGCTGCAGTGTGGAAGATGGATCTGAGTGGAGAGAGACTCGGGGCGTGTTGTTACCTGCCGCTGACCCTGCTTTATGAGGACGGCGCTTCGGCATCTGAACAGGCAACATAAGGAGAAAGGGAGTCTAACCTATTTTCCAGCAACATCTCATTTCTAAGTGAGTAAGCAACTTTAGGATGTTAACTGTACAGTCAGGGAAGTGATACAGCAGGAGAGAAAACAACAACAACAACAACAACAACAACAACAACAACAACAACAAAAACCCGTAAAGAGATTGCAAGTGTGGCTCTGCAGGTGACAATGATTCAGGGACACAGAAGTGTCAAACTTTCCGAAATCCTGACACTTTTCCTCCCATCGTATGTTCTACCCACTGACCCGAGGAGACCTCCCCTTCAGCTTGTGCATTAATTAGGACTCTGGGTTGCAAGCAGCAAAGCAAACAAAACCTTTGCTCAAATGGGGTTGGGCAGTAAAGGGAAGTTACTGACTTGCATAACTGAAAAGCCTAGAGGTGGCTGGCTTCAGGTCAAGCTTGATCTAGTGGCTCAAACAGTGTCATCGGAGAATTGGCTGCTCTCTGTCCTGCTATCTGCAATTTAGACTTCCTCCTCAGGCCTTAGACAATCTCCAGCCACCCCAGGCTTCCTCCTCACAATTATGAATGGCTGCACTGGTGCCTGATTCACATCCTTACTTTACTCTTTCCAAGGCCGGATGGGTGCTGTATGTGTGTGGGGTCTCTCTTCTGGGAGAAGTATTCCTCTAAGAACAGCCGCCCTTTCCTCCCCTCACTCAGTCCATGTCTCCTTGCTTTCCATTGGCCTTGAGAGCTTATACGGCCCTCCCTAAACCGAGCCGTGTGGTAGGGGCTGGGAGACACAATTGCCCAAGGACGGACCTCAAAACACTCAAAACACATGAAAGAATGACAGGAGAGGAAGGGTGATTTCCTGAAGGAAACTGCCCTCAGAAGTAGCATATGGACACAGGCCACCATGACATTGGTTCTCCCTATGTCCTTAGCTTCTGTGACCACTCCTCCTAGAAACTGGGGATCCTTCTCGTTTCCCATCCTTGAGGTATGAGGGTCCTCACAGTGCTGTCTTAGGCCTTCTCTCTCCCTCTTCCATGTCCCCTCCCCACCCAGTTGTTGGCTCCTAAATCCACACCGCCCATCCAGGTCTCACCCTGTGCCATGAGACCACGAGTCCAGCTGCCTGCTGGACCCGCTGGGGCCTGAAACCCAACATCCCTAAAACCTGACTCATTCTCATCCCCACCCCCCAAACCACCCGCTCCAAAACTGCTCTGAAACCCGGTCAGCCTTGACCCTTCCTCCCTCTCTCCCCCAGATATAACGAAGCCCCAACTATAAATCTCTGGGGAATCCATATACCTCTTTCCAGCCCCACTGCCCAGCTCATGTTAGGTGCTCGGGAAGCACGGGGTGACCGATGGCTTCTGATTCAGCCAAGGGCACACCCCCTATTCTGCACAACCACCTCAGCGCTCCCGCAGCCGCCAGAATGGCCTTGCCACGAGGGCAGGGTCTGTATTGTTGTAACTGCTGCCTGAGCAGAGCCCGGGACGGTGCCTGGTGCTTAAAGATCTCCCCAGAACTGTGTGGATTGAACACACGGACGAATGGATGAGAGAGAAAAGAAAAAGGGACTGCCTCCTGGGGAAAAGAGTCAGCATCTGTGAGGCGGACAGGAGGGCAGAGGACTCGGAAGGTCCTCTGGGTCTCCAGATCCTGGGATCCCCTCAGGCTCGGTGTGGTGAGGCCCGATGACCATGGGAGCAGTTAAAAGCTGAATTGCCCCGTTTCTTGTTTGAATTCATCAGAAAACGATCAAGGCCAGGGGCTCTGGGAACAAAGCGTGCTTGTTCTTCCCCCGCCCGGGTCACGGTCCCGGTCACGGGTGCCGGGCATGTGGGTTAATGACACCTAGGATTTCAGCTCCTACGGTGACATGAAAACGTGTATCGAGGAGAAGGCAAAATGGGCCTGCTGGGCTGTAAAAAGCTCACCAACTTTATTAACCTCCTGTGACTTGGCAGAGATGGTAAGCTGGTGGCAAACACACGGATGTGGAAACAGACGTGTGGCTCCGCGACTTTGGTGTTCTCTATGAGGTCTCTGTACTTTTCTAGACAAAGACTCGCGCTTACCTCTCTCCTGCTGAACAGGGGCCTCCTTCTGCCCTCGGCAGGCTCGGAACAAAAGGGAAAGGAAGGAGAAGACTCTGTTTTGTCGTGTTCCTGCCTGGGCCAGTTTCCACGGACACCTCCCGAGCATGATCTTATTTAAACCTCACGGTAACCTTGAAAACAAACATCTTCACCTTCCTCCTTTTTATAGAGGAAGAGACAAAGGCTCAGAGAAGGCCCCCGATTGTCAGAGGCTGAGGGGTTGGCGAGTGTCAATACTGCGCCCTGCGTGCAAATCTGTTTTTCCTATAGACCTCGTCACCAGGCTGATTACACAGCCATGGTTAGATTTTAGGGTCTCTGTAACCTGCATCACACGTCAGAAGCACAGGGGACGGGTTGGGGGTGGAGGGTTCAAACTGCCTTTGGCTCTGGCTCCCGAGGAGAAGCCTGAGCAGTAAACTTTACAGAACAGTCCAGGTTTCACGTTTGCAAGAAAATAATACATGCGTACCATGATAGATTCTCTGCCTGATTTCTCCATATGAGGCTCGCCTTGTATTATGATGCTTAAAACTTTTTCTTTTGCTTTTTTTAATTTTTTTTATTTTTTATTAAAAAAAAATTTTTTTTTTTACGTTTATTTATTTTTGAGACAGAGAGAGACAGAGCATGAATGGGGGAGGGGCAGAGAGAGAGGGAGACACAGAATCCGAAGCAGGCTCCAGGCTCCGAGCCATCAGCCCAGAGCCCGACGCGGGGCTCGAACTCACGGACCGTGAGATCGTGACCTGAGCTGAAGTCGGACGCCCAACCGACTGAGCCACCCAGGCGCCCCTTTTGCTTTTTTTAAAATATTTATTTATTTATTTTGAGAGACAGAAAGTGAGCAAGAGAGAGCAGGAGAGGGTCAGAGAGAGGGAGACAGAGAATCCCAAGCAGGCTCCACACCATCAGAGCAGAGCCCAACGTGGGGCTCGATCCCACAAACCACGAGATCACAACCTGAACTGAAACCAAGAGTTGGATACTTAACCAACTGAGCCATGCAGGCGCCCCTCTTTTTCTTTTTAATATGGAGAGATTCCAAGAAGAAAACCCAAAGTGAGCCATTAAGCTCCCTGGTCAGGTTAGACTTTGTGGACACTAAACTTATGTGGTATCATTTCACAAAATACACATGTATCAGATCGTCATGTTGTACGCCTAAAAGTTATATAATGTTACCTGTCAATTATATCTCCATAAAACTGGGGGCGGAAAACCTAAGTATAAATTCAGGAAATTCAAACAGCAGGAACATTTTTAAAGTTAAGTACTATTACCTTCTCTCTCTCTCCCCCAAAGGCAATCTTTGCTAACATTTTCTTGTGATTCCTTCAGCCAAAAGGAACACATACGCGTAGGACTGTATTTTGTTTGTGACAGGAGTAGGGTCACATGATACCCCTGAGATGTTCTTTCTTTACCTTGTTCTTTTTCACTCCGTACCACATCTGAGAGAATCTTCCCACTTTAGCACCAGACCATCCACCTTCCTTTTCCTGAGCACATGGTGTTTGGGGTCTTTTTCCCCATCAAACTCTTGGAACTTACAGAAGTCAGTTTTCGGTCAACTTTACGTGTTACAAATACATTGTCTTCATTTTTCACTGTATAATCTCAAACACATGTTCACATTTCTTGTTCCTAGAGGTGGCTCAAATGATTGCTTCATAAGGACCAGGAGGAGGGCAGGAAGGGGCTGTATTTGTTTTCTACTGCTGCCATAAGAAATTACCACAAATCTGGTGGCTTAAAACCAGTCGAATTTACCGTCTGAGGTTGGCAGTCTGAAGTGGGTCGCGGGGCTACGTTCCTCCTGGAGGCTCTGGGGGAGAACCTATCTCTTTGCCTCTTCCAGCTTCTAGGCCCCCCCTTGATTTCTGGCCCCTCCCCCCAAGCCAGCATCATAGAGTCCTCTCCTCCCTGGCTGTTTCTATCCTTACATCCTTCCTCTCTATTTGAGCCTCCTGATTCCTCTTAGAAGGATCCCTGTGATTACACTGGGCCCATCCAGATAAGGCAGGATAATCTCCCCATCTCAAAATCTTTAATCACGGTGGCAAAGACCCCTTTGCCATGTAAATTGTGACTATGTCCAGGGATAAGGACATGGACATCTTTTGGCGGGCGGAGGAGGGGTGGGAAGAAGGGTTGGTAGTATTGCTCCAAAGCATAGCCACCCCTCCTCCATCTCTGGCACTCTAGAACTTTCTACATGCAGTGTGACCAGAGCCTCAGTGCAGACCTCTTCTTCCAACCCCACCTAAAAGGGGAAGCCTGGGGCACCTGGGTGGCTCAGTAGGTTAAGGGTCTGACTTCGGCTCAGGTCATGATCTCACGGTTTGTGAGTTCGAACCCCGCATCGGGCTCTGTGCTGACAGCTCAGAGCCTGGAGCCTGCTTCAGATTCTGTGTCTCCTTCTCTCTCTCTGCCCTCCCCCACTTGTGCTCTGTCTCTGTCTCTCAAAAATAAATAAATAAGTGTAAAAAAAGGGGGGGTGCCCTTATTCTTCAAGGGCTGGCACATCACCGTGTTTGTTTCTTTCTCACCCCAACAAACCCCCCTCCTATCTGGCACAGGGACAACTTCTGGAAA